>NC_060087.1:64031842-64656842 GCF_922984935.1 Meles meles
GCTGTGTCTTCACATGATGGAAGGGGCAAGAGAACTTTATAAAAATATTACAAGGAAACTAATTCAATTTATGAAGGCTCTGCCCTTATTACCTAATCACCTTCCAAAGTCTCCAATTAGAGACTAGCTCTAACTATCTACTAGACTAGCTAGTAACTATCTGTTACTAGCTTCTGTTAGAAGCAAGAACAGATTCTCCCTTAGAGGGAGGAGGACTATTGTTGACACTTTGATTTTGTACTACTGGCTTCTAGAATTGTGAGTATATAAATCCCTGTTGTTTTAAGATACCAAGTTTGTGGGGGCACCTGTGTGGCTCAGTTGGTTAAACATCTGCCTTCAGCTCAGGTCATGACCTCAGGGTCTTGGGATCAAGCCTCATATCGGGCTCCCTTCTTGGTGCGCAGTCTGCTTCTCCCTCTCCTTCTGACCAACCCAGCTTCCCCCTCCCCCACTCATACTCTCTTTCACACACTCTCTCTCAAATAAATAAATAAAATCTTAAAAAAGAAAAGAAAAAATACCAAGTTTGTGGTAATTTCTTAGAGCAACCACAGGAAATTACTTCAGAACTTTCCAAGAGTCCTCCTAACCAAGCCTAAATCAGTCGTCACCACCATCCATCATTTTCATATATGTGTGTGTGTTTCCATTGTATTGAGATATAACTGATATACAAAAAGCTGCACATATATAATATATGCGATTTGACAAATTTGAACATCACCATAAAGTAATAGACATACCCACCACCTCCAAACCTTTCCTTGTGTTCCTTTGTTTTGTTTATCTTTTTCATTTAATTTCAATTAACCACCACTAGTTCCAGATGTAGTGTTCAACAATCCATCAGTTGTGTATAACACCCAGTGCTCATCATATCACATGCCCTCCTTAATGCCCATCACCCAATTACCCCATTGCCCCACCCGCCTCCCCTACGGCAACCCTCAGTTTGCTTCCTATAGTTAATAGTCTCTCATGGTGGGGCACCTGGGTGGCTCAGTCAGTTAAGCATCTGCCTTTGGCTCAGGTCATGATTCCAGAGTCCTGGAATTGAGCCCCACAGCAGACTCTCCGCTCAGCAGGGAGCCTGCTTTTCCCTCTCCCTCTGCCTGTCGCTCCCCCTGCTTGTGCTCCCTCTGTGTCAAGTAAATAAATAAAATATTTTTAAAGTATAGTATTTAAAAAAGAATGTTTCATGGTTTTTCTTCCTCTCCGATGACTTTCTATTCAGTTTTCCCTCCATTCCCCTTCAAACTCTCTGCACTGTTTCTTATATTTCATAGATGAATGAAAACATAATAATTGTCTTTCTCTGGTTGACTTATTTTGCTCACCATAATACCCACCAGTTTCCATCCACATCAATGTAATGGTAAGTATTCATCCTTTCGGATGGCAGGGCCATATTTCAGTGTGTGTGTGTGTGTGTGTGTGTGTGTGTGTGTGTGTGTGTGTGTAGATAGATGATAGATAGATCACGTCTTACCACGTCTTCTTTATCGATTAGTCTGTCGATAGATGCCTGGGCTCTTTCCATATTTTGGCTATTGTGGACATTGCTACTATAAACATTGGTGTGCTATGTATCCTTTAGATAGATATCTAGATGATAGATAGATCACGTCTTACCACGTCTTCTTTATCGATTAGTCTGTCGATAGATGCCTGGGCTCTTTCCATATTTTGGCTATTGTGGACATTGCTACTATAAACATTGGTGTGCTATGTATCCTTTAGATAGATATCTAGTTGTGCACATTCTGGGTTATAGGGTAGCTCTATTTTTAACTTTTTGAGGAACCTCCATACTGTTTTCCAGAGTGGCTATAAACAGCTTACATTCCCACCAATGGTGTAAGAGAGTTCCCCTTTCTCTGCATCCTTGCCAACATCCGTTGTTTCCTGACTTGTTAATTTTATCCATTCTGACTGGTGTGAAGTCATATCTCATTATTGTTTTGATTTGTATTTCCCTAATCCTGAGTGATGTTGAACATCCTTTCATGTGCCTGTTAGCCATTTGTATATCTTCCTTGGAGAAACGTCTGTTCATGTCTTCTGACCATTTCTTAACTGGATTATTATTATTATTATTTTTTTTTTTGGTGGTGGAGCTTGATAAGTTCTTTATAGATTTTAGATACTTGCCTTTATCTGCTAAGACATTTACAAATAGGTTCTCCCTTTCTGTCAGTTGTCTTTTAGTTTTGTTGACTATTTCCTTTGCTATGCAAAGCTTTTTATTTTGATGAGGTCCTGAAAGTTCATTTTTGCTTTTGTTTCCCTTGCCTTTTTGGAGATGTGTCTAGCAAAAAATTGCTGCAGCCAAGGTCAAAGAGATTTCTGCCTCTGTTCTCCACTAGGATTTTGATGGATTCCACTCTCACATTTAGGTCTTTCATTCACTTTGAGTTTATTTTTTTTTAAAGATTTTATTTATTTATTTGACAGAGAGAGATCACAAGTAGGCAGAGAAGCAGGCAGAGAGAGAGAGGAAGAAGCAGGCTCCCTGCTAAACAGAGAGCTCAATGCGGGGCTCGATCCCAGTACCCTGGGATCATGACCTGAGCTGAAGGCAGAGGCTTTAACCTACTGAGCCACCCAGGCGCCCCACTTTGAGTTTATTTTTAAGTAATGTGTAAGAAAGTGGTCCAGTTTCATTCTTCTACATGTGGCTGTCCAGTTTTCTCAGCACCATTCGTTGAAGACACTGTCTTTTTTCCTTTGGATATTCTTTCTTGCTTTGTCAAAGATTAGTTGACCATAGGGTTGTGGGTCCATTTTTGGGTTCTCTATCCTGCTGCATTGATCTATGTATCTGTTTTTGGGCCAGTACCATACTGTCTTGATGATTACAGTTTTGTAATATAGCTTGAAGTCTGGTTATTTATTTTTTAAGATGGAAATTTTTAGATCAGTTTTCATTTCACAGTAAAATTGAAGGAAAGGTAGAGATTTCTATATATCTCTGGCACCACAGATGCATAGTTTTCCCCATTATCAATATCACCCCTGCAAAAATGGTATGTTTGTTACAGCTGATGACCTGCAACCACATATCTCCTAAGTCCAGAGTTTATCTTAGGGTTCACTCTTGGTATTATACACTCTATGGATCTGATAAATTTATAACCACATGTATCCACAATTTGATATCATATAGGGTATAATATAGAGAGCATTTTCACTGCCCTAAAGTCATCTGTGATTAAGCTTTTCTTTTTTTAAAAGATTTTATTTATCTGACAGAGAGAGACACAGCGAGAGAGGGAACACAAGCAGGGGGAGTGGGAGAGGGAGAAGCAGGCTTCCCACTGAGCAGGGAGCCAGATGCAGTGTTTGATCCCAGGACTCTGGGTTCATGACCTGAGCTGAAAGCAGAGGCTTAACAGCTGAGCAACCCACATGCCCCATGGGATTCAGCTTTTCATCCCTCCTTCCTCCCTTACCCCTGGTGACCACTAATGTTTTTATTATTTCCATAATTTTGCCTTTTCAAGAACGTCATGTAATTGGAATTATAGAGTATGTGGCCTTTTTAGATTTCACTTACATATGGATTTAGAGTTCCTTCATGTCTTTTCATGGCTTGATAGCTCATTTTGTTTAGTGCTGAATAATATTCCATTTGCCGGATGAAACACAGTTTATATACCATTTACCTACTGAAGGATATTTTGGTTGTTTCAAACTTTAGTAATTACAAATAAAGGTCTTATAAACATGAATGTGAAGGGTGTTTGGTTTTTTTTTTTTGTGGACATAAATTTTCAGCTTCTTTGAGCAAATACCAAAGAGGTTGATTGTTGGATCATATGGTGAGTATGTGTTTTGTTTTGCAAGAAACTGCCAAACTGTCTTCCAATGTGGCTACAGCATTTTGGTACACAATTTTGCATTCCCACCAGCAGTGTTGTTCCGCATTCTCACCAGCATTTGGTGTTATCAGTTTGTTGGATTTTGGCCATTCTAATGGTGTACAATGGTATACCTAAACAATGGTATCTCATTGTTTTAATTGTGTTTCCTTAATTATATATGATGTGGGACATCTTTTCCTGTGCTTATTTGCTATCCATATATCTTCTTTGGTATATCTTCTGTTCAGGTGTTCAGCTCATTTTTTAAGTCAGGTTATTTTGTTTCTTATTGCTGAGTTTCAAAATGTTTCAAGTTTCTTTGAATATTTTGGATAACAGTTCTTTACTAGATGTGTCTTCTGCAAATATTTTCTCTTGGTATATGGCTTGTCTTCTCAATTTTTTGGACATTATCATTAGCAGAGCAGACATTTTTAATTATAATGAAGTACAATGTGTTGATTTTTTTCTTTCATGGACTGTGTCTTTGATGTTCTATCTAAAATATACCCAAGGTATAGTGGAGTTATATATAGGAGTTTTATAGTTTTTATAGTTTTGCATTTTACATTTAGGCATATGTTTTTTGTAGTATTGCATTTTACATTTAGGCATATGGTCCATTTTGAGTTAATTTTTGTGAAGCATATATATGGCCTGTGTTCAGATTCATCATTCTGTATGTGGATGTCCAGTTGTTCCAGCACCATTTGTTGAAAGGACTACATTTGTTCCATATTATTCCTTTGCTCCTTTGTCAAAGATCAGTTGACTATATTCATGTGGATCTATTTCTGGATCTATTCAGTTCCATTGATCTCTTTATCTATCCTTTCACCAATATCACACTGTCTTGATTACTGTAGCTTAATAGTAAGTCTTGAAGTTGGGTAGTGTCAGTTCTTCAGCATAATGAGATTTTGATTAGGATTACATTGAATCTGTAGATCAAGTTGGGAAAGATTGTCATCTTCGCAGTATTGAGTCTTTCTATCCATGAACATGGAATATTTCTCCATTCACTTAGTTCTTTAATTTCATTCATCACTGTTTTGGCATTTTCTGCAAGTATTTCATATATATTTTGTTAGATTTATAACTAAGTATTTTATTTGGGGGGTTTCTATATAAATAGCATTGTTTTTAATTTTAAATTCCACTTCTCATTGCTGGTATACAGGAAAATAATTAACTTTTGCATATTAACCTGTATCCTGAAAGTTTGCTATAATCACTTATTAGTTCCAAAAGATTTTTTTGTTGATTATTTATAATTTTCTGCATAAACAATTATGTCATCTATGAACAAAAGCAGCTCTATTTCTTGCTTCTCAACCTCTATGCCTTTGATTTTCTTTTCTAGCCCTATTACAATAGTAAGGATTTCCAGTATGCTGTTAAAAAGGAGTTGTGAGAAGGGACATCTTTGGTTTGTACCTGATTTTAGTGAGAAAGCTTCTAGTTTCTTGTGATTAAGTATGATTTTTAGTTGTGTGTTTTCTTATAGATGTTCTTTATCAAGCTGGGGAAGTTGCCCTTTATTCCTAGTTTACTAAGAGTTGCTGTTATCCACGGATGTTGGATTTTGTCTCGTGCTTTTTCTGCATCTATACTGCATTCATGTCATTTTTCTTCTTTAGTCTGTTTAATTGATTGTTGAATTTTTAAACAGCTTGCATACCTGAAATATATCCCACTTGGTCACAGTGTGTAATTTTTTTAAACATTGTTAGATTTGGTTTGCTAATAGTTTGGTTAGGATTTTTGTATCTGTATTCATGAGAAACATTGATGTGTAGGTTTTGTTTCTTGTAATGTCATTTTCTGGTATTGGTTTTAGGGTAATGATGGATTCATAACATGTGTTAGAAAGTATTCCCTACTTCTATTTTCTGAAAGAAATTGTAGAGCATTTAGTACAATTTCTTTATTAAATGTTTGGTAGAATTCCCCAGTAAATCCATCTGGGCCAGGATGCTTGGGTGGCTTAGTTGTTTAAGCCTCTGCCTTTGGCTCAGGCCATGATCCCAGGGTCCTGGGATTGAGTCCCATGTCAGTGTCCTTGCTCAGTGGGGAGCCTGTTTCTCTCTCTGCCTGCTGCTCCCCCTGCTTGTGCTGTCTCTCTCTTTCATTATCTCTCTCTCTTTGACAAATAAATAAATAAATAAAATCTTAAAGAAATATATATATATATGAAGATCCATCTGGGCCTGAGCATTTTTGTTGTTTCTTGTTTTTGTTTTTGTTTTTTTGTGTTTTGTGTTTTGTTGTTGTTTTGCTTTTTGACTGTATTAAGAATTTTTTATTATGTTATTTGAGTCACCATACAGCAGTACATCATTAGTTTTTGATGTAGTGTTACAAGATTCATTGTTTATGTATAACACCCTGTGCTCCATGCTATATGTGCCCTCCTTATTGTCGATTCAAATTCTTTACTAGATATATGCCTAGTTACATTGCCTATATATATATTTTTTGCCTATATTTTTTAAAGTTGCGGCACATTACGTCTTTCAAGGAACTGGTCCATTTATTATAGGTTGTCAAATTTGCAGGCAATGAGTTGTTCATATTTCTTTTTTGTTCTTTTAATATTCATGTGACCTGCAGTTATGTCCCTCTTTCATTTTTTATATTAGTAATTTGTGTCCTAATCTATTTAGTTCTTAATTAGCCTGGGTAGAGATTTATCCTTTTCTTTTCTTTTGGTCATTTCAAAGAACCAACTTTGGGGTACATTGATCTTTTTCTATTGATTTTATGTTTCAAATTTCATTTATTCTTGCTCTAATTCTTATTATTTCTGCTATTCTTTGAATATAACTGCTCTTCTTTTTCTACTTCACTAGGGTAGAAACTTAGATTGATTTTAGGTCTTTATTGTTTCCTAATATACACATCTAATACTATAAATTTCCCTCTAAGCACTGCTTTTATTGCATCATTCAAATTTTGGTAAGTTGCAGTTTTGTTTTCAATTAATTCAAAACATTTTCCAATTTCTCTTAAGATTTCCTTTTTGACCTATGTGTTATTTAGGAGTATGTTTAATCTTCACATATTTGGGGATGTTCCAGTTATCTTTCTATTATTGATATCAAATTTAATTCCACTACGGTCTGACAACAAGCATTGCATATTTTTTATTCTTTTAAATTTGTTCAGATGTGCTTTTTATAGACCAGAATGGGTCTATCTTGGTGAATGTTCCATGTGAGCTGGAGAAGAATGTGTATACTGTTTTTGTTGAAGTAGCCTATAGATATCCATTATAACCAAGTGATTGATGGTATTTTTGAGTTCAGCTACATCCTTTCTGGTTTTCTACCTCCTGTATCTGTCAATTTCTGATAAAGAAGTGTTGTAGTCTCCAACTATGATAGTGGATTCATTTATTTCTCTTTGCAATTCTATCAGTTTTTCCTCACATAATTTCATGCTCTCTTGTTAGGCTCATGCACACTAAAAATTGGTATTCCTTCTTAGAGCACTAACCCTTTTATCATGGTATAATGCCCTTTATATATATATATATATATATATATATGTGTGTGTGTGTGTGTGTGTATCATATATATCATATATAGTGTATATATATATCATATATATATGATATATATATATACATATGATGCCCTTCTTTATCCTTGATAACTTTCCTTGCTTTGGAGTGCTCTGCCTGAAATTAAGGTAGCTATTCCTGCTTTATTTTGATTTGTGTTAGCATGGTATGCTTCTCTCCGTTTATTTACTTTAAATCTGTATGTCTTTATATTTAGAGAGGGTTTCTTGTGGACAACATATAGCTGGGTCTTGTCTTTGATCCACTCTGACAATCTCTGCTTTTTAGCTAGTGCATTTAGGCCATGGACATTCAAAGTGATCAGTGATATAGTTGGATTAACATTTACCGTATTTGTACTGTTTTCTATTTGTCGTTCTTGTTGTTTCTTACTATTTTTCTCTTCCACTCTTTTTTTTGCCTTTTGTGGTTTGAATATTTTTTTTAAATATTTTATTTATTTGACAGAGAGAAATCACAACTAGGCAGAGAGGCAGGCAGAGAGAGAGGAGGAAGCAGGCTCCCTGTGGAGCAGAGAGCCCGATGTGGGGCTCGATCCCAGGACCCTGGGATCATGACCTGAGCCGAAGGCAGAGGCTTTAACCCACTGAGCCACCCAGGTGCCCCTGTGGTTTGAATATTTTATACGATTCCATTTCTCTCCTTTTGTAGATTATTGGTTATACTTCTTTTTTTATTATCTTTTTTAGTGGTTGCCCTAGAGTTTGCAACATACATTTAGAACTAATCCAAGTTCAGTTTCAAATAACACTATACCACTTCACAAGTTATATGAGTGTCTTATAATAACAAAATAATTCTAATATCTCTCTCCTGTCCCTGTTTCATTCATTCATTCATTTATCTATTTATTTTTTATTTATGTATGTATTTCTCTCATTTATTTCATTTATATATAGGTAGACATATATAATTAGGCATATGTGATTGAATATACTGTTATCATTTTAAGCAAAATGTAATCTGTTATATAAATTCAGAATAAGAAATAAAATTCTTTCTTGGGGCTCTTTCTTTTTGTTGATTTGATTTTCTAATCTATATTATTTTCCTTTTCTCTAAAGAGTGTCTTTTAACATTGTGTGTAAGACAGGTCTACTGGCAACAAATTCCTTCAATTGTTGTTTGTGTGAGAAAGTCTTTATTTCTCTTTCCTTTTGACATATAATTTTGCAGGATACAAATATCTAGGTCCCTGGTTTTTCCTATCAACACTTTAAATATTCCACCTCACTCTCTTCTTGTTTACAAGGTTTCTGAGGAGAAGTCAAATGTAATTCTTATCTTTCTCCTTCTTGGGTTTTGGTGCTTTTCCTTCTGGCTTCTTTCAGGATTATTATTTTTTTTTTTCACGTTTAAATTTATTTATTTATTTTTTCAGCATAACAGTATTCATTTTTTTTTGTTTTGTTTTGTTTATTTACAGCATAACAGTGTTCATTGTTTTGGCATCACACCCAGTGCTCCATGCAGTAGTGCCCTCCCTATTACCCACCACCTGGTTCCTCAACCTCCCACCCCGCCCTGCCCCTTCAAAACCCTCTGGTTGTTTTTCAGAGTCCATAGTCTCTCGTGGTTCATCTCCCCTTCCAGTTTCCCTCAACTCCCTCTCCTCTCCATCTCCCCATGTCCTCCATGTTATTTGTTATGCTCCACAAATAAGTGAGACCATATGATACTTGACTCTCTCTGCTTGACTTATTTCGCTCAGCATAATTTCTTTTGCTACAAAAGTTGGGTATTCATCCTTTCTGATGGAGGCATAATATTCCATTGTGTATATGGACCACATCTTCCTTATCCATTCATCCGTTGAAGGGCATCTTGGTTCTTTCCACAGTTTGGCGACCGGAGCCATTGCTGCAATAAACATTGGGGTACAGATGGCCCTTCTTTTCATTACATCTGTATGTTTGGGGTAAATACCCAGCAGTGCAATTGCAGGGTCATAGGGAAGCTCTATTCTTTTTTTTTTTTTTAAAGATTTTATTTATTTATTTGACAGACAGAGATCAGAAGTAGGCAGAGAGGCAGGCAGAGAGAGAGAGGGAGCAGGGTAGAAGCAGGCTGCCCGCTGAGCAGAGAGCCCGATGCGGGACTCGATCCCAGGACCCTGGGATCATGACCTGAGCCGAAGGCAGCGGCTTAACCCACTGAGCCACCCAGGCGCCCCAGAAGCTCTATACTTAATTTCTTCAGGAATCTCCACACTGTTCTCCAAAGTGGCTGCACTAACTTGCATTCCCACCAACAGTGTAAGAGGGTTCCCCTTTCTCCACATCCTCTCCAACACAGGTTGTTTCCTGTCTTGCTAATTTTGGCCATTCTAACTGGTGTCAGGTGGTATCTCAATGTGGTATTCATTGTTTTTGCACAACACCCAGTGCTCCATGCAATACGTGCCCTCCCTATTAACCCCTCCCCCACCCCGCCCCTTCAAAACCCTCAGGTTGTTTTTCAGAGTCCATAGTCTTAGGAGACTATGGTTCGCCTCCCGCTCCAATTTCCCTCAACTTCCTTCTCCTCTCCATCTCCAAATCAGGATTATTTTTTTATCTTTGACTTTCTATTATTTGAAAATGTGTCTAGGTATAGTTATTTTGTTTGTTTTTGTTTTGTTTTGTTTTGCTTTGCTTTTTAGCTTTTGTCCTAGCTGGTGTTCTCTGAATTTCCTAGATCTGTGCTTTGGTGTCTGACATTAATTTTGGAAAATTCTTACTCATAATTGTATCACATATCTTCTGTTCCTATCTCTCTTTCTTCTCCTTCTGGCATTACACCTTTTTGTAGTCGTCTCACAGTACTTGGATAGTCTGTTCTATTTTTCAACCTTTGTCCTCTTGGCCTTTTGGTTTTTAAGGATTCTTTTGATACATTATTTAGCTCAGAGATTCTTTGTTCAGTTGTGTCCAATCTACTAGTAAGCCCATTAAAGAGCACTCTTCATTTGTTAGTATCTTTGATCTCTCACATTTCTTTTGATGCTTTTGGTATCCATTTTTCTCCTAACACTACCAGTATCCTTGAATACTGTCTATCCATGAAAGCCTCTAATATATTAATCATTTTTATTTTAAATTCCCACACTTAAAATTTCAACATTTCTGTCATTTCTGGTCCTGACATTTGCTCTGTCACTTCAAATTGTGGTTTTCCCTTTTGGTATGTCTTATAATTTTTTCCTGAAACACATAATGTAATGGGTGAAGAGAACTGCTATAAATAGGTCTTTAGTAATGTGCTGGTTAGGTGTAAGGGTAGGGAGAGCACTCTATAGGACTATGACTAGGCCCATGACTAGACCATAAACTTCACAATTTTCTTCTCCACCTTTAGATGGGACAAAATCAGTAGGGTGGGCTGGAGTTGGGTATTTTTCTTCTCCGAGCTCAGTTAGGCTCTGATAATACCCCAGCAGGTTAAGCTCTGGTTCCCTTTCCCCTGAAGAAAAGAGCTGTTAAGAACAGTAGAAGTAAATCTCACAGTATTGTGTCCCCCAGACATGACTGAGTTCCTTTGGAGTTCTAAACTCTAAGACTTGTCCATAGTGAGCCTTCAGCAAATCATCAATTATGGCTCGGTTTTTCTCTTCCAGATTTGTTCCCATTGGTAGTTTCCACTCATGAGTCTGCTCCTGTAAGTCATGAATTACGATCTGCCTGTCTACCCAAAGTTGGGGGCAGCAGTTTCCCCAGTGTCCTCCCCTTTCTTACAAATCCATAAAGAGTTGTTGGTTTTTCAATGTTTAGCTTTTTATTTGTTATTAGGATAAATGGCCATTTCCAAGATCCTTACCTGTGGAACTGGAAATCACTCCCTTTGTTTTTGCCCTCGTAAGAACACTTACCATGAGATCTATCCTCTTAAAGTTTTAAGGGCACAACACAATATTGCGAATGGTAGGTACCATATGCTATATGGCAGTGTTCAAGAACTTATTCATCTTACATAATTAAAATTTCCTAATAGTTGAAAAGAAGCTACCTATTTTCTCCACCCACAGCCTCTGCCAACCACCATTCTATTCTCTGCCTCTATGATCTTGACTATTTAGATATATCATATAAATGGAATCATGCAGTATTTGTCCTCTTCTGACTGGTTTATTTAACAAAGCATAATGTCTTCGAGTTTCATTCATGTTGCCACAAATGACAGGATTTTTTTTCTTTTTTAAAGCTAAATAAATTCCATTGTATTATATGCCATATTTTCCTTATCCATTCATTCATTGCTGGACATTTAGATGGTTTCCACATTTTGACTATTGGGACTACTGCTGCAATAAATATGGGAGTGCAGATTTGCTTTCAAGATCCTATTTCCAAAACATTTGTAAATATACCCAGAAGTGGGATAGCTGGATCATATAGTGGTTCACATTTTCATTTTTTGAACTTCATGATGTTTTCCATAGTAACTGTAAGATTTTACATTCCCACCAACAGTATACATGTGTTCTAATTTTTGCACATCCTCACCAATACTTATCTTTTTTTTTAAATAATAGTCATCCTACCTGGTATGAGATGATAATTCAGTATGGGCTTGGTTTGCAATTTCCTGATAATTAATTTCCTGATAATTAATGATGTTGAGCACCTTTTCATAAATGTATTAGCTATTTGTATATTTCTTTTTAGAAATATCTGTTCAACTACCTTGACTATTTTTAATCAGATTATTAGCATTTTTGCTATTCAGTTGTAGGAGTTCCTTATATATTTTTGGATGCTAACTTATTATCAGATATATGGTTTACAAATATTTTCTCCAAAGCCTGCCTTTTCATTCTATTGCTTGTTTCCTTTACTATGTAGATTTTTAGTTTGATGTAGCCTTACTTTATTTTACTTTTTTATTTTTGGTGTCACATCCAAGAAATAACTGCCAACTCTAATGTCATGAAAGTTTTGCCTATGCGTTTTTAATTTTTTAAAAATTGTTTGGAAGTTAATAATAAATTTATTTGGTTTTTTTCAGTGATAATATGAACATAAATTCAAGCAGAGGAAAATGTGGCAAAAATAACATTTTTACTCAATTAAGAAATCTATAGCACAAGAACATTATTGAGATTCACTATAGTACACATATAATTGATAACTGCATCCAAACAAACTGCAATCTTTTCTCAAGGATTTATTTATTTGTGAGAGAAAGTGCAGAAGAGAGTGAGTGGGGGGAGGGGCAGAGGAAGAGAATGTTCAAGTGGACTGCCCCCTGATCATAACCTGAGCCAAAACATAGAGTCAGGGTGGAAGAATCAGAGGCTTAACTGATTGAGCCACCCAGGTGCCCCCAAACAAACTGCAATATTATACCAATGGACAAAATTGTCTATAGACACAAGTAGTGTCTGACATTTTTTGTATGTAATAAAGTTCATGTTGACTACCCAAAAAATAAGAAAACCTTAGCATGACAGTATCAGCTTTTAGAAACATTTGAGCTTCTGAAGATCTATTTTGTTACTCCACCTAAGTGTCCTACAATGATACTGGATTTTTTAGAGTTTTCTAAATTTCAGGTTATTTTGTTCACCATCACTTGAAAATATTTAATCAAAATATTCAACAAATAGAGTGTTTAAAAAATCCCTTTGGCTTTTGAAGTTTTTAGCTAATTGCAGCTAATGAAAAGAGGACGGCATTAAAATGTTTCCTTAAAAAAGATTGGAACAAATTACAGTGAACAACAACAGGACTGTATTGTAAAATTCTATAATTGAGCTTTGGGATATCTTGACTTGTGAAAAGACACCTGACATTTTGCTATAGCTCTTATTTCTTAATTGGATAAAATTTTAAAAGTTGTCTCTGTATTTCTTTTGGAAACTTCACCAAATTTGGATGCTGAAAATTATAGGCTTTCTCAAATTTTGTTTTGTTCAGATACAAAATATATATGTATGCCTATGCTTTTAAAAAAATGTTATTCTACAGGTTCAGATGTTACATTTAAGTTACTAATCCATTTTACATTGTTTTTTATGTGTCATGTAAAAATAGGGCTCTAATTTTATACCTTTTTATGTGGATATCCAGTTTTCCCAACACCCGTTGTTGAAGAGACTGTTCTTTCCTTATTATGTATTCTTAGAACTTGTCAAAGATCATCTGACCACATATATACGGTTTAATTTCTGAAATCTCTATTCTGTTTCATTCATCTATATGTTTGTTTTTATCCCAGTACTGTATTGTAGTTTTGTAATACATTTTGAAATCAGGAAATGTGATGCCTCCATGTTTGTTCTTCCTCAAAATTTCTTTTGCTATT
The DNA here is from genome assembly GCF_922984935.1 of Meles meles. Taxonomy (NCBI): domain Eukaryota; kingdom Metazoa; phylum Chordata; class Mammalia; order Carnivora; family Mustelidae; genus Meles; species Meles meles. Next base: position 64,045,577 of record NC_060087.1, read on the forward strand.
CTGTTTTTTTGTGATTGCCTGAAATTTTTAGAATTTTTTTTTCATTTGTGTAAAAAATGTCACTGGGGTTTTGATAGGGAAAGCACTAAATATGTACATCCCTTTGGGTAGTATGAACGTTTTAACCAGTATTAAGTATTCCAGTCCATAAACATGTGATCTTTCTATTTATTTGTGTCTTCTTTGATTTATTTCATCAGTGTGTTGCAGTTTTCAGTGTAAAAGTCTTTCATCTCTTTGGTTAAGTTTTTCCAAGGTACTTTATTCATTGTTATCATACATAGGATTTTTTCCCTTAATTTCCATTCCATGCAGTTCATTGTTAGTGTATAGAAACGCAACTGATTTTTTAAAAATTTTAAATCCTGCAGCTGTATTGAATTCATTTATTAGTTCTAGGTTTTTTGTGGGGTTTGGGGGGTTTTTTATATATAAGCACATGTCATCTGCAAACAGAAATAATTTTACATCTTTCTCTGTGATTTGGATACTTCTGTTTATTTTTCTTGTCTAATTGATCTGGCTAAGCATTTCAGTACTATGCTGAAAATAAGTGGTGAGAGGGGGCATCGTTGTCCTTTTCCTGATCTTGGGGGGAAAAGCTTACAATTTATCACCATTTGATTGTGATGTTAGCTGTAGGCTTGTCATGTATGGACTCACTTTACAGTGTTGAAGCATGTTCCTTCTATACTTAGTTTTCTGAGTATTTTTATTCTGAAAGGGTGTAAAAATTCTGTCAAATGTTTTTTTCTGCACCTATTGAGATGATCATGTGATTTTATCCTTAATTTTGCTAATGTGGTGTATCACATTGATTGATTTGGCTACATTGAACAATCCTTGCATCACTGGGATAAATCCCACTTGGTCATAGTGTATGGCCATTTAAAGTGCTGTTGACTTTTGTTCTTTAGTATTTTGTTGAGGGCTTTTGTATATGTGTTTATCAGGGATATCAGTCTGTAGATTTCTTATGTTGTTCTTGTCTGGCTGTGTTACTGGGATAATGTTAGCCTTGTAACATGAATTTGAAAATGTTCCTTCCTCTTCCATTTTCTGAAAGAGTTTCAGAAAGATTGGCAGTTTCTTAAGCATTTGGTAGGTTTTGTCAGTAAACCATCCAATCTGAGGCTTTTCTATGTTGGAAGTTTTTGATTACTGATTTAGTCTACTTACTAGTTATTTCTCTGTTCAGGTTTTCTATTTTTTATGATTCAGTATTGGTACATTATACTTTTCTAGGAATTAATCCAATTCTTCTATGTTATCCAGTTTGTGGGCCTGTAATTATTCATAACAGTTTGTGAAGAGACCTTCTAAGATTTACTCTCTTAGCAACTTTCAAATATGCAAGACAATTATTAACTGTGGTAAACATGGTGTACATTACATCCCATGACTAATATTTTTTAACTGAAGTTTGTACCCTCTTCCCCTTCATTTTAGCTCCTTCTTTTTTTTTTTTTTTTTAAAGATTTGTTTTATTTATTTGACAGACAGAGATCACAAGTAGGCAGAGAGAGAGGAGGAAGCAGGCTCCCTGCGGAGCAGAGAGCCCAATGTGGGGCTCCATCCCAGGACCCTGGGATCATGACCTGAGCCAAAGGCAGAGAGGCTTTAACCCACTGAGCCACCCAGGCGCCCCGTTTTAGCTCCTTCTTGATACACATTCAGTTAAGAGAAACACTGTCTATCCTAAAGGGCTTGCTCTCTCATTGGAACTGTTAGTTTTGTAATCCTGACAAAGGATTAGGACTGCTAGAACAGAGATTGTGATATAATAAGACAGAAAAACAAAGCTTTGTGAAAAGTTGTTCCTTCAAGCTTTAAAAACAACACAAAACAAAAACAGGTATGTAGGAAAATTCTAAATGCCAAACAACGATAGGTTAATGCAGTGGTCCACGTCCACATGGACAGGCTATAACAGGATATTTCGTGATCATGCGTCCTGCTGACAAAGTCTACTTCATCAAATTTTAGTCAGACTATGCCGAGTTTTTTCCACTCTGCCTCCACTTTGGCCCGCCTTTAGCAGGAATTTTGCTACGTCAATTTGGTGAGAACCTCCCTAACCTTCATATCTGATATAGTCGCTATTGCACGCTTCGTGTTCGAGGCCTTGGCCATCCTCAGCAAGAATCGTGTTTGACCAGTTAAAGCAAGAACCTTCTTACCTTGAATTTCCCCTCTGAGTAATTTTTCATCCACTAACACTCTCATTGTTGTAGCAAATTTAAGGACAGAAGTGGGAGGTGCAAGGCTTCACTAAAAGAGCCCTCTGCAAAAAAGGAAATTCACTAAAACCGTCTCTGTGGGGGAGGAAATTGAATTTTTGACTCTGAGGAGCGGTTTTTTTTTTCCGAACACGAAGGGCGGGGGAGCAGCGGAGTTCGGCGCAATTGTGGAGCGATGCTGCCACCAAATGGCCACAAGTTCACTAAGCGAAGGCAGAAGGCGCACTGCGGCAGCAGCAGCAGCAGCAGGAAGTTCCGGGTCGGGAGTGCGGTGGTTGATGGGAATTGTAGCCATTTGCTTTAGGGTCGTACGGAATTCGGCCAGCTGTTTATTGCTCGTGCCGTGAATTTATGTTGTGGACAGTTCCTTACGGTCTCCGCAGTGGTGGGCATTACTGGGAAAATTGGAAGCGAGGAGGAGGAAGATGCTAGTTCTCGGACCCATTCTAAGGGTCATCTAGAGGGGTAATGGGAAGATGGACGAGCTCGGTTCCGCGTGGACGTGCGCGTTAGTGGTGAACGGAACTGCCCGGCCGGCTTTGTCGTCTCTGCCTTCAGGTTCTTCGGAGGGAAGTTTCTGCCGTTCCTTTACTTTGTGGGTGGGGGCCTAGGTGCTTGAGTGGGAGAAAGGGAAAGACCACTAGCCCTGGAATCCCCTTTAAGGGCGTCGTCCGTCAGTGTGTGTCCGTCCATCTGTCTCTCCACCCACCCACCCACCCACCTACCTACCCACCCACCCATCCAGTCGCCTAGTCCTTCGTAAAACAAATATTCACTGGACGCCTATTAACTACCAGACACAGCTTTAGACCCTGGGGACCCAAAGACACTTAAGAACACGAGGGCCCTGGTTTCAGGTACCATGCCTCCTAGTGAGTGGAGACAGAAACAACTTACTGAGTTAACTTCAGATAGTGGTTAATAAGACGGGGTGATAAGACAAAGAAATGCGGTGGATGCGTGTACGCGCTTTTGCTGAGTGGTCAGATTCGTCTTTTTCAAGGAAATGACAGTTGACGTTGGGAGTGGTCCTGGATGGCTCTGAAGACACTGATGAGGATAAAAGCTGCTTGGTTTTGCATTGTTTCATGCCTTATTAATACAGAGGCTTAGATTAACACAAAATGTGGATAATGTTTGCTGCTTCATTCCCTGCTCCCAGACTCTCAAAATGGTCATCAGAATAGAAAATGCTAATAGGGGGCACCTGGGTGGCTCAGTGGGTTAAGTCTCTGCCTTCGGCTCAGGTCATGATCCCAGGGTCCTGGGATTGAGCCCCACATCGGGCTCTCTGCTCCACGGGGAGCGTGCTTCCTCCTCTCTCTCTGCCTGCCTCTCTGCCTAGTTGTGATTTCTCTCTGTCAAATAAATAAAATATTTAAAAAAAAAAAAAGAAAAAGAAAATGCTAATAGAAGGGCTCAGTGGATCAGAACCGGGAAGTGCTGGCACTACAGCGTGGACAGCAAAAGCTGCTGGGTTAGGGCCTTGAGTGTTTAGGTTAAAGAACTCTTTCCACTGAACCCCAAAGAGTACAGAGGGTGGCGAAGCCTGGTTCCCTGCCTCTTTGTGGTTTGCCTTCCCTTCTGGTCTCCTTTCTCTACGGGTCCTAGGATCTTATTCTTCCAGATTGGATCATTTATGGGGCTGTGCTTTGCTGTAGTGGAGGAGTAAGTCAGGGACTTGGAGTCCTATCGGTGGAATTCCAGTGGAATTTTAATTCCAGACAAGAGTTTGGAATGGGCCCATGGTACAGTAGGTCCTACGTAGGTTTGGAGGCTTTATAGGCTCGGCACACGTGACTATGGCTGTGACATTTTAAGGGACCCCCGTGGTTCAGCAGGAAGGTGAAACCATGTTGACAACAACGTCACAACTTGAATGAGTGAATGAGTGCATATTCTGTGGTAGACAGCAATAGGAATCCCTTAGTTGTCCTGGGTGAGGAGGAAAGAGGTTAGTTGAAAAACTGCAGATCAATGACTTGGCTGAGGTTCTCCCCGTTGTAGAGGTGAGGTACACAGTGAAGGGAAATTATAAGAAGAGGCCTTCAGAAAGAATGGCCACAGTGGGTTCCAGAGTTTGTCCAAATATCCCGAAGGCCTCTGCCTCAGAAAATTGGATCTGAGGAAAAAGAACTTGTAAATAGACAAAGCAAAGTGAATGGCCTGAGTAGGTGGGAGTTGGGGGGTGGGGGGGCCTGGCTGCTCTAGTGTGCAGTAGATGCTAAACGGAGTACCCACCCGATGCCCTGTTAGAGGGCAACTACACACTTGTGTTGAGTGGAAATATCCAGGATACCAGCGGGTTTAGGCCAGGATAGCAGCAAGTCTTTGCTCTGTTGTGTTGGACGGTGGGTGGCAGGTGACTATGATCTTCGGTTCTTTCCCACCTTTACTCCCAGTACAGGCCATGACAGGATTCATCCTTGGATTTGGGATCATCCATACTCTGCATATAATTTAGCTACATTATTTGGGGGACAGAATTCCTCGTAGAAATGGGGGAAAAGGTGGTTAGAAGAGGACCAAATGTCTGCCATGGTATGTTTTGATCAACAACAACAACAGTAATAATAATTGCCTACCTCTGTTCAAGGTTTGCTGTGGGCTGGGCCCCATGCCAAGGGCCTTCTCCATATTCCCTCGTTTAATCTTAACAGTGACCAGTAATGGAAACACTGGTACTGTGTTTCCATTTTATATATGAGGAGACTAAGGCTTAGTTTAGGTGGCTCACTGTGTACCTCACTGTGTACCTGAGATTAAACAAATCAGCCATGGTTTCAATCCAGCTTTGTCTCCAGTCCAGTTTTTTCTGAAAGTGTGATTCCCAGAACAACAGCATCAGCATCACCTGGGCGTGCTATGTTAGAAATGCAAGGCCTCGGGCCCTGCCCCAGACCTACTGAATCAGAAACTCTGGGGTCAGGGCCCAGCCATCTGTGGCTTTAAAACACCTTTCACTGTGGAAAGAACCAAGATGCCCTTCAACGGATGAATGGATAAGGAAGATGTGGTCCATATACACAATGGAGTATTATGCCTCCATCAGAAAGGATGAATACCCAACTTTTGTAGCAACATGGACGGGACTGGAAGAGATTATGCTGAGCGAAATAAGTCAAGCAGAGAGAGTCAAGTATCATATGGTCTCACTTATTTGTGGAGCATAACAAATAACATGGAGGACATGGGGAGATGGAGAGGAGAGGGAGTTGAGGGAAACTGGAAGGGGAGATGAACCATGAGAGACTATGGACTCTGAAAAACAACCAGAGGGTTATGAAGGGGCGGCAGGGGGGTGGGGGGGGGTGGGAGGTTGAGGAACCAGGTGGTGGGTAATAGGGAGGGCACGTACTGCATGGAGCACTGGGTGTGATGCCAAAACAATGAACACTGTTATGCTGTAAATAAACAAATAAAAATAAATAAAAAAAAAAAATCACCTTTCAGGTGATTCTGATGCGCATTTGTAAAATACCGCACGTGCTCCATGACTAAACTACTATTAAAGAGCACACATTGCTGGTTTCTTTGGCATGTAGGACTGCTTGCCAGGAAGCTAATTGTTTACTCTGTAAGAGGTATGGTGTGTGTTCCTTACATTTATGGGAAATGAGGATAAGGCGAAAACAGATTGTATGAGACCAGTGACTGGGTTGGGGTAGGAGGATGTTGAATGGATGTTGTTGAATGGAGAGGATGCCCAGGCACCTCCATGGCCGTTTTTATTTTCCTGAACTTCATGGAAAAGTTGACGAGTAACATGGGCACCTAGAGGAGGTGTTAAACAGGCAGCATATCTTTAATTTGGGGCCATGTAGATAGTACAGGGGTGTGGGATGCTGCTCCTGAAATCCCCAGCCCTCCTGGCCAAAGTTTTTCCAGAATTTTGATTTGGTAGGTTCCAGCCCTTTAAGGCCTCTGTAGAATATGGGAGTGGGAGTTGGGGGGGCAACCCCTATCCCAAACGATACCTCTTGTAGTCCCCACCACCAGGATATATCCCACTGATTATCAGCTATTAAATTATCCTCACCGAGTTTCAGTGGCTACCCGAATCTCTGCTTTGGGAAGGGCTGATGGGAATGGTGACTAGGAAGCACGGTGCCCTGTGGAACTCAAGGAGGAGGGAAACTGCAGGAAACTCAGGCGGGTCACCTGGTACTCATCAGTTTCTCCACAAAGTTCAGGAAAATAAAAGGGGCCATGAAGATGGCTGGCCCCCACTGTAGCTCACAGCAGCGCAGACAGACAGAAGAGCCTCTGTGTAATTCTCTGGTGCTCCAGGCCAGGAGCTCCAAGGGGAGGACTCACAACTGTGGTGGAATGCCCAGCCTCCCTGGCCAATGGAACTCAGGGAAAAGGGAGGCAGAGTATCCCCATCTGATGGTGAAAGGAAGGAGGACGTTGTCTGGTGTACTAACACATGGAGGCAGAGGGTAGACTGAACAGTGGTAATGGATACAATCTTCTAACCCTTGGGGAACTGGTGGGGAAGGCTGCCCCTCTAAGACCTGTGGACCCAGGTACCTGGCTTCAGTAGAGATTGGTGGGGGAGGCACTTTTGCTGGCTATTTTGCTGCTACCACTGCTAATTCCTCGGAAAACTGGGTGGACAGTGAGTCAAATGGCCTTATCGCCTCCCTTGCGTTTTGGTTTGTCTGATAAACCTTTGTGTGGGGTTTGCTTATAGGCCCAAGTTTAAGTTTATTTCAGTCGGTATTTCCGCCCTCCCCTGCATCTGATATGCTGTCGGCGAACCCATAAGTAAGAAGGTTTGAGGGAGGCCTCATCTGGAAGAAAAATCCCTGTGTGTGTGTGTGTGTGTAGGTGTGTATACAGACATGCACACAAATCTATAAATTTTATATATTTATATCAATCATTTAACATTAATATAGGATATATTTAAATATAATAGTATAATACAGAATTATATACATTAATATCAATATAATAGTATGTAATAACAACATAGTATATATAATACATAATGTATACTATGATGTGTAAAATGATATAATTTAATATTATATACAATATGCTATATTTTATATGTGTGTATATCTGTGTGTGTGTGTGTGTGTGTGTGTGTGTGTGTGTGTATGTGTATGCATATATAAAACAGGAGAATTTCTATGTCTGCCTGGTTTAGAAGAAGAAGTTCCAATCTGGGGAAAGGGTATGTACATTCCTGTTCCCTGACATGCTTAAACTGGCAGTACTTAGAGAAGTCTTCCCTCCCCTCGCTGTAGCGTGGCTCTTAGTCCCTCAATTCTGGCACCAGGGTCTCGAAGGAAGTGCTTTGTAGGATCTGTAAATATACATACAGCAGTTTGGACCAAGCTGGCCAGCAGGGCTTTGAAACTTGTTCATAAGCCAGTCCCTGCTTATCTCCCATTGCTTATAAGATGGCGCGGCTTACCGGTTTCCTTTTTCATCCTCTGTAGGCCCTTTCCAACCTGTCTCTCGCTTTCAGATTTGGGATGAATTGCCTGACGGTGTGAGCTCTTTCTCTATGAGCAAAACTCAGAGTGCAGTTTTGCATAAGCTAGGCGTCTGGGAGAAATGTGTTCTACCATGTCTTAGGCCCATCCCTGCTTCTTCAGCACAACTGAGGACGTAAACCCAGATTACTGATTTCTTCACTCGGGCCTATCCATACCACCCTCTCCAGCAAGAGCAAACCTGTATTCACAGACCCGCAGGCCAGTAAGAGCTAGTTTTCTGATGGGATCATCCAGAGTGACCTTGGTCTGGTCTTGAACACCCCATGTCACTATTTAAACCAAAACACCTTTCCACAAGATGTTTAGTTCCAATGCTCAAACTACTTATTTTTCTCATGCCCCAATCCTGTCCACCCTTCCATTCCACAGCTTATTTTCTCTCTTCAAACCTCCAACACTGCTTCTCCCCGCCTCACTCTTAGCTGATGATCTCCCTTTCTAGTTCATTGAGAACACTGCCTAGGAGTCAACGTGAATTAACAAGTCCAAAATTGAACTCCCCCATCTTCCCCGTCTTCAGCTGCGGTATTTTCCATCGCAGGGTAATGGCAACTCTATTCATTCAGCTGTGGTGCCATAGACTTGAGAGTGATCCCTCACTATGCTGCTGTACTCAACCGCTCATTTTCAGCCTGTTAGGAGATCCCGTCCCATGAGCTCTTTTGAAGAAAATATGCCCAGAATCTGACCACTTCTCACCACCTCCCCTGTTAACATCCAGTTACAAGCCACCATCTGTTCCCCTCCCTGCCCCAGCACACTGAAATCGTTTCCTGACTTATTTCTCTGCTTCGCCTTCCCTCCCACCAACCCGCTAACCGCCCCCCCCCCCCGCCGCCTCCAAACTGGCCCACAGATCGTCAATCCGGCATCCAGAAAAATGCTATTACAACATACAATCAGATCATATAATGCCTCTGCTTGACTCCTTCCCTCGTCGCTTTTATGACTTTGATTAAACGTCACTTTTCAATGTGGCTCACCCCTAAACATCTAAGTGCCCCTCCCCACCACACGTACAATTCCCCTTTACCTTGTCTTACTTTGTTCCTTCAACACAAGTTATGTGATTTGCTTCCTTGTTAGGATGTTTGCTTGTCTCCGCCCACTAGAAGGCAAGCTCTTCCAAGCCAGGGCGGTTGTTGTGGCAATTGTGGTGGTTTATTACATGTGTCTGATGGTTCACTACGTTGTCTCGATAGTGACTGGCATGGAGGAGGTCCTCCATAAATGTTTGTTGCATGAATAAATATATATTACCAACATCCTCCACGTTTACTCATTTTTTTTAATCCAGTGAGTGATGAGAGGGAGATGTTAATGTCCCCCACAAAATTATGTTCCTGTCAATTTCCCCCTATGGTTGCACCATCGTCAACAAAATCCCAAGACAAAGAAAAAATAGTTCCAACACATATAATAGGCAAAGGGTAAATAACCCTAAGGAGCAGAAGCAGACGATAAATAGCACACCAAACAGCAAAACAGACAAGCTAAGGAAGCACAGTAGGGCACCCACGAATGAACGAACACTGTTCACAAGCAATTTGGTAGTGGTGGTGAGGGTAAGGGAACAAATTACTTTTGCTCAATTGTGCTCACACTGAGAGTGTGGTAAAAGAGATCTCCACAAACGTCATGGTTGCATCGGGTGTTAGGACAATGTTGAAGAGGAAGTTCACTCAATACACAGCAACCTCCCTAGGGTGACTCATGGGAGAAACCTACCTCAGGCAAAAGCATGGTTATTCCTTCAGTGCAGTCATTCAGGTTTAACTTCGGGGATACTGGGACTCCTGCTGGTGATCACCTTTCCCTCTTTCCATTTAGGCAGCTCGAAAAGGTGGGTCGACGTCTCTGGCCGACAGGCAGTAAATGTGCAGAGCCTTATGGCATGTGTTTTGTGTTCAAATTAATCATCCGATTAGACTTCCACACTTTAATTTGGCCTTGATTTCCTCACCCAACATATCTGTGAAAACTTAGATTTTCTTTGCCATTGATGTACTGTGTAAGCTGTGTGATTCCTCAGCTCAAAGCCTGCCAGTCAGGGGCTTCTGATCTCACCCAGAGTAAAAACCCAATCCTTGGCCTGGAGAGACTCTGCCAGATTTAACTCCTGGCTAACTCTCTGGCCTCCTCTCCCTTTCACTCACTCTGCCCTAGTCCAGCTGGAGCCAGCTGATACTTTTAATAAAATCTTCTGTCTCTGGGGTGATTGAGCCCCCATGATACATTACCACAGCCACAGACTCCTTTTTTTTTTTTCTTGAACCCAGCTTTTGATGGCAGAGCATGATGGCTCTCCAAGTCTGCTTACCTGCTCGTGCGTGCCAACATTTGAATAAAGTGTATCTGTCAATCAGATCCACAAATGCTATGTATATCACTGCACTTTCCACCAATAGCATCGCTGGTGTACCTGTCTGGTCAATGCTAAATTCTTGTTCTACAGCTCACCCTCTGAGAAGAAATATGGTCACCAGCCACCACTGAGACCATTAGATTGGTGATGACAACTACCTTCCATCTTAGTGCATCCACACTGTCTGCCAGCAAAAAAAGAAGCTCTGAGCCTATTTACTGGGGCCTTTCTAGAAAACAACAATCGTCATCCTTATGGCCATTTATCTCTGACTTTTTCTATTCATGTAAATCCACCGAACTTCCAAGGCTCCCTCCTCCAGCCTATCCAGTACGACTGTCCCCTGCCTACTTGGATAATTTCCCACAGCCTGCACTGCTAACCCAGGATGGGGAAGCAGAGTCTATGCAGTAAAACGGGAGAGGCTAGACTTCCAGTGGCACTGTGGCACCCCCAAGCCTTCTTTATCCAGAAGGATCCTGCCTGGAGGACTGATTCCCCAGAGCCCCTTGGAAAGTGCCCTGATTTGGTCAAAACATTCTAATGAGCCAATCCTTGGAAATCCAGGCCTCTGGAAACCCATGGCGTGGGGTTTCATCAATTTGGAGGTGCACAGGAGAGCCAATGGGGTGCAAATAGTTTGAGGGTCACGAATTACTATCAGATGGTTCAGGGTCAAGGCCCAGAGGGTTTTTCTCTCTCTTGCTTCCTTTCACCTCAGAGAATGGCCTCAGGCAATGCCTCTGAAGCCAGTTCACTCAGTCTTCTCTGAACAGCACTGCCAGCCCTTCCTTCCAGATCTTGCTCTTGTGTTGATGGGCTTGACATCCTCACCAGAGACAACTTGGAAAGTTGGGGAAAGTTACCAGAATGAATTTTTAAAAAGTCAACCATAATCCCACAACCAATGTTATCATCACTCCCAGTTCTTAATTTACTCCCCACTGGTCTCTTTCCTATGGGAGTAAGATAATGCAGCCTGTAACCCACCACCATGAGATTCAGTGGTGTCCCCTGCTGCATTCCAGACATTGCTGAGCATGTGTGAAGATCTGCAGAAATGACCTTCCTGCCCCTGCCCACACACCCCATCCTTCATGGAAAAGAAAAGACACTTAACCCCAACATTAGTCAGGCAATAAAAAAAAATTCATTTTTATTATTTTTTAAGCTTTCATTTGAATTCCAGTTAGTGGACATGCAGTATAATATTAGTTTCAGGTGTCCGATATTGTGGTTCAACCCCTCCATACAACACCCAGTGCTCGTAACAAGACGTGCCCTCCTTAATCCCCACCACCTATTGAACCTACACCATCACACCCTCCACCTCCCTCCAGGTTAACCATCAGCTTGTTCTTTATAGTTAAGAGTCTGTTTCTTGGTTAGGCAATCAAAAAAAAAAAAAAATTGGTCACAGTGAGATACCATTTCTTTTCTATCAGAGGACTATTTGATTTAGGGACAGAAAAGGATACGAGGAAATTACATCCTAAGGAAGAAGAGCGAACCAGGAAGCCCGCCTTGGGCCTCTAACAGCACTGTGGCTGTTTGAAGGAAGTGTGCTATCCCTCACTCAGGTTTGTCCCCTGGCCCAGTTCCTATGGGATCAGCTAGGAATCCAATGAGGGGCTGAGAGTAAAAACTGAAAGAGCTGTTTCCATAATAAGAGAGTGAACTTTTGGGACTTCATCAAGATAAAAAGCTTCTGCACAGCCAAGGAGACAGCCAACAAGACTAAGAGGCAGCCCACGGAATGGGAGAAGATATTTGCAAATGACATTACAGATAAACGGCTGGTATCCAAGACCTATAAAGAACTTCTCAAACTCAACACCCAAAAGACAAATAGCCCAGTCAAAAAATGGGCAGAAGACATGAACAGATGCTTCTGCGAAGAAGTCATACAAAGGGTGAACAGACACACCAAAAAAATGCTCAACATCACTAGCCATCAGGGAAATACAGATCGAAACCACAATGAGATACCACCTGACACCAGTTAGAATGGCCAAAATTAACAAGACAGGAAACAACGAATGTTGGCGAGGATGTGGAGAAAGGGGAACCCTCTTACACTGTTGGTGGGAATGCAAGCTGGTGCAGCCACTCTGGAAAACAGTATGGAGGTTCCTCAAGATGTTAAAAAGAGAGCTACCCTATGACCCAGCAATTGCACTACTGGGTATTTACCCCAAAGATACAGATGTGTTTAAAAGAAGGGCCACCTTCCCCCCAAGGTCCATAGCAGCAATGCCCACAATCACCAAACTGGAAGGAGCTGAGATGCCCTTCAAACAGATGAATGGATGAAGAAGATGTGGTCCATATATACAATGGAATATTATTCAAGTCATCAGAAAGGATGAATACCCACCATTTGCATCAACATGGAAGGAACTGGAGGGGATTGTGCTGAGTGAAGTAAGTCAAGCAGAGAAAGACAAGTATCATATGGTTTCACTCGTATGTGGAACACAAGGAACAGCACGGAGGACTATAGGGGAAGAGAGGGAAATCTGAAGGGGGAGAAATGAGAGAGGGAGATGAACCATGAGAGACTCCGGGTCCCAGGAAACGAACTGAGGGTTTCAGAGGGGAGGGGGTAAGGGGAGGGGTTAACAGGGCGATGGGTATTAAGGCAGGCACGTGTGGTGATGAGCACTGGGTGTTATATGCAACTAAAGAATCATGGAACACTACATCAAAAACTGATGATGTGCTCTACAGTGGCTAACTGAACATAATTAAAACATAATAATAAAATAGCTAAGATCATCATCCAGAGAGAGAGAGAGAGAGAGAGAGATGAAGCAGTACAAATCAGCACAGCCCAGACAGCTCCCTTTCATGGTGGGTGACCACCATGTGCAACTGGTGGGCCTGTGGTCAGACCAACAGTTGCCCCTGTGCCACCAAGCACCACAGGAGCCACTCTCAGAGAGGTCTACTGCTGATACCTGGCTCCAGAGCCCCGGAATCTTTTGTAGATGTGGCTGAATAAAGACAGGATTAACACCAGGTCAGCAGAACAGGCCCATTGCCAATCTCATCCCTGCCTCTTCTCTGGATGCTCCAGAACTCCTGGTGAGCTCTGCATCAGCATATCCAGCAGCCCTGGCCAGGGTGTGTGATGGCCACCAAGGTTATCACCAGGCTTGGGCATGGACAGGCTTGATGGTATATCCTGACATATGATTCTGTATCCTCACCCAAGAATGGAATAGAATGGAATGGAATGGAATGACAAAGGAGATCTGAAACATGGGCATGGGGAAGGCTTCAGAGGGCTCTGAGTGAAGAATTGATCCAAGTTCTAAAGGACAAAATTGTTCTGATCATTTAGGGAAACACACACACACACACACACACACACACACACACACACACACACGACCGAAGCAAAAACTTTACCACACTTCTAGCTGAGAAAATTTAGAGACGGGGCTTGGATTATCAAGTGTTAGGTGATGAAGTTCTAGAACCTAGGTGAGGTTCGGTGGGCTGAGGTCTGGAGCCAATGACCAAGAAAGAATTCTTGAGACATCTTTGGTGCAAAATGGTGGTTTATTAAAGCACGGGGACAGGACCCGTGGGCAGAAGGAGCTGCTGCCCCAGGTTGTGAGGGATGGCAGGTTCTGTACCCTGCGGTTGGGGGAAGGTAGGTTTCAGTGGAGCTTTCATATGCTAAAGAGGGCCTACAAGGTGCTGGGAGTATCCCGGAGGTCTTCGCGGATACCCAGAGGTCTTCTGGCTTGATCAATGTGGTCTTTTGGCAAGACATTAATATCAAGATAGTTGGGAGATTCCTGGTGGGATGTCACAATCCTGCTATCAAGCATCTTTGTTAGTGAGATTTAGGTTCAGAAGAGATTTAACTATATTCACATTTCCTTCTACCTCAGCCTCCTTCAGTTTTGTGTATGGAGGGGAGGGCGACCTTAGGGCTTGAGGAACTGAGTTATTTGCCTCTGGAAATTATCAATAGCACAAGGTAACTTCTTTGTTTGTAGATCTCTAGGACATTTGTAAACCAAGGGGAACTATTTGTTAATGGCGGTCAGGGGTGCCTGAGGAATGCTACACATATTATGGAGGGGAGCGGATGGAGAGGGGGTGCAAGGTGCCAGCTTTTGCTTTGTCCTCAGCCAGCCTCCTGCTCCCTCATCATAGGAACATTAAAAACTTTCACGTTTCTGTAAAAAATGTTCTGTGATTACAAGAAAGCAAAAAAGGAAAGAAGGAGCAGAGGAAGAGGAGGAGAGAGAGGGAGGGAGGAGGGAGAGAGAAACAGAGAGAGACACACACACAGAGGATAAAGACAAAGGATGGAAAGAAGGGAAAGAGAAAAAAGTGACTATGTATGGAGACCAGCCATGCTCTTAGTTCGTTTTTCTCCTTGAAACCCAGGGCCGCTGCCTCTAAAGCCCAAAGTCCTGATGATAACCTTCTGGTACTGTGCTTGCTGAGTGAAGCTTTCAGAGCTTCCCTTGAGTAAAAGTTATGACCCACTGCAGCAAGACAGGCATGACTGAGGTCTAGGCCCAACCGATGTGACAGCCCTAGTTCACCACAGCACCAGGAAGTCACTGCTGGACCAAAAGTACCCTGGCTAACTTAGGCCTATTTCTCCCCTTCATTGCCCCAGGCCTCCCTCTCCCGTAGGGGATGTGGAACAAAGGAACATTTGCAGAGGGGAAAAAAAAAATCTCAGAGCCTCAGTCTGAACTGTGTCTGCAAAGTCCATGGCATTCTGAATGATCAAGAATTTACCGAGCATTTACTAGGCTCCAGGCCTTATGCTAAGAGCTCATATGTTCACTCATTGTATAACTCCATCATCAAAACAATCAAGTGAGGCAAATGGGACTATAACCTCCCCTTTGGAAGTGAGGAAACCAAGGCTCTGTGAGCTTTAGAACCCTGCCTAAGGTCACACAGGTAAGAAAATTCAGGTGCTTCTGAAATACAAGATGACATACTTTAACCAGAAACCATCATGGCCCTGAGATTGACGGGGAGAATGAGGTTGGTAAATCACCTCCAAGGAGGAGGTGAATTTTAAATCTGGCCTGATTTCAAATCACTTGGAACCACCCCTGCTGTGCCTAGGGAGGCACCTTCTCTCTCTCTCTCTCTCTCTCCTCTCTTTCTCTCTCTCTTTTTCTTTCTTTCTTTCTTTTTAAAATTAACATATAATGTATTTTTAGCCCCAGGGGTACAGGTCTGTGAATCGCCAGGTTTACACACTTCACAGCACTCACCATAGCACATACTTTCCCCAATGTCCATAACCCCACCACCCTCTTCCGACCCCCCTCCCCCCAGCAACCCTCAGTTTGTTTTGTGAGATTAAGAGTTTCTTATGGTTTGTCTCCCTCCCAATCCCATCTTGTTTCATTTATTCTTTTCCTACCCCCCAACCCCCCCACATTGCATCTCCCCTTCCTCATATCAGGGAGATCATATGATAGTTGTCTTTCTCCGATTGACTTATTTCGCTAAGCATAATACCCTCTAGTTCCATCCACATCATCGCAAATGGCAAGATTTCATTTCTTTTGATGGCTGCATAGTATTCCATATATATACATATATACATACATATATTGTGTATGTATATATATATATATATACAATGTGTGTGTGTGTGTGTGTGTGTGTGTATACATATCACATCTTCTTTATCCATTCATCTGTTGATGTACATCTAGGTTCTTTCCACAGTTTGGCTATTGTGGACATTGCTGCTATAAACATTTGGGTGCACGTGCCCCTTCGGATCACTACGTTTGTATCTTTAGGGTAAATACCCAGTAGTGCAATTGCTGGGTCATAGGGTAGCTCTGTTTTCAACTTTTTGAGGAACCTTCACGATGTTTTCCAGCGTGGTGGCACCTTCTCTCTTAAACATCTACACACACACACACACACACACACACACACACACACACCTGACTGGTGTGGGGCAGTCTGAGTCCCATGTGATCCAGGCTCAGCAGTTCACAGAATGATTATTTCCTTACCCTTACTCATGAACAATATTAAATGAACATTCCCAGATTTGTCTTGGAAACTTAATGTATCAGAAGCTTCCAACCTTAGCCCCAAGTGTGTTCACTTCAGTTGCGCAGATTCTACCACTCCCTGAGGATAGCTTAGAACCCATCTCTGTCTTCCCATAATGCCCTGGATGTATTGTTATCGATCCATTCACCCAACAAATAATCATGGAACTCCTCTACTATATGCCAGCCGCTGTATTACTCCATGGAATCCCTGTCATTCCAATTACTACTAACTTTTTTTTTTTTTTTAGTGATCAGTTTCAGTGTAACAATAGCTCTCACTAGGATGAGTGCCTTGTGGGGCACCTGGGTGGCTCAGCTGGTTAAGCATCTGCCTTCTGCTCAGGTCATGATCCCAGGGTCCTGGGATCAAGCCCCACATCTGGCTCCTTACTCAGTAGGGGGCCTGCTTCTCCCTCTCCTTCTGCCTGCTGCTGCTTCCCCTGCTTGTGCTCTCTCTCTCTCTCTCTCTGGTAAATAAATAAAATCTTAAAAATAAAAAAAAAGATGAGTGCCTTGTAAGAAGGCACCCCGCATTACTCACTATTCTTTTTTTTTTTTTTTAAAGATTATTTATTTATTTATTTGACAGAGAGAAATCACAAGAGAGGCAGGCAGAGAGAGAGGAAGGGAAGCAGGCTCTCCGCCGAGCAGAGAGCCCGATGTGGGACTCGATCCCAGGCCCCTGAGATCATGACCTGAGCTGAAGGCAGCGGCTTAACCCACTGAGCCACCCAGGCGCCCATTACCCATTACATGTACCCATATGGGTACACCTCTGAGTAGGCTATCAATGAACACTGGATATTGGATGAAAAATTTCACGAGGTATCTATTACATGTAAAAATTAGGAAGACAAAGAGGAGATAAAGCAGAAACTAGATGGAATGTAAACCCCACTGAGGGTAAAGAGATGATGCCACATGGAAGGTGGAGTACCGAAAAGGGAAGCTCTTGTAATACCCACAAACACCCTGGGCAAAATAAACCAGGGTCTGTACACTCAGATAAGAGTATGTCTTAAGTAGGATGGCAAAATAACATCCAGCCCTATAATAGGAGCCCTCTCTTCTTAGTCTCAGGTCTTCTGTATGGGTGGGGTGGGGGGAGGGTCTGCCTGTCCATGCTGTATGTAACACAATCCCCTGGAACGCCAGGGACATTAGAAGTGAGAAGTGAAATCCTTCCTTTTAGGAATGGACGCCATCTACTAGGATTCACTGTACTGTCTTGCCTGTCTCTTGAAGTATTAGAAGTTCTGAGTCCCCAAAACCTACCCAGGAGGAGTGTTGCCACTCCAGACCTCTGTTCTTCCTTACCACGCACACGTTTGAAGGGCCAACTTTGGCTTCCAGTTGCCCTATAGCTAGCCGATTTTATCTGTGAATTCTGTTGACAGGACCCACCCAGCATTCTGCAGGTTCCACTCATTTACCAGACAATGCCGCCTTTGTTATCAGACAGGGGTCCTTCCCCAGAGGCCAAGCAAGCCAAGTGCTGACACCAGCTCTGAGGAGGGCAAAATGGATTTTATTGCAGGGCGTCAAGCAAGTGTCTCCTGTCTCGGAAAACATTTCTCAAATCCACCTTCCCAGACGGCTGGGGTTCAGTGTATAGCCAGTCAGGGTGCGAAGGCGTATGCAGGGTTGGATGGAATATCCTGCTTGCACATAGGGACAAAGGGATGTGCCCTCCTTTCTGAGCATGTGCACTGGAGAATCATGCCTCTTCGTGGGACACACATTCAGAAAATGGTGGCAGAAGCATGATGAATGGGGAGAGATCTCGGGGTGTGTTGTCACAGAGGTTACTCTCGTTCACTCTTGGTCCCCTCCACGCAGCTGCAAGAATTCTTCCCCAGTTAGTTCCAGTCTTAGCTAGTCTCATCCCTGCTTGGTCACCTACTGCAAAACAGACTCAGAACTCACTCAAATTAGCCAGAGTTTCTTTGGGGTAGGATGATCAAACATCTGTTGATGTGTCTGTCGGTTTCACTTTCAGTTGGTCACTTTTTGTTGTGGTGGTTTTGTTTTGTTTTTCTGGACAAGGAGCCTGAATTGTCTCTTGGTCCCTGGTATAGTGTTCCAGGATCATGCAGGCCTTCGGACTTGACGTTGGGCTGCAGGGGGCAGCAGGGAGCAGCTCCTCCTTTCTTTATGCCGCTACTGATTACTAGTAAATAAAAGCATAGCTTTCATGAACCGAGCAGCTTTTCTAAATTAGGTTTCACACTCCATCATTCGTCCCAGAATAACTCTACAAGTTGAGTATGCCTCTTCATTTAATATTCAAAAAAGAAAAAGAGGGAGGGAGGGAGAGGGAGAGGGACCCTGTACAAAAACAGTAGATGGAGGAATTAAGACTTGATTCAAGTTCCAAGGTTATCACTAATTGATATTATGGATATCCAATGGTGTTTCTTGAGTTTTCCTTCCTGAGAAGCAAACCTGTTCCTCAGCAACACAAGAGCGGTAGCTGGAGTCCATGGCCAGCCTGGTGGCAGGCACTATCTCATCACACAGCACCCCTGGGAACCCTAGAGCTACTTTTGATGGCAAGGGGGCAGGGGAGAGGGAGGTGAGACTGTGGACAGGACACAAAGCTGAGAGGGACTTATGAAGACTAGAGAACGGCCGTACCTTCGTTTCAGTAAGGGAGAGGCAGTGGTGGTGTCAGTGGCACGATGTCAACCCTCCTGGCCACTGCAACCCAGGACAGAGCGAGATTTTCAGGGACTTGTGAGTCATATGTCAAAAGGGACGCAGTGCCCTGTGTCACCTCCTGTAACAGCTGTGTCAGATGGCCAGGATGGCATCGTAAGGGGCCGGTGTACTTCCTCCTGACCACAAAACAGTCCTGGAATACAATCACCACACTCACAGGCAACAGCCCCGGCAAGATGGCACCAACCATCTCTTTCACCTGGCCCTTGCTACATTGTGTAAATCAGGTTTTCTGTTTTCAGGGAACACTCTCTCACATGATTTCTGACCACAGCCCCGGTTTTGTTTTGTTTTTTCCCTCTCAACTTTTAGTCACAAGTTTCGAGGCCAATCAAATTTGCTTTCCTGTCTTTAGTCCAATAGCCAAACAGTCTGTGAGAACCACACCCCTGGATACAATCTGCCTATTTAGCTACTTGATTCTGGTTTCATATCCCAGTGACCTCATTGCTCCAGGACACCCCACCTCATACCATTTATGGCTTCTACCCTGTCTGCATGGATTGGACTCTGTTCCTTTTATGTATTTATGTATTTATTTGAGGTGCACTTTGTCACGTTACTGTATCTATTTAAGACTTTATTTGTTTGAGAGAGAGGGGGAGGGAGAGCATGAGCAGGGGGAGGGGCAGAGGGAGAGGGAGAGGGAAAAACAGACTCCCTGCTGAGTGCCGAGCCAGGTGCGGGTCTCCCTCGTAGGACCCTGAAATCATGACCTGAGCCAAACTCGGATGCTGAATGGACTGAGCCACCACCCGGGCACCCCCAACAATACATTTATTATACATGTTGCATAGATGCTTGACAGTAACGTGTGTTATAAATCGCTGGCTTCAGGGTTCAGAAGTTCTCCATTAAGTCAAGTTTGTTCCCGTGTTCAAAACTTCTACTAAATTCTTATTAAGTTGTTGGCTGTTTGGGCCACCAACTGCCAAGCAACGTGTTAAAATAGTCCACTATTTTACTGAATTTGTCCATCTCTGCTTGTAATTCTTTCAATTTTTGCTTTCTGTATTTTGAGGCTGTGTTACAGGGAAGTTTCTGGGACAAGTTCCAATCTGGGACAGCAGCCTGGGGTCATTGTTGCACTCCCTCCTGACCACAGACCACACCCTGTGAACACAGTCACTCAAGATGTCGTCTCTAAAATTCTGTCTTGGCATGAAACGCACTTGCTATAAGATGAATCCACCCCTGTGGGTATTGTGAACCACACCTAACACAGAAAAACACTTTTACTATCCAGATTTTATAATTCCACTGTAGACTAACTCACATGGTTTCTGACCATACTCCTATTTTTCCTCCCAACTTTTAATGACCAGTTGCAAGGTCCTTCAAGTTTGTCTTTCCATCTAGTCTGACAGCCATCAAGACCATGTGGTCCATATTTTTAAAGAGTATCTACCTGGCTTTACCACCTGCAAGTAGAAGCACTCACCCAACTGCCTTGCCAGTGACAAACATATTTGAAAATGGAACATGCTTTTCCTTACATGTCAGGAAAAGGAAAGTTTCCTTTTCCTTCTTCTACTCTATGGCACCCGAGCTCTGGCACTTACAGCTTTCATTTCATTTCATTTCATGTCATTTCATAACACCCCTGTTATCCCTGGCATTGCCGATACCTCGGCACCTTCGTCAGGACTGGTGATGCCTTTGGCTCTACCCGTGGCATGCCTTAGAAGGCAGCTGAGGGTCAACTCAGTGGTGCCCTTCCAGAAGGAGAAAGAATCATCCCAGTTGAACTCCCATCTCCATTTTTCTTACCCTACACCAAAAGGTCTTTCTCCAATATAGCTCTTAAAGTCCACCAACTCTCTCCTTTTAGGTACTGTCTTTTGTAGCCAGCTGCCTTGAGTCCATCTGAAACAATAGGTGCGAGTGCAAAGGCCAGCGCTTATTTTGATAGCTCTGCCTGGCCTGGCAATGGGAAAGGCTCCCGATGACAGTTTCATCTCCAGCCGTTTGCGGGTACAGATCTTCCAATCTTGTGAGGACCCCAATTCCTGGTCCGTGAGAATGTCTAAGGCTGTGAATATTTGAGCAATGAGAAGTTCCCTGATTTAAAAAAAAAAAAAGTCAAATAATTCTAGCACACCATGTGCATAGTATACATAATTATGAGGTTTTTTCCTTTTTTTTTTTTTTTTAAATTTAAAGGCAATCAATGTGCCCAAAGCATTCGATAAAGCGAATTACCTAAGTGCTTTCTCAGGTAAAAGGCCGTTTGTGTTTCTTAAGACCCTATTCCTATTCAGTTGTTGTGTACGGATTTGGCCATCATCGTGAGCCTACCCCTCCATTTTACTGTTGTCTATTGACCTCCTGGTCAGGCCTCCACATTCACTAATGTCCAGCATCCCTGTGGATGACCCGTCTTACCTTCAAACCTCGGGGTTACATACAGACTGCTATCCTTGCAGATTCATGTCCTCTCCTTTTAGCTGTTCCCTGAAAACCTCCCTCCACCTCCTTTAGATCAGTTCTTCCTTTCCTCTGAGCTGCTCTGCGGGACTTCTAAGACATTCTTCTCAAGACAAGACTTGAGCACATTCCCTCTTGCTCTCAGCTGCCTTCTTGTGTTTCACGGAGAAAACAGAAAGCTTCTGGAGGGAACACCTCCATTTCCTCTTTCTGCTGACTGTCTCCATTCAATTTCTCTGGAGATACACCCAGCTCACCGTCCAGGACAGTCTTTTCTATAAGGCCAATTCACCAGCCAGCACATTTAAGTCTCTCTCAACCTAAAATAATAATTGAAAAAGTCCCTGAGGTTCCTCAGAAAATTAAAAATAGAATCTCACTTCTTGGTGTAAATCCAAAAGAACTGAAAATGGGGTGTTGAAGTGATATTTTCACACCCCATGTTCATAGCAACATTACTCATGATAGCCAAAAGGTGCAAGCAACCCAAATACTCATCGACGGGTGAATGGATAAACAAATAAACACAATGTGGTTTATATGAATATTATTCAGTCCTAAAAATAAAGGAAATACTCTCACCTGGCAGTAACATGGATGAACCTTGAGAATATTATACTAAGTGAAATAAGCCAGTCACAGAAAGACAAATACTATATGATCGCACTTGTATGGGAGTATCTAAAATAGTCAAATTCATAGAAACAGAAAGGTGGTCCTTGCCAGGGGTTGGGGGGAGGGGGAAACGGGAAGTTGTTTAATGGGTGTAGTTTTTCTGTTCTGCGAGGCGAACTAGTTCTGTCACACAGCAGTCTGGATATACTTAACACTATTGAACTGTGTGCTTAGAAATGGTGGAGAGGGTAAAATTTTCTGTTACATGTATCTCAGCACAATTTTTAAAAAGTCCCTGCACCTCGTGTCTCTTTCCAGCTTCAACTTTTTGGAAGAGTTCTCTATGGTCATTGCCATCTCTTCTTTAACTTCCACTCTCTTCTCAGCCCACTGCCACCAGACACCTGCCCTCACCATTCCACTAAAACTGCTCTTGCTAAAGTTGTCCATGACCTCTCGATATTATGGGCTTCGAGTACTCAACCCAGGATCTTGGACACGATTCACCTTTCCCTCTCTCTCTCTCTGTTTTACTCTTTTTCCCTGCCTCTTTACTTCTTCATAAATAGTTCTTTCTTTGGCATGTTGATCTTCGTGTCTTCATAGTTCTTCATAGTTTCCTTTGAACAGCTCAATCCAACATAAAGACATAGCTATCAGATTTACATCTCTGATCAGATGTCCCTCTTACTAGTCCACTCCATCTGTATGTCCCATAGGCTCTTCAAACTCAACTCTTCAAATTCAACTCATCATCCTTCCTCTTGTTTTTTGGGATTTTGTTTTTGGTTTTGTTTTTGGCTCAATGCATGCATTCCCAAATCTTATTCTGAAATTCGGGACTCATACTGGAATCCTGTTTCTTCCTTATTTCCCATATCCAATTAGTCATAAATTTCTATGGATTCTTTTCCCCCCTATTAATTCACAAAATCATCTCAACTGCTATTGCCTCGGCTTAGGTTTTAATTCCTATTCATTTCATTGTCTTCAATTTGGTTTCTTTTCTTTCAAAATTGCCTTCCTCAAATCTATCTTGTATGTTGTGGTTTAATGATCTTCTTAAGACCTAAGCTTAATCAGGCAGCTGTCTACTTGAAGCTCCCTATCAGCTTCCCATTGCTTTTAGGTTAAAGTGTCAAATTTCTAATATTCAGTATAGATAGTTCAACTTTTCCATCAATACATACAGTGAGATAGCGTATAAAGTAGTCATCACGAAATAGTATCATGTAATATAGAAACACAAATGTAGAAGAATGAAACTCGACCATTCTCTTACACTGTACACAAAGATAAACTCGAAATGGATAAAAGACCTCAACATGAGACAGGAATCTATCAGAATCCTAGAGGAGAACATAGGCAGTAACCTCTTCGATATCAGCCACAGCAACTTCTTTCAAGATATATCTCCAAAGGCCAAGGAAACAAAATCAAAAATGAACTTTTGGGACTTCATCAAGATCAAAAGCTTCTGCACAGCAAAGGAAACAGTCAAGAAAACAAAAAGGCAACCCACGGAATGGGAGAAGATATTTGCAAACTGTATGTATTTCTTCCAAAATGGGGACTAAATTCTTCATCCCTCCACTCCATTGCCTAGCACCAAACTTGTTTGTGATTTACTCCTTATTTGGAGTATTGGGGTGTGTGTGCATATTGGTATATGAGCCTGCTTGCACAAATGGGGAGCGTGAATCCGAATCTCTGCTGGGCACTCAGCGCAGTGGGCACGCGAAAGCTTTAACTAAAGCTTTTCGCAACATCACCACCGATATTAAGGAGCATTAAACTATCTGTGACGTCGAAAGCGTCCCATACGGTGCAGCAGCGAAACACCTTTGCCGGAGCGCAGGGTGAATGAGGAGGGGCTGGGGAAGACTGCCTCCAGGCTATGGAGGTTGTGCGCAGGCGCACCCGGAAAGAAAGCCTCGTTAATCCGGCCCTCCCTTTCCAACCAGCTGCCCGCAGAGCTTGCAAATAGTCATTTCCGGGAAGCAGGCGCTTGCTTTGTGGGGTGCAACATGGAGACGACCGGTGGAACTGCTGAGCCGGTGAGACGCTGCTTTGGGGTCGGGTGGGTGGGGAAGCCGAGCGGGGTCGAGCTTTAAACACCATCTCTCCCCCTTCTTGTTCCCTTCCCAGGTTTCCGGGGAACTGGCGTCTGTGGCACATGCTCTTTCTCTCCCAGCCGAGTCTTATGGCAACGATGTGAGTATGACTCACCCCCATCTCCCACTCATTCAGCTAGCCTGGTATGTCCGCAGGGCCTGCCACGAAATTGTAACCTCCTGATGTCTTCTGTGAACTCTCTCCATGCCCGACAGAATCGGAAGTTTCTCATTCATTCTAAACTTTTTGGTCCACAAACCCAGGACAGATGCCGGTGGAAGTAATTCCCTAACTTTGCTGCAATAGAACCACCCGAGAAGCTTTTATGTTTTCAGTTGTCCAGGTCACAATCTATACCAATTAAATCAAAATTTCGGGGGGGGGGGGGCGGTGAGAGTCAGAAACTGGTATTTTTTAAAGGTTCCTGAATGATTTCATTATTCAGTAAAGTGGCACCGAATTATAGTATGTCTTGTTTAGATTCTTAAATAGAAAGCATATGATATTTTTGAGATACAAGACACAAGGACATGAGAATAGTATTAACACTCAAATGAAAGTGTGATTGATGTATGTTAGGTTAGAGTATAAGATCCAAAGGAGTTTAGCAGAAGAAGAAACCCCTAAGAACTGAGACAGCAGTATAGGAAGACTTCAGTGAGAAAGGGAATCTCTAACGAATCCTCAAAGTATAGATGGACACAGGACATGGAGTAAGGCATGGAGATGAAAATGCAAATGGCTTTGCTGGGGTCAGTGAAATAGTGAAATAGATCCATCTGGCTAGAGTGGGAGATTTTAATGAAACAGGTGATAGGTACTTGGTAAGGCTTATTTAATAATCTAGCCTGCTTCACAATACTGATTCAATTTTAAGTGTTATGGATGGGGAATTGGCTATCTTTTTTGAGGGGAGGAATTGGCTATCTTATAAACACAAATCTTATAAACAGATTATAACATGTTAGACTATTAAAAGTGAAGGATATTTCACTTCATTTATCTTACTTTGTTCTCCCAGCAACTCAGTGATACATGTGAGTATATTGTATCAGTTTTACAATGGTTTAATTGAGTCTCGAGAAGGCACTGTATCTACTGCTTTATGTAGTCTCTCACACTTCACTAGCTGCTGGACAAAGAGCCAGTAGCTTATGCTGTTAATTAGATTGTATAGGCAGCTTCTTTTGGTGGGTAGCTTCCTTCATTAAGGACAAAAGTTTTCTGTTTTTCAAACCTATTAGTCCAGTTTTTATTCTTTGACAGTAGTGTTATTGACATTACCTAGACATCCACAGACATCTTTAATTTGTTCTCTAGCAGCAGAATTGGGAGATTCTGACCTGACATTCTTCACTCCTTTGCAGCCTGATATTGAGATGGCTTGGGCCATGAAAGCAATGCAGCATGCCGAAGTCTACTACAAGGTGAGTTGTCTGTTTTCATTATTAAGCAGAATAAAACATGGAATTGTAGTGTTTCGTTCTCTGCTAATCACTCTTCTCAGCAAGTTAAAACATATGTATTTTGGAGATAATTTTTATTACTGTAAGATTTTACCCACAGAGAATGAGGGGGTGAAAGTGAATTTTATTTTGACAATGAGGAGTTGTACTTCTTTGCCCAGTGTTCTGCTGCTAACTAGCAAAATTATTCTGTAGTAGGCAATTAATAAATGTTTGATGACTGAATGGACAATTCACAGAGGGCACTAGCCAGGCAGTACTAGGCCCAAAAGGGTTTGAACTGGTGGCAAGGACTGTAGTATATTACGACCTTTGAAAACTATGTCATGATTTCATCTGGGACCTCATCTGCCTGTACTTCCTAATAACTCTTCTGCCCTTAGAACCATAAAGATTTTCTGGGGAAGGGGGGATAGAAGTGTAGTAAATTAGAGACTAGTTTCTGTTATGTTGTCTTGTGTCTGGCAGCTGATTTCATCAGTTGACCCACAGTTCCTGAAACTCACCAAAGTGGATGACCAAATCTATTCTGAGTTTCGGGAAAATTTTGAGAAACTCAGGATAGATGTGTTGGATCCAGAAGAGCTCAAATCAGAATCAGCTAAAGAGGTAAGAATTCTCTCAAATATTGCATAGCATCTCACTAACAATTATTGATTGTGAAAACATTTTTATACATCTAAACTTTTTTCAATATGCTTTAAGGAAATACGTAAAGAACCAGGGCTTTTATGTAGTTATAATCAACTAATAAGTAAGTTATGAAGTGAAATAAATATTTTTCTGGTATTTGAGTTTTTTATGTACATTAGATATATTTTTTTTCCTTTTTTTTTTTTGACTTGAATATTTCATCCCTTCCTACCCAGGCCTTTCAGGGGAGAAGGAACAAATTTACTTATGTTAGTAGTTTAGCTTGGATGGAGAGTTGGCAAATTAGCAAAAAAAAATCTTGAATGGAGAATTGGCAAATAGGATACAGAGAGGTGTTTGAATTCTCCGGATTTAAGTTCACATTATCATGGGCCATGCATACTCGGAGAACTTAGGTTTCCCATTGCTTACCTGATTATCATCCTTTTACAGTGTGCTAAAACTCTTACAGTGGGGGAAAATACTTCCCTAAGAGTAGGTCCTTGGTTTGTGATATATGTGACCTTTTAACATTGTAACTGTTAACTGTTAACTCTGTTACTGATCTTGGCAAAAATACTTCTAGCAATGGACTTCTTTCTTAAAATTTAACTTTGTGACCTTGCCACATTCCTGCTGCCTTTGTCTCATTTGTGCTTCAGGGGGGATGAGTAACTATTTTGGACTGAGTTAACCAATAACTTAAAAACAAAACAATATATTTAAGAAGTCAAATTTTAATTCTGTAGTGGAGGATTTAAATATTTTGTCAAGTTAAAATATTGTTCGTGTTGAGAAATACCAGTCTAAGGACAATAGATAGCACAGAAACTCAGTGCTAGTGAAAGTAGAAATCAGCTCAGTCCTAGTCTTTTACTATGGGTACTTTACTTACTGAGGAAGTAGAGTCCCTTCTCCTGGCCTGCCTGACTTTACCAGCCTCCTGCATTTGTCAGCAAAGGCATCTTTTTTGCCTTTATAGAAGTGGAGGCCATTCTGCTTGAAGTTTGACGGGATTGTAGAAGACTTCAACTATGGTACTTTGCTGCGACTGGATTGTTCCCAGGGCTACACTGAGGAAAACACCATCTTTGGTGAGATTCTTGCCTCTGGAGTGGTTTCTGTATAAGGAGATTGAGGAATCTGGTTTTACTGATGAATTAGTGACACGAATAGTTTGGGGATTATTTTATTTGTTACATATTTAAAGATCATGTTACTTTTCATTGAATAACTATGAGATAAGATGGTTAAGTATTTTCAGCCTCGTTAGAATTCCACATCTCTGAAGTTTATGACTGTACTGGAATGTTTTGACTGTTAGTTCAGCTTTGTTAATAGAGTTCCACTAGGTTTAGAAAAGTAACTGTGACTAAGACAATAATTAATTCTATTCACCTTTCAGCCCCCAGGATACAATTTTTGGCAATTGAAATTGCTCGGAACCGAGAAGGCTATAACAAAGCAGTTAACACCAGTGTTCATGACAAAGAAGAAGAGAAAGAAGGCAACCGTGGAAGAGAGAAAGGAACTGACAGTGGACGGGCAGAAGAGAAAGGAGCCATCAGAGAAAGAGAAAAAGCAAAAACCAACAAAGGAGAAGAAAAAGAGAAAGGAGCCGACAAAGAAATCAGCAAGAGTGGTGAAACAGCTGTGTAAGGTAGACAAGGAATAGCACCCTGGAAGCTATGACCCAACTATGTCTACAGATACTACGATGTTACTTGTGCAGACCCTGTGGTTAAATATATCTCTTTGTGCAATTGAAAGACATAAAGAAGTCCATCTTTCTAGCCTAATAATCAAGAGCTACTTTCGTTGTTCTCTTGTATGAACCAGCGTAGAGACTATTAGGGTGTTATTGAGCGTTTCTTGATATAGTGTTTCTTGGTTCTCACCACTGGTCAAGTAAGAAATTTTACAAATAAATTTCTTTTGGTTCTTATGACTATATCTATAATTGACTTTTAAAAGATATTTCCAATTATTTGACACTACAGATTTTTTTCAGGTATATAATCTTTTTGTCATGTCTAACAAAATGATTTTTGCCTATGTTTAAATGCTTATCATTGTTTCCTGCAGTAAAGTTTCCTCAAACCTGTTATGTTGTATATGGTTTGGGAATTAGAAGTCCCTATATAAGGGTTAATTCCTGCTATTTGAGTCAGTATAGCTTTCTGATTTTCTTTGATATATCTGGCAAATATTTGATGAATATTCTATGGAGATAAGAGCTAGGGCCTGAACCTGTCAGACCAGTGAATGCAGCCCAGTTCACATTAGAAGAGCAGGAAACTGGACCTGCTTCAGTACCTGCTTCTCTTCTGGTACCCAAGTTGTTACCTGAAAGCTAGCAGAAATTAATAATTAAATATAAAGCCTGATAGAGTGACTTTTATAATACTATGGACAAGAGCATACATTTACAGAGTAATATAAAATGAACATTTTTAAATGATATTTTGTCAGACTCCAAAAATAGACCAGTTGATTTTATATGGATAGAGGGGTTTCTTCTCATCTAATGGCTTTTAGGAGTGTATGTTTCCTTTATCTTTACATATGTATAAAGGTTTGTGCATGTCCCAATAGACCTACTGACCTTGATTGCTAAAACTAGTTAGAGGAAGCCACAAGGTTTATAGTGCACACAGTAAATTCTCTTAAAACTCTAACCACAGCATGATCATTCGAGAAAGGATTTAGCAGAGCAGAGAAAGGGGAGAAATGAGGCTTTTTCACCTGGTGGATATAGAAGAAAAATAAAAGGTAAACTTAATTGATGAATTATTTTCTAGGCAAGAGCTGAACTAGAGATACCTATACCTATAGCTAGCAGAAGCAGTTATACACAAAGCAAATAGGTTTCTCTATGGATTCTTTTTAGTCAGTTCTTTTTTTTTTTTTTAAAGATTTTATTTATTTATTTGACAGAGAGAGAGATCACAAGTAGGCAGAGAGACATGCAGAGAGAGAGGGAAGCAGGCTCCCTGCTGAGCAGAGAGCCGGATGCGGGACTCGACCCAGGACCCTGCGATCATGACCTGAGCCAAAGGCAGAGGCTTAACCCACTGAGCCACCCAGGTGCCCTTTTTAGCCAATTCTTAAAAATACTTAAAACATTTGTTAGACTTCTCATTTTATAGAAAATATGCCTTTAAATGAGTAGGAGAGTGGCAAATACTTCATACTAGACAGACTTTTAAAAATCAAGAACTTCCTTCACTTTATTGATTTTGTGTAGTTCATGCATTCTTTTTTTTTTTTTTAAGATTTTATTTACTTATTTGACAGACAGAGAGACACCACAAGTAGGCAGAGAGGCAGGCAGAGAGAGAGGGCGAAGCAGGCTCCCCGCTGACCAGAGAGCCCAATGTGGGGCTCGATCCCAGCACCCTGCGACCATGACCTGAGCCGAAGGTAGAAGCTTAACCCACTGAACCACCCAGGTGTCCCCATACATTCTTAAATATCCATGAACATGTGACAATACACATTGCCTGAGGGACTAGGGAAGAATAAACATTACTGGCTGCATACAAAAAGGCTGCCTGTGGTAGCCTTTTCCAGATTGCTCACCAGCAAGAAAACTTGCTTAATTACTTCTCTCTGATTTTATGGAGAATAAGCAATAAATCATTGAAAGATTACTTCAAAGTGAGAGGCATCTCTGTCTAAGAACTCGGAAATACAAACTGAGCAAAGGAAGGGGAATAAGAACACAGAACACTTCAGCAGCATTGTAAAGCTAGGAATCTAAGACCGTATCCAAGGTCAAAGGGAAGAGTGGGCAGTATTCTCAAGGTGACCTCAAGATCTCCACCCTTGGCATACATGCTCTGTATAATTCCCTCCTGTTGGTGTGGGCAAGCCTTGTGAGTATGAGGGGATTCTGTTCCTTCATTTAAGTTATAACCATTTAATTTTGAGTTAATAAAAAAGGAGATTATCCTGAGTGAGTATGGCCTAATCAGGTGAATCCCTAAGTGGGAAAAGCAGCAGCACATGTTCACCTGTTGGCCTTAAAAAAACAAAAAGCTGTGTTATGAGACAAGGGGGCCATGTGGCAAGGACCTCAGGCTAGCCGCTGAGAGCTGAGAATGCTCCCAAGCTGAGAGCCAGCAAAAAATGGGGATTTCACTCTAGTTGGAAGGAACTAAATTCTACCAATCACCAGCAAGTTTGGAAGAGGATTTCAAGTCTCGGATGAGCTTACAGTCCTGGCTGATACCATGATTTTGGTCCTGTGAGACCCTGAGCAGAGGACCAAGTTAAGCTATATCTGGACTCTTGACCCATAGGACTCTGAGATAGTAATGGGTATTGTGTTAAGCTACTAATTATGTGGTAATTTGTTATGGAGCAGTAGAAAATGGCTACAGACTCTGGTACTGGAAGTGGAGTGCTGCTGTATCAAGAACCTAAAATGTGGGAGTAGTTTTAGAATCAGGCGGTAGGTGAACACTAGAAGAATTTTGAGGACCATGATAGGGAAAGCCTAAATTGCCTTAAACAGGCTGTCAGTAGTAATAAGGACTTTAAGGATGCTGTAGGCGAGGGCTCAAAAGGAAGTAAGGAACATGCTGTTGGAAACTAGAAGAAAGGAGAATCCTATTAGTAGGGGGTAGTATTATAGTTAGTGTCCCGGAAGTTTGGGATTTGAGTCTTGGCTCTAAATTATTTGGGAGATGCTATCAAGCCAGGCTTGACATAGTATGTAAACATCTATGATTTATTCAGAATGTGGTACCATTCCAATTATTTATCTCCATGACATCTTTTGGAGGCAGGGAAAGGGCACAGACTAATTTTGGCATTTACAGAAGGGAAAATTGCAGTCATTTTGAAGTTTTAGGCCACTGAATTTGTGGTAATTTGTTACAACAGCAATAGGAAACCAATAGAGAAGGCATACTGAGCCCTGTTTAAAGGTAGAGGCATTTACTACACTGTCATTATTTACTTTGAAACTATAGTTCAAACAAAGGTGTTGTGCCAGATAATTGAGACATGAACTGCACCCAAAGCAAGCTTCAATGATTCTAAACCATTTTGAACTTATTCTTCTAAGGAATTACTATAGCTGAGTCTTTGTTAGGTGCCATTAATATAATTGGGAATTCTCTGAATTTACTTAAAGGTAACAATACAGGGCTTAGTAATGAGTATGTGCTCATGTGAAGCTTACAGTAGTATTAATAAAACTCGACAGTAACTTCATCAATTATTTGGACCTTAGACAAAATATTTTTCTGGACAGGTGTATTTTATCATTGATGTTGTTTAAAATTGTCAGAGCATGGTGATAATTCAAACAGACCAGATTTTTGTTGGTTTTATTGCTGTTTTTAAATTTTCTACAGATAATATAGTTCTTTTTTTTAAAATTTAATTTTGTATTTTCAGTGCCAAGATTCATTGTTAATGTACCACACCCAGTGCTCCACGCAATACAGTTCTTTTTGCTTGCACACAATATGGATGATTCTCACTATCCCACATTGGTACACAATTACTTTCATACATATTCTTATTCACATACATAGTCAATATCTTAGGCACCTGTGTGGCTCAGTTGATTAAGCATCTGCCTTCAGCTTCCGTCATGATCCCAGGGTCCTGGTACTGAGTCCAGCCTAGGGCTCCCTGCTCAGTGGGGAGTCTGCCTCTCCCCCTCCTTTCCGCTTGTGCTCTCTCGTGCTACCTCCATCTCTCTCAAATAAAATATTTTAAAAATTGTCATCGTCTTAATTGAAGATTCACAATTAAGGCATGCACGTATGTTATGGGAATGGCCATTTCCCCATGCCTACATGTTTTTAATCTAGAATTATAGAAGCTTTACAGATAGATTTCAACATGATGGTGGTCTCTTGAATTGTACTACTTTCACATGATGACCATTTATATGACTGGCTAGCTTTAAATTTTTCCTACTCAGGATTTCTCTGATTTCCCCAATATAAACTGCATTTTTGGGGCACCTGGGTGGCTCAGTTGGTTAAGTGGCTAACTTGATTTCCATCAGGTCATGATCTCAGGGTCCTGGGATTGAGTCCCAAGTCGGGATCTGCATTCAGTGGGGAGTCTGCTTGGGGATTTTCTCTCTCCCTCTACCCTACCCCCCACTTACACACACTATCTCTAAAATAAATAAATATATCATATATATATATATATATAGCATTTTAAGTCAGTATGTTTTCATTTTATAAAAATTGAGATTGAATTGGGATGCCTAACTGACTCAGTCAGTGAAGCATGCAACTTTTTTTTTTTTTAAAGATTTTATTTATTTGACAGAGATCATAAGTAGGAAGAGAGGCAGGTGTGGGGGGGAAGCAGGCTCCCCACTGATCAGGGAGCCCGATGTGGGGTTCGATCCCAGGACCCTGAGATCATGACCTGAGCCGAAGGCAGAGGTTTTAACCCCCTGAGCCACCCAGGCACCCCAAGCATGCAACTCTTGATCTCACAGATGTGAGTTCAAGCCCCAATTGCTCAATGTGGTGGCCTCAGGCACAGAGTAGTATAGATGTAATTTGGAAGCCTTATGAATGAGAAGGAAGTGAAAGGTGAAAGGAGAAGAGGAATAAGTGAGAGACATTACCAAAATTTTTAACCAGGATGATAGAGAAAAAATGGTTATGACATACTTTAAAAAATTGATATTGAGGGGCGCCTGGGTGGCTCAGTGGATTAAGCTGCTGCCTTCGGCTCAGGTCATGATCTCAGGGTCCTGGGATCGAGCCCCGCATCGGGCTCTCTGCTCTGCGGGGTGCCTGCTTCCTCCTCTCTCTCTGCCTGCCTCTCTGCCTACTTGTGATCTCTGTCTGTCAAATAAATAAAATAAAAATCTTTAAAAAAAATTGATATTGAATCGTAAAGTAATTTGCCCTCCATCACATAAGTGTGGTATTAGGATTCAGGTCCATATCTTTTGGTTATGAATCTTATGGTTTTTCCAGAATCCCACTCTAGATTCAACTTTTTGCCAGAATAGAGACAAGTAATTTGAATAAGGAATCAAAGTATTTAATAATCATAGGCAAGAGCATTCTAGTGTGGAGTGATGTACTGAGGTAGTTTAAGCTCCTCAAATAGTTGTAATTTCTCTTTGTCTTTTTCCTTCTTATCTCTGCAAAAGATTCCTTGTTGTATATGCAACTCAGACTTGTTTAAAAAGCATTACAGTGTAATCATTATAGTGTATCACTGAATGTTCAGTTTCAAAATTATATTTAAATTTAAATTAAATTTCATTTAATTTCTTCACCTTTGTTATGAACTGAGATTTGGCTGATACATTCCTGAAAGCGTTTTTTTTTTTTTTAAAGATTTTATTTATTTATTTGCTAGAGAGAGAGAAAGAGCGCACAAGTAGGGGGAGTGGCAGGCAGAGGGAGAAGCAGTCTCTCTGTCAAGCAAGGCACCTGGTGCAGGACTTGATCCAAGGACCCTGGGATCATGACCCAAACTGAAGGAAGCCGCTTAACTGACTGAACCACCCAGGCGTCCCTCCCTCAAGTGTTTTATAGATTTTTTTTTTTTAAGGCTTTAACTCTGTCTTTCTAAAATTCATACAAGTTTTTCAGGATAAATCACTGGAAGCTCTAATAGGTCTTACTCATTGGTCTTTACATTGAAAACAGGATAAAGGAAGTAAAAAACACTTAAGTTAGAGAAGAACAGGTTTTTGCAACTAGAAGGATCTCAGGGCTCAGTGGGTTAAAGCCTCTGCCTTTCGCTCAGGTCATGATCCCAGGGTCCTGGGATCGAGCCCCGCATCGGGCTCTCTGCTTGGCAGGGAGCCTGCTTCCTCCTCTCTCTCTCTCTCTGCCTGCCTCTCTGCCTACTTGTGATCTCTATCTGTCAAATAAATAAATTAAAAAAAAAATCAAAAGTCCTATTTTTTTTTTTCTGGTGAAAAAGCAAGGCACTGAATGATGTGCTTTACCCAGTTGAAAATCCTCTATGTATGTAAAAGAAGTTTATTAATTTACTTACTATCCTTCCTTTTGCAGTAAGACCATGCACCAAGACATGATTCCATAAGATTCCCTTTGTCCTCGGTATACCCTGTCCTCAATATATTCTGCTTTCCTGCAGAAAACAGTCTTAAAATCACCATTCTTCTGCATAATTTAGGATTCTTCTGATGTCCTT
The DNA here is from genome assembly GCF_922984935.1 of Meles meles. NCBI lineage: Eukaryota > Metazoa > Chordata > Mammalia > Carnivora > Mustelidae > Meles > Meles meles. Next base: position 64,079,912 of record NC_060087.1, read on the forward strand.
TTTTGTTTACAGTAATGTCTGGCCAGACTTACATAATTCTGAGAATTTGGATAATATTTAAAATCAAAATCTCAATAGTTTAAAACTTCCACGTTTTGGCTTTTTACTAAAGAAAACAAGAGTAATGTCTCTTCCCTAACCTGTGCCTCCTCTGAGCTCATTCTTTTTTTCTTGGTCATAACCATTTTTTCTCTATCATTCTGGTTTAAAATTTTGGTAATGTCTCTCACTTATTCCTCTTCTTTCATCTTTCACTTCCTTCTCACATTCATATGGCTTCCAAATTACATCTATACTACTCTGTGGCTGAGGCCACCACATTGAACAATTAACTCCAGGGGATGGCATTAACATTTTGGTTTATGTTAATGGAGTCATGCATTGCATAAACCTGCACAACTATACACAGTGGTCCTGCATGTGGCTGAGACTGCTAGATGCTCACCCAATATTTATTCTCCCCCTTTTTTTAATTTTCCATTATGTTCAGTTAGCCAACATATAGTACATCAGTGGTTTTTGTTGTAGCATTCAATGATTCATTAGATGTGTATAATACCCAGTGCTCATCACAACATGTGCCCTCCTTAACACCCATCACCCAGCCACCCCATCCCCTACTTTTTAATAGAAGGACTCCAAATTTTAGCTTTACATATTGATGCTTGGATTGAAAGACTATTTTTGCCAACCTCTTCTGTAGCTAAGTTTAGACATATGACCAAGTTCTGGCTAATAGGAGGCAACCTCAAGTTTGTTTTGTGGATCTTAGAGGAAAGTTCATAAAAGAAAGCTAATTCATCTGCTGGGGTCCCTTCCATTCCTTTTCTGCCTTCTGTCTTTCCTTCTTTTTATGGCCTATAACAAGAATGTGATGAAATGGGAGATAAACCATGGGGGACTCTGGACTCTGGGAAACAAACAGGGTTACAGAAGGAAGGGAAGTGGGGGGATGGGATAACTGGGTGATGAGCATTAAGGAGGGCATGTGATATAATGAGCACTAAGTGTTATAAGCAAATAATGAATCATTGAACACTATATCAAAAACTAATGATGTACTATATGTTGACTAGTTGAGCTTAATAAAAAAAGGAAAAAAAAGCTTCAGCTTGGACTATATATCTTGGACTATAAGGTGATCTTGAGGATATAAGCAGTTATTTATTCTGCCTATGGTACCATTTGTTTCTTCTGTCATGATGTCTTACTTCTACCTTAGCCCAATCAGCACCCTCAGGGACAAACTGGTCATCTGACAAAGTTAGGATTATTGAACCACTGCAGAAAGAAAGACCGCACATCAGGGAAATCATGGAGCACTTTTACAAACAAAGGAAAAATGGAATTACAGGATTTGGGGGAAATAAGGAGTTTAGGTGAAATTTAAAATAAAATGTAAATGTAAATGAAGTCATGTCTTGTTAGCCTCACAGCAAAGTAAGGTTGTGTTTAAAGGGGTCAACATCAGGTCCTGGTATGCAAAAGTCAACCAAGGGTTTTGTTTTCTTGGAATCTACAAAGGTAAGATAGATACATATTTTGTTCTGAAATCCTTACCTGAATCTCTGCACTTGGTTTGTATTTTGAAATGGCTTTTCTGGGTCAAAGTAACTTATATTCTCCAGGAAGAGATGGATGTTTTATTCTTTCTGATACAATTTCAAACAACAAAATTTCCGATGGTCTATGATTTTTAGAGAACAAGGTTCTTGTTGAGTAAGAAAGCAGTAGTCACTCAAGCAGAAGTTGTTATGAACCTTCAGTTTCACTGTGACTTGAAAGAAACAATTGTTTCTTAGTAACTTCTTGGCTGGCTTTATCTGTGTCTGTTATGCTAGCATGATGAATGGCAGCTCAGGTTTTTATCTTCTTAGTTCAAGCTAAGTTTTTACTTTCTCACCTCTAACTTCAGTAGTAATACTACTTTGCTTTTCCTTGTAAGATAGTTTATAGTTTTCACACCATGCTTGTATGTTCCCATTATAAATTAAGCTTAAAAATAACTTTCTGAAGTAGGAAAGGAAAAACACAGATGCAGAAACTAGAAATCAAGGAAGTTATATGATTTATCTATGGCGGCATGCCAGCAAATGACTAGGCCAGAACTCAGGTTTAATTTCTGGTTCAGATTCCTTTTAGATTCTTAAAGGCACTTCTTCCTCTCCTTAAACTTTCTCTTTTTGGAAAGGGATTGGTGGATTATATAACCAATGAGCTTAGATTTAGCATTACCTATCTGCATCACACATATCTGTTCAAGAAATAAAAACAAGTCTTTTTTTTTTTACTTCTTTCTGCATACAAATTTATGGCGTAAATTGAAAAATAGAGTAATTAGCTTATATTTACAGTATAAAGTCTGTTAATAGCAATCAGTGCCTTAAAATATATAAGTATTTCAGTAAGATACAATAAGGCTTTTTAAAAAAAATAATTTTAGGACACTTGAGAGACATTTCCAATGAAAGAAAGATAAATATAATGTTTAAACTCAAGTGAAACTATAGTTCTTCAACACTATAATGGTTTTATTGAAAGTGAAACATACTATTTGCTCTTATTGAAACTGTTCATTTAGTAAATCTGCATGGATAATGAAAAATCTTCATGGTCTGTTTGTCTTCCAATGTATCTGTTAGGGTATGGAGTTGACCACCCCTCAATTAGACAGAGAACTCTCTCGATAATGCAAGTCACACAACGAGGTTTATTTCCAGTTGGCTGAGGTCCAAGTATGTGCCCAGCGCAGCAAGTTTCAACAAGGACCCCGAGCACTCAAAGCCAAGGGTTTATATAGCATTTTCAAGGCACTTTTTCTTTTCTTTTTTTTTTTTAAAGATTTTATTTATTCATTCGACAGAGAAAGATCACAAGCAGGCAGAGAGGCAGGCAGAGAGAGAGGAGGAAGCAGGCTCCCCGCCGAGCAGAGAGCCCGATGTGGGACTTGATCCCAGGACCCTGAGATCACGACCCGAGCGGAAGGCAGCGGCTCAACCCACTGAGCCACCCAGGCGCCCTCAAGGCACTTTTTCATAGCTACATACATATCTTGCGCCCCACTTTGACAGTTTAACTTTGTTTAACGTTTTGCCACCCTGGCGTCACCCTGGCAGTTAAGTGAGATTTAGGTTTAGAAGAAATTTAACTTTATTTACATTTCCTTCTGCCTCAGCCTCTTTCAGTTTTATGGTGGGGAGGGCGACCTTAGGCCTCGAGGAACTGAGCCATTTGTCTCTGGAACTTGGGCTATTGATAAGATAGCTTCTTTGTTGTAAATCACTAGGACATTTGTAAACCAAGGGAGACTCCTGTCTTACAGGATTGTGGTCTCTGCAAGTTAACTATTTGTTTTTCATTAACATCTGGTCCCTGTGGCGCCACCGCCTAACCACCCTGGTGGTATATGATTTTTTTCAGGTTTTAACTAGTTCCTCTTATCTCAAGTCCTGTATGCAGTGTTGGCTGGTTAGGGATGCTCAGTAAAATGGCTTCCCAGCCTTCAGGATGGCCATTCTTATGCTAACCCACTCTTACAGTATCTATTATCATCAATCTCTCTATTATCTCTATCTGCTTTTGTGTGTGCGTTGGTAATAGATGGTTAGAGTTAGTGATCAGACTTCCAACCTGATCATACCTTTGCTTTAACTATTACCTATCCTCTCCTTCCATAAAAAACCATACTGTATTGGGATCCTCTTTTCCTGCATCAATTCTCCATCTTTTTAAATGGTGGGATTGAAAGTTCTTTTTGGAACAAAAAGTAACTACTGTTACTACTGTTAACTGTTGCAGAGCATTCTACAAGGCTAGGGAAAGCTAGAGGAAAAAAATAGAGATTCTGGCTTGTAGAGCAAAACAGTAACCGAGAGGGCTGAAAGTAAGCATATGGATTAAGGGAGAATCAGCCTTATGGTCCTCTAAACTTTTGGCTTTTGAAGCCACTTCTGGGTCCTGGAATGGCACCTTGAATTTATTCTCTTTCTCTCCCCCAACCCCAGCTCCTGCCCATTCTTTCCCCTTCCTCTTTTTCTTCCAGTACTCTCAGAGTTAAGGCCATATATTTTTTTATTTTTTAATTTATTTTTTTTTTCAGCGTAACAGTATTCATTGTTTTTGCACAACACCCAGGGCTCCATGCAAAACGTGCCCTCCCTATTACCCACCACCTGTTCCCCCAACCTCCCACCCCTGACCCTTCAAAACCCTCAGGTTGTTTTTCAGAGTCCATAGTCTCTTATGGTTTTGCCTCCCCTTCCAATTTTTTTTTTTTTTTATAAACATATAATGTATTTTTATCCCCAGGGGTACAGGTCTGTGAATCGCCAGGTTTACACACTTCACAGCACTCACGATAGCACATACCCTCCCCAATGTCCATAACCCCCTCCCCCTCTCCCAATCCCACCTCCCCCCAGCAACCCCCAGTTTGTTTTGTGAGATTAAGAGTCATTTATGGTTTGTCTCCCTCCCAATCCCATCTTGTTTCATTTATTCTTCTCCTATCCCCCTAACCCCCCGATTGACTTATTTCACTAAGCATGAAACCCTCTAGTTCCATCCATGTTGTCGCAAATGGCAAGATTTCATTTCTTTTGATGGCTGCATAGTATTCCATTGTGTATATATACCACATCTTCTTTATCCATTCATCTGTTGATGGACATACAATAGCCAAACTATGGAAGGCCATATTTTAGTGAAAAGAATATAAACGTTGAAGTCATCAGGCATAAATCTTAAACACCAGCTATATAATCCTGGACTAGAGAGTAATTTAATTGGGCTAAGTTTAGAAATCTCCAGTCACTGCATCAAAAGGAGATACATCTCCTGTTCCTTTTGAGATTGTATGGTGTAGAAAACTTGACATTCTTTCTCTTAGTATCAGCCCTCATCATTATGGCTATTAAAGGAAGTGAACTCTTCTATGCAAGGGAAAGAGAGGTGGAAGTGGAAGTCTTCAGGCTCTTGACTTCACATGTATTCTTCAACAGATGCTTTACCAGTAAAGTCTTGCTTTTGGGGGAAAGTAAGTTAAGTGGTAAAAAAGCAAGTAAACCCATAATTTGAATAAGATATATGAATCTATGTTAGGGCATGGTTTGGTTGTCAGGCCATTTCTGTAATTAGAAAGCATTATCTATTAAAATAATCTCCTGGGGCTCCTGGGTGGCTCAGTGGGTTAAGTGTCCAACTCTTGATTTTTAGCTCAGATCATGATCTCGGGGTTTTGGGATCAAGCCCTGCCTTTGGCTCTGTGCTCAGCAGGAAGTCTGTTTGAGATTCTCTCTTTTCATCTCCCTTTGCCCCTCCCCCTCAAAATAAATAAATAAATCTTAAAATAAAATAAACTCTAAAGGTCATTTACAACTTAGTATGAAATAGTTCAGAGCTTGTTTTATAATAGTGAAATTAACTGAAAAAATACAATAAAAAATGGACAGAGGATCTGAATAGACATTTTTTCCAAAGAAGACATCCAGATGACCTACAGACATATGCAAAGATGCTCAACATCACTCATCATCAGGGAAATGCACACCAAAACCACAGTCAGATTAGCAGAATAAAATTGTTAAGAAATAACAAACGTTGGTGAGGATGTGGAGAACAGGGAACCCTCATGCACTGTTGGAAAATAGTATGGAGGTTCCTCAAAAAATTAAAAATAGAATTACCATATGATTCAGTATTTCCACTACCAGGTACTTACCCAAAGAAAATGAACACAGTAATTTGAAAAGATATTTGAGCAGCTATGTTTATTGCAGCATTATTTACAATAGCCAAGATATGGAAGCAGCTCAAGGGTCCATCAATAGATGAATGGATAAAGAATATGTGCTATACACACACCTACAGATACACACACACTGCAATATTACTCAGGCATTAAAAATGAATAAGATCTTGCCATTTGCAGCAACATGGATGGACCTAGAGGATATAATGCTAAGTGAAATAAGCCAGACAAAGACAATACCATATTATTTCACTCATACATGAAATTTAAGAAATAAAACAAGTTAGAACAAAAGAGTCAAACAAAAAAATCCAGACTCTTAAATACAGAGAACAAACTGGTGGTAGCCAGAGGGGAGGTGGGTATAGGATGGATGCTCTAGATAAAGAGAATTAAGAGTACACTGATTGTGATGACCACTGAGAAATGTATAGAACCATTATATTGTATACCTGAAACTAATATAATACTGTTTGTCAATTAAACTTCAATACAAAAATTAACTGAGCCATCAACTGGAAGTTTTGATAGGCTAGAGTAGATTATTCAGGCAAAGATTGAACTGAGTTGAATAAAACAAACTCAGTCACATGAATACCCATGCCATATGGCAAATACAAATACAAATTTCAACAATTTTGAAATTTGAGCTTAAAATATACTTTGCACTATGGTTATTTTGGTGGTAGATGAAACCAATTAAGTGGACTGTAATGTGACAGATAAAAATCTGCAGAACAAGCATCTATTCGATACATTTCCAGTTCAGACTGATAAATGTATGTTATTGCACCAACATCCACAGATCCTAAAAGATATTTTGGTATGAATAGCACTCCTTCCCAAAAGGCCAAGCTGAAGACTTTATTACAGAATATTGCATTTCCCACAGTTAAGACATAAGAAAGCAAGTATAAGGGCTTATTTTTGAAACTGCTTTCTAATTGTGTGTAAAACATGACTGTTTAGAGACTTTGAATTGCAAAGTTTTTTGCAAAAAGCAATTAATGTCTATTTGTGTATTTGATAAATTGGAATTGCAGTGACCAACTTCAACAAATATCCTTTGATTTTCAGTCAGCCTTATTATTTAGTTAAAAATATTTCAAATCCAAGCTGTCACCTGGGCAGTTCATCTGCACTAATTGAGAATGCCACGGATCATAAGCAGTAATGCTAATGGCAAGACACATTTGTTAAGGCCGTCCTGAACCAGGAAATTTCACTTAGGTGAACACTTTGCCCTGGGTTGCTTGAAGATGCTAGGGATAATTGCAAAATAAAGGTGACTTTATTCATTTCAGGGTACTTTCTGTGTCATATGCAGAGCTATATTCCTACTGATGCAGGAGATTTTGTAAACTAAAAAAAAAATAGGGTACTTTGTTAGAAGCAGTAAAAGAATACGTATTCTAATCCCTTGCACTTGGACTCTATAGTTCAAAGAATACCTTTGCATTCATTATCTCATTTAATCTTCACAATATCCATGAAGTGCATTGAAATAAGCAGGGGACAAGCCAAAACTCCAATTTTATATGTGACAAATATGAGGTTCAAAATAGTTGACTTGCTTAATGTCATGTAGATAATCAATTAAAAGAGCAAATAAAAAAAAGATCAATGTCTTCTTGATCTTAGGTCACTGCCTGTATATATGTGTATTTGATGAGGTCCAGAAAGAATCTCAGATGAAATGACAGGGGAATCCAAGCACAAAAAAATCTACTTTTACCCAAAAGCACAATGTGCAAACACAATGTGCTTAGTTTCTGGTCTGAGTTTATTTCTTTTGGTGATATACTTCTGCCATTCTAATCTAGCATTGGGAGGAATAATTTAAAAGGAACAAATGGATTTAAGAATTAACCATAAAAATGTAAATGATAGCAATTTTGTCAGAGACTGCTAATTATTAGCAAATACCTATTCTCCTCCTCCTTCTTGCAATAGAGAAGCTCTGATTTTTAAGTTAGGCACATGGCTACTCAGAATACAAATTACATTTCCTAGGTTACTTTATATCTAAGTATGAGCATAGGGCCATATTTTTACAGAGGTGTCTTTAAAGATAGAAGACATACACTGATTCATCTTTTTCCCACTGGAGGAGATGGAATATGGACATGATGAATGGAGGTTAAGCAGCCATCTTGGAACCTATGTATTTACGTTGTTGGAACAAGATATAAGGAATATGAGTCACTGATGAATATGGAATCTCCATACTAATCCTAGACTGTTTTCCCGTGGATTGCTTTGCTTGAGAAAAAAACCTGAGAATTTTCTATCTTATTAAGCTACTTATACTTTGAGTTTTCTGGCACTTACAACCAGTACCTAACTCTAAGTTTGATAACATATGCTCTATGTAATGTAATGTGTAATAAGCTTTAGTTATGTCTAGTTATATTTAGTTAGCTATAGTTAGTTATATCTAAAAACTATATTTAACGTCCAAGACTTTTAAGTTCAAAAATCTCATGACTGTATTACGTAAGATTGAGGGAAGGAAATATGAAACATTATATAATTCTCTAATTATTTTTGAAACTACATTTTCCTAATACTCCCATCCAATTCTGATAAGCAGGAGTAATGGGAATGGGGGAGTAGTAGAGTTTTCATACCCACCCACAAGGAAAAGCATATCAGAGTAAGAACAAAGTAAGTAGCAGATATGCATGGTTTGAAAAATTTCATGAGATATTTCTGTCACACACCATACACCTCTCTTCAGAACCATGGATATAGACATTCACTATCATGTCCCTGGATAATGTCATACACACCTGTACACTGATAACATAAAAATCAGTGTCTCTAACCCAAATCTCTCTACTGAGATCCAGTATACCCACTATACCCTAGATATCAACATCACAATGCTTCAAATGTATCTCATTCACCCTCAACATGGCCAAAACTAAATTCCAAGTTTTGTCTACTTTGTTGAAGTATAATTAATATACAGTATTATATTAGTTGCCGGTGTACAATATAAAGACTCAACAATTGTATACATTACACAGTGCTGATAATAATCCATCAATTCCACTATTGAGTATCTACCCAAAGAAAACAAAAGACTTATTTGGAAAGATATACACACTCCTATGTTCTTTGCAGCATTATTTACAATAGCAAAGATGTGGAAGCAACCAAAGCGTCCATGCGTCATACATTAATGGGGTATATAGCATGTATGTGTATGTATGTGTGTTTGTGAGTGTATATATATACACAGACATATATATACATATATGTTATACATATGCATACATATATGTTATATATATATATATATATATACATATATATACACACACATGTTATTCAGACATAAAAAAGAATGAATTGTCATTTCCAACATGAATGGACCTAGAGGGTATAATGCTAAATGAAATAAGCCATATCATCACCACATACATTTTATAAATTTTGTAAATTATCTTTTACATCACGATTCAATTACTTACTTCTGCTATTATGATTTCTCTCTTTCATAGTATGACTCAGGTTATCACCCTTTTACTCTAATTCACTTCTAGACATCTTCTTAAAGTCAGTCACTTATATCTATGAATTTAATCTTTTTAAGCATCAATTGAATTTTCTTTAACATTGAGATATTAAAAATTCTTCACAGATTTTAAAAAAGTAAATGACATAATGCTTATGAAGTGTTCATCATGGTATTTTTTTTTTTATCACAGTTCCTAGAATGTTATAATTGACCAACACTAAATTTAGTCCAAGATAATGGGTTTTCAGAATCTCTGCTCTTGATCACGCTGACATACTAAATCTCAAGTAGATATTATTTACTCAAAATAATATTTTATCACACAGGAAACAACAGATGCTGGCGAGAATGTGAACAAAAGGCAACCCTCTTATATTGCTGGTGGGAATGCAGCCACTCTGGAAAACAATATGGAAGCTCCTCAAAAACTTAAAAACAGAACGACCCTATGTCCCAGCAATTGCACTACTAGGTATTTACCCAAAGGATACAAAAATACTGATTTGAAGGGGCACATACACCCTGATGTTTATAGCAGCATTACCAACAATAGTCAAATTTTGGAAAGAGCCTGAATGTCCATCAGCTGATGAATGGATAAAGAAGATGAATGAAGGAACATAGGGGAAGGGGAAAAAAAGAGAGGGAAACAAACCATAAGAGACTCTTTTTTCTTTTTGTTTGTTTTTTTATTTGTTTATTTTCAGGGTAACAGTATTCATTGTTTTTGCACCACACCCACTGCTCCATGCAATATGTGCCCTCTCTATTACCCACCACCTGCTTCCCCAACCTCCCACCCCCTGCCCCTTCAAAACCCTCAGGTTGTTTTTCAGAGTCCATAGTCTCTCATGGTTCATCTCCCCTTCCAGTTTCCCTCAATTCCCTTCTCCTTTCCAACTCCCCATGTCCTCCATGTTTTTTGTTAGGCTCCACAAATAAGTGAAACCGTATGATACTTGACTCTCTCTGCTTGACTTATTTCACTTAGCATAATCTCTTCCAGTTCCATCCATGTTGCTACAAAAGTTAGGTATTCATCCTTTCTGATGGAGGCATAATACTCCCTCGTGTATATGGACCACATCTTCCTTATCCATTCATCTGTTAAAGGGCATCTTGGTTCTTTCCACAGTTTGGCGACCGTGGCCATTGCTGCTATAAACATTGGGGTACAGATGGCTCTTCTTTTCACTACATCTGTATCCTTGGGGTAAATACCCAGCAGTGCAATTGCAGGGTCATAGGGAAGCTCTATTCTTAATTTCTTGAGGAATCTCCACACTGTTCTCCAAAGTAGCTGCACCAACTTGCATTCCCACCAACAGTGTAAGAGGGTGCCCCTTTCTGCACATCCTCTCCAACACACGTTGTTTACTGTCTTCCTAATTTTGGCCATTCTAACTGGTGTAAGGTGATATCTCAATGTGGTTTTAATTTGAATCTCCCTGATGGCTAGTGATATGAGCATTTTTCATGTGTCTGATAGCCATTTGTGTGTCTTCATTGGAGAAGAGTCTGTTCATATCTTCTGCCCATTTTTTGATATGATTATCTGTTTTGTGTGTGTTGAGTTTGAGGAGTTCTTTATAAATCCTGGATATTAACCTTTTGTCTATACTGTCATTTGCAAATATCTTCTCCCATTCCGTGGGTTGTCTCTTTGTCTTGTTGACTGTTTCCTTTACTGTGCAGAAGCTTTTGATCTTGATGAAGTCCCAAAAGTTCATTTTTGCTTTTGTTTCCTTTGCCTTTGGAGTCATATCTTGAAAGAAGTTGCTGTGGCTGATATCGAAGAGATTACTGCCTATGATCTCCTCTAGGATTCTGATGGATTCCTGTCTCATGTTGAGGTCTTTTATCCATTTCGAGTATATCTTTGTGTATGGTGTAAGAGAATGGTTGAGTTTCATACTTCTACATATAGCTGTCCAATTTTCGCAGCACCATTTATTGAAGGGACTGTCTCTTTTCCATTGTATATTTTTCCCTGTTTTGTTGAAGATTATTTGACCATAGAGTTGAGGGTCCATAGCTGGGCTCTCCACTCTGTTCCACTGGTCTATGTGTCTGTTTTTATGCCAGTACCATGCTGTCTTGGTGATCACAGCTTTGTAGTCAAGCTTGAAATCAGGTAATGTGATGCCGCCAGTTTTGTTTTTGTTTTTGTTTTTCAACATTTCCTTAGCAATTCGGGGTCTCTTCTGATTCCATACAAATTTTAGGATTATTTGCTCCAGCTCTTTGAAAAATACCAGTGGAATTTTGATCGGAATGGCATTAAAAGTATAGATTGCTCTAGGCAGCATAGACATTTTAACAATGTTTATTTTTCTGATCCAAGAGCACGGAATGGTCTTCCATCTTTTTGTGTCTTCTTCAATTACTTTCATGAGTGTTCTGTAGTTCCTTGAGTACAGATCCTTTCCCTCTTTTGTTAGGTTTATTCCCAGGTATCTTATGGTTCTTGGTGCTATAGTAAATGGAATCGATTCTCTAATTTCCCTTTCTGTGTTTTCATTGTTAGTGTATAAGAAAGCCACTGATTTCTATACATTGACTTTGTGTCCTGCCACGTTACTGAATTGCTGTATGAGTTCTAGTAGTTTGGGGGTGGAGTCTTTGGGGTTTTCCATATAAAGAATCATGTCATCTGCAAAGAGAAAGTGTTTGACTTCTTCCTTGCCAATTTGGATACCTTTTACTTGTCTGATTGCCATTGCTAGGACTTCTAATACTATGTTGAACAAGAATGGTGAGAGTGGGTATCCTTGTTGTGTTCCTGATTTCAACGGGAAGGCTACAAGCTTTTTCCCATTGAGGATGATATTTGCTTTGGCTTTTTCATAGATAGATTTTATGAAGTTCAGGAATGGTCCCTCTATCCCTATACTTTGAAGCGTTTTCATCAGGAACGGATGCTGGATTTTGTCAAATGCTTTTTCTGCATCCATTGAGAGGACCATGTGGTTCTTCTCTCTTCTCTTCTTGATTTGTTCTATCACATTGATTGATTTGCAAATGTTGAACCATCCTTGTAACTCAGGGATGAATCCCACCTGGTCATGGTGGATAATCTTTTTAATGTACTGCTGGATCCTGTTTGCTAGGATCTTGCTGAGAATCTTAGCATCCATATTCATCAGTGATATTGGTCTGAAATTCTCCTTTTTGGTAGGGTCTTTGCCTGGTTTGGGGATCAGGGTAATATTGGCTTCATAAAGAGTCTGGAAGTTTTCCTTCTGCTTCAATTTTTTGACACAGCTTCAGGAGAATTGATGTTATTTCTTCTTTTATTTATTTATTTATTTATTTATTTTAAAAAAGATTTTTATTTAGTTATTTGACAGAGAGAGATCACAAGTAGGCAGATAGGCAGGCAGAGAGAGTGAGAGGAAAGCAGGCTCCCTTCAGAGCAGAGAGCCGGACGTGGGACTCGATCCCAGGACCCTGAGATCATGACCTGAGCAGAAGGCAGCAGCTTAAACCACTGAGCCACCCAGGCGCCCCTATTTCTTCTTTTAAAGGTCCGTAGAATTCCCCAGGGAATCCATCAGGTCCTGGGCTCTTGTTTTTTGGGAAGGTTTTTATCACTGCTTCAATCTTGTTACTAGATATCAGTCTATTCAGGTTGTCAATTTCTTCCTGGATCAATTTTGGGAGTTTATAGTTTTCCAGGAATGCATCCATTTCATCTAGGTTGCTTAGCTTATTGGCATATAACTGTTGGTAATAATTTCTGATGATTGTTTCTATTTCCTTGGTGTTACTTGTGATCTCTCCCTTTTCATTCATAATTTTATTAATTTGGGCTTTCTCTCTTTTCTTTTGGATTAGTTTGGCCAATGGTTTATCGATCTTATTGATTCTTTCAAAAAAACAGCTTCTAGTTTCATTGATACGTTCTACTGTATCTCTGGTTTCTACCTCATTGATCTCTGCTCTAATCTTGATTATTTCCCTTCTTGTGTGTGGAGTTGGTTTGATTTGTTGTTGATTCTCCAGTTCTTTAAGGTGTAGAGACAGCTGGTGTATTCTGGGCTTTTCCATTTTTTGAGGGAGGCTTGGATGGCTATGTATTCCCCCTTAGGATAGACTTTGCTATATCCCATAGGTTTTGGACTGAAGCGTCTTCATTCTCATTGGTTTCCATGAATTGTTTAAGTTCTTCTTTGATCTCCTGGTTGATCCAATCATTCTTAAGCAAGGTGGTCTTTAGCTTCCAGGTGTTTGAGTTCCTTCTGAACTTTTCCTTGTGATTGAGCTCCAGTTTCAAAGCAGTATGATCTGAGAATACGCAGGGAATAATGTCAGTCTTTTGTTTTGTTTGAGTCCTGCTTTGTGACCCAGTATGTGGTCTATTCTGGAGAAGGTTCCATGTGCACTTGAGAAGAATGAGTATTCTGTTGTTTTAGGGTGGAATGTTCTGTATATGTCTATGAGGTCCATCTGGTCCAATGTTTCATTCAATGCTCTTATTTTTATTTTATTTTATTTTATTTTATTTTATTTTAAAGATTTCATTCATCCATTTGACAGACAGAGATTACAAGTAGGCAGAGAGTCAGGCAGAGAGAGAGAGGGGAAAGCAGGCTCCCCGCTGAGCAGAGCGCCCGATGCGGTGCTCAATCCCAGGACCCTGAGATCATGACCTGACAATGCTCTTATTTCTTTATTAATTTTCTGTTTCAATGATCTGTCTATTATTGAAAGAGGTGTATTAAGATCTCCTACTATTAATGCATTCATATCAATATGACTCTTTATCTTGATTAATAGTTTTCTTATGTAATTGGCTGCTCCCATATTGGGGGCATAGATATTTACAATTGTTAGATCGTCTTGGTGGATAGTCCCTTTAAGAATTATGTAGTGTCCTTCTGTATCTCTGACTACAGTCTTTAGCTTAAAATCTAATTTATCTGATATGAGAATCGCTACCCCGGCCTTCTTTTGAGGCCCATTGGCATGAAAGATGCTTCTCCATCCCTTCACTTTCAGTCTGGGTGTATCCTTAGGTTCAAAATGGGTCTCTCGACAGGACCCATCCATATGTTGTCTACAAGAGACCCATTTTGAACCATAAGAGACTCTTAATGATAGAGAACAAAGTGAGGGTTGTTGGTGGGGACGTGGGTAGGGGATGGGCTAAATAAGTGATGGGTATGACGGAGGGCACTAGTGATGAGCACTACATGTTATATGTATGTGATGAATCACTAAATTCTATTCCTGAAACCAATATTACAGCATATGCTAACTAGAATTTAAATAAAAACTTGAAAAAATACATTAAAAATAACACTTTATCAAATGTTGACTTTAATTATTCCCCAAGATAATTGTAGCCATGTTCTGGGACTAAAATTATGTGCTGAAAATGGATTCAGATTTTGTTTCTGGTGTTCCTACTTTTTTTTAGAAGGTCTTTATTTAAATTCCAATTAGTTAATATACAGTGCAGTACTAATTGCAGATGTACAATTTAGTGATTCCGCACACAGAGTACCTGGTGCTCATCACACGACGTGCACTCCTTAATCCCCAACACCTATTCAACCCACCTCCCGACTCATCCCCGCTCTGGTAACCAACACTGTATTCACTATATTTAAGAGTCTATTTCTTGGTTTGCCTCTCTCTCTCTTTTTTTCCCTTTGCTTGTTTCTTTTGTTTCTTAAATTTCACATATGAGTGAAACCATGTGGTATTTGTCTTTTTCTGACTTATTTTGCTTAGTGTAATACTCTCTAGCTCCATCCACATCACTGCAAATGGCAAGACTGTGTTCTTTTTTAATGGTTGAGTAATATAGATACAATGGAATATTACTCAATCGTGTGTGTGTGTGTGTGTGTGTGTACATGTATATACATATCACATCATTTTTATTCATTCATGAATCAGTGGACACTTGGGCTGTGTTTTGGCTGTTGTAGATAATGCTGCTATAAATATTAGGGTGCATGTACCCCTTGAATTAGTATTTTTGTATTCTTTGGTTAAATACCTAGCAATATGATTGCTGGGTAGTAGGGTAGTTCTACTTTCAACCTTTTGAGGAAGCTCTACACTGTTTTCCAGAGTGTCTGCAACAGTTAGCATTCCCTCCAGCAGTGCAGTGGGTTTCCCTCTGTCCACATCCTCGCCAACATCTGTTCATTCTCGTGTTATTAAATTTAGCCATTCTGAGTGGTGTAAGGTGATACCTAATTGTATTCTGGATTTGAATTTCCCTGGTGATAAATGATGCTGAGCATGTTTTCATGTGTCTGTTAGCCATGTGTATGTCTTTTTTGGAGAAATGTCTATTCATGTCTTCTACCCATTTTCTATCTGTGTTATTTGTTTTTGTGTGTGAATTTGATATGTTATTTTTATATTCTGGATACTAACCCTTTACGAGATACTTTGCAAATATCTTCTCCCATTCTATAGGCTCTTTTAGTTTTGTTCATTACTTTCTTCACTGTGCAGAAGTTTTTATTTTGATGAAGTCCCAATAGTTTCTCTTTATCTTTTTCTTTTTGTTTCCTCTGCTTCAGAAAATGTATCTAGTAATTAGATGCTAAGACTGTTATCAAAGAGGTTGCTGTCTGTGTTCTCTAGGATTTTGATGGTTTCCTGTCTTACATTCAGGTCTTTCATCCATTTTGAATATATTTTTGTGATGGTGTAAGAACGTGGTCCAGTTTCATTATTTTGCATGTTCCTGTCCTGTTTTTCAGCACCATTTGCTGAAGATGGTTTCTTGATTCCCCTTGTATGTTCTTTCCTGCTTTGTAGCAGATTAATTGACCATATAGTTGTATCCTGTGGCTTTGCTAAATTTGTGCATCAGTTTTACAGGTTTTTCCTGGAGTCTTTGGATTTTCCATGTAAAATATCATGTCATCTGCAAATAGTGTTGAGTCGACTTTAGATTTAGATGCTTTTTATTTCTTTTTGTTGTGTAATTGCTTGTTGGGTTTGGCAAGAAAACCCTGAGGTGGTGAATGAAAAGATTACTCCAGACACCTTAGTAGGAGAAAGGACAGGGCCTGGGGACCAGATGCTCTAATGGCAAATGGTCTCAAGTCAGACTTTGCTTCCATATTTATTGTGAATGTTATCAAGACAACAAGGGAATAAGAAAAACAAGAAGGAACATGAAGCTGTAATAATCAAGACAGTGGCATAGAGAGTGTCAAGTGACTAGAACAAGCTGTGCTTGTGATGGGCAGGGAGTATGTGGAGTGCATGACCTCCAAAGATAAATGTTTCTCTTAAGTCAAGGATTTACTCTCTGGATGGTATGGGTGAGGGTAGCTATGGCAATGTTAGTGGCTGTCAAAATGTGGAGACAGCTTTTACAATATTGGATATAAGTATGCCTAGAAACCTGTGTGCCCCCTTTTGGTTTGTTTTTCTGTTTTTCTTATTTTTATTAATATATAATGTATTATTTGCATTGGGGTATAGGTCTGTGAATCATCAGTCTTACACAATGCACAGCACTCACCATAGCACCTGCCCTCCCCAATGTCCATATCCCAGCCACCTCATACCCCTCCCCACCCCACAGCAACCCTCAGTTTGTTTCTTGAGATTAAGAGTCTCTTATGGTTTGTCTTCCTCCCTGGTCCCATCTTCTTTCATTTTTCCCTCCCTTCCCCCCACAGCCCCCCATACTGCCTCTCAAATTCCTCATATCAGAAAGATCTTATAATTGTCTTTCACTGATCAACTTATTTCACTTGGCATAATACCCTCTAGTTCCATCCCTGTTGTTGCAAATGGCAAGATTATGGCTTTTATGATGGCTGCATAGTATTCCATTGTGTGTGTGTATATATATATATATATATATATATATATATATGTATATATAAAATATATATAAGATTATATATATGTATATATAAAATATATATAAGATTATATATATGTATATATAAAATATATATAAGATTATATATATATGCATATATAAAATATATATAAGATTATATATATATTATATATATAATATATATGCATATATAAAACATATATAAGATTATATATATATATATATAAAATCATCTTTAGCCATTCATCTGTTGATGGACATCTAGGTTCTTCCTATAGTTTGGCTATTGTGGACATTGCTGCTATAAACATTTGGGGGCAAATGACATTTCAGATCACCACATTTGTACCTTTATGGTAAATACCCAGTAGTGCAATTGCTGGGTCCTAGGGTAGCTCTATTTTAAACTTTTTGAAGAACCTCCATGCTGTTTTCCAGAGTTGGTGAACCAGGGTTCGTTCCCCTTTCTTCACATCCTCACCAAGATCTGTCGTTTCCTGACTGGTTAATTTTAGCCATTCTGACTGGTGTGAGGTGGTATCTCACTGTGGTTTTTTTTTTTTCCATTTTATTTATTTTTTCAGCGTAACAGTATTCATTCTTTTTGCACAACACCCAGTACTCCATGCAAAATGTGCCCTCCCCATTACCCACCACCTGTTCCCCCAACCTCCCACCCTTGACCCTTCAAAACCCTCAGGTTTCACTGTGGTTTTGATTTGTATTTCCTGATGGCGAGTGATGTTGAGCAACTTTTCATGTGTCTGTTGGCCATTTGGAGGGCTTCTTTGTAGAAATGTAGAAATATCTGTTCATACCTTCTGCCCATTTTTGATTAGATTATTTGTTCTTTGGTGTTGAGTTTGATAAGTTCTTTATAGATTTTGGATACTACTCCTTTATCTGATATGGATTTTGGATACTAGCCCTTGCTCTAATATGTCATTTGCAAATACCTTCTTCCATTTTGTCAGTTGTCTTTTGGTTTTGTTGAATGTTTCCTTTGCTGTGCAAAAGCTTTTTATCTTGATGAAGTCCAAGAGTTCATTTTTACCCTTGCTTGCCTTGCCTCCAGTGATGTACCTAGGAAGAAGTTGCCGTGGCCAAGGTCGAAGAGGTTGCTGCCTGTGTTCTCCTCAAGGATTTTGATGGATTCCTGTCTCACATTGTGGTCTTTCATCCATTTTCAGTCTGTTTTTGTGTGTTATGTAAGGAAATGGTCCAGTTTCATTCTTCTGCATGTGGCTGTCCAATTTTCCTAACACCATTTGTTGAAGAGACTGTTTTTTTCAATGGACATTCTTTCCTGCTTTGTTTTTTTTTTAAATTTTATTTATTTATTTGATAGAGAAATCACAAGTAGGCAGAGAGGCAGGCAGTGAGAGAGGGGGAAGCAGGCTCCCTGCTGAGCAGAGAGCCAGATGTGGGGTTCGATCCCAGGACCCTGGGATCATGACCTGAGCCAAAGGCAGAGGCTTAACCCACTGAACCACCCTAGTGCCCCTCTTTCCTGCTTTCTTGAAGATTAGTTGACCATAGGGTTGAGGTCCCATTTCTGGACTGTCTATTCTGTTCCATTGATCTATGGGTCTGTTTTTGTGCTGATGATTACAGCTTTGTAATAGAACTTGACGTCCGGAATTGTGATGCCACCAACTTTTGTTTTCTTTTTCAACATTTCTCTGGCTATTTGGATCTTTTCTGGTTCCATATAAATTTTAGGATTATTTGTTCCATTTCTTTGAAAAAAAAATTGATGGTATTTTGATAAGGATTGCATTAAATGTGTACATTGCTCTAGGCAGCATAGACATTTTCACAATATTTTTTCATCCCACCCATGAGCATGGAATATTTTCCCATTTCTTTGTGTCTTCCTCAATTTCTTTCATGAGTACTTTATAGTTTTCTGAGTACAGATTATGTGCCTCTTTGGTTAGGTTTATTCCTAGGTATCTTATGGTTTTGGGTGCAATTGTAAATGGGATTGACTCCTTAATTTCTCTTTCTTCTGTCTTGCTGTTGCTGTATAAAAATGCAACTGATTGGGACACCTGGGTGGCTCAGGTGGTTAAGCGGCTGCCTTCGTCTCGGGTCATGATCCCAGTGTCCTGGGATCGAGTCCCATATTGGGTTCCTTGCTCGGCAGGGAGCCTGCTTCTCCCTTTGCCTCTGCCTTCCTCTCTGCCTACTTGTGATCTTTCTCTCTCTGTCTCTCTCTCTCTTTGACAAATAAATAAATAAAATCTTTAAAAAAATGCAACTGATTTCTGTGCAATGATTTTATATCCTGACACTTCACTGAATTCTTGTATGCGTTCTAGTAGTTTTGGAGTGGAATCTTTTGGGTTTTCTACAGAAAGTATCATATCATCTGCAAAGAGTGAGAGTTTGACTTCTTCTTTGCCAATTTGGGTGCCTTGAATTTCTTTTTGTTGTCTGATTGATGAGGCTAGGACCTCTAGTACTATGTTTAATAGCAGTGGTGATAGAGGACATCCCTGCCGTGTTCCTGATCTTAGGGGAAAGGCTCTTAGTTTCTCCTCACTGAGAATGATATTCACTGTGGGTTTTTTTGTAGATGGCTTTGATGATGTTGAGGTATGTGCCCTCCATCCCTACAGTGTGAAGAGTTTTGATCAAGAAAGGATGCTGTACATTGTCAAATGCTTTTTCAGTATCTACTGAGAGTATCATATGGTTCTTGTTCTTTCTTTTATTAATGTGTTGTATCACATTGATTGATTTGTGGATGTTGAGCCAACCTTGCAGCCCAGAAATAAATCCCACTTGGTGAATAATCCTTTTAATGTCCTATTGGATTCTATTGGCTAGTGAGAATCTATTGGTGAGAATTTTTGTATCTATGTTCATCAGGGATATTGGTCTGTAGTTCTCCTTTTTGATGGGAGCTTTTTCTGGTTTTGGGATCAAGGTAATGCTGGCCTTATACAATGAGTTTGGAAGTTTTCCTTCCATTTCTATTTCTTGGAATAGTTTCAGGAGAATAGGTATTAATTCTTCTTTAAATGCTAGCAGAATTCGCCTGGGAAGCTGTTTGGCCCTTGTTTGTTGGGAGATTTTTTTTTCTTTTAATTTAAATTTATTTATTTTTTCAGCGTAACAGTATTCATTGTTTTTGCACAACACCCAGTGCTCCATGCAATACGTGCCCTCCCTTTTACCCACCACCTGTTCCCCCAACCTCCCACCCCCGACCCTTCAAAACCCTCAGGTTGTTTTTCAGAGTCCATAGTCTCTTATGGTTCACCTCCCCTTCCAATTTTTTTTTTTTATAAACATATAATGTATTTTTATCCCCAGGGGTACAGGTCTGTGAATCGCCAGGTTTACACACTTCACAGCCCTCACGATAGCACATTGTTGGGAGATTTTTGATGACTGCCTCATTCTCTTTGCTGGTTATGGGTCTATTCAGGTTTTCTATTTCTTCCTGGTTCAGTTTTCTTAGTTTGTATGCCTCTGGAAATGCACCCACCTCTTCCAGATTGTCAAATTTTCTGGTGTAGAGTTGTTTATAATATGTTCTTATAATTGTTTGAATTTCTTTGGTGTTGTTTGTGATCTCTCCTCTTTCATTCATGATTCTATTAATTTTGGTCCTTTCTTTTTTCTTTTTGATAAGTCTGTCCAAGGGTTTATCCATCTTATTAATTCTTTCAAAGAACCAGCTCCTAGTTTTGTTGATTTGTTCTACTCTTCTTTTGGTTTCTATTTCATTGATTTCTGCCTTGATCTTTATTATTTCTCTTTTCCTGTTGGGTTTAGGCTTTCTTTGCAATTCTTTTCCCCACTCCTTTAGGTGTAGAGGTAGGTTGTGTACTTGAAACCTTTCTTGTTTCTTCAAAAAGGCTTGTATTGCTATATACTTTCCTCTTAGGTCCACGTTTGGTGCATCACAAAGATTTTGAAGAGTTGTGTTTTCATTTTCATTTGTTTCCATGATTTTTTTCAATTCTTCTTTAATTTCCTTGTTGACCCATTCATTCTTTAATAGGATGCTCTTTAGCCTCCATGTATTTGAGTTCTTTCCAACTTACCTCTTGTGGTTGAGTTCTAATTTCAAAGCATTGTGGTTTGATAATATGCAGGGAATGATCCCAACCTTTTGGTACCAGTTGAGACCTGATTTGTGACCCAAGATGTGATCTATTCTGGAGAATGTTCCGTGTGCATTAGAGAAGAATGTGTATTCTGTTGCTTTGGTATGGAATGGTCTGAATATATCTGTGATGTCCATCTGGCACAGTGTGTCATTTAAAGCCTTTATTCCCTTGCTTATCTTTTGCATAGATGATCTGACCATTTCAGTGAGGGGAGTGTTCAAATCCCCTACTATTATTGTATTATTGTTGATGTTTTTCTTTGATTTTGCTATTAATTGATTTATATAATTGGATGCTCCCATGTTGGAGGCATAGATATTTAAAATTGTTAGATCTTCTTGTTGGACAGACCCTTTGAGTATGATATAGTGTCCTTCCTCATCTCTTATTATAGTCTTTGGCTTAAAATCTAATTTTAATGCTGCCAATCTAATATTTCTGCCATTGTATGTTATAAACCTTTTGTCCCAAGCTGCTTTCAAGATTTTCTTTTTGTCACTGAGACTTGTAAGTTTTACTATTAGATGATAGGGTGTTTTTTATTAAACCTATTTTTATTGATTTTGAGGGGATGTCTCTGTGCTTCCTGGATTTTGGTGCTTCTTTTTTTAGCCAAATTAGGGAAATTATCTGCTATAATTTGCTCCAATATACCTTCTACCCTCTCTGTCTTTCTTCTTCTTCTGGAATCTCAATTATTCTAATATTGTTTCATTTTATGGTATCACTTACCTCTCAAATTCTCCTTATGTGCTCCAATAGTTGTTTATCTCTCTTTTTCTCATCTTCTTTTTTCTCCATCATTTGATCTTCTATATCACTAATTCTTTCTTCTACCTCATTTTTCCTAGCCATAAGAGCCTCCATTTTTTATTGCACCTCATTAATTGCTTTTTTAAATTTCAACTTGGCTTGATTTCAGTTCTTTTATTTCTCCAGAAAGGGATTCTCTAGTATCTTCCATGGTTTTCTCAAGCCCAGCTAGCATCTTGATAATTGTCATTCTGGACTCTAGTTCTGACATCTTACTAATGTATGTATTGATTAGGTCCCTACCTGTCAGTATTGCCTCTTTTTTTTTCCCAGGTGAGTTTTTCCACCTTGTCATTTTATCCAGATAAACAAAGATGATGAGAGAACAAAATATTAAAAGGATAGCAACAACCCCAGAAAAATACACACTAATCAAATCAGAGGAGACCTAAAACCAGGAAGTTGAAGAAAAGAGGGAAAAAATTTATGTGTATATATGTACATAGATTTTAATATATATTCATTTATATATATTATATCAGATATATTATTAAACATATAATTTATCTAATAAATATCATTTATTATATTTATTATATATGCAATATTATATATTATATTAATAAATATGTATTTATAATTCATTAAATCAACATAATGTATATTGTATATATATTTATATATTAATATGTAAATATAAGAAATATATTTTTGTATATTTTATATAGCATATTATATATATGTATATATATATACACACATATATATAACTGGTGAATAGAACAGGGCCATGCACTTGACTTTGAGTGTATTTTGGTCTGTAAGAGGAAAGTGTGTGTCAAAATTTTAAAGAAAGAAAAACTTATATATATACAAAAATAAGGGTAAACATGATTGAAGGGCTGGAATATGACTGTAAAGATTAAATTTAAAGAAAATTCTAAAAAAGGAATTGATAAGATAAGACATTGGTTGAAAAAAGAAAAAAAGGGGTGCCTGCGTGGCTCAGTTGTTCAGTGTCTGCCTTTGGCTCAGGTCATGATCCCAGGGTCCTGAGATCCAGCTCTGCATCAGGCTCCCTGCTCACCGGGAAGCCTGCTTCTCCCTCTCCCACTCCTTCTGCTTGTGTTCCCTATCTCTCTGTGTCTCCGTCAAATAAATAAATAAAATCTTTAAAAAAACAAAGAAAAGAGGAATGAATGTGATCCAGTTAGAGACTAGAACAAAGCCATGTGCTAGATTTAGTGTATATTTTGATTTGTTAGTAGAAACTTATCCCAAAATTTTAAAGAATGTATAACCTATATGTATACAAAAAAAATAAGGTTACATACAATGAAGGGATAGAATAAGACTATAATAATGAACATTTAAAACGATTTTTAAGAAGATATTGATAAGATAAAATGGTAAAAACATTAAAATAGGAAAGAGGAAAAAATTTAAAAATAAAATAAGAAAAAAACAAAATTAAAAAATTTAATTTTGAAAGACTAAAGAATCATGGGAAAAAAGCCATGAATTTCATGTGCTGTATTCCCCTAGCTCTGGAGTTCTGCAGTTCTCATTCATCAATGAACTTAGTCTTGGCTGGATATTCTTGTTGATCTTCTGGAGGAGGGGCCTGTTGTAATGATTCTCAAATGTCTTTGCCTGAAACAGAATTACACCACCCTTGCCGGGGGCCAGGATATGCAATCTGTTTGGTTTTGCTCTCAGTAGCTTTTGTTCCCTGAACACTTTCTGTACAGCTTTGGGGGAGGAGAATGAAGATGGCAGCCTCCCAATCTCCAGCCCTTTAGGAGCTGAGAGCTCAGGACCCCACACCTCAGTGCACCCTCAGAGAAAAGCAGTCAATTGCTCCTGTCTCCCTGGCCTCTAGCTTCACTCCATGCTCAGCCAGCCTGTGACCAAGCATTTCTATCTCTGGTGTCTAGCCCCATTTGAAATCTTCAAACCCAGCAGTTTCCTGCTGTGCATTCCCATGCCACTCCTCCTGAAGGAGGAAGGAGGGGAGTCTCCTCAGATCTGCCACTTGTGGGGTTCATGACCGAAGAGCAGTGGCATGACTGTAGCTTCGATGTTGGTTTAAGGTAAAGCTGAGCTGAGAGTGCACTCTTCTGCTCTCTCTCTCTGCAGCTGGCTTACCTAGCTCTGTCACAGTCAGACAACCCTGGTCTTTTTTTGACCCTGCCGATCCTGAGACCACACTGTCCCTGCGAGGGCGCCATCCCTCACTTAGCCTCTGGAGTGATGTCCCTTAGTGGAACAGACTTCTACAAGTTCGGATTTTGTGCTCTGCTGCTCCACCACTTGCGGGGAGCTGCCCGCCCCCCACTATGGTCTATCCTTGTATATATCACTTCAGATTCACTTCTCAATGTGTCCTGCCTTCTAGAAAGTGGTCACTTTTCTTTTCCTAGAATTGGTGCTCTTCTTCTTTTTGATCTCCTGTTGAGTTTGTAGGTGTTCAGAATGGTTTCATAACTAACTAGCTGAACTCCTGGGACCCTATGATATTTAGGTCTCTTACTCCTCCACCATCTTGCTCTTCCCCCTATGTCACCTTATAATTCAATTAGTGCTTGATTAGAATGTTGAATGATTTAGATGCCTCCCACAGCCTAGTGAGGTTGAAAGGGATAAAGGCAAAAGGGTGTCTTTTTAAAACAACAATGTGAGTAGCTTTGTGGTAAGTGATGTTGTAATTACTTAAGCTGGCTACATAATATGCTTTTTGCCTATTGGAAGTCTTGATAATGTGGAGTCCATCCTCCCTAGATAGGGATATATTGGCTCCAAATAAGAAAACATACTGGTGTGGTATACATCATTAGTAAAGTTCTTATGAAAAATCATGGAGTGATCACCTAAGGAATTCAGTATTCTCCATACCACACAGGGAGTGGGGTGGAATATATGTCCTAGCCTCCAGAGGGACAATTGAATCAGGAGAAGCTCTATCTGTGGAGTTGGAGAGCCAAGGTGTCCTTTGTGCCAGATTATAGGAGAAGCTGCTCTGCCAAACAGCTTCCATGGACTTTAATTTTTGTCTCATGAGCTATTAAATGTCCTCTTGGAGTCCAGTCTGTAATAGTATGATTATCAATATTTAGAATATGGAGATTAAGAGCTCTGCATGTTGCCCATGTTATTGATTCGGATGATGGAGTCCATATAATACTTTTCTCACTGGGGGAGAGAGAGGAGTGGTTTTTATTATTGGTCTGATTGCTATGCCAGATACTACTGACAGAAATAAAGGTTAATTGAGCCTATTTATTGGTGTCTTTAGGCATGAAATGTAACCAAACTTGAGGGAATACAGTAATTCAAAGAGGATCATATGGGGGGTGGGGAATATGGGAAGATTTTGGCATACAAGCTTATATTATATGGTACGGGGCCCCAGAAAGAGCCATTAAGCTGGGTTTGAGAAAAGGGGAAGGAAGTTCCTCCTACCCAGTTACAGTTATTGTTGAACATGGGAAAGGACATGTCAGCCCATGTTAGGGGCTTCCAGAGAGGAGGGTTAAGAATGTATGTCCAAACATGGGTAAAAGGATAGAAGTATGAATGGATATAACTTGTCTACATACACATAGTTTGATTTGGCTAGAATCTCATGATTTAAAATGAAGCAATAACAAAAAGATTGAAAAGATTGTTTTGACCCCCCTCCCAAAAAAATGTATGCCCAGGATTAGTAGTAGCCATAGCTCCTGGAATAAGATAGTAAAATATACCCAACATGACAGAAGTTTTACTTATCATTGAGATCATGGCCAGAAACATGTTTTCAGGTGTGGGGGTCTTCCCTGTTAAGTGCTGGATTTTTTCAGCTTTCTGAATTGTTTTCTTCAGGTCTCCTCATTATCCCTGTCACTCACTATGTTCTTGTTAGCAGGCAGTTCGTGAGTTGGGGCTCACCCGGTCTCAGCTGACTTATCTGTGAAATTGGGTTTGGACCATGCCAGGCCATGATATAGCTTGATGTTTTGTGCTGGAAGCCAAAGTTGTCCTTCCTGTGAGAAGACACAAACATAACCTCTACCCCAAGTGATGAGCTCATGTGGGCCTTGCAACAGATTTGAGTTAAGGTCTCTCCATAAGACTAAGGGACATAGCCCTGGGGATTCTTGTGTGAAAATGTTTCAAAACCAGGGTTAAACGTTGATCATTCAAATTAAAAAGGTTTAGTGTTAGGAGGATAATTGTGAGGAGATGTCTGGATTACTTAGATCTATATTTTCCCTCTTTTGTTTTTAAGGGTGGAATGTGCACACTCAATAATGGCTGGTCCTTGTGGGTTATAAGGGATTCCTGTATGATAAGTAATTCCCCAAAGAGTGCAAAATCCCTTAAATGATGAGCTAGTGAAAGTTGGCCTGTTATCTATTTTGATGGCATGGGGGATTCCCATATGAGAAAATGCCATAAGCAGATGTTTGATGTTCTGTTTTGGGATTCACCAGCATGTGTTCAGGCAAAAATATAGCCAAAATATTTATCAATTGAGACATGTACATAGCAAAGTCTCCCAAAGGAAGGGACACATGTAATATCTGTTTGCCAGTGAACATTAGCTGCCAAACCTTGAGGGTTGGTGCCTTGTGGGCATGAAGTGGCTCTAGTGGCCTGACAGTCAGGACATTGGAGTATAATAGATTTAGCTTGTTGTTCTGTAAGTTAAAAGTGTTTGTCAAGAGTCCATCAGAAAGGATGAATACCCAACTTTTGTAGCAACATGGACAGGACTGGAAGAGATTATGCTGAGTGAAATAAGTCAAGCAAAGAGAGTCAAGTATCATATGGTTTCACTTATATGCAGAGCATAACAAATAACATGGAGGACATAGGGAGATGGAGAGGAGAAGGGAGTTGAGGGAAATTGGAAGGGGAGGTAAACCATGAGAGTCTATGGACTCTGAGAAACAATCTGAGTGTTTTGAAGGGGTGTGGGGTGGGAGGTTGAGGGAGCCAGGTGGTGGGTATTACAGAGGGCACATATTGCATGGAACACTGGGTGTGGTGCATAAACAATGAATTCTGTTATGCTGAAAAGAAATTAAAAAAAAAGGAGTGCCCATTTGGATGAAAAAAATCATGGGAAATGTGAGCTTGCTCTAATAGAGATACCATAATAAAGAGTCTGCTTTAGAATTGCCAAGAGTGAGCGGTCTGTCAAGCCATTATGAGATCTGACATGAGAAATAAAAAGAGGGTGTGAGCACATATGCAGAAGATGTGAACGACGGAAGAGGGGGAAAAAACTCCTGGGTCAATGGTGGTTTTAATATGTGCTTTTGAAGATTTTGAAGAATGAACATAGAATAAGTAGAGTCACATATAATGTTTGTTCTTGAGGAAAAGTTATTAAGGCAAGAATTAGGACCCCTATTTTGGCATGTTGTGTTGATGAAAACCCAGAATAAATTTTTGAGTTGCTTGGTAGCCAAAACACACCTGATTTACCTGACTCATCTGTAAAAATAGTTTTAGCTCGAGGTATGGGTTTGTGAGCAAGCCATTTATGGCATGCAAAGTGGGTAGTTCCAAATAATTTAGGAGTTTGTCAGGGGGTAAAATATGGGTCACTCCTCCAATAAAATCAGCCATGGCAATTTGAAGAGAGAGTGTTTGATATAATGCTCTCTCAAACTGGACTTTGGACAGAGGAACATAAATGATCTGAGGATCATAATCAGAAAGCTGAATGCCATGTTTGTGACCCCCTACTGATGAGGTCTGTTATCATGTCTAAGTATGGTGACAAAGTTTGGAATGGGGCATTGGGAGGAAAATTTTGTCCCATGCATTCCAAATATCGGAGGGAGGGATTTAATCATCCAAGTAAGGGGGATGGGAATTTGGGAGTTGGGAAGATAAAACGCCTAACAGGGAAATTTGGATCAAAGCAATCGAGATATCGAGTTGAGAGCATCTGTTCTATTAACTGGAGTTCCTTAGAGGCCTGAGAGGTTAAATGATGGGGGAAGTCTGAGGCTAGATCCCCTTGGAGGGTCTCAAATAAATGAGAGAGGGCTGTTGTAGAAGTACCTAGTAGAGGCCTGACCCAGTTAATATTTACGAGATTTTGAAAGTCATTGAGAGTTTTGAGAGAATCTTTTCGCAGAACTAATTTTTGAGGTTTAATCTGCCATTTGGTAAGCATGTATCCTAAGTATAGCCATGGGGACATGCATTGTACTTTGTCAAGAGCAACATACATTCCATGAAAAGTTACTTCTGATTGTAAGTCCTGAAAAACATGAAGAACTGTATCTTGGAATGGATTAGAAGAGTGTCATCCATATAATGGATTAATTTAATGGAGGCCCATCTTTTTTGAATGGGATGTATCACCTGGTAAACATGATATTGGCATATAGTAGGACTATTAAGCATGCCCTGAGGAAGAACTTTACATTGAAATTGAGCATTAGGCTGCTCATTATTTAAGGAAGGAAGTATAAGGGCAAATATTTCTCTATCTTGTGTAGCCAGGGGAATGGTGAAAAAGCAATCTTTAAGATCAATAACAATGACAAGCCAATCTTGTGGAATCATAGCTAGGGAGGGGAGCCCAGGCTGTAAGGTTCCTGTAGGCTGAAAGATGGCATTAATGTAATAGTTTCCATTTTCCTGGTTTCTTTGGGATGACAAAAATGGGTGTGTTCCAGGGGCTATTTGAGGGTTCTTTTTTTTTTTTAAGATTTTATTTATTTATTTGACAGAGAGAGATCACAAGTAGGCAGAGAGGCAGGCAGAGAGAGAGGAGGAAGCAGGCTCCCCACGGAGCAGAGAGCCCGATGCGGGGCTCGATCCCAGGACCCGGAGATCATGACCTGAGCCGAAGGCAGCGGCTTAATCCACTGAGCCACCCAGGCGCCCCCTATTTGAGGGTTCTATATGATCTGCTTTTAATTGCTCTTGAATCAGTTGATGGGCTTGTAAAAGTTTTTCCCCCTTTAAGGGCCACTGCTCAAACCAGACTGGGTAATTAGTTTTCTAGATCAGAGACATGGGAGGTACATAACAATGACCCCAATAAAAAAATGGGAAGTATTCAGTTTAAAGTCCCATTGGGCAAGTAGTCCTCATCCCCAGAGATTAATAGGGTTTAAAATTAAAGGCTGCAAATATCTGCTTTTTCCTTTTGGCTCCTGAGACATTAAGGAGGTGCTTTGTAATGGTTGAGAGCAAGTCCTGATTCTAGTGCCTGAATCTAGGGCTAGTTTTTGGGCACAGTTGGGGGGCCATTCTCACTGAAAAATGATAGTTATGTCTGCCCCAGTGTCAGTAAACCCAGTGAAACCTTTTCCTTGGATACTGACTGTGAGAACTGGTCTTTGATTGGTGATGGCTTGAGTACAGTAAATTGCCTTTTGTCCCATGCTCCCAAAGCCTTGGGTTCCCCAGGGGTTCTGAGATGTCACAGGGACCCAATAGGGAAGGAACAATAGTTGCACTCTCTTAACCTGGGGGAGAAATAGGTAGGCCTTTACAGATCATAAGTACTTGAATTTCTCCCAAATAATGACAATCTATGACCTCAGGTATAACTGTAACACCTTTTGAGTTTAAGCTAGATTTTCCCAGCAATGGTCCTACTGTTTCTTGAGGTAGGTATCCCCACATTCCCATAGGAATGTTTTTAGGGTCATTTCTCTCTTAGAATTAACTCTGCGTGAGAAGGTCCAACCTAGTGCTTCCTTGGGTATCTGCTCAGAGGGAGAGGACTGTTGTTTTCCCATCTGCCTGAAGAAGGTTTGTAGGGCTGGGTAAGGGCCCCTTTAGGAGTTTCCCAGCTGGAGAGGATTTTCATTGTGATCATATCTGGATTTACACTGATTAGCCCAATAAAATCTTTTTTCACAGAGAAGCCAGATATCCTTGGGAGAATTAAAAGTGACTTGCTTCTCTTTTCATTCTTACAGTCTTAAAGTGGCATTTTTTTAAAATGGCCAGGCCTCCTGCTTTGAAAGCAGTTCTGTCTTGGCTGGGATTTGGTTAGTCTTAAGACAGCAGCAGAGATCCAGGCCTTGTGGGTTTCTGTTCCCATGTATTGACCTGCCTTGATAAGGTCATCCACTGCAGTGCCTTTGGCCCTTACCCCTCTCATAGCATCTTGACAGTCTTTATTGGCATTTTCAAGAGCCAATTGTAAAGACAAAATGTCTACATTCTGGTTTTGGTTGACCTGTCTCCTTATAGTTTGTTCAATATCAATAAATTCTGCAAAGGGCTCTTGTGGTCCCTGTTTAATGTTAGCAAAGGAGCCTTTGGTGTATTACCCTCAGGGATTCTTTCCCATGCTCTTTTATTGCAGAGGGGGAGACTTGATCATAGACCCGAGGATCAAAATTAGGTTGCTGATCGTACAGACAAAAGGTTGATATCCAGGATTTATAAAGAACTCCTCAAACTCAACACACACAAAACAGATAATCATATCAAAAAATGGGCAGAAGATATGAATAGACACTTCTCCAACGAAGACATACAAATGGCTATCAGACACATGATAAAATGTTCATCATCACTAACCATCAGGGAGATTCAAATTAAAACTACATTGAGATACCACCAGACACCAGTTAGAATGGCCAAAATTAGCAAGACAGGAAACAACGTGTGTTGGAGAGGATGTGGAGGAAGGGGAAACCTCTTACACTGTTGGTGGGAATGTGAATTGGTGGAGCCACTTTGGAGAACAGTGTGGAGATTCCTGAAGAAATTAAGAATAGAGCTTCCCTATGACCCTGCAATTGCACTGCTGGGTATTTACCCCAAAGATACAGATGTAGTGAAAAGAAGAGCCATCTGTACCCCAATGTTTATTGCAGCAATGGCTACGGTCGCCAAACTGTGGAAAGAACCAAGATGCCCTTCAACGGATGAATGGATAAGGAAGATGTGGTCCATATACACAATGGAGTATTATGCCTCCATCAGAAAGGATGAATACCCAACTTTTGTAGCAACATGGACGGGACTGGAAGAGATTATGCTGAGCGAAATAAGTCAAGCAGAGAGAGTCAAGTATCATATGGTCTCACTTATTTGTGGAGCATAACAAATAACATGGAGGACATGGGGAGATGGAGAGGAGAGGGAGTTGAGGGAAACTGGAAGGGGAGATGAACCATGAGAGACTATGGACTCTGAAAAACAACCAGAGGGTTTTGAAGGGGCGGCGGGGGGGTGGGGGGGTGGGAGGTTGAGGAACCAGGTGGTGGGTAATAGGGAGGGCACGTACTGCATGGAGCACTGGGTGTGATGCCAAAACAATGAACACTGTTATGCTGTAAATAAACAAATAATAAAAAAAAATTAGGTTGCTGATCAACCATGGAGTATTGTCTTCAGCTATGTAACATATGTGTTGTGATAGGTATTCCAGCCATTTGATTTTATGCCACTTGTTGTTCACACAAGTTATCAAATTCTGACCACCGTATTAGATATTAGGGAGCTCCTACTACTGTTTTACATACGATTTGTCAATCCTGGGGGGGACATCACATAATGGTCTGTGAGGGAGGTAATTAGGCTCTTTGAAAATGGGCTAGCAGCACCATTTTCTCATATGCTTTTCTAATTCCCTTAAAACCACTAAAAGCGAGCAGCTCATAGACACACTGACTTTATTGGTTGCCCATTATTTGAGAAGCAGATACATCCCCAGTAAGCATTGCTTCCTGAATGTATCCTTTGAGTAATGGTTGCTTAATAATGGGGCATGTGGGCAATGGTGGTGGAACTTCTAAGTCCGGGGGGGGAGAAGGAAGGTGGTCTTCCTCTTTGTTAGGCTTAGGTTGAGGAGTTGAAGGGTTAATTTGGGGGTCCAAAGGAGTTATAGTTTCCTCCTCTTTTTCTTTAGAGACATTTGAGGTGTCTTCAGTATGCAGTAGGACTAAGGCAGACCTATTAGACCCCACATTGTAAGGGAAGCAAGGGGGCATCCTCTTGCTTTGCTCATGGCATCATTTCAAGTTCTTTCCTGTTTTCTCCCATACTTCTAAATCTAAAGTCTCTCAGTCTGGAAACCAAGGGTTATATTTAATGATAACCTTTAATAAACTCCAGAGTTGGTCCTCCATCTTCGTGGCCCCACTTGCTTTCAGGAACTGTTCAAGGACCTTAATAAATTGTTTTTGATCAATGAGAGACGTTGACCCATGATACAGATAGAAAACCTAATCCTGAAATTCCTCTCAAACTCAGAAAGAGTTGCAGGCTCTGACTTATTGTATAGTCCTTTAATTTTCATTTTCCAGGACTCCACCACAGATTAATCACAAGTCCTCACATGGGGCACCACTGTCAGGTTTGGCCAGCAAACCCCTGAGGTTGTGAATGAAAAGATTACTTCAGACACCATAGTAGGAGAAAGAAGAGGGCCTGGGGACCAGATGCTCTAGTGGCAAAAGGTCTCAAGCCAGACTTTGCTTCCACATTTATTGTGAATGTTATAAATATAATTGTTATATCAATATAACAAGGGAATAAGAAAAGAAAGAATGTGAAGCTGTAATAATCAAGACAGTGGCATAGAGAGTATCATGTGACTAGAACAAGCTGTGCTTTTGATGGGCAGGAAGTACATGGAGTGCATGACCTCCAAAGATAAATGTTTCTCCTAAGTCAAGGATTTACTCCCTGGATGAGTGCATTGCGCTGCAACAAGAATCTGGCTGTTTTCAGCCCAGAAACCTTAAAGGGGGTCCAGTTTTCTGGACACTCTGATGGGCTGGCTGGGAAACCGGGGCTCCAAAATGGCGGATCTTCCCCCAACCCTCTCCAAGATGGCGGACTTCCCTGCCACCCTCACTGCGGCCTCCACGTCACCTTCAGGAGACTGAAACTCTCCACCCAGGAACTTCCAAACTGGGAACTACCCATCATGGACTTCCCCTGCCCCATGTCCCCCGATCACCACATTCCTTGCCATATATGGACTAGAGCCTATGCCTTATTCTGGTCCAGTACACTTTCCCCGCCCTCCACACCCTCCACTACATACCTTGCCTTGTATGGGCGCAAGGCTATGCCCTACCTCAACCGGATAAAAGGACCTCGATAACTCCCTCCCAGCGCGACTTCCCTGACTCACTATCCCTCTCTCTTTCTCTTTCTGCGAGTCACGGAACCTCACCTGAGGGTGCTTGCAATAAAGTTCATCTCTCGGATCCATTTGCCTCATAGCCCCTTTTCTTACCATCGCAGGCGGGGGCAACTTAACACACTCCTTCTTTGCTTTTCAACTAGTCTTATCCAGGGATTAAATTTTTTTTTATTTCTTTTCAGTGCAACGGTATTCATTGTTTTTGCACCACACCCAGTGCTCCATGCAATACTGCCCTCCCTATTACCCACCACCGGGTTCCCCAACCTCCCACCCCCCGCCCCTTCAAAACCCTCAGGTTGTTTTTCAGAGTCCATAGTCTCTCATGGTTCATATCCCCTTCCAATTTCCCTCAACTCCCTTCTCCTCTCCATCTCCCCATGTCCTCCATGTTATTTGGTAAGCTCCACAAATAAGTGAGACCATATGATACTTGACTCTCTCTGCTTGACTTATTTCACTCAGCATAATCTCTTCCAGTCCTGTCCATGTTGCTACAAAAGTTGGGTATTCATCCTTTCTGATGGAGGCATAATACTCCATCGTGTATACGAACCACATCTTCCTTATCCATTCATCCGTTGAAGGGCATCTTGGTTCTTTCCACAGTTTGGTGACCGTGGCCATTGTTGCTATAAACATTGGGGTACAGATGGCCCTTCTTTTCACTACGTCTGTATCTTTGGGGTAAATGCACTACTGGGTATTTACCCCAAAGATACAGAGATTAAATTTTTTTTAATATTTTATTTATTTGACAGAGAGAAATTACAACTAGGCAGAGAGGCAGGCAGAGAGAGAGGAGGAAGCAGGCTCCCTGCAGAGCAGAGAGCCCGATGCGGGGCTCGATCCCAGGACTCTGGGATCATGACCTGAGCCGAAGGCAGAGGCTTTAACCCACTGAGCCACCCAGGCACCCCCAGAGATTAAATTTTATCCAGCCGGGCACTATGAATTCCCACAATTCCTGAAGCTGGGACTTCCAGTACTATGTTAAATAACATTGATAAGAGTGGACATCCCTGTCTTATTCCTGACCACAGGGGAATTTATTTATTTAGCAGTGAGGATGAAATAAGCTGTGGGTTTTTTGTACATGGCCTTGATTATGTTGAGTCATGTTCCCTCTACCCCTGAGCATTTTTATCAAGAATGTATGCTATACTTTGTCAATTCATTTTTCTGCAACCATTGAGAGGATGATATGTTTCTTGTCCTTTCTTTTATTAATGTGGTCTATCATGTTGATTGATTTGTGAATAATGAACCACCCTTGCAGCCAATAATCAATCCCACTTGATCATGGTGAATAATTCTTTTATTTTTAGTTTTTATTTATTTATTTGAAAGAGAGAGTGAGTGAGTGAGAGAGAGCACACGCTGGGGGTTAGGGAGAGAGACAGAGGGAGAAGCAGACTCCCTGATGAACAGGAAGCCTGATGAGGGCTTCAATCCCAGGACCCTGGGAGCATGACCTGAGCCTAAGGCAAATATTTAACCGGTGGAGACACCTGTGCCCTGGTGAGTAATTCTTTTAATATACTTTTGGGTTCAATTTGCTAGTATTTTGTTGAGAATTTTTGCATCCATGTTCATCAGGGATATTTGTCTGTAGTTCTTTTTTGGTAGAATATTTATCAGGTTTTTGCGTCAGGGTAATGCTGGCCTCATAGAATGAGTTTGGAAGATTTCCTTCCATTTCTATTTTTTGGAAATGTTTGAGAAGTCTAGGTGTCAAATCTTCCTTAAATGTTTAGTAGAATTCCCCTGTGAACCCATTGAACCCTGGACTTTTATTTGTTGGGAGATTTTTGATTACTATTTCAATTTCTTTGCTCGTTATGAGTATATTCAAATTTCTCATTTCTTCTTGTTTCAGTTTTGATAGTTTATGTTTCTAGGAATTTATGCATTTCTTCCAGATTGCCCAATTTGTTGTTGTATAATTTTTCATAATACTCATTTTAAATTGTCTGTATTTCTTTTTAAATATTTTTTACAGAAAGGGGAATGGTAGAGAAACTTAAGAAGGCTCTATGTCCAGTGTGGAACCTGACCCAGGGCTTGATCTCACAACCATGAGATCGTGACCTGAGCTGAAATCAAGAGTTGGACGCTTAACCAACTGAGCCACCCAGGTACCCCAATAATTGTTTTTGTATTTCTGTGGTGTTGGTTGAGATTCTTTTTCTCCTATTTTTGATTTTATTTATTTGGTTCCTTTCTCTTTTCTTTTTGATGAGTCTGGCCGGGGGTTTATAAATTTTATTAATTTTTTCAAGTAACTGGTTCTTGGTTTCATTGATCTGTTCTACTCTTTGTTGTTGTTGTTTCTATATCATTTATTTCTTCTCTAATATTTATTATTTCCATTCTTCTCCAGGCTTTTGCTTTCTATTGTTGTTCTTTACCTAGTTCTTTAGGTGTAAGACTAGGTTGCCTATTTGAGATTTTTCTTGCTTCTTGAGGTAGGCCTGTATTGATATATATTTCTCCTCTTATGACCACTTTTTCTGCATTCCAAAGATGTTGGACGATTGTGTTTTCATATTCATTTGTTTCCATGTATTTTTAAAATTTCTACTTTTATTTCCTTGTTGACCCATGCGTTCATTAGTAGTGTGTTGTTTAACCTCCATGTATTTGTGGTCTTTCCAAATTTTTCTTGTGGTTGACTTCACATTTCACAGCATTGTGGTCAGAAAAGATGTGTGTTATCATTTCAGTCTTTTTGTACTTGTAGGTCTGAGTTTTGACCTAATGTTTGCTCTATTCTGGATAATGTGTCATTTGCACTTGAAAATAATGTGTATTCTGTTACTTTAGGATGGAATGCTCTGAATATATCTTTTAAGCCCATCTGGTCCAGTGTGTCATTCAAAACCATTGCTTCCCTTTGATTTTCTGTTAGGTGATCTGTCCATTGCTGTAAGTGGGGTATTAAAGTCACCTAATATTATTGTATTATTATCAATGAGTTCCTTTATGTTTACTAATTCTTTTATATATATGGGTGCTCCCACATTGGGGAGGGGATAGATATTTACAATGGTTAGATATTCCTGTTGTATAGTATTTTCCCCTTCCTTATGATATAGTGCTCCTTTTTGTCTCTTGTTACATTCCAGTTTGATAATGTACTGCTACTCTTACTTCCTTTTGATATCTGTTTGTGTGCTAAATGTTTTCCCATCTCTTTGCTTTCAATCTTCAGGTGTCTTGAAGTCTAAAGTGAGTCTCTTGTAGCTGGCATATAGACAGGTCTTGTTTTTTAATCCATTCTGACATCGTTATGTCTTTGGAACATTTAGTCCATTTATATTCAGAGTAATTATTGATCAATATGTATTTATGCCATTTTATTACCTTTTGGTCATTGTTTCTGGAGATTTTCTGTGTTCCTTTTTTGTCTTTATCACTTTTGGTCTTTCCCTGTTACTCAGAGTCCCCTTACTATTTCTTGCACGGATGGTTAGTGCTCATGTATTCCTTGAGGGTTTTTGTTTTTGTTTTGTTTTGTTTTGTTTTGTGGTCTGGGAAATGTTATCTCTCTTTCTAGTCTGAATGATAACCTTGCTGGATAGAGTATTTTTTGGCTATAGGTTTTTCCCATTGAGCATGTTGAATATACCATGCCACTCACTTATCACTTGCTACATATCTGTGGAGAGATTTGCTGCTAACCTCATTTGTCTTCTCTTGTAAGTTAGGGATTTGTTTTGTCTTGCTGCTTTTAGTTTTTTTTCCTTTATTGATATATTTTGAAAATTTAAGTATGATATGTTTTGGTGTTCACCTTCTTTGTTGATTTTGATGGGAATTCTCTGTGCCTCTTGGATTTGGATGTCTATTTCCTTTCCCCAATAAGGGAAGTTTTCAGCTATTATTTTGTCAAATGAAACTTCTGCCCCCTTTTCCCTCTCTTCTTTTTCTGGGACTCATATGATATGAATGTTATTGCATTTGATGGAGTCACTGAGTTCCCTCAGTCTATTCTCATCTTGCCTGAGTCTTCTTTCTCTCTTTTGTTCAGTTTCATTACATTCCATTATTCTATCTGCTATATCACTTAATCATTCCTTTGCTTCTTTCATCCTTGTGTCCATTACATTCTGTGTAGGTCAAATTGCAGTTATTGAATTTTTCATTTCTACCTGATGGTTTTTTAAATTCTTTTATCTTTGTGGTAAGGGTCTCCCTGATGTCTTCCATGCTTTTCTCAAGCCCAGAATGTATCCTTATGATTATTGCTTTAAATTCTCCATAATGCATATTACTTATAAATGTTTCAATTAGATCTCTGGCCATGACCTTTTCTTCTTCTTTCTTTTGGGATGAATTCCTCCATCTTAGCATTTTGTCTAGGTCTCTGTTTTTTTGTGTGTGTGTGTTAGAAAAGTCCGTTATGTTTCCTGCTCCTGAAAGTAGTAGCTATATGAAGAAGGGGGTCGTATATCATCCAGGACTGGACACTTCAGTGAGTCTTGATGTGTGCTTCATGTACCATGCTGCTGTTTTTGGCCACTCTATCCCTCAGGCCAATCATCTGCTGGGGTTTTCCTTACCTGCAGAGTTCAGTGCTTGGACCATGGCCAGAGTGTGGTGAGTTTTAACTAGCTATGCTCTGGTCTGCTTGTTAAATGAGACCTGATGCTACTTCCATTAGAACTGAAGCCTTGCAGAGCATTATGGTTGATAGATGTGGAGCATGCAGGCGTTTCTACTGTTCTTCTGGGAATGGGGCCCACTGCACTGGTCCTTATGCACACTTTCCCAAGAAATGCAGTGTCATCAAAGTGCAGGGTGTGGGACTTGGTGTAAGCAGGTTAGGCAGGCAGTGTTGGTGCTGAGTTGTTTACTAAAGTTGGTTTATGCAGATGGGTGGGTGAGGGAAATGGCACCAGCCATCTCCTTTGTCCCTGGAGAAGTGTCTCTGTGCTTGCTGCCCCGTGGGAAGTATTCCCAGAGGAATGAACTACTTCTCCTTGTGTGTCCAAGGCATTTTTTAGATCACTGTTTTCTTGTTGTCTGTCTCCAGGTTGCTTTCCTGCTGGGAGCAGCACAGTGCACTTTGGATTCTCTCCCGGCCAAGCTGCCAACTTTTAAAATCCAAATGTTAGGGAACTGGTGTGGTAGGGAACTGCACTGGTCTTCTGTGGGAGGGTCTCATCATGCAGGGAGTAATACAGGTTTGACCAAGAAGGGCTGTCATCCCAGAGCTCAGTGGTGTGGGATTTGGAGCAAAGCAGACTAAATAGCCAGTGTCTGATTTAGGTGCCCTCAGCAGGTGTCTCTGCTCCTATGCTGAGGGGCAGAGGAAGGAAATGTCATCTGCTGGCTCATTTGTCCCTAAAGAGGTGATTCTTAGAACACCACCTCTCACAGAAGCACTCCACGAAGTGTGAAGTGTCTCTCCCATGTGCCTTAGTTGATCCTTAGTTTGTGCCATCTGTCACAGGGTTGCATGCCTGCCTTCTCTCCAGCAGTAGGGCAGCATGCTCAGGGCTCTATCAAGGCCAAGCCCAGAGACCTCTAAAACTCCAGTCTTTGAATGCCACTGGTTGCAAAAACTCACAAGAGTCAGTCCCTCTCATTTCCCAGGTAATGGCTTTGGGGAAGTGTCTGCTTTGTGCATATCCCTGTGCACTCCACTTTCTCTCATCTTTCCCTGTGACAAGGACTCTCTCTTCACCATGGCCCCAGCAATCCATTTCTCCCCCAAAGCTTGTCTCCACATTTCCTACCTTCCTTAGCATGGTCTCATCTCTTCCTCTAATTGTGCAGTTTGTTCTGTCAGTCCTCAGGTCAATTTCTTCGATATTCAGAATGGTTTGATAGTTGTTTAGATTTGAGGGACAAATGAAGCCTAGTGTCCTATCATGCTGCCATCTTAGCTCCCTTCCCATATAATTTTGACTACCTTTATTATTCCTTTGAAAATTCCATTGGAATTTTAATATGTATTTTGTTGCATTTACAGATGGATGTGTGAGGTGCAGAAGTTTTAATAATAATGTAATATTTTTGATAATATTAATTCATCCCTTCCAAGAAAATGAGATATTTTTACACTTGTATCTGTCTTCTTCAATTACTTTCATCAGATTCTTATTGTTTATGATGTACAGATCTTTTACTTCTTTAAATTTATCCCTCAGTATTTTATTGAGTTTAATGCTTTTGTGAATGGGATAGCTTTCTTTATTTTTCAGATGATTAGTTAATGTTGTATAGAAATGAAAGCAATTTCTGTGTTGATTTTATCTCCTGCAATCTCTCCAAATTTATTGATTAGTTATAACATTTTTTTCAGTCTTTAGTGTTTCTATATACACTATCATATCCTATGCACATAATAAAATTTTCAACAACTGTTCCTTTCTGATTTGGAAGCTTTTTATTTCTTTGTTTTTTCCTAATTGTTCCAACCAGCACTTCCAGTACTGTCTTGAGCAAGAGTGGTGAGAGTGAGCTTCCTTATTTTTTAAATGATTTTAAAAGAAAGATTTTAATTTTTCATCATTGAGTACATTAGCTGTTGGTTTTTGCTATGTGGTCCTTAATATGTTGTGGTATGTTCCTTCTATTCTGAATTTTTTGATGATTTTTTTAGCTGTTTTATTCTGTCAAACGCTTTTTATGCATTTATTGAGACAATCATATGATTTCTTAAATCTTTGATTCTATTAGTGTGTCATATTACATTTTTTTTGGTTTCTGTATTTGAACCACCCTTGAATACCAGGAAATCCCACTTGATCATGGAGTATGAGCTTGTTAAACTGTTATTGAATTTGCTAATACTTCATTTAGAATTTTTGCATCCATATTTATCAGAGTTATTGTTTTATAGTATCTTTTATTTTTGGTAGTGCCATTAAATGGCTTAGGTATCAGAAAGTTCTCGTCTCATAAAATGAGTTTGGAAGTATTCATCTTCTTTAATATTATGTCCGGGTGGAATTCACAAGTGAAGCCATCTGGTACTAGGGTTTTCTATGCTGGTTTGTTTCTCATTATGGATTTTATCTTACTCATTATTGATTTGTTCATATTTCTATTACTTTTTTATTGAAATATAATTACCACACAATGTTATATTTATTTCAGGTGTACAATACTGATTCAGCAATTCTATACATTTCTCAGTGCTTCTCAAAATAAGTGTACTCTTAATCCCTTTCATCTATTTCACCCATCACCCCCCTCACCTCCCCTCTGTCAACCAGGTTGTTCTGAACAACTACCAGGTTATTCTCTGTATTTAATAATATATTTGTTTTTTGTTTTTATTATTATTCTTATTTTTATATTTTTAAATTATGTTATGTTAGTCACAATACAGTAGACCATTACTTTTTGATGTAGTGTTCCATGATTCATTGTTTGTATATAACACCCAGTGCTCCATGCAATGTGTCCTCCTTAAGACTCATCACCAGGCTCACCCATCCTCTTACTCCCTCCCCTCTAAAACCCTCAGTTTGATTCCTGGAGTCCATAGTCTCTCATGGTTCATCCCCCCCTCTGATTTCCCCACCTACATTTTTCCCCTTTTCCTAATTCCTATTCCCTATTCCTAATTCCTAATTTCCTATTCCTTATGTTCCACAAATAAGTGAAACCAGGGGCGCCTGGGTGGCACAGTGGGTTAAAGCCTCTGCCTTCGGCTCAGGTCATGATCTCAGGGTCCTGAGATCGAGCTCCGCATCAGGCTTTCTGCTTGGCAGGGAGCCTGCTTCCTCCTCTCTCTCTGCCTGCCTCTCTCTCTGCCTGCCTCTCTGCCTGCTTGTGATCTCTCTCTCTCTGTCAAATAAATAAATAAAATCTTTTTAAAAAAATAAGTGAAACCATATGGTAATTGTCTTTCTCTGCTTGACTTATTTCACTTAGCATAATCTCCTCCAGTTCCATCCATATTGATGCAAATGTTGGGTATTCATTCCTTCTGATTGTTGAGTAATATTCCATTGATGTTATGAGCCACATCTTCTTTATTCATTCATCTATTGAAGGGCATCTTGGCTCTTCCACAGTTTGGCTATTGTGAACACTTCTGCTATGAACATTGGGTGCATATGACCCTTATTTTCACTACATCCGTATCTTTGGGGTAAATATGTAGTAATGTAATTGTTGGGTCATAGGGTAGCCCTATTTTTAACTTTTTAAAGGATCTCCACACTGTTTTCCAAAGTGGCTGTATCAACTTGCATTCCCACCAACAGTGTAAGATGGTTCCCCTTTCTCCACAACCTCTCAAATATTTTTTATTTGTTGCCTTGTCAATTTTTGCCATTCTAATTGGTGTAAGGTGGTATCTCAATGTGGTTTTGATTTGAATTTCCCTGGTGGCTCATGATGATGAAAAATTTTTCACATGTCTTTTAGCCATTTTTATGTCTTCTTTTTAAATTTTAGGCAGTTAACATACAGTGCAATAGTAGTTTCTGGAGTAGAATTCAGTGATTCAACACTTACATACAACACCCAGTGCTCATCATAACAAGTGTCCTCTTTAATATTCATCACTCCACAACTCACCCACCTCCCTCCATCAATTATTAGTTTATTCTCTATCATTGAGTCTCATACCTTGTTTCCCTCTTCCCTTTTTCTTTTCCCTCTATGCATATGTTCACCCACTTTCCTTCTTAAATTTCACGTATGAGTGAGATCATGTGGTATCTGTCTTTCCCTAATTGACTTTCACTTAGCATGATACACCCTGTCTCCATCCAAGTTGTTGCAAATAGCAACAATTCATTCTTTTTGATGGCTGAGTAATATTCCATTGCCTATATATACCAACACTTCCTTATCCATTCATCAGTCAATGGACATTTGTGCTCTCTCCGTAGTTTGGCTATTGTTGATAATGCTTCTATAAACACCAGGGTGCATGTATGTTTTCGAATCTGTATCTTTTTATTCCTTGGGTAAATGCCTAGTAGTGCCAATTGCTGGACCATAGTATAGTTCTATTTTTAATATTTTGAGGAAACTCCATACTGTTCTCCCGAGTTTGCATTCCCACTAACAGTGCAATAGTGTGCTCCTTTCTCCACATCCTTGCCAGCACCTGTTGTCTTTCTGTTGCTAATTTTATCCATTCTGACAAGTATGAACTGGTATCTTATTGTGGTTTTGATTTGTATTTCCCTGATGATGAGTAATGTTGAGCATCTTTGTATATGTCTGTTAGCCATCTGGGTGTGTTTTTTGGAAA
Source organism: Meles meles (assembly GCF_922984935.1). Classification (NCBI taxonomy): domain Eukaryota; kingdom Metazoa; phylum Chordata; class Mammalia; order Carnivora; family Mustelidae; genus Meles; species Meles meles. The sequence continues at coordinate 64,122,258 of NC_060087.1, forward strand.
AGTGTCTATTCAAGCCTTTTGTCCATTTCTTTTTTTTTTTTTAAGACTTTATTTATTTGACAGAGATCACAAGTAGGCAGAGAGGCAGGCAGTGGGGGGGGGGGTGTGAAGCAGGCTCCCCGCTGAACAGAGAGCCCGATGTGGGGCTCAATCCCAGGATGCTGGGATCATGACCTGAGCTGAAGGCAGAGGCTTAACCCACTGAGCCACCCAGGCGCCCCTTGTTTTTCTTTTTCAGAATTGCTTTGGCTCTTCAGGGTCTTTAGTGGTTTTATATAAATTTTACGTTTTCTTATTCTAGCTCTGTGAAAAATACTGGTGGTGTTATGATGGTGATTGAAGTAAATGTATAAATTGCTTTGGGTAGTGTAGAAATTTTAACAATGTTTTTCCAATCTATGGGCATGGAAAGATTTTCCATTTCTTTGGTCCTCTTCAATTTTTTTCATAAGTGTTTTATAATTTTCAGAGTATAGATATTTTACTTCTTTATTTAGATCTGTTCCTAGGTATTTTATTGTCTTTGGTGCAATTGCAAATGAGATCAATTCCTTTATTTCCTTTTCTGCTGCTTCGTTATTGGTGTATAGAAATGTAACAGACTTCTTCACATTGATTTTATATCCTGTGAATTTGCTGAATACATGTATGAGTTCTAGCAACTTTTTTGGTGGAGTCTTTTGGGTTTTCTACATAGAGTTTTATGTCATCTGCAAATAGTTTGACTTCTTTTGTCAATTTGGATACCTTTCATTTCTATTTGTTGTATGATTGCTGAGGCTAAGAATTTTAGTACTATGTAAAATAGTAATGGTGAGAGTGGAATCCTTGTCTCATTTCTGACTGTAGGGGAAAGGCTCTCAATTTTTTCCCCTTAAGGATATTAGCTGTGTGTCTTTTATATATGGTCTTTGTGATGCTAAGGTATCTTCCATCTTTCCCTACTTTGTGGAAGGTTTTTATCAGGAATGGATGCTATTATTTTATAAAATGCTTTTTATGCATATCTTGACCAGATTATAATGGTTCTTATCCTTTCTTTTATTAATATGGTAAATGATATTGATTCACATGTGAATATTGCACCAGCTCTGCAGCCCAGGAATAAATCACACTTGATGGTGCTGAATAATTATTTTAATGTACTCTTGGATTTGATTTCCTAGCATTTTACTGAAAATTTTTGCATCTCTTTTCATCAGGGATATTGTCCTGTAATTCTCCTTTTTAGTGGGGTCTTTGGTTTTTTGGTATCAGGGTAATGTTGGTCTCACAGAATCAACTTGGAAACATTCCTTTCTCCTCTAAATTATAGCATTAACTCTTCTTTAAATGTTTGGTAGAATTCATCTGTGAAACTATCTGGTATTGGAATTTTGTTTGTTGGGAGGTTTTGGATTACCAATTCAATTTTATTACTAATCAGTCTGTTTAAATTTTCTATTTCTTCCTGATTCAGTTTTGGAGTTTTGCAGGTTTCTAGGCATTAATCCATTTCTTCCAGATTGTCTAATTAGTTGGCATAATATTTTTCACAGTAGTCCCTTGTAATCCTTTATCTCTCTGTGGCATCATGTTCTCTTTTGTTTCTGATTTTGAGACCTCTCCTTTTTTCTTAATGAGTCTGACTCAAAGTTTATCAATTTTCAAAAGACTAGCTTTGGTTTCATTGACTTTTTTTGAGTTTCTATTTTATTTATTTCTGCCCTGATTTTTATTATTTTTTTCTTCCTACTACTTAGGGTTTTGTTCTTTCTCCACTACCTTTGGTATAAGGCTAGATTGTTTATTTGAGATTTTTCTTGTCTCTTTAGGTAGACTTGTATCACTGTAAACTTTCCTCTTAAAAGCTGCTTTTCCTACCTCAAAACATTTTAGATTATTGTGGTTTCATTTTCATTTTTTTCCATCTGTTTTTTAAATTTTATTTTTGATTTATTATTTAACCCATTCTTGTTTAGTAATATGTTGTTTAGCCTCCACATGTTTGTGAGTTTTTTCCATTTTACTTCCTGGAATTCATTTCTAGTCTCATGTAGTTGTAGCAGGAAAAGATACTTGGTATGATTTTAATCTTCTCAGATTTGTTGAGTCTTGTTTTGTATCTTACCATGTGATCTACCCTGGAAGATGTTCCATGAGAACTTTAAAAGAATGTGTATTTTGCCCTTTTAGAATGGAATGTTCTGGGGATGCCTGGGTGGTTCAGTGGGTTAAGCCTCTGCCTTCGGCTCAGGTCATGATTTCAGGGTCCTGGGATCCAGCTCTGCATCAGGCTCTCTGCTCAGCAGGGAGCCTCCTTCCCCTTCTCTCTCTGCCTGCCTCTCTGCCTGCTTCTGATTTCCGTCTATCAAATAAATAAATAATTTTTTTTAAAAAAAGAATGGAATGTTCTGTATATATCTGTTAAGTAAATATGTTCTAATGTATCATTCAAAGCCACTGTCTTCTTTTTTATTTTCTGTTCCATTGTTGTTAATGAGGTGTTCATGTTCCCTGCTATCATTGTGTTACTGTCAATTTCTCCCTTTATCTGTTACTGTTTGCCTTATGTATTTAGGTTCTCTTATGTTGGATGCACAATTATGTACAATTATATCTTCTTGTTGAATTGATTAATTATTATGTAATGCCTTTCTTTGTCTCTTGTTAGAGTCTTGTTTTAAAGTCTATTTTGCCTAAAACACTGATAAAGGAAATTTAAAATGGCACAAATGGGAATATACTCTATTTTCATGGATTGAAAAAAATAATATTGTTAAAATGTTGATATTACCCAAAACAATCTACAGATTAATGTAATCCCTATCAAAATGCCAACAGAAGTTTTCACAGAACTATAACAAATGATACTAAACCTGTATGGAACCATTAAAACAAAACAAAACAAAGAAACCTTGAATAGTCAAAGGAATTGAGAAAGAAAAAAAAGCTTTTTCTCCTTTTTTAAAATTGTTCTGTTCTGTTGTGATTGATAACTTTCTTTAATATTATGCTTGGATTTTTAGATTTTTGTTTTTATATATCTATTATAATTTTTTGGTTTGTGGTTGCCATGAGGTTCTATCTACCACACTAAATGTATGGTAGTCTATATTACATTGATTGTCCTTTAAATTCAAAGATATTCTAATCATACTACATTTTTACTTCCCTCCTCCATGTTTGTTTATATAATATCATATTTAACTTTTTTTTTAAAATTTATTTGACAGAGAGAAATCACAAGAGAGGTAGGCAGAGAGAGAGGAAGGGAGGAAGGCTCTCTGCTGAGCAGAGAGCCCAATACGGGACTCGATCCCAGGACCCTGAGATCATGACCTGAGCCGAAGGCAGTGGCTTAACCCACTGAGCCACCCAGGCGCCCCATATTTAACTTTTTTTAAAGCTTCTTAATAAAGTTCAGATCTAATTGAATTGAATTTGTTACTTTGTCTTTAACCTTGATATTAGCCTTACAAGTGATTGATCTACTACTTTTATTGTATGTTTGTTTTTATTTGTGAATTTTTCCACTTACATTTATGTTACTTCTAATTATAACCTTTTCTTTTCTCCTTAAAAAATTGGTGGTTAACTCCTTTAACTTTTGTTTGTGTGGGAGATTCTCTCTCCTTCAATTCTGAATGATAACCTTCTCTGATAAAGTATTCTTGGTTGTAGTTTATTTACTATCAACATTTTATATATATCATTTCATTTTCTGCGACCAGCAAGATTTCTGCTGAAAATTTAGCTGATAGCCTTATAAGGTTTCTCTTGTATGTACCTATTTGCTTTTGCTGCTTTTAAGATTCTCTCTTTATCTTTTTTTTTTTTTTGCCATTTTAACTATTACATATCTTGGTGTGGACATGCTTGAGTTTATTTTGGTTGGTGTTTCTGTGCTTCCTGGACCTGGATGTCTGTTTCCTTCCCCAAGATAAGGAAATTTTCAGCTATTATTTCTTCAAATACTTTTTCTGTCCCTTTCTCTCATTTTCTTCCTATTGGAACCCCTATAATGCACATATTAGTATGCTTGATGTTGTACAAGAAATTCCTTAACCTATTCTCCTTTTGAAACCTTCTGTTTTTCCTTTTGCTGTGCAGCTTTGGTGCTTTATGATACCATGTCTTCCAGGTCACTGATCAGTTCAGCTTCCACTAATCTGCTGTTGATGACATCTAACATATTTTTCATTGGATTGATTATATCCCTCCACTCTGATTGGTTCCTTTTTATATTTTTATGTCTTTGTTGGAGCTCTCATTGAGTTCATTCTCTTTTCTTTCAAGGCTGATAAGCATTTCTATAACTGTTACCTTGAAGTCTTTGTCATATAGATTGCTTATCTCTGGTTCACTCAGTTTTATTTCTGATGTTTTCTCTTATTCTTTCATTTGGAGAATATTCCTGTGTTTCCTCAATTTGTTTGAATTTCTTTGTTTGTTTCTGTAATTACATGGAACAGCTACTTTTGTATTAAAGGAATAGCCTTATATAGTAATGTCTCCTGTGTAGACTATTCAAGTCTGGTGGCCTTGGCTGTTTGGCTGGATGTGTATTGGGTGCAGGGTGGGTTTCCTGGGGCACTCTGCCCTGAAACTGCCCTGGTAGGGTAGCTGATGCTGAAGTAGACATAGGCCAGGGGTTCTTGGGAGCACTCTACACAAATGGTGTCTTTGCAGGTTAGCTGAAAGTAAAGTGGCACAGACAGGAGTTCTCTGAACATTCCATGAAGCAGTACATCCTGGTGGCACAGCTGGTAGTGAAGTGGCAAAGAAGCTTTTATTTCCTTTTTTTAAAATTTATTTGACAGAGAAAGATCACAAGTAGGCAGAGAGGCAGGCAGAGAAAGAAGGGAAGCAGGCAGAGAGCCTGATGCGGGGCTCGATCCCAGGGCCCTGAGATCATGACCTGAGCTGAAGGCAGAGGCTTAACCCACTGAGCTACCCAGATGCCTCGAAGAAACTTTTCTTAAAAGAAATGTCATATATATTATAACAAGGACAGGATGGTGTCAAACTAGAAACATAGACTAAGGATCATGGTATGCTGTAAGAAATCAAACAAAAAGCAAGTACGAATAAAACTACTTCAGCAACTCAAATATTCTATTGCAACAATTAAAGTGAGTTCCATGGTTTATGAAAATTATGAGTACATGTTTTCATAAATAAAATGTTTATATTTTTTATTTACTTATGTATTTACATAATACTTATGTATTATGTAAACATTTGTTTATTTACTTATGTATTAATTATTTTTATTTGACTATAGTTAACACAATGTTACATTACTTTCAGTTGTACAACATAATGTTTTTTTTCTTAAAAATTTTATTTATTTATTTGACAGAGAGAGAGATCACAAGCAAGCAGAGAGGGAGTCAGAGAGAGAGGGGGAAGCAGGCTCCCTGCTGAGCAGAGAGCCCGATGCGGGGCTCAATCCCAGGACCCTGAGATCATGACCTGAGTTGAAGGCAGAGGCTTAACCCAGTGAGCCACCGAGGCATCCCTACAACATAATGTTTTAAGTTTTCTATATGTTATGCTATGCTCCCCACAAGTGTAACTAATATCGGTCACCATACAACAATATTACAATATTATTGACTATTGCAATATTATTGACTGTATTTCCTAGGCTGTGCCTTTTATTCCTGTGACTTATTCATTCTATAACCAAAAGCGTGCACCCACCTTTTTCTCTCAGGAAACCATGTTTGCGCTCTTGATTTTTGGCCTGATTCTGCTTTTTTTTCTTTGTTCATTTGTTTTGTTTTTTAGATTCCACATATGAGTGAAATACTATGGTATTTGTCTTTCTTAGACTTATTTCACTTAGCGTAATACCCTGTAGGTCCATCCACATTGTTGCAAATGGTAAGCTCTCATAATTTTTTATGACTATGTAATATCCCAGTGTGTGTGTCTGCGTGTGTGTGTGTATAACTTCTTTGTTACACACTTGTCTATTGATGGACACTTAGGTTGCTTCCATGTCTTTGCTATTACTAATAATGCTACAGTCAACATAAGGGTGCACATATCTTTTCAAATTAGTGTGTTCATTTTCCTTGGTAAATAGCCCTTATTATGTTCAAAAAATTATAAGCATTTTTGGGCGCCTGGGTGGCTCAGTGGGTTAAAGCCTCTGCCTTCGGCTCAGGTCATGATCCTAGGGTTCTGGAATCGAGCCCCGCATCGGGCTGTCTGCTCTGCGGACAGCCTGCTTCCTCCTCTCTCTCTCTCTGCCTGCCTCTCTGCCTACTTGTGATCTCTGTCAAATAAATAAATAAAATCTTTTAAAAAATTATAAGCATTTTGTAATATTAATTATATAATAGTTGTAAAAATTCTGTGCATTTGGTAGTTATTATATCCATTAAAAGCAAACAGAGGAATACACAACTATATAGCAAGGCCAGTTTTACATGTCTACTAAGTAACAGAGCAAAGATTCTAACATCTGGAGCATGGCAGAAATGTGGGATTTAAAATCTATTTTATGCTGCTTCATTCTCAAGAACTCTATCTTCACTGTACTTAATTATCCATCTTGGAAGAAATTACTGAGATATTGTTTTAGCTTTTTTTGAGATACTGACAATACCACATGTAAATTTAAGGTATATAATTTGATGTTATGATACATGCATACATTGTGAAATGATTATCACAATTAGATTAGTTAAGAGGTCCAGCATCTCAGATAATTACCATTTACTTTTGTGGAGAAAACTTTTTAAGATTTACTCTATGAATAACTTTGAAGTATATAGTGCAGTGTTAATTGTAGTCACCATGTTATACATTAGGTTCCCAGAACTTACATCTTTTTAGTAGGAATATTTGTTTTCTTAACATTGAGTTGTATAATTTCCTTTTATATTTTGAATATTAATCCTGTATCAGATATGTGATTTGCACAATTTTCCCCCATTCTGTATGTTGCCTTCAATTTTATTGATACTTTCCTTAGCTGTACAGAACCTTTAGATTTTGATGTTATCCCATCTGATGATGTTTGTTTTTCTGCTTTTTTCATATCCAAAAGTTATTGCAAGGACAAATGTCAGGGAGTTTTTTCCCTTTGTTATTTTTACACTAGATTTAGTCTTGGATGTTACACTTCAGTCTTCAATCTATTTACAGTCTCTTTTTGTAAGTTGTGTAATATATGGGTCCAATTTCATTTTTCTGCATCTGGTTACCCAGATTTTTTAGCAGCAGTTTTGAAAGAGAATATCTTTTCTCATTAAGTATTCTTTTTTTAAAAGATTTTATTTATTTATTTGACAGAGAGAGATCACAAGTAGACAGAGAGGCAGGCAGAGAGAGAGAGAGAGGGAAGCAGGCTCCCCGCTGAGCAGAGAGCCTGATGTGGGACTCAATCCCAGGACCCTGAGATCATGACCTGAGCTGAAGGCAGCGGCTTTAACCCACTTAGCCACCCAGGCGCCCCACTCATTAAGTATTCTTGGAACACTTGTCAAATATTTGTTTACTGTATCTGTGTGAATTTATTTCTGGTTTCTTATATTTTTATTGTATTATGTGTCTATTTTTATGACACAATCAAGATTTTTTTCTTGTTTCTCAAGATTATTTTGGCTACATGTGGTCTTTTGTGATTTCATACAAATTTTAAGATTGTTATTTTTCCTGTTTCCATGGAAAATGCCACAGGATATGACATTTTAGCAATATTCATCAGAAGAGACCCCAAATACCTAAGGAAATGTTGAAAAACAAAAACAAAACTGGTAGCATCACTGATTTCAAGCTTTACTACAAAGCTGTGATCACCAAGACAGCATGGTACTGGCATAAAAACAGATACATAGACCAGTGTAACAGAGTAGAGCACCCAGATATGGACCCTCAAATCTATGGCCAATTAGTCTTCGACAAAGCAGGAAAAAAATATACAGTAGAAAAAAGCCAATCTCTTCAATAAATGGTGCTGCGAAAACTGGACAGCTATATGTAGAAGAATGAAACTCGACCATTCTCTTACACCGTACACAAAGATATACTCGAAATGGATAAAAGACCTCAATGTGAGACAGGAATCCATCAGAATCCTAGAGGAGATCATAGGCAGTAACCTCTTTGATATCAGCCACAGCAACTTCTTTCAAGATATGTCTCCAAAGGCAAAGGAAACAAAAGCGAAAATGAACTTTTGGGACTTCTTCAAGATCAAAAGCTTCTGCACAGCAAAGGAAACAGTCAACAAAATAAAGAGGCAACCCACAGAATGGGAGAAGATATTCGCAAATGACAGTATAGACAAAAGGTTGATATCAAGGATCTACAAAGAACTTCTCAAACTCAACACACACAAAACAGATAATCATGTCAAAAAATGGGCAGAAGACATGAACAGACACTTCTCCAATGAAGACATACAAATGGCTCTCAGACACATAAAAAAATGTTCATCATCACTAGCCATCAGGGAGATTCAAATTAAAACCACATTGTGATACCACCTTACACCAGTTAGAATGGCCAAAATTAGCAAGACAGGAAACAACGTGTATTAGAGAGGATGTGGAGAAAGGGGAACCCTCTTATACTGTTGGTGGGAATGCAAGTTGGTGTAACCAATTTGAACAGTGTGGAGATTCCTTAAGAAATTAAGAATAGAGCTTCCCTATGACCCTGCAATTGCACTGCTGGGTATTTACCCCAAAGATACAGATGTTGTGAAAAGAAGGGCCATCTGTACCCCAATGTTCATAGCAGCAATGGCCACGGTCGCCAAACTGTGGAAAGAATCAAGATGCCCTTCAATTGACTAATGGATAAGGAAGATATAGTCCATATACACTATGGAGTATTATGCCTCCATCAGAAAGGATGAATACCCAACTACTGTAGCAACATGGACAAGACTGGAAGAGATTATGCTGAGTGAACTAAGTCAAGCAGAGAGAGTCAAGTATCATATGGTTTCACTTATTTCAGGAGCATAACAAATAACATGGAGGACATGGGGAGATGGAGAGGAGAAGGGAGTTGAGGGAAATTGGAAGGGGATATGAACCATGAGAGACTATGGACTCTGAAAAACAACCTGAGGGTTTTGAAGGGGTGGGAGGGGTGGGAGATTTGTGGGTATTATGGAGGGCACGTATTTCATGGAGCACTGGATATGGTGCATAAACAATGAATTCTGTTATACTGAAAAGAAATTTAATTTAATTTAATTTAAAAAATTAAAAAAATTTTCTGCTCCATAAACATAACTTTCATTTATTTGTGCCTCCCAATTTTTTGAGGGTTATTAATACAAAAGGACATTGTATGTCATTTTTTTTTGCATCTATTGAGGTGATCCCATGTTGCATACATAAATATTTATAATTGTTATATTTCTTGATGGATTGTCCCCTTTATGACTACACACGCCCACCTTTGTCTCTTTTTACAGTCTTGTTTTAAAGTCTAGTTTGTCTGATTTAAGTATTGGTACTCCAGCTTTCTTTTAACAACCATTTGTATGATAAATGTCTCTCTGTCCTCTCACTTTTGGTCTGTGCTTGTCTTTGGGTCTACAATGAGACTGTTGTAGGCTACATGTACACGGGGCTTGTTTTTTTTAATCCATTCTGATACCCTATGTCTTTTGACTGAAGCATTTCTTTCATTTACATTCAATATAATTATTGATAGATATTGCCATTTTATTGCTTCTTTTGTCATTTCTGGAGATTTTCTCTGATCCTTTCTTGTCTTTGTCTCTTTTGGTCTCTCCTTGCAACTCAAAGTTTTCCCTCTAATATTTTTTACAGGGATGGTTCAGTGGTCATGATCTCCCATAGTTTTGTTTGTCTGGGAAGCTCTTTATCTCTCTTTCTATTCTGAATGAGAGCCTTCCTGGATAGAATATTCTTGGCTGCATATTTTTCACGTTCAACCCTTTGAATATATCATGCCACTGCCTTCTGGCTGGCAACATTTCTGTCTAAAAATCTCCAGCTAGGCTTACGGATTTTCTTTTACAAGTTAAGGACTTATTTTTTCTTGCTGCTTTTAAGACTTTTTCTTTAACACTGTATTTTGCAAATTTAATTACAATATGTCTTGGTGTTGGCCTGCTTTTATATATTTTGATGAGCATTCTCTGAACCTCCTGGATCTGTATGTCAGTGTCCTTCCCCAGATTAGGGAAGTGTTCAGCTATTATTTGTTCAAATAAATTTTCTGCTTCTTTTTTATTCTTCTTTTTCTGGGACTTCTATAATACAAATGCCAACACATTTAGTGGAGTCACTGATTTCCCTGTCTATTCTTTTTTTTTCCCCTTAATTTTTTATTTATTTCTTATTTTTTATAAACATATAATGTATTTTTATCCACAGGGGTACAGGTTTGTGAATTGCCAGGTTTACACACTTCACAGCACTCACCATAGCGCATACCCTCCCCAATGTCCATAATCCCACTCCCCCTCTCCCAACCCCCCTCAACCCAGCAACCCTCAGTTTGTTTTGTGAGATTAAGAGTCACTTATGGTTTGTCTCCCTCCGAATCCCATCTTGTTTCATTTATTCTTCTCCTACCCCCCTAACCCCCCATGTTGCATCTCCACATCCTCATATCAGGGAGATCACATGATAGTTGTCTTTCTCCGATTGACTTATTTCACTAAGCATGATACCCTCTAGTTCCATCCATGTTGTCGCAAATAGCAAGATTTCATTTCTTTTGATGGCTGCATAGTATTCCATTGTGTATATATACCACTTCTTCTTTATCCATTCATCTGTTGATGGACATCTAGGTTCTTTCCATAGTTTGGCTATTGGAGACATTGCTGCTATAAACATTCGGGTGCATGTGCCCCTTCGGATCACTACGTTTGTATCTTTAGGGTAAATACCCAGTAGTGCAATTGCTGGGTCATAGGGTAGTTCTATTTTCAACATTTTGAGGAATCTCCATGCTATTTTCCTGAGTGGTTGCACCAGCTTGCATTCCCACCTACAGTGTAGGAGGGTTCCCCTTTCTCCGCATCATCGCCAGCATCTGTCATTTCCTGATTTGTTAATTTTAGCCATTCTGACTGGTGTGAGGTGATATCTCATTGTGGTTTTGATTTGTATTTCCCTGATGCCGAGTGACGTGGAGCACTTTTTCATGTGTCTGTTGGCCATCTGGATGTCTTCTTTGCAGAAATGTCTGTTCATGTCCTCTGCCCATTTCTTGATTGGATTGTTTGTTCTTTGGGTGTTGAGTTTTCTAAGTTCCTTATAGATTTTGGACACTAGCCCTTCATCTGATATGTCGTTTGCAAATATCTTATCCCATTCTGTCAGTTGTCTTTTGGTTTTTTTAACTGTTTCCTTTGCTGTGCAAAAGCTTTTGATCTTGACGAAATCCCAATAGTTCATTTTTGCCCTTGCTTCCGTTGCTTTTGGCGATGTTCCTAGGAAGAAGTTGCTGCAGCTGAGGTCGAAGAGGTTGCTGCCTGTGTTCTCCTCAAGGATTTTGATGGATTCCTTTCTCACATTGAGGCCCTTCATCCATTTTGAGTCTATTTTCATGTGTGGTGTAAGGAAGTGGTCCAATTTCATTTTTCTGCATGTGGCTGTCCAATTTTCCCAGCACCATTTATTGAAGAGGCTGTCTTTTTTCCATTGGACATTCTTTCCTGCTTTGTCGAAGATTAGTTGACCATAGAGTTGAGGGTCTATTTCTGGGCTCTCTATTCTGTTCCGTTGATCTATGTGTCTGTTTTTGTGCCAGTATCATGCTGTCTTGATGACAGCTTTGTAATAGAGCTTGAAGTCCAGAAATGTGATGCGACCAACTTTGGCTTTCTTTTTCAATATTCCTTTGGCTATTCGAGGTCTTTTCTGGTTCCATATAAATTTTAGGATAATTTTTCCATTTCCTTGAAAAAAATGGATGGTATTTTGATAGGGATTGCATTAAATGTGTAGATTGCTTTAGGTATCATAGACATTTTCACAATATTTATCCTTCCAATCCAGGAGCATGGAACATTTTTCCATTTCTTTGTGTCTTCCTCAATTTCTTTCATGAGTACTTTATAGTTTTCTGCATCTAGATTCTTAGACTCTTTGGTTAGGTTTATTCCTAGGTATCTTATAGTTTTGGGTGCAATTGTAAATGGGATTGACTTCATTATTTTTCTTTCTTCTGTCTTCTTTTTGGTATAAAGAAATGCAACTGATTTTTGTGCATTGATTTTATATCCTGACACTTTACTGAATTTCTGTACAAGTTCTACAAGTTTTGGACTGGAGTCTTTTGGGTTTTCCACATATAGTATCATATCATCTGCAAAGAGTTTGACTTCTTCTTTGCCGATTTGGATGCTTTTAATTTCTTTTTGTTCTCTGATTGCTGAGGCTAGGACTTCTAGTACTATGTTGAATAGCAGTGGTGATAATGGACATCCCTGCCGTGTTCCTGATCTTAGCGGAAAAGAGTTCAGTTTTTCTCCAATGAGAATGATACTTGCAGTGGGTTTTTCATAGATGGCTTTGATAATATTGAGGTATGTGCCCTCTATCCCTACACTTTGAAGAGCTTTGATCAGGAAGGGATGCTGTACTTTGTCAAATGCTTTTTCAGCATCTATTGAGAGTATCATATGGTTCTTGTTCTTTCTTTTATTAATGTGTTGTATCACATTGATTGATTTGCGGATGTTGAACCAAACTTGCAGCCCTGGAGTAAATCCCACTTGGTCGTGGTGAATAATCCTTTTAATGTACTGTTGAATCCTATTGGCTAGTATTTTGGTGAGAATTTTTGCATCTGTGTTCATCATGGATATTGGTCTGCAGTTCTCTTTTTTGGTGGTATCCTTGTCTGGTTTTGGGACCAAGGTGATGCTTGCCTCATAAAATGGGTTTGGAAGTTTTCCTTCCATTTCTACTTTTTGGAACAGTTTCAGGAGAATAGGAATTAGTTCTTCTTTAGTTGTTTGGTAGAATTCCCCTGGGAAGCCGTCTAGACCTGGGCTTTTGTTTGTTTGGAGATTTTTGATGACTGTTCAATCTCGTTAGTGGTTATGGGTCTGTTCAGGTTTTCTATTTCTTCCTGGTTTAGTTGTGGTAGTTTCTATTTCTCTAGGAATGCATCCATTTCTTTCAGATTGTCAAATTTGTTAGTGTAGAGTTGCTCATAGTATGTTCTTATAATTGTCTGTATTTCTTTGATGTTAGTTGTGATCTTTCCTCTTTCATTCATGATTTTATTTATTTGGGTCCTTTCTCTTTTCTTTTTGATAAGTCTGGCCAGGGGTTTATCAATCTTACTAATTCTTTCAAAGAACCAGCTCCTAGTTTCACTGATTTGTTCTATTGTTTTTTTGGTTTCTATTTCATTGATTTCTGCTCTGATCTTTATGATTTCTCTTCTCCTGCTGGGTTTAGACTTTCTTTCTTATTCTTTCTCCAGCTCCTTTAGGTGTAGGGTTAAGTTGTGTACTTGAGACCTTTCTTGTTTCTTGACAAAGGCTTGTACTGCTATATATTTTGCTCTCAGGACTGCCTTTTCTGTTTCCCACAGATTTTGAACTGTTGTGTTTTCATTATCATTTGTTTCCATGATTTTTTTCAATTCTTCTTTAATTTTCTGGTTGACCCATTCATTCTTTAGAAGGATGCTGTTTAGTCTCCATGTATTTGGGTTCTTTCCAAATTTCCTCTTGTGATTGAGTTCTAGCTTCAGAGCATTGTGGTCTGAAAATATGCAGGGAATGATCCCAATCTTTTGATACCAGTTGAGACCTGATTTAGGATCTAGGATGTGATCTATTCTGGAGAATGTTCCATGTGCACTAGAGAAGAATGTGTATTCTGTTGCTTTGGGATGGAATGTTCTGAATATATCTGTGATGTCCATCTGGTCCAGTGTGTCATTTAAGGCTTTTATTTCCTTGTTGATCTTTTGCTTGGATGATCTGTCCATTTCAGTGAGGGGAGTGTTAAAGTCCCCTACTATTATTTTATTATTGATGTGTTTCTTTGATTTTGTTATTAATTGGTTTATATAGTTGACGGCTCTCATATTAGGGGCATAAATATTTAAAATTGTTAGATCTTCTTGTTGGACAGACCCTTTGTGTATGATATAGTGTCCTTCCTCATCTCTTATTATAGTCTTTGGCTTAAAATCTAATTGATCTGATTTAAGGATTGCCATCCCAGCTTTCTTCTGATGTCCATTAGCATGGTAAATTGTTTTCCACCCCCTCACTTTAAATCTGGAGGTGTCTTCGCATCTAAAATGAGTTTCTTGTAAGCAACATATAGAAGGGTTTTGTTTTTTTTATCCATTCTGATATCCCGTGTCTTTTGATTGGGGCATTTATCCCATAAACATTCCGGGTAACTATTGAGAGATATGAATTTAGTGCCATTGTATTGCCTGTACGGTGACTGTTGCTGTATCTGTTCCTTTCTGATCTACTACTTTTTACTTTTTTACTCTCTCTTAGCTTAGAGGAATGCTTTCAATATTTCCTGTAGAGCTGGTTTGGTGTTTGCAAATTCTTTCAGTTTTTGTTTGTTCTGGAAGCTTTTTATCTCTCCTTCTCGTTTCAATGATAGCCTAGCTGGATATAGTATTCTTGGCTGCATGTTTTTCTCGTTTAGTGCTCTGAATATATCATGCCAGCTCTTTCTGGCCTGCCAGGTCTCTGTGGATAAGTCTGCTGCCAATCTAATATTTTTACCATTGTATGTTACAGACTTCTTTCCCCGGGCTGCTTTCAGGATTTTCTCTTTGTCCCTAAGACTTGTAAATTTTACTATTAGGTGACGGGGTGTGGACCTACTCTTGTTGACTTTGAGGGGGGTTCTCTGCACCTCCTGGATTTTGATGCTTGTTCCCTTTGCCATATTAGGGTAATTCTCTCCAATAATTCTCTCCAATATACCTTCTGCTCCCCTCTCTCTTTCTTCTTCTTCTGGAATCCCAATTATTCTAATGTTGTTTCGTCTTATGGTGTCACTTATCTCTCAAATTCTCCCCTCATGGTTCAGTAGTTGTTTGTCCCTCTTTTGTTCAGCTTCTTTATTCTCTGCCATTTGGTCTTCTATATCACTAATTCTTTCTTCTGCCTCATTTATCCTAGCAGTGAGAGCCTCCATTTTTGATTGCACCTCGTTAATAGCTTTTTTGATTTCAACTTGGTTAGATTTTAGTTCTTTATTTATCCAGAGAGGGCTTTTATATTTTCAGAGAATGTTTCTCTTATATCTTACATGCCTTTTTCGAGTCTGGCTAGAACCTTGAGAATTGTCATTCTGAACTCTAGATCTGACATATTACCAATGTCTGTATTGATTAGATCCCTAGCCTTCAGTACTGCCTCTTGTTCTTTTTTTTTTGTGGTGAATTTTTCTGCCTTGTCATTTTGTATATGAAGTATACATATGAAGAGTATATGAAGGAGCAAGTAAAATGCTAAAAGGGTGGCAAAAACTCCAGAAGAATGCACTTTAACCAAATCAATGGAGACCCCAAATTGTGGGGGGTAGAACGGGGATAAAACGAGGTTCAGAATAAAAAAAAAAACAAATAAGGTAAAAATATAAAAAAGAAAGAAAAAATATATATATTAGATAAACTAGTTAAAAAACGTTAAAAAAGAAAAGGGTAAAAGTTTAAAAAAGTTTAGTAGAAGAAGAAAAAAAATTGACAAAAAAATTAAATTAACCACAAGACTTAAGAATTATGGGGAGAAAGTCATGTGTTCCGTGTTTGCTTTCTCCTCCTCTGGAATCCCACTGTTGTCTTTGGTATTGAACCTGCTTTCCTTGGTAGATTAACTTGGTCCTGTCTGGATTTCTTCTTGATCTTCTGGGGGAGGGGCCTGTTGTAGTGACTCTCAAGTGTCTTTGCCCGAGGCGGAATTGCACGCCCTTACCAGGGGCTGGGCTAAGTAATCCGCTAGGGTTCGCTTTCGGGTGCTTTTGTTCCCTGAATGCTTTCCGTAGAGTTCCTGAGGATGGGAATGAAAATGGCGGCCTCCAGTCTCCAGTCTGGAGGAGCTGAGAGCCCGGGGCCCCACTCCTCAGTGTGCCCCCAGAGACCAGCGCCCAATCACTCCCGTGTCCCCGGCCTCTGGCTGCGCTCCAAGCTCACCCAGCCTGCGACCAGTGCAAGGTAACCCCAAGCTGAGAGCTCAGTCCTTGGCTCTGTCTCTGTAGCTGGCTTCCCTGTTCTAATACCTGCGAGCTCTGTGACACTCCAACACCGCTGATCCTTCTGTGACCCTGCGGGACCTGGGGCCAAGCTGACCCTGCGTGGGCTTCACCCTGGTTTAGCCTCTGGAGCAATGTCCCTCAGTAGAACAGTCTTTTAAAAGTCCTGATTTTGCACTCTGTTGCTCCGCCATTTGCCGGGAGCCGACCCCTCCCCGCGCAGTCCATCTTCCCGTCGTTTTGGATTCACTTCTCCGCCAGTCCTACCTTTCAGAAAGTGGTTGATTTTCTGTTTCTAGAATTACTGTTCTTCTTCTCTTCAATCTCCCATTGGATTTGTAGGTGTTTGCAATGTTTAGATAAGCTATCTAGCTGATCTCCTGCTACCTGATGTAATCTCAGCGTGCTACTTCTCCACCATCTTGACTCCTCCTCTCCCTGTCTATTCTTATTTTGCTAATTATTTTTTCTCTCTTTTGTTCAGTTTGATTATTTTCCTTTACTCTCTCTTCCAGGTCATTAATTTGTTTCTCTACTTCTTCCAGCCTAATGTTCATTCCATCAAGTGTGTTTCTCATTTCACTAATTGAGCCCTTCATTTCTGCCATGTTATTCATTACTTCTGTGTTAAGGTTCTCCCTCATGTCTTCTGCTCTTTTCTCAAGTTCATTGAGTATTCTTATGGTCGTTACTTTAAATTCTCTATTCAGCATATTGCTTATATCTTTTCTACTTAAATCTCTGGCTGTGGCCTTGTCTTGTTCTTTCATTTGGGATAAATTTCTGTGTTCTCATTTTTCTAAGACTTGGTGCATTTTTATGTTTGTCACTTATATCTCTGGTTTTTGATGGTAATGGCCTTATGATGGAGAGGTTCTTCAGTGTCCTGCTATATAATGTCCCATTCCCCAGGGCCTGACACTTCTGGGAGTATCACCAATGTGTGTTGCATGTGCTCTATTCTTTTGTTCTGACTGCCTTATCCTTCAGGCCAGTTGTCTGTAATAGGCTCTCTTTGCCTATTGTGAGCAGTGTTTGGTCCCTGGACTGAAGGTGACATGTTTTAACTACGTGTGCTCAGGTCTGCTTGTGAAATGAGACCTATCAACACTGCTGTGGGAACTGAGGCTCTGCATTACTTCTGTCTTGGGAAATGTGGTGTGAGAAGGTGGTATTCTGGGATAGGAGGCCTGCTGTACTGGGACTGAGGCAAGCATTAAAAAGAGGGGCAGTTCCACCAGAGCATGAGGGGCAGGGCTTGGTGTAAGCAAATTAGGTAGCAAGTATTGGTGCTGTGCTGTTCCTGTAGGTGATCTTGTGTTGATGGTATGGGTCAGGGGGGGAAATTGTACCTGTCAGTTTCTTTGTCCCATGAATGTTATCTCTCTGAAGTGTGTTCCCAGAAGATTGAATAACCTTGCCACTGTGTGCCCCAGTTGCTCCTCACATAACTGTTTTCATGCTTTGTGTTCATAGGTTGCCTTTCTCTCCAAGAGCAACACAATTGCCTGTGGGCTTTATCACACCCAAGCCCACTGACCTTTAAAACTCCAGGTGTAAGCCCCCTTGTTTGCAAGAACTCATAAAATTCAGCCCCTTTCAATTTCCAAGCCTGTTGCTATGAGAATTTGTTTTCCCCATGTCCTCCTCTGTATGCTTGTCTGTCTCTCACCCTTCTACACTACCATGGCTCCCTTCCCACCACAATGGAATGATCTGTTTTCTCCCAAACTGAGTCTTCACACTTCCTACCTTCTTCAATGTGGCCTTTTCTCTATTTTTATTTATGTAGTTTCTTGTATCAGTCTTCAGGTCAATTCCTGGGATATTTTCAATGATTTGGTAGTTATCTAGTTGTGTTCATGGAGTGAGGTGAGCCTAGGGTCCTCCTACTCCACTGCCATCTTTCAACCTTTCCACTTAGACCCTGTTTTTTATCTGGCCTTTTATTTATTTTTATTTTATTATGTTCATCACCATACAGTACATTGTTAGTTTTTGATGTAGCGTTTCATGATTCATTGTTTGCATATAACACCCAGTGCTCCATGCAATACATGCCCTCCTTAATAACCATCACTGGGCTAACCCATCCCCCCACCCCCTCCTAAAACCCGCAGTTTTCTTCCCAGAGTCTGGAGTCTCTCATGGTTCCTCTCCCTCTCTGATTTCCTCCCTTCATTTTTCCCTTCCTTCTCCTAATGTTCTCCATGCTATTCCTTATGTTTCACATATAAGTGAAACCATATGATAATTGTCTTTCTCTATTTGACTTATTTCACTTAGCATAATCTCCTCCAGTTCCATCCATGTCAGTGCAAATGATGGGTATTCATCCTTTCAGATGGCTGAGTAATATTCTATTGTATATATGGACCACATCTTCTTTATCCATTCACCTGTTGAAGGGCATCTTGGCTCCTTCCAGTTTGGCTATTCTGGTTATTGCTGCTATGAACATTGCAGTGCATGTGGCCCTTCTTTTCACTACATCTGTATCTTTGGGGTAAATAAATGGTTCTTATATTTTCAAAAGTTAATGATTAGCTAATGTCTGAGATTATTTTACTTTTCTAAAGAAAAAACCAATATTTGAGTAGAAGATAGGATAATTTTTTAAAAGATAGCAATAAAATTTTATTACACACCTCTTTATCATACCAACCTTGACCGGATCTAATTCTTTAGATGTGTGTTTTGTGGGAGACAGAGGGGGGAGAAAATCCTGTTCTTGCCCTTACTGAAGTGGCCATTTTTGTTCAGAGTTCCAGATATCATCCCTAAATTTGCAAATATACTAAATCTACTTAAGAAAGAAGTGGCACATTTTAAGTGTAAGAACAAACTGACTAATCTAAGTAGTATTCACAAGGGTCCTTCAGGAATAACTGATGATAACAGTTCACAAAATTTTACTAAGACAAGTAAAAGAAAATGAGTCAGTTCAGCATGTCACATAAATGCAAGCTCTGATAATTTGGAATACAATTTTAAAAGATTATCTTTTTTAATTTGTTTTTTTAAAAATTATGTTTAGTTAGCCATTGTATCATTAGTTTTTGATATAGTGTTCAATGATTCATTAGTTATGTATAACACCCAGTGCTCTTCACAGCACATGACTTCCTCAATACCCATCAGGTAGCAAATGTCAAAATGTTTAAATAATGAGAGTCATCCTGAATTATACTAAGCATTGTCATTGACAATTACTTCTCTATTGACTGAAAAGGAGAGGAAAAAATAAAATAGGGTAGGTTTAAATCTTGACAAATAAGCCATAATGATTAAATTATCAATATCAATATACCACTAAGAGTTTATATTTTCAATGCCAGCTTTACTAAAACAAGAAATGTTAGAGACTATGTAATTGAAGATGAAAATCAATAGATTGCTCTTTTTGAAATCAACAAATGGTCAATTTCACAGGCATTCACAGTCTCAAAGGAATTAAATGAAAATAGTCCATATGCTTGCTATTAGTTTATCATTTTGATGCTGACAAAATGTATGTAAAAGTTCTCTAGGGAAAGCATAACACTAGAGATTTTCTTCAGTTTTTCATTTTAACCATGGATGGTATTACACAGACCTTTGCAAGTTCATCACAGACATATGTTTTTTTTAATACTTTGTCTGTTATCTTTATGCTAGAGATGACTTGCAGGCCCAGTTTCAAGCACAGTAGTGTCAGGGTGAAGCAGAGAGATGAACCTGGGGGCAGCTGTCCAAGATAACTTCCTGAATTTCCACACCAACGAATAGACTCTGTATCATATGTCTTCAAAACCAATTTCATTTTCCTACCACTACAGTTCATTATCTTACAGATAATATGAAAAGGCTCTTCTATAATTACAGTATCCGGGATTTTTTCCAAAGACAGCTTCATGTTTCCATAAACTGGAGCTTCTCTTTCAAGCTGGATTGTCTGTAGCATTGCCATTTCACCTAGATTTCTCTTCCACATTATATCCAATTTTCCCATTTCTGTTAGTCCCCTAAAGATACCAGCTTTCTCTGAAAATTCCTGTTTAAGTTTAAGGTAGTACAAATACTGGCGTTCTTCCTTTGACTGTAAAAATGTTCTTGTTCCAAAGGTACACTCATCTTCACCAGCCTGATTGACAGTATTTAATTCTGCCCCAGTGTACATTTCAGGTGGGTTTAATGAAACCTTTTGTATAAAGACAGTTGAAGATGAAATATTCTGAATTTGGACTTCAAGAAACAAGTCACTCTTCTCTGAATTATAAAACTTAGTTTTAACTTCCAATGGTGGGAGGAAAGGAAATAAGCACAGTTTACTAAAAAACATCTTTCCTCTACACTGTTTTGCATAGAAACTGAACCTGCAGGTATGACTCTTCCAATGTCTTTACTTTGTCATGAATGACATCATCAATACAACAATTGGATGTATGTTCTGTCATGGTAGTCATGACGACCAAAAGATGTAAAGGCTGAATGCTTGTCTGAAAATCAGTATTTTCAATATGATTTTTGCAACTTAGTTGCAATCATTGGGAAGTCCCACATAAATGGAATTTTTCCTCTCAAAATGTAGTTCTAAGAATTTATGATAAAGACAACATTTCTCCCAAACATTGACATTTCTTTAACCAGTCATGGGCTGGTTAGAGAAATTACCAGGTAAGTTGCTATATTCACATGTAACTAGAAAGTTAGTGAATGAAATATGCTTAATAGATAGCACCACTTTGAGTGTCAGAAAAATCTGTCTGGGTGGATTCCCTTCCATTTTGACCACAATTTTGCCCCATTGTTTTAATAAAGTACTAGAGTTAGTTTGAGTCAGGTATGGTGAGATGACAGACATGGAGATAACTAATTTTGAATGAAGAGTTTTTTTACTTACAATCCCCAAGAAAAGGTGGCATGATGTGCCACACAGGGCTACATGAGGATGCACTAGGGTTAGTCAGAAGGCAAGAGTGAGAGAAACACATGGATACAAATCTTTATTGGGATTACTGTGAAAAGACAAAGCAGAAGAAAGCAAGCTGACTAAAGTCGGTTAATTTGAATAATGCCAGCAGGCTCCTGGCTGTGGGGACTTTCCCTAATTGCCTGGTACCTGTTCCTGAGGTGGTATTATGGCAAGGGGATAGTGGGTCAAACTGAGAGCTCCATTAAGGAGGTAGTTGGCTGGTATGGGCTCTAGGATGGTTGGTTTTTTTGTGAGAGGCATTCTCACAGAGGAGTCATATGTGATCTAGAGGAATTAGCTTGTTCTGGGAGGGGCAGTCTCTCCCTGGACAGAAAAGCCTCAAGATGTCAAAACACCATAAAACACTGATGATATTTTTTATGTGTGAGTAATATACCACTGGATGTAGTCCTTGGGGAAAAACAGTACAGATAGGCTCAGAACAAATCAAGGACACTGCACAGAGGAAAGGACCTGGTTTCCAAACAACTCCTATTTAAGGCAGGTTTCAACATGAAAAGTAGAGCTAGTAGCAATATAGATGATGATCAATAGAGATAGAAATAGATATATAGATGATGATAGATGATAGATAGATAATTATAGAGATTTGGTTTACATAATGATGGGGGCTAACAGTCCTTGTAATGTCTTCTCTATATCTGATGCAAGTGTTTGAAACCTGCAGGACAGGCAGAAAGGGAAGATCATGAGAAGTTTGGAATCTCATGAACACAAACTGGAATCCAATAGAATGGACTGAAACCTATGTCCATTTTTAATGCCTCTGAGTTTGGTGGCAATAGTATCCTGTAGAAGCCAGACCCCCTTGTCCTGGAGTTATACACACATAACTACCTCAGCTGCTGCTTCATCCTGAATTAAGTCAACAAAGAAGCAATAATGTGTTTATGTTACAACATGCCTGCTGCCTTTATTCCATCTCCAAAATCTTGGTAGAATCTTCCTTGTATCCTATCCTGACTGGAAGTATACAACATGTGGAATTCTGGGAAATGTTCAGCCTGGTAAAGTTGACATATTATAAAATCTATCAATAAGCTCCATCCCTGCCACTATTGCCATTTTGCTCATGAGTCCATTGGAAATGCGAAGCATGGCCAGTAAAGGAGCCTAACTTACCTACAGAATGGGGCAACTTAACCACCTGAGTAGTAAAATCCTTCTCAGATAAAGTTACCTTTCAATAGGCATTCACATGAGCTAATATCTTCATATTATGAAGTTAATAATATGAACTAATATCTTCATATTCTGTGATAATTTGGAGAGTTGCATCCACATTTCTCATCCACAGACCTCCTCATCTCTGATTTTCCAATTGTGTTTCTTCCAAGTTCCAGAACATCCTGTCACACCACTGACCACAATGTACCTACTGCTGTAGACTACTACCTCTGGCCATTTCTCCTTTTAGATAAAGTGAACAGCAGATGTACTGCTCACAATTTTGTAAATTGGGAGGATTTTTAGTGACTGTTGTCCATTTCACTGAGGTGGAAGGTGGCTGAATTTTTGTGAGATTTCCTGTCCCCCTCTGGTACATGTGTCTTGCCAAAGTGTCTATTGTAGGTATTACTTTCTGTTACAAGGTCCAGTCACCACAATAGTATCAACTTAATGGACCAGCATGATGTCCTTTGGAAGAGAAAGACAGTCAAGGTCCCTGACTAAATTATGACACAGGCAAGGAGAGTAGATATATTCCTGAGTTAGGACAGTGAATTATTTTGCTGGATTTACCAGCTCAAAGTAACTACTTCTGGTGGTCTTTACTTACAACTACAGTTCACCCTTGAACAACACAGGTTTGAATGGCATGGGTTGATTTATATATGGATTAAGAAAAAAACAAATGCAATACTTTACTGTAAATGTATTTTTCTTTCTTGTTATAATCTTAATGACATTTAAAAATTTATTTATTTATTTAATTTTTTATAAATATATAATGTATTTTTATCCCCAGGGCTATAGGTCTGTGAATCGCCAGGTTTACACTCTTCACAGCACTCACGATAGCACATACCCTCCCCAATGTCCATAAACCAACCCCCTCTCCCCCCTCCCCCCAGCAACCCTCAGTTTGTTTTGTGAGATTAAGAGTCACTTATGGATGCAGCCAAGAATACTCTATCTAGCAAGACTGACATGTAAAATGGATGGAGAGATAAAGAGTTTCCAAGACCAGCAAGGCTTAAAAGACTATGCAACCACCAAGCCGACACTGCAGGAAATACTAAGGGGGGGTCCTATAAAAGAGAAAAAAATCCTAAGAATATAATTGAACAGAAATATAGAAACAAAAAAACAAAACAACAAAAAAAAAAGAAATATAGAAACAATCTATAGACAGAAAGACTTCAAAGGCAACACGATGTCAATAAAAACCTATCTCTCAATAATCACTCTCAATGTGAATGGCCTAAATGTGCCCATAAAATGACACAGGGTTGCAGATTGGATAAAACGACAGGACCCATCCATATGTTGTCTACAAAAGACCCATTTTGAACCTAAGGATACACCCAGACTGAAAGTGAAGGGATAGAGAAGCATCTTTCATGCCAATGGGCCTCAAAAGAAGGCCGGAGTAGCGATTCTCATATCAGATAAATTAGATTTTAAACTAAAGACTGTAGTCAGAGATACAGAAGGACACTACATAATTCTTAAAGGGACTATCCGCCAAGATGATAAACAATTGTGAATATCTATCCCCCCAATATGGGAGAAACCAATTACATAAGAAAACTATTAATCAAGATAAAGAGTCATATTGATATGAATACAATAATAGTAGGAGATCTTAATACGCCTCTATCAGAAATAGGCAGATCATCGAAGCAGAAAATTAATAAAGAAATCAGAGCATTGAATGAAACATTGGACCAGATGGACCTCATAGACATATACAGAACTTTCCACCCTAAAACAACAGAATACTCATTCTTCTCAAGTGCACATGGAACCTTCTCCAGAA
The DNA here is from genome assembly GCF_922984935.1 of Meles meles. Lineage (NCBI taxonomy): Eukaryota > Metazoa > Chordata > Mammalia > Carnivora > Mustelidae > Meles > Meles meles. Next base: position 64,146,403 of record NC_060087.1, read on the forward strand.
TAGACCACATACTGGGTCACAAAGCAAGACTCAACCGATACCAAAAGACTGACATTATTCCCTGCATATTCTCAGATCACAATGCTTTGAAACTGGAACTCAATCACAAGGACAAGTTCAGAAGGAACTCAAACACCTGGAAGCTAAAGACCACCTTGCTTAAGAATGCTTGGATCAACCAGGAGATCAAAGATGAACTTAAACAATTCATGGAAACCAATGAGAATGAAGACACTTCGGTCCAAAACCTATGGGATACAGCAAAGGCGGTTCTAAGGGGGAAATACATAGCCATCCAAGCCTCCCTCAAAAACATTGAAAAATCTAGAATACACCAGCTGTCTCTACACCTTAAAGAACTGGAGAATCAACAACAAATCAAACCAACTCCACATGCAAGAAGGGAAATAATCAAGATTAGAGCAGAGATCAATGAGGTAGACACCAGAGATACAGTAGAACCTATCAATGAAACTAGAAGCTGGTTTTTTGAAAGAATCAATAAGATTGATAAACCATTGGCCACACTAATCCAAAAGAAAAGAGAGAAAGCCCAAATTAATAAAATTATGAATGGAAAGGGAGAGATCACAACTAACACTAAGGAAATAGAAACAATCATCAGAAATTATTACCAACAGTTATATGCCAATAAGCTAAGCAACCTAGATGAAATGGATGCATTCCTGAAACTATAAACTCCCAAAATTGAACCAGGAAGAAATTGACAACCTGAATAGACCTATATCTAGTAATGAGATTGAAGCAGTGATCAAAAACCTCCCAAAAAATAAGAGCCCAGGATCTAATGGATTCCCTGGGGAATTCTACCAAACTTTCAAAGAAGAAATAACACCAATTCTCCTGAAGCTGTTCCAACAAATTGAAGCAGAAGGAAAACTTCCAGACTCTTTTTATGAAGCCAGCATTACCCTGATCCCCAAACCAGGCAAAGACCCTACCAAAAAGGAGAATTTCAGACCAATATCACTGATGAATATGGATGCAAAGATTCTCAACAAGATCCTAGCAAACAGGATCCAGCAGCACATTAAAAAGATTATCCACCATGACCAGGTGGGATTCATCCCTGGGTTGCAAGGTTGGTTCAACATTCGCAAATCAATCAATGTGATAGAACAAATCAATAAGAGAAGAGAGAAGAACCACATGGTCCTCTCAATGGATGCAGAAAAAGCATTTGACAAAATCCTGCATCCGTTCCTGATTAAAACGCTTCAAAGTATAGGAATGGAGGGAACATTCCTGAACTTCATAAAATCTATCTATGAAAGACCCACAGCAAATATCATCCTCAATGGGAAAAAGCTTGCAGCCTTCCCGTTGAGATCAGGAACACGACAAGGATGCCCACTCTCACCACTCTTGTTCAACATAGTATTAGAAGTTCTAGCAACGGCAATCGGACAACAAAGAGAAATAAAAGGTATCCAAATTGGCAAGGAAGAAGTCAAACTCTCTCTCTTCGCAGATGACATGATTCTTTATATGGAAAACCCCAAAGACTCCACCCCCAAACTACTAGAACTCATACAGCAATTCAGTAACATGGCAGGATACAAAGTCAATGTACAGAAATCAGTGGCTTTCTTATACACTAACAATGAAAATACAGAAAGGGAAATTAGAGAATCGATTCCATTGACTATAGCACCAAGAACCATAAGATACCTGGGAATAAACCTAACCAAAGAGGTAAAGGACCTGTACTCGAGGAACTACAGAACACTCATGAAAGAAATTGAAGAAGACACAAAAAGATGGAAGACTGTTCCATGCTCTTGGATCGGAAGAATAAACATTGTTAAAATGTCTATACTGCCTAGAGCAATCTATACTTTTAATGCCATTCCGATCAAAATTCCACCAGTATTTTTCAAAGAGCTGGAGCAAATAATCCTAAAATTTGTATGGAATCAGAAGAGACCCCGAATTGCTAAGGAAATGTTGAAAAACAAAAACAAAACTGGCGGCATCATGTTACCTGATTTCAAGCTTTACTACAAAGCTGTGATCACCAAGACAGCGTGCTACTGGCATAAAAACAGACACATAGACCAGTGGAATAGAGTGGAGAGCCCAGATATGGACCCTCAGCTCTATGGTGAAATAATCTTCGACAAAACAGGAAAAAAAATTCAATGGAAAAAAGACAGTCTCTTCAATAAATGGTGCTGGGAAAACTGGACAGCGATATGTAGAAGAATGAAACTCGACCATTCTCTTACACCGTACACAAAGATAAACTCGAAATGGATAAAAGACCTCAACGTGAGACAGGAATCTATCAGAATCCTAGAGGAGAACATAGGCAGTAACCTCTTCGATATCAGCCACAGCAACTTCTTTCAAGATATGTCTCCAAAGGCCAAGGAAACAAAAGCAAAAATGAACTTTTGGGACTTCATCAAGATCAAAAGTTTCTGCACAGCAAAGGAAACGGTCAAAAAAACAAAAAGGCAACCCACGGAATGGGAGAAGATATTTGCAAATGACAGTACAGACAAAAGGTTGATATCCAGGATCTATAAAGAACTTCTCAAACTCAACACACACAAAACAGAGAATCATATCAAAAAATGGGCAGAAGATATGAACAGACACTTCTCCAATGAAGACATACAAATGGCTATCAGACACATGAAAAAATGTTCATCATCACTAGCCATCAGGGAGATTCAAATTAAAACCACATTGAGATACCACCTGACACCAGTTAGAATGGCCAAAATTAGCAAGACAGGAAACAACATGTGTTGGAGAGGATGTGCAGAAAGGGGAACCCTCTTACACTGTTGGTGGGGATGCAAGTTAGTGCAGCCACTTTGGAGAACAGTGTGGAGACTTCTGAAGAAATTAAGAATAGAGCTTCCCTATGACCCTGCAATTGCACTGCTGGGTATTTACCCCAAAGATACAGATGTAGTGAAAAGAAGGGCCATCTGTACCCCAATTTTTTTTGCAGAAATGGCTACGGTCGCCAAACTGTGGAAAGAACCAAGATGCCCTTCAACGGATGAATGGATAAGGAAGATGTGGTACATATACACAATGGAGTATTATGCCTCCATCAGAAAGGATGAATACCCAACTTTTGTAGCAACATGGATGGGACTGGAAGAGATTATGCTGAGCGAAATAAGTCAAGCAGAGAGAGTCAAGTATCATATGGTCTCACTTATTTGTGGAGCATAACAAATAACATGGAGGACATGGGGATATGGAGAGGAGAGGGAGTTGAGGGAAACTGGAAGGGGAGATGAACCATGAGAGACTATGGACTCTGAAAAACAACCAGAGGGTTTTGAAGGGGCGGGGGGGTGGGAGGTTGAGGAACCAGGTGGTGGGTAATAGGGATGGCATGTACTTCATGGAGCACTGGGTGTGATGCCAAAACAATGAACACTGTTATGCTGTAAATAAACAAATAAACGAATAAAAAAAAAAAGAGTCACTTATGGTTTCTCACATTTTCTTTTATTTAGCTTATTTTACTGTAAGAATACAGTATATAATACATACATAAAATATGTGTCAATCAGTTCTTTATGTTATCTGTAAGTTTTCTGGTAAACACGCTATTAGAAGTTATGTTTGGGGATTTCAAAGGTTACTTGAACAATTTTAACTGCATAGGGGTTCTGTGCCCCAAACATTGCATTGTTCAAGGGTCAAATGTTTAGAGGAAAAAAAGCATTTTCCAGATTATTAGTGGCATACTAAGTTTAGGGGATGTATTAATTTGTTCAAATAATAACACTACATTTAGAATAGGAGCTGCACTTGGAGTCATCACCTGATTGAACTTACAAGATCTACTGTTATTATCCAAGACTCATCTGCCTTCTGTACCAGCCAAGTAGGAAAGCTGAATGGGAATGTGATAAGAATCACTAATTTGTCATCTTTCAAGTCTTTGATGGTACACTACAGTTGGCAATCCATCTAGGAATGTTGTATTTTTTTAGTTGACTATTTGTAGGTAGACACAGTAATAGGGCCTTCTACTTAGACTATCTTTCTATAATCTCCCTTGCTACGTAGGTCAGGAAACCATTATGGGGTGATGTCAGTAGCCTAGTATGTTTATTCCAATTATGCATTCTGGATCTGGGGGAAATAACCACAGGGTGAGTTTTGTGGATCCACTAAGCCACAGGGAGATTGATCTGTGCCCAATATCTAGTGATGACTTGACCTCCATAAGTCACTACTCTATGTGCTATAGACTCATATTAAAATCTCCAAGAATTAGTGTCAGTTCAGAGCCAGTGTTCAGTAATCCCCTAAAAGTCTAATTAATTTTCTGTTCTCACTGCATAGACCCCTGATTAATGATCACATATCCCTTTGGGGAAGGTAGGCAGAAAGATTAACAGTATAATTATTTACAATGTAATAGTTTTTCCTCAATGGAACATGCCCTACCATTATTTCAAAGGGGATTTGGGTCTATAAACTGATTCCATTCTTCACATTTATCAAGGGATTATATCTCATTTGATGACTTTATTCACTAAATCTAGGTCACTCCTGCTCTGACAGATCAAATAAGAATTTCATAAGCTACCCATCTATTTCAAATTTTAGGACTCCATAATCACAATTACCCAATGCTGTAGGTCTCTGTAAGTTAGGCTACTCTGATTATTGATTTGACAGTGCTGTCCATTACACTAACCAGGTTTACCTTGTCTTTGGCAGTTAAGCACTACAGCTTAGCCCCAGCTATCTAGGAATCTCATTATCCCTATTGAGATTAGGGATCCCTGTTTGATGGTCACAGTTTCCTGTATAACATCTGACCTACAGGAAACAGTGACTAGAGAGCTTTTCAAGGATGCTGAGGCTCCCCTCACAAATTTATTTCATACAGTCATGGTGAAAGGTGTGTCCTTTGGACACTTCTGAAATGGGCAAGCAGGTCTTGTATGATAAATCCACTCTAACATCCAAACCTCCCTAATGCTTTGAATTCTTTCCGCTTTGGTATACAAAGGTAGTTCTGGCATTTCAACTTTATTTGATACAACTTTATATTATCATCACTACCATCATGATTCCACACACTTGAGACTCATTCTCACACATACTCATCAAATAATTTTCTGGATAAATTGAAAATATAATGCCATTCCTTTAGTGTATATCACACATCTTCACAGGTCCCACTTTGTAGTTCATCCACTGGGGCCTTCTGAGGCTTGAGTCTAATTATACAGGTCTAGAAGCAGAGAGGAAGTGGTGGGAGTAGGTCCTCAGGAGAATTAGCAGTCCCTTCCAAGGCACCTACCTAAGCAGAGGTCATTACCACTTTTTCAGGTCAAGGGGGAATAACACAGGCAGGCAGGGATAGATGTGTTGTTTTTGTTACAGTAAGCAGTTATACAGACATGAACAGGAGGGGAGAAAGGAGGGTAACAGATGGACAATTGCCAAGGACCACCCGGTTTCCACCCAGAGACTATCCCATCTCCTTTAGACCAACCACTTTTGCACTTAACACAGGCTGATAAATAGAAGATAAGGGCCACAGAGACATTTCCAACTTTGGAACATGGGCATGTAGCTTGTCCACTAGTAACCTATTAGGCTGTTATAGTATTTTGCATTGTGGTTTGCCCACCCCCCACAACCCCTGTGGGTTGTACTTAGGTGGTCATGGGAAAATGACTAACACAAACTCTCATAAAGGTTGGTGGGGAGGAAACCAAGGAGGATATGAGGATGGAGCAAAAATATCAAGATGGAAGGGAGATCAAATAAACTCCCTTGAAAAACACAATGAGAAACTCAGTGCTGTCACCCATCATTGGGTCAGCCTACTCCTCTGTCTGTGGAATGTACTGTTGCTTTTTGTTCAATGAAAACATTTGCTACATTAACTCCCTATAGAGTCTCTCCACTTAATTCTTTCCTTTGAGAAGACAAAGACTGAAGAGTTCCACAACCCACCACTGGGTAACACTTCTACCAGTAAAAAGGGCTCAGCAGAATTGAGGGACTGAGGTAATTAAAGTCACCACCTTCATTGAGATCTGTGCAGAAGTCTCTGTTCTAAATCTCAAGAGTCCATTCCTTTCCAGTTAATTCCTTAATTTTAACAGAAGAGAACCTATGAACCAATTTGTATTGTAATTCAGCCATTCACACATTGACACTCTGAGTTTCATTTTCAGAAATCACAACCTTGCATCTACAAAAGAAAAAAGTTTCCTTCAGGGAAGACACAAAATTTTTCAGGTCACTTTTGTAGATTAGATTAGATTAGAATTGAAGCTCTCAGCTTTCTCTTTCCTCACTTTCACCATTGCAGTTAGGAGCAAACAGCCAGCTGCATATACTATTCATTGTGACTAGAATATTTCAATGTAGTGAATACTTAGTCACTTAAAGCCATGCCTTCTATAGCTGTCTGATAACAGGTATCTAAAGTTGACAATTTGAGGAACTCTTTACCATTGCTTGACATGGATTTCCAATGTGTTCTTTATCACTGAAAATAGAGGAATTAGTGCTTCTATTTTTTTTATTTGTTTATTTTCAGCGTAACAGTGTTCATTGTTTTTGCACCACACCCAGTGATCCATGCAGTACGTGCCCTCCCTATTACCCACCACCTGGTTCCTCAACCTCCCACCCCCCCCCGCCCCTTCAAAACCCTCTGGTTGTTTTTCAGAGTCCATAGTCTCTCATGGTTCATCTCCCCTTCCAGTTTCCCTCAACTCCTTCTCGTCTCCATCTCCCCATGTTAAACAGATTAGAGAAACAATTCCAGAAAACCTAGCACTGGTTAAAAGATAGTGTCTTTAAGATTCTGGCCCTTTAGTTCATCTTTCTTGTACTATCTATTTACCAACCACATACATAACAAGTAGGGAATATATCAACCAGAGATACACATTAAGTAAGTAGTATATAAATATTCATGTAAACGGAACCATTGTGCAGTGTGAGTTTTCACATACCTAAGGGTATATATGCAGAGAAGTATATAAGCTAGTGTAAAATTTTGTTAACAAAAGAGTAATGAATCATTCTCACAATTTATGTATATATTAGTATGTACAGACTTATGTGAGCATAGAGAATATTTTGGAAAGATCCATCTAGGAAGAGAGCAGAGTAGGGATATAATCATAGTGAGGGAAGTTACAAATAAAATAAAGAGAAAAACCCATCAAGTATAGAAAAAAATCATTTATCATTAATATATACATAACAAGACATTTTACTGAAAAGGCACTAATATGGCTATGGTAGTCATCGCAGGGGGAAGGAATCTCAGGTGATTATAATATTTGTATCCATATAATGTTCCCTATTATCTAATTTTTTCAAGTTTTTATCTAAATTCCCGTTAATAAACATATATTGTAATAATAGTTTTGGGTGTAGAATTCAGGAACTCATCATCTACATCCAGCATGTAGTGTTTATCACATGTGCTCTCCTTAATACCCTGGTGGGTATCAACTTGTCCTGCCATCCACCTCCCTTCCAGCAATCCTGTTTGCTCTCTATACTTAAGAGTCTGTTTCCTGGTTTGCCTCTCTTTCCCCCACTATGTTCATCTGTTTTATTTCTTAAATTCCACATATGAGTGAAATCATATGGTATTTGTCTTTCTCTGACTGACATATTTCATTTAGTGTGATGCTCTCTAGTTCCATTCACATCCTTGCAAATGACAAGATTTCATTCATTCTTTTTTTTTAAAGATTTTATTTATTTATTTGACAGAGAGAGAGATCACAAGTAGGCAGAGAGGCAGGCAGAGAGAGAGGAGGAAGCAGGCTCCCTGCGCAGCAGAGAGCCCAATGCGGGGCTTGATCCCAGGACCCTGAGATCATGAACTGAACCGAAGGCAGAGGCTTTAGCCCACTGAGCCACCCAGGTGCCCCTCATTCTTTCTTTTTGATGGCTGGGTTACATTCTATCTATCTATCTATCTATCTAATCTATCATCTATCTATATCTATGTAGATATACATACATAGATATAGATAGATAACATATATATATATATCATTTATCATATATCATATATATATATATATATATATATATATATATATATATATATTATAGATAATCCTGCTATACCAGACCTGGTGATGTGGTTAAAATTGTCTGCAGGCCAAGAGCTGTTTGTGCCTCCAGAATGAATCCTTGAGGAGCTATTGGGGCAAAAACAAAAAAATTCATGGAGCATCTAAATGAAGGAAAACTGGGGACAAAGACATTGTTGCTAATTTATATTGATTCAAATTGAATATATCAGCAATTAAACATTTAAGGTGGGGGTACAGGTGATTAGAAAGCAAATGACTAATCCAGCAATTTCTGATTCCCAGTGTGTGGGTAGATCTCCAGCCCACTGGATAAAAATACTGGCAGTTTGTGAAGTGTCTTGCTGGTGTTGTAGAAGGAAAAGAGAAGTGAAATGTGTTGTAAGAAGTTATAATATTGATGGGAAGAATCATGATGGAATAAATCATAATAGTGTCAAAGGAAACTGTGCCAATGGCTTGAAGTGACCAGAAGTATTGGTCAGGAATTCCAATGTAAGCACACAGAAGTTGAAGGCGAAAGGGATGACGAGGTGAGGGCAAACAGTCTAAGTGAGCAATATTTGTAGGCAAGATAGCTGCCTGGTTCTGAATGAATATTTTGAATGCAACAGTGGGTAAATATGATACAGTGCTTCCCTGCAGTCTGGCAAAGGACATAATCACAATCAGACAAGCCACTTAGAACAAATTTAGAATAAATTTAGAAAAGTAGTATTCTACCTCCAATCAAAAGACATAGTGTGACTGAAAAAAAAAAAAAAGACATAGTGTGACTGAATGGATTAAAAAAACAATATAACCCATCTATAAGCTGCCTATGGGAGACTCCACTCCAAACTAAAGACACAAAGAGACTGAAAGTGAAGGAATGGAAAAAGACATTGCATGCAAATGGATGTGAAAAAAAAGCTAAGGTAGCAATACTTATATAAGAAAAATTGTAAAACAAAGATTGTAACAAGAGAGAAAGAGGGTCATTACATAATGATAAAGGGATCAATCCAAAAAGAGGCTATAACAATTGCAAATATCCATGCATCTAACATAAGACCACAATATTTTCAAGTGTACATAGAATATTCTCCAGGATATATCTCATATTAGGCCACAAAACAAGTCTTAATGAAGTTATGAAGACTGAAATCACATCAAGCACCTTTTCCAAACAAAAATGCTATTAAATAAGAAATCAATTGCAAGAAAAATATGGAAAAAGGAAAAAAAACACTTGGGAGCTATATAACATGCTACTCAACAACCAATGAAGAAACCAAAGAAGAAATAAAAACAATTCATGGGACAAATGACAATGAAAACACAATAGTTCAAAATCTTTGGGATACAACAAAAACAGTTCTGAGAGGGAAAATTATAGCAATAGAGGCCTACCTTAAGAAACAGGAACAATCTCAAATAAATAATCTAAAATTACACCTGGGGCACCTGGGTAACTCTGCTGGTTAAACATCTAACTTTTGTTTTTGACTCACGTCATGATTTTAGGGTTGTGAGATTGGGCCCAGCCTTAGGCTCCATGCTGAGTATGGAGCTTGATTAAGGTTCTCTCTGTTCCTGTCTCTCTGTCGCTCCTCTCTCTCTCTGTCTCATTACCTCTCCTTCTAAAAATAAAATAAGATAAAATAAAATAAAATTATACCTAAAGGAACTAGAAAAAGAAGAACAAAAGCCAAAGCCAGGCAAAAAAGGAAAATAATAAATATTAAAGAAAAAAATAAATGAAGTAGAAACTAAAAAACAGAAAAGATCAATGAAACCAAGAGCTAGTTCTTTGAAAACATAATAAAGAATTGGTAAGCCATTATCAAAACTCATGAAGAAAAAAAAGAATACCTTAAATAAATAAAATCAGAAATGAAGGAGGATGAGTAACAACACCACAGAAATACAAAGAATTACTAAGAGAATACTATGGAAAATTACATGTTTTTTTAAAGATGTTATTTATTTATTTATTTATTTATTTATTTATTTATTTGACAGACAAAGATCACAAGTAGGCAGAGCAGCAGGCAGAGAGGAGGAAGCAGGCTCCCTGCTGAGCAGAGAGCCTGAGGCAGGCTTGATCCCAGGACCCTGGGATCATGACCTGAGCTGAAGGCAGAGGCTTTAACCCACTTAGCAACCCAGGTACCCCTACATGGTTTTTTTTTTGAAATTTAAATTCTTTTTCAGTGTTCCAAAATTCATTGTTTTTGCACCACACCCAGTGCTCCATGCAATATGTGCTCTCCACAGTACCCACATCAGGCTCACTCCACCCCTCCAAATCCCTCAGTTTGTCTCTCAGAGTCCACACTCTTTCATGGTTTGTCTCCCCATCCAATTTCCCCCAACTCACTTCTCTCCATCTCCCAATATCCTCCATGTTTTCTCTTATGTTGCACAAGTAAGTGACACCATATGATAACTGACTCTCTCTGCTTGACTTAGTTCACTCAGCATAATCTCTTCCAGTCCCATCCATGTTGATACAGAAGTTGAGTATTCATCCTTTCTGATGGGGGCATAATACTCCATTGTATATATGGAACACATCTTCCTTATCTATTCGTCTGTTGAAGGGCATCTTGGCTCTTTCCACAGTCTGGCCACTGTGGTCATTGCTGCTATGAACACTGGGGTACAGATGGCCCTTCCTTTCACTACATCTGTACCTTTGGGGTAAATACCCAGTAGTGCAATTGCAGGGTCATAGGGGAGCTCTATTTTTAATTTCTTGAGGAATCTCCACACTGTTCTCCAAAGTGGCTGCACCAACTTGCATTCCCACCAACAGTGTAAGAGGGTTCCCCTTTCTCCACAGCCTCTCCAACACTTGTTGTTTGCTGTCTTGTTGATTCTGGCCATTCTGACTGGTGTAAGGTGGTATCTCAATGTGGTTTTGATTTGAATCTCCCTGATGGCTAATGATGATGAACATTTTTTCGTGTGTCTGTTAGCCATTTGTATGTCTTCATTGGAGAAGTGTCTGTTCATGTCTTCTGCCCATTTTTGACGTCATTATCTGTTTTGTGCATGCTGAGTTTGAGGAGTTCTTTATACATCTTGGATATCAGCCCTTTGTCTGTAGTGTCCTTTGCGAATATCTTCTCCCATTCCGTGGGTTGCCTCTTTGTTTTGTGGACTATTTTCTTTGCTGTGCTTAAGCTTTTGATCTTGATGAAGTCCCAAAAGTTCATTTTCGCTTTTGTTTCCTTTGCCTTTGGAGACATGTCTTGAAAGAAGTTGCTGTGGCTGATGTCAAAGAGGTTACTGCCTGTGTTCTTCTCTAGGATTTTGATAGATTCCTGTCTCACGTTGAGGTCTTTTATCCATTTCAAGTTTATCTTTGTGGATGGTGTAAGAGAATGGTTGGAAAATTGCATGTTAACAATTTGGGCAACATATAGGAAATGAATGAACTTTAGAAACACAAAAACTTCTATATCTGAATCAGGAAGAAATAAGAAAATTTGAACAGATCAATGCCTAGTAATGAAACTGAATTCATAATGAATCAAAAAACTCCCAATGAACAAAAGTGCAGCAACAGATGGCTTCATGGGTGAATTCTAAACAAACATTTACAGAAGAGTTAAACCCTCTTTTTCTGAAACTATTTCAACAAATTAGAAGAGGACGAAAAAGTTCCAAATTTATTCTCTAAGACCAGAATCACTCATATACCATAGACACTACAAAAGAAAAGAAATAAATTTACAGGGCAATATCTCTGATAAAAAATAAAATAAGATGATGGGCACCTGGTTGGCTCAGTCAGTTAAACGTCTACCCTCAGCTCAGGTGGGTATGCTCTCAAGGTGCTGGGATCAAGTCCCACATTGGGCTCTTTGCTCCATGGGGAGCCTGCTTTTCCCTCTGCCTCTATTTCTGTCTCTCATGAATAAATAAATAAAATCTTTTAAAAAATTAAAAATAAAATAAGATGAAATCAGAGAGGGAGACAAATCACAAGAGGCTATTTTTTTAAAAAGATTTTATTTGCCTGGTTTTGGGATCAAGGTAATGCTGGCTTTATAGAATGAGTTTGGAAATTTCCCTTCTGTTTCTATTTTTTCAAATAGTTTCAGGAGAGTAGGTATTATTTCTTCTTTGAATGTTTGGTAGAATTCCCCTGCAAAACCATCAGCCCCTGGATTTTTTTTCCTGGGGAGGTTTTTGATCACGGCTTCAATCTTGTTACTGGTTATTGGTCTATTCAGTTTGTCAATTTCTTCCTGTATCAGTCTTGGTAAATTATAGGTTTCCAGGAAAGCATCCATTTCTTCCAAGTTGCTTAATTTATTGACATATATTTATTGATAAAAATCTCTGGTAATTGTTTCTATTTCCTTGGTGTTAGTTGTGATCTCTCCACCTTTTATTCATAATTTTTTTTTAATTTGGCTCCTTTCTCTTTTCTTTAGTATAAGTCTGGCTAGTAGTTTACTGATCTTATTCATTCTTTCAAAGAACAAGTTTCTAGTTTCATTGACCCCATCAAAAAGGAGAATTATAGACCAAGATCCCTGATGAATATAGATGCCAAAATTCTCAACAAGATCTTAGCTAATAGGATCCAACTGTACATTAAAAGGTTTATTCATCATGACCATGTGAGATTTATCCATGGTTAATGGGATGCAAGTGTGCTTCATCATTTTCAAATCAATCAATGTGATAAAGCAAATCAATAAGAGAAGAGAGAAGAACCACATGGTCCTCTCAAACAATGCAGGAAAAGCATTTGATAAAATACAACATCTTTTCCTGATTAAAACTCTTCAGAGTATAGGGATAGATGGGACACTCCCAATTTCATAAAATCCATCTATAAAAAGCCCACAGTGAACATCATTCTCAATGGAGAAAAGCTGAAGGCCTCCCCCTTAAGATCAGGAAAACAACAAGGATGTCCACTCTCACCACTGTTGTTCAACATAGTACTAGAAGTCCTAGCAAGAGCAATCAGACAATGAAAAGAAATAAAAGGTATTGAAACTGGCAAAGAAGAAGTCAAACTCTCTCTTCTCAGATGACATGATAGTTTATGTGGAAAATCCAAAAGATTCTATCTCCAAATTACTATAGAACTCATATAGCAATTCAGTAATATGGTAGGATACAAAATCAATGCACAGAAATCAGTTGCTTTTCTATACACTAACTATTTAACTGTAGAAAGAGAAATTAGGGAATCAATTCCATTTACAATAGCACCAAAAACCATAAGATACCTTGGAATAAACCTCACCAAAAAAGTAAAGGATCTATACTCTAGATACTAAAGAACACTTATGAAAGAAATTGGAGAAGACATAAAAAATGGAAAAACATTCAATTCTCATTGATCAGAAGAATAAACATTGTTAAAATGTCTATGCTGCCCAGTGCAATATATACTTTCAATGCTATCCTGATCAAAATACCAATGGCATTTTTCAAAGTGCTGGAACAAATAATCCTAACTTGTAAGGAACCAGAAAAGACCCGCAAATCACCAAGGAAATGTTGAAAAAGAAAAAGAAAGCTGGCGGCATCATGTTGCCTGATTTCAAGCTGTATTACAAAGGTGTGATCACCAAGACAGCATGGTACTGGCACAAAAAGCACAAAAACACATAGATCAATGGAACAGAATAGAGAGCCCAGATATGGACCCTCAACTTTATGGTCAACTAATCTTTGACAAAGCAAGAAAAAAATAGCCAATGTAAAATAGACAGCTTCTTCTCTGAATGGTGCTGGGAAAATTGGACAACTATATACAGAAGAATGAAACCCGACCATTCCCTTACACCATACATAAAGATAGACTCAAAATGGATGAAAGACCTAAATGTGAGATAAGAATCCTTCAAAATCCTAGAGAAGAACATAGGCAGTAACCTCTTCAACATCAGCCACAGCATCTTCTTTCAAGACACGTCTCCGAAGGCAAGGGGGAAAAAACATTAATTGATATGCAAACAACAAAGAGAAAGAAATCCAAGTATATCACTAACAAAAACCAGAAAACCATGAAAGACAGAGGAAAGGATCAGAGAAAAACTGCAAAAACTTCCACAAAACAAATTACAGAATGGAAATAAATACATATTTATTAATACTTACTTTGAATGCAAATGGACTAAATGCAACAATCAAAAGACATAGGGTGACAGAATGGATAAAAAACCAAGACCTATCTATATGCTTCTGGGTAGAGACTCATTCAGACCTAAAGATTTCTTCAGATTGAAAGTGAATGATTGAAGAATGATTTATTATGGCAATAGATGACCAAAGAAAGCCAGGGTAGTAATATTCATATCAGACCAACTAGACTTTAAAACAAGAGTGTAATAAGAGAGAAATAAGGAGAGGATTCAAGATGGCAGGGAAGTAAGAGGAGGTGCCATTTCAACCTGTACCCTTAAGTGAGCTGATTACCTACCAAAGAACTCTGATCACCCATGAAATCAGCCTGAGATCAGAATTATACACGTCTGGATCTCTACAGGACCAGAAGACGCCAGTGGGCAGGTAAAGCGGAGCGGGAACATTGGACGGATATCGGAAGATAAGCAAAAGGGGGAGGGAGCCACCAGAGGCAACCGATTGGAAAGTAATACTCCAATACGAGAGTGCCCTGAGACTGGGGACCAGCATTAACTTGGTCTGGTTGAAAGCACTCAAAAAAGAGTAAAGGATCACGGGGGGAAATTGTGGGAATCAGGGCGGTTAGGGACAGGGGCTTAAGTCCCCCGACCCTGGACAGCCTCCCCTGGTGCTGAGCCAGAGAGATGTGGTGGAGAAGCAGGTCTTGGTCCCTGAGCTGCCAGTGCACCTGAGCCGCCAGTGTGCCCAAGAACGCGTGGGATCTGGCTTCCATGAGGGGCTGGGAGCTTCACCAGACAGCATTCCTGGGATGCGCATGACCCACACCCTCCCTGAGAGAGGTGCGGGCAGGCATTAGCTTGGCGCTCTTAGACCTGCACCGAGGGATCAGAGCCTGAGATGCATGTGCCCCACACCCTCCCCTGGGAGAGGTGCTCACAGGCACTAGTTGGGAGCTCTTGGACCTGGAAAAACCAGGCACTCCTAGCCCAGGCCAGTGGGAAAATCTCAGTGTGTGATAACTGCTTGGAACCTCTCTGGCGGTCTGGAGCTACCCAGACAGCCACCGCTGCTATAGTTTTGGGTACAAGGAGGAGATCCTGCATCCCCAGGGACCATGACTCAGAACCTACTCTGCCAGCAGCTCTGCAGAGCGTTCTGAGGCTTCTCTCTGAGAGGGAGGTCAGGGTGCAGTTTTCTCTCCTCTAAACCTCCAGAAACCATCAAAAGCTGTCAAGGCGAGAGAAAACAGATGAACAAACATAGAAAGCTCCAGAGAACAAAAGCCTGAAAAAAATGGTTTCCTCAGAGCCCACGCCCTTGAGGGGGGCGGGAGGACTTAACTCAGGGAACATCATTGACTGAAAACCCACATGGCAGGGCCCTCCCCCAGAAAACCAACCAGGAAAGAAAAAAAAAAGACAACAAGAGAACAACCACCACTACTTCATAGATACAACTTTTATTTTTAACTCATTACCGCTATTCTGGTTCATTTTTTTATACATATAGATAATTTTTTAAACTATTTACATCACAGTGAGATGTCCAGTACATCAAATTCCTTAATAACCTTCTAAACTGAACTTTTTTATACATACACCCATGTTTTTATTTTGCTTTTCTATTTTTAATTTTTTTAAATTTTAGTTTAGTTTAGTCTAGTTTATACTTTTTTAATTTTTATTTTCTAATATACATATAGAGTTAAACTTCAAGGTAATCCCCTTTCCCCAATCAATGCTACCCATATAGGTAAACCCATGTTTAATCTCCCTTTATCTTAGGAAAGTAGAGTCCTTTAACAAAGATATAAAGAAACATCCAGGAAGAATCAAAATAACATTCCTCGCCCACACAGAGAATTTGTAACCACTCTCCCATCTTTTTCTTCTGCCAGTGTTTCTGTGTATTTGTGTTTGTCCTGATAGTATATAAATCTTATACATGGGGTTCTTTTTGATGAGGTTCTTCCTTTTTTGGCATATATATATATATATGCCTTTTTTGGCATATATATATATATATATATATATATATATATATATATATATAATTTCTCTTGTCATATACTTTTATCAGTCTTTTTGTTTGTCTGTTTTTGTTTGTATACTTCATAAAACTTACCTTGGGGACCATTTGGGCTAAGCCTTCTCTTTTATCTTCCATTCCCCCCCTTTTCTTTTTCTTTTCCTTTCTTTTTTCTCTCCTCTGGGTGGGGAATCCTGATTGCTCAGAAGTGTTCCAGGGTGCAACTTAACTGCACCAGATTCGATACATCCAGCTACATCTGTTCAGTCATCTCTCACCAAAATGACTAGGAGGAGGAATACCCAACAGAAGAAAAATACAGAGGATGGAACTTCTGCAACAGAGCTAATGGCTATCGACATAGACAATATGTCAGAAAAGGAATTCAGACTAACAATTATCCAGGCAATAGCTAGGTTGGAGAAAGCCATGGATGACCAAACAGAATTGATTAGGGCAGAACTGAAAGCCACCAGGGATGATGTTCACAATGTTAGGGCAGAACTGAAAGCCACCAGGGATGATGTTCAAAATGCTCTCAATGAGTTCCAATCTAATCTAAATTCTCTAAAAGCTAGGGTAACTGAGACAGAAGATAGAATTAGTGATCTGGAGGACAAACAGATAGAGAGAAAGGATCAGGAGGAAGCCTGGAACAAATAGGTCAGAAGCCATGAAAACAGAATCATGGAAATAAATGATGCCATGAAACATTCCAATGTCAGAATTATCAGAATCCCTGAAGGGGAGGAGAAAGAAAGACATCTAGAAAATATAGTGGAACAAATTGTCTATGACAATTTCCCCAATCTCACAAAAGAAACCAGCATTCATGTATTAGAGGCAGAACGGTTTCCCCCCAAGATTATAGATTCTCGAAAGTCCTCAAGACAACTTATAGTAAGAATGAAGAATTATAACTGTAGGCAGACCCTCTTGAAAGCAGCTAGGACAAAGAAGCTCCTTATATACAGAGGAAAGCCCATTAGAATAACCAAGGACCGGTCCGCAGAGACCTGGCAAACCAGGAAGGACTGGAAAAATATATTCAGAGCACTAAAAGAGAGGATAATGTAACCAAGAATACTTTATCCAGCAAGACTGACATTCAAAATGGATGGAGAGATAAAGAGTTTCCAAGACCGGCAAGGCTTAAAAAACTCTGCAACCACCAAGCCAACACTGCAGAAAATATTAAGAGGGGATCTATAAAAGAGAAAAAGTCCTAAGAATATAATTGAACAGAAATATAGAGACAATCTACAGACAGAAAGACTTCAAAGGTAACACGATGTCAAAAAAACGTATGTATCAATAATCACTCTCAATGTGAATGGCCTAAATGCGCCCATAAAATGACACAGGGTTGCAGATTGGATAAAACGACAGGACCCATCCATATGTTGTCTACAAGAGACCCATTTTGAACCAAAGATACACCCAGACTGAAAGAGAAGGGATGGAGAAGCATCTTTCATGCCAATGGGCCTCAAAAGAAGGAGCAGTTAGCGATTCTCATATCAGATAAATTAGATTTTAAGCTAAAGACTGTAGTCAGAGATACAGAAGGACACTACATAATTCTTAAAGGGACTGTCCACCAAGATGATCAATCAATTTTAAATATCTATGCCCCCAATATGGGAGCAGCCAATTACATAAGAAAACTATTAATCAAGATATAGAGTCATATTGATATGAATACATGAATAGTAGGAGATCTTAACAGGTCTCTCTCAGTAATAGACAGATCATTGAAGCAGAAAATCAATAAAGAAATAAGAGCATTGAATGACACATTGGACCAGATGGACCTCATAAATATATACAGAACATTCCACCATAAAACAACAGAATCCTCATTCTTCTCAAGTGCACATGGAACCTTCTCCAGAATAGACCACAACTGGGTCACAAAGGAGGACTCAACCGGTACCAAAAGACTGAGATTATTCCCTGCATATTCTCAGATCACAATGCTTTGAAACTGGAGCTCAATCACAAGGACAAGTTCAGAAGGAACTCAAACACCTGGAAGCTAAAGACCACCTTGCTTAAGAATGCTTGGATCAACCAGGAGATCAAAGATGAACTTAAACAATTCATGGAAACCAATGAGAATGAAGACACTTCAGTCCAAAACCTATGGGATAGAGCAAAGGCAGTTCTAAGGGGGAAATACATAGCCATCCAAGTCTCCCTCAAAAAATTGAAAAATCCAGAATACACCAGCTGTCTCTACACCTTAAAGAGCTGGAGAATCAACAACAAATCAAACCAACTCCACACACAAGAAGGGAAATAATCAAGATTAGAGTAAAGATCAATGAGGTAGAAACCAGAAATACAGTAGAACAGATCAATGAAACTAGAAACTTTTTTTTTAAAGAATCAATAAGATCGATAAACCATTGGCCACATTAATCCAAAAGAAAAGAGAGAAAGCCCAAATTAATAAAATTATGAATGGAAAGGGAGAGATCACAACTAACACCAAGGAAATAGAAACAATCATCAGAAATTATTACCAACAGTTATATGCCAATAAGCTAAGCAACCTAGATGAAATGGATGCATTCCTGAAAAACTATAACCTCCCAAAATTGAACCAGGAAGGAATTGACAACCTGAATAGACCAATATCTAGGAATGAGTTTGAAGCAGTGATCAAAAGCCTCCCAAAGAACAAGAGCCCAGGACCTGATGGATTCCCTGGGGAATTCTACCAAACTTTCATAGAAGAAATAACACCAATTCTCCTGAAGCTGTGTCAAAAAATTGAAGCAGAAGGAAACCTTCCAGAATCTTTTTATGAAGCCAGCATTACCCTGATCCCCAAACCAGGCAAAGACCCTACCAAAAAGGAGAATTTCAGACCAATATCACTGATGAATATGGATGCAAAGATTCTCAACAAGATCCTAGCAAACAAGGATCCAGCAGCACATTAAAAAGATTATCCACAATGACCAGGTGGGATTCATCCCTGGGTTACAAGGATGGTTCAACATTCGCAAATCAATCAATGTGATAGAACAAATCAATAAGAGAAGAGAGAAGAACCACATGGTCCTCTCAATGGATGCAGAAAAAGCATTTGACAAAATCCAGCATCCGTTCCTGATTAAAACGCTTCAAAGTATAGGGATGGAGGGAAGATTCCTGAACTTTTTAAAATCTATCTATGAAAGCCCCACAGCAAATATCATCCTTAATGGGAAAAAGCTTGCAGCCTACCCATTGAGATCAGGAACACGACAAGGATGCCCACTCTCACCACTCTTGTTCCACATAGTATTAGAAGTCCTAGCAATGGCAATCAGACAACAAAGAGAAATAAAATGTATCCAAATTGGCAATGAAGAAGTCAAACTCTCTTCGCAGATGACATGATTCTTTATATGGAAAACCCCAAAGACTCCACCCCCAAACTACTAGAACTCATACAGAAATTCAGTAACGTGGCAGGATACAACATCAATGTACTGAAATAAATGGCTTCTTATACAATAACAATGAAAATACAGAGAGTGAAATTAGAGAATGGATTCCATTTACTATAGCACCAAGAACCATAAGATACCTGGGAATAAACCTAACAAAAGAGGTAAAGGATCTGTACTCGAGGAACTACAAAACGCTCATGAAAGAAATTGAGGAAGACACAAAAAGATGGAAGACCATTCCATGCTCTTGGATCGGAAAAGAAACATTGTTAAAATGTCTATACTGCCTAGGGCAATCTATACTTTTACTACCATTCCAATCAAAATTACACTGGTAGTTTTCACAGAGCTGGAGCAAATAATCCTAAAATTTGTATGGAATCAGAAGAGACCCCAAATTGCTAAGGAAATGTTGAAAAACAAAAACAAAACTGGCAGCATCACGTTACCTGATTTCAACTTGACTACAAAGCTGTGATCACCAAGACAGCGTGGTACTGGCATAAAAACAGACACATAGACCAATGGAACAGAGTAGAGAGCCCAGATATGGACCCTCAACTCTATGGTCAAATAATCTTTGACAAAACAGGAAAAAAATATGCAGTGGAAAAAAGACAGTCTCTTCAATAAATGGTGCTGGGATAACTGGACAGCGATATGTAGAAGAATGAAACTTGACCATTCCCTTACACCGTACACAAATATAAACTTGAAATGGATAGAAGACCTCAATGTGAGACAGGAATCCATCAGAATCCTAGAGGAGAACATAGGCAGTAACCTCTTTGACATCAGCCACAGCAGCTTCTTTCAAGATATGTCTCCAAAGGCAAAGGAAACAAAAGTGAAAATGAACTTTTGGGACTTCATCAAGATCAAAAGCTTCTCCACAGCAATGGAAACTGTCAGCAAAACAAAAATTCAACCCATAGAATGGGAGAAGATATTTGCAAATGACAGTACAGACAAAAGGTTGATATCCAGGATCTATAAAGAACTCCTCAAACTCAGCACACACGATACAGATAATCATATCAAAAAATGGGCAGAAGATATGAACAGACACTTCTCCAATGAAGACATACAAATGGCCATCAGACACATGAAAAAATGCTCATCATCACTAGCCATCAGGGAGATTCAAATTAAAACCACATTGAGATACCACTTGACACCAGTTAGAATGGCCAAAATTAGCAAGACAGGAGTCAACTTGTGTTGGCGAGGATGTGGAGAAAGGGGAACCCTCTTACACTGTTGGTGGGAATGTGAATTGGTGGAGCCACTTTGGAGAACAGTGTGGAGATTCCTCAAGAAATTAAAAATAGAGCTTCCTGGGCTCTCTGCTCATCAGGGAGCTTGTTTCCTCCTCTCTCTCTGCCTGCCTCTCTGCCTACTTGTGATCTCTCTGTCAAATAAAAAAAAAAATAGAGCTTCCCTATGACCCTGCAATTGCACTGCTGAGTATTTACCCCAAAGATACAGATGTAGTGAAAAGAAGAGCCATCTGTACCCCAATGATTATAGCAGCAATGGCCACGGTTGCCAAACTATGGAAAGAACGAAGACGCCCTTCAACAGATGAATGGATAAGGAAGATGTGGTCCATATACACTATGGAGTATTAAGCCTCCATCAGAAAGGATGAATACCCAACTTTTGTAGCAACATGGACGGGGCTGGAACAGATTATGCTGAGTGAAATAAGTCAAGCAGAGAGAGTCAAGTATCATATGGTTTCACTTATTTGTGGAGCTTAACAAAAAACATGGAGGACATGAGGAGATGGAGAGGAGAAGGGAATTGAGGGAAACTGGAAGGGGAGATGAACCATGAGAGACTATGGACTCTGAAAAACAATCTGAGGGTTTTGAAGGGGCGGGGGATGGGAGGTTGGGGAACCAGGTGGTGGGTAATAGGGAGGGCACGTATTGCATGGAGCACTGGGTGTGTTGTAGAAACAATGAATACTGTTATGCTGAAAAGAAATTTAAAAAAAAAGAGAGTAATAAGGACATTACATAATAATAAAGGAGGAAATCCAATAAAATATATAAGAATGGTAAATATTTATGCACTCAACATGGGAGTACTCATACTGGGTGCATACAACAGTTAATAAGAAACATAAAGGAACTAATTGGCAGTAATACAATAATAGGGGACTTCAATACTCCCTCTTACGTTAATGGACAGAATATCCAAGGAGAAAATTAATAAAGAAAGAATGGCCTTGAATTACACATTAGACTAAATGTATTTAACAGATATATTCAGAGCATTCCATCGTAAAGTGGCAGAATACACATTCTTTTCAATGGAACACACTCCAAAATACATCACATATTCACCCACAAAACAAGCCTCAATAAGTTTAAGAAGATTGAAATCATACTGTACCATGAATCTTCTTTGATCACAACACTTTGAAACTAGAAGTTAACCACAAGAAAACATCTGGAAAGACAAGTACACGGAGGCTAAAAAGCATGAAACTAAACAATGAATGCATCAACAAAATAATAAAAGAATAAATAAAAATGTACATGAAAACAAGTGCAAATGAAAACAACTGTCCAAAACTTTTCACGTGCAACAAAAGCAGTAATAAGAGAGAAGTTTATGGCAACACAGACCTATCTCAAGAGACAATAAAAATCTCAAATAAACATCCTAACTCTACATCTAAAGGAATTAGAAAAAGAAAAATGAAAAAAATCAGAAAGTAGCAGAACGAAGGAAATAATAAAGATTAGAGAAGAAATAAATGACATAGAAAATAAAAGGACAATAGTACAGATTAATGAAACCATGAGCTTGTTCTTTGAAAAGATCAACAAAATTGATAAACCTCTCCTGGACTCATCAAACAAACAGGCAGACAAACAAGGAGAAAGGACTCAAATAAAATAAAAAATGAAATAGGAAAGATAACAATCAATGTTACAGAAATAAAAACAAATTTAAGAGAATATTATGAAATACTGTATGACAAAAAATTAAACAATCTAGAAGAAACGGATAAATGCCTAGAAACCTATCAAATCTGAAGAAGGAAACAATAGAAAACTTGTGGGAGATTATGAATCTCCCACAAGGAGATTGCATCAGTAATCAAAAAACTCCCAATTAACAATAGTCCAGAACCAGACGGATTCACGGGAGAATTTCACCACTTAAAGAAGATATCTATTCCTCTCAAAATATTACCAAAAAAAAAAGGAAAAATTCAAATTTCATTACATAACGCCAGTATAATCCTGATACCAAAATCAAAGACACCAGAAAAAAACAGAGAGAGTGAAAGATACAAGCTTGCAGTTGTGGAAAGAATAAGTCACGAGAATAAAAGGTACAGTACAAGGAATATAGTCAATGATCATTTTTTAATATTTTATTTAAATTTAACTTAGTTAAATTAACTTAGTTAAATTAAACATTTACTGCATTATTACTTTCAGGGTTAAAATTTAGTTATTTATCAGTTGCATATAACTCCCCATGCTCTTTACCTCAAGTACCCTCCTTAATGCCCATCACACAATTGCCCCAACACCCATCCACATTCCCTTCAGCAGACTTGTTTGTATCCTATAGTTGAGAGTCTTAGGCTTTGACTCCCTCTCTGTTTTTATTATTTTATTTATTTCATTTCATTATTTTATTTTATTTTATTTTTTCCTCCCCTTTCCCTATCTTCATCACTTCTGTTTCTGAAATTCAACCTGAGTGATGGCTGAGTAACATTCCATTGTATACATAAAGGACATCCACTTAATTCCATTCATCTGTTAAGGGACATCTGGGCTCTTTCCATAATTTGGCTATTACGAACATTGCTGCCATAAACATTGGAGTGCATGTGCCCCTTTGTATGTTTCAGATACAAGAAACTCTTGTATGTTTCAGATAAATACCTAGTAATACAATTGCTGGGTCATAGGGTAGTTCTATTTTACTTTTTTTTTAAGATTTTATTTGACAGAGATCACAAGTAGGCAGAGAGGCAGGCAGAGAGAGAGAGAGGAAGGGGAGCAGGCTCCCGACTGAGCAGAGAGCCCGATGCGGGGCTCGATCTCAGGACCCCGAGATCATGACCTGAGCAGAAGGCAGAGGCTTTAAACCAGTAAGCCACCCAGGCGCCCCCTATTTTTACTTTTTAAGGGAAACTTCGTACTCCTTTCCAGAGTGACTGCACCAGTTTGCATTTCCATCAACATTATAAGAGGGTTTCCCTTTCTCTGCATCCTCACCAACATCTCTTCTTTCTTGAGCTCTTAATTTTAGCCTTTCTGACTGGTGTGATGTGATATCTCATTTGGCTTTGTGCCATGGCCCGTGTGACAAATCGACCAGGAAACATGAGGGTAAGAGGATGGTGAAAAGAAATTAAAGAGACAAAGAGATGGGGGCAGGAGGAGCATAGGGGATGATTTCCACCAATGCCGAGTTTATTCAAGGCAGCAAGGCATTATATAGCCAACAATAACTACTTTTAACTGACTACAAAAGAATTTACTACATGCACAAAAAACCCTCCAGACTTCCCCATTATCTACTTCTCACGGTCTAAATGCAGACTCTCCAAGGCCAGTGGTCTCTGTCTTCAGGTAATTCCTTAACCAGCTGCACTGACTCCAAAGTAACTCAAAACATACAAGAACTAACAACAAACCTGAGAGTGATTCATAAGCTGTGCTGGAACAGCAAGGACCAGTTATGAATTTATGACCCCAACCAAATTGCTCTCATCTAACAAGTAAACGTGTGGGAAATCGTGTAGGCGAGCGCACAACACATAGCACAGACCCTTTCTCAGTGCTACTCAACTTTTCCATCCTAAACCTTTTGTTAGGCTATTTGGACTTTAAAGGAGACACAAGTCAGGGCCTGGTTTGGTCCTCGTCTCGAGCCTTATCATGGCCTCCCACAGCTTTGATTTGTATTTTCCTGATGATGAGTGCTGTTGAACATTTTTTTTTTCATGTAACTGTTAGCCATGTGCTTTTCTTCTTTGGAGAAATATCTATTCATGTCCTCTGCCCATTTGTGACTGTGTTTTTTTATTTGTTGGGTGTTGAGTTTGATGAATTTTTTAAATAGATTTTTGGTTTTGGTTTAATAGATTTTGATAGAGGTTTATCAATTTTAAATCAGATTTTATCTGATATGTCATTTGTGATTATCTTCTTCAATTCTGTAGGTTGCATTTTAGTTTTGTGGATTGTTTCCTTTGCTGTATGAAAGTTTTTTTATCCTAAAGACCCTAATAGCTCATTTTTAAATTTTGTTTCCCTTTCTTTCAGAGATGTGTCTAGCAAGAACTTGCTGCTTTCAATGTCAAAGAGGTTGCTGCCTGTGTTCTCTAGGATTTTGATGGATTTCTGTCTTATACTTGGGTCTTTCATCCATTTTGAATTTATTTTTTGTGTATGGTATAAGAAATTGTTCCAATTTCATTCTTCTGCATGTGGCTGTCCAGTTTCCCCACCAGCATCTGTTGAAGAGACTGTCCTTTTTCCATGGGATAGTCTTTCCTGTTTTGTTGAAGATTCGCTGACCATAGAGTTATGGGTCTGAAATTCTGTTCTGTTCCATTGATCAACGTGTTTGTTTTTGTGCCAGTACCATACTGCCTTGATGATTATAGCTTTGTAATATAGCTTGATGTCTGGAATTGGGATTCCTTCAGATGTAGTTTTCTTTTTCAACATTCCTTTGGCTATTCAGGCTCTTTTCTGTTTCCATACAAATTTGAGAATTGTTTTTTCTGGTTCTGTGAAAAAAGCTGGTGTTATTTTGATAGGGATTGCTTTGAATGTGCTGATTTCTTTGGGTAGCATAGACATTTTTACAATATTTGCGAGACTATGGAATCTAGGAAACAAACTGAGGGTTTTAGAAGGGAAGGGGTTGGATGGATGGGTGAACGTGGTGATAAGTATTAAGGAGGGCACAGATTGCTTGGGGCACTGTGTGGTATAGGCAAACAATGAATCGTGGAACATTACATCAAAAACTAATGATGTACTGTATGGTGACTAACATAACATTTTTTAAAAAGTTAAAAGAAAAAAAACAAAAACAATATTTGTTCTTCCAATACATGAACACGGAATGTTTTTCCATCTTTTGTGTCTTCCTCAATTTCTTTCATAATTGTTCTATAGTGTTCAGGATACAGATCTTTCATACCTTTGGTTAGGTTTATTCCTAAGTATCTTATGGATTTTGGTTCAAATGTAAATGGGATTGATTCCTTGATTTCCCATTTTGTTGCTTCATTGTTAGTGTATATAAATGCACAGACTTCTGTGCATTGATTTTATATCTTGCAACTTTGCCAAATTCCTTTTTCAGTTCTAGTAGTTTTCTGGTGGAGTCTTTAGAATATCATGTCATTTGTAAAGAGTGAAAGCTTGCCTTTTCTTTCCCAGTTTGGATGCTCTTTCTTTCTTTCCTTTCTTTTTTAAGATTTTATTTATTTATTTGACAAAGATAGAGAGATCACAAGTAGGCAGAGAGGCAGGTAGAGAGAGAGGGAGAAGTAGGCTCCCTGCCGAGCAGAGAGCCTGATGCAGGGCTCAATCCCAGGACTCTGGGATCATGACCTAAGCCTTAGGCAGAGACTTAACCCACTGAGCCACCCAGGTGCCCCTGGATGCCTTTATTTCTTTTTGTTGTCTGACTGCGGAGGCTAGGATTTCCAGTACTATGTTGAACAACAGTGGTAAGAATAGACATCCCTGTTGTGTTCCTGACCTTAGGGGAAAGCTCCCACTTTTTCCGAATTGAGAAAGATATTACCCGTAGGTCTTTCTTATGTGGCCTTTTTGATCTTTAGGTATGTTCCCTCTATCCCTACTTTCTTGAGGGCTTTTTTCTTTTCTTTTTTTTTTTTTAAGATTTTATTTATTTATTTGACACACACACACACACACAGAGATCACAAGTAGCCAGAGAGGCAGGCAGAGAGAGAGGGGGAAGCAGGCTCCCTGCTGAGCAGAGAGCCCAATGTGGGGCTCGATCCCAGGACCCTGAGATCATGACCTGGGCCGACGGCAGAGGCTTAACTCACTGAGCCACCCAGGCGCCCCTTGAGTGCTTTTTTCAAGAAAGGATGTTGTATTTTGTCAAATACTTTTTCAACATCTATTGAGAGTATCATATTGTTTTATCCTTTCTTTTATTAATGTGGTGTATCACACTGATTGATGTGTTGATGTTGAACCACCCCTGCAGCTCAGGAATAAATCATACTTGGTGGTGATGAATAATCCTTTTAATTGTCTTTTGGATCTAATTAGCTAGTATCTTCTTGAGAATTTTTGTGTCTGTGTTCATCAGGGATATCGGTCTGTAATTTTCCTGTTGTGCATGTGTGTGTGTGGGGGGACATTGTGTGGTTTTGGGATCAAGGTAATTCTGGCTTTGTCAAAGGAGTTTGGAACTTTTCCTTCCATTTTTTTTTTTGAAACACTTGCAAAAGAATGGCATTAATTCTTCTTTAAATGTTTGATAGAATTCCCCTGGGAAGCCATCTAGCCCTGGATTCTTCTTTGTTTAGAGATTTTTGTTTAGTGATTCAATTTCTTTGCTGGTTACAGGTCTGTTTAGATTTCCTACTTCTTCCTGTTTAAGCTTTGGTAATTTATATATTTCTAGGAATTTTTCATTTGTTCCAGATAGCCTAATTTATTGGTATACAATTGCACACTGTATTTTCTTATAATTGTTTGTGTTTCTTTGGTGTTGGTTGTGATTTCTCCTTTCTCATTCATGATTTTATTTTTTGGGGTCCTTTCTCTTTTCTTTTTGATAAGTTTGGCTAGGGGGTTATCAATCTGGTTAATTCTTTCAAAGAACCAGCTCTTAGTTTCATTGGTCTGTTCTGCTTTTTAAAAAAATTCTATATTATTCATTTCTGCTCTTATTTTATTTCCCTTCTGTTGCTGGATTTAGGTTTTACTTGTTCTTTTCCCAGTTCTTTTGGTGTTAGGTTAGCTTGTGCATTTGACTTTTCTTCTTTCTTGAGAAAGTCCTATATTACTATATACTTCCATCTTAGCACCTCCTTTGCTGCATCCCAATATTTCTGAATTGTGTTTTCATTTTCATCTCTTTCCATGTATTTAAAAAAAATTATTCTTTGATTTCCTGGTCAATACATTCATTCTTTAGTAGCATGTTCTTTAACATCCATGTATTTGAGGTCTTTCCAAATTGTCTCTTTTGATTGTGTTCAAGTTTTAAAGCACTGTGGTCTGAAAATATGCATAGTATAATTTTTATCTTTTTGTACCGGTTGAGATATGACTTGTAACCCAGTATGTGATCTATGTGAAGAATATTCCATGTTCACTGGAGAAGAATGTGTTCTTTTGCTTTAGGATAAAATGCTTTGAATGTATCTGTTGAGGCCATCTGGTCCAGTGTGTCATTCGAAGCTCTAGTTTCCTTGATCTTTTGCTTAGATTATCTTTCCATTGTTGTGAAGGGTGTGTTGAAATCCCCTAATATTACTGTATTATTATCAATGTGTTTTTAATTTTGTTATTAATTGGTTTATATAATTGGCAGCTCCCTAGTTAGGGCATACATATTTACAATTGTTAGATCTTCTTGTCAGACAGACTCCTTTATTATGATATAGTTTCCTTTTTCATCTCTTATTTTAGTATTTTTAAAAATCTATGTTGTATGATATAAGGATGGCTACTCCAGCTTTTTTTTATTATGTTACATTAGTCATCATACAGTACATTGTTAGTTTTTGATGTAGTGTTCCATGATTCATTGTTTGTGTATAACACCCAGCGCTCCAGCTTTCTCTTTTTAATGATTTCATTTATTTATCTGGCAGAGAAAGAGAGACCACAAGGAGGGAGAGTGGGAGAGGGAGACACAGCTTCCCCGCTGAGCAGGGAGCCTGATGCAGGGCTCAATCCCAGGATCCTGGGATCATGACCTGAGCCAAAGGCAGATGTCCAAACTGACTGAGCCAGCCAGGCACCCCTCCAGATTTTTTTTGTTGTTCATTAGCATGATCAATAATTCTCCACCACCTCACTTTCAATCTGGAGGGATCTTTGGGTCTAAAATAAGTCTCTTATAGACAGCATGTTGATGGTCTTACTTTTTCTATCCAATCTGATATCCTGTATTTTTTTGATTGGGGCATTTAGTCCATTTACATTCAGAGTAATTATTAAAAGATATGAATTTAGTGCCTTTGTATTACTGGTAATGTCACTGTCCTTATAGATTGTCTCTGTTTCTTTCTAGTCTTTGTTACTCTTGGTCTTTTTCCCATTCAAAGTGACCCCTTTAATATTTCTTGCACAGCTTGTTTAGTGCTCCTAAAGTCCTTTAGTTTTCATTTGTCTTCTAAACTCTTTATCTCTCCTTCTATACTGAATGACAGCTTTGCTAGAGAAAGTATTCTTGGATGTATATTTTTCCCATTTAGCATATTGAATATATCATGCCACTCTTTTCTGGCCTGCTGGGTCTCTGTGGACAGGTCTGCTGCTATTCTTACATGACTGCCCTTGCAGGTTAAGTATCTTTTCTGCATAGTTGCTTTCAGAATTCTCTATCTCGGTATTTTGCAAGTTTTACTAGGATATGCCATGTTGTTTACCTATATATATATATATTTTTTTTGAGGAGAGTTCTCTGTGCCTCTTGTACTTGAATCTCTGTTTCCTTCCCCAGGTTGGGGAAGTTCTCAGCTATAATTTATTCTAATAAGTCTTCTTCCCCTTTTACCTGCTCTTCTTTTTCTGGGACTCCTATGATAGATACTATTTTGTTTTATGTAATCACTGAATTTCCCCTAAGTCTACCTTCATGATCCAATAGTTTTCTTTCCCTATTCTTTTCAGCTTCAGTGTTTTCTATAATTTTGTCTTCTATACCACCTATTCTTTCCTCTGCTTCTTCAGTCCTCATTGTGCCTATATTCAGTCTTTTTGTATCTCAGTTATAGCATTTTTATTTCATCCTGACTAATTTTTAGGTTTTTTTATCTGTACAGTGAGTGTTTCTTTGGTATCCTCTATGTTTTTCTTTCAATTACAGCTAGTAGTCTTATAACTATTGATCTAAATTCTTGTTCATATGTATTGTTTACATCTGTTTCAGCATAGCCATGGCAGTTATATCTTCCTACCCTTTCTTTTGGGGAACATTCCTTCATCTTGTCATTTTGGCTGTTTCTATCTTTTGAGTATTATGAAAGAATCTTATGTTTTTTTGCACTTCAGAGTAGTGTTATATTAAAAAAAAGTCATATACTGTCCAGGGCCTTGCACTTCAGGAAATGTTTCTGGTGTATGCTGTGTGTACTCTGGCTGTTGCATTTTGGCTGCTCTTTCCCACCAGGCAGACTTCTGCAGAATTCCTCCTTGCTCGTGGTTGGGAGTCCTTGGATCATTATCTATGTGTTTTGATTTGTTTGTTGAAAAAAGCCTGGGAGAAAAAGGAAAGAAAGAAAAAGAAAAGAGAAAAAAGAAAGTGCCTCCCCTACACAAAAAAAAGAAAATGAAAAGGAACAAAGAAAATGAAACAATCAAAAAACTATAAACCTGATTCCAAAGGGGGTGGGGAAAAATGAATAAAAAAATTGTCTTATCCTATTTGCATCAGAATTGAAGGGGACACTCTGAAGCACTGTATGATCAGTAGACTTGGTACATGAGACATGCTGCCTTTATTGCACTTCTGGGGAATAGGCTCACTGTGATAGCTCAGAGTCATTCTTGCCCCAGGGTGTCGGGGGGACATATGCCAAGCAGGGTTTGTTGCATGCAGCCCCCACCTCCACTGGGAGAGGCTGTGTTGCTCTCTGAAGTCTGACTGTGTTGGTAGTGAGGGTAAAATGGTTCAGCCCCACTCTCTCATCCCTGGACAGGGGATCTCACACTCCCTGCTCTTGAGAAAGCCCTCAAGAAAAGCCAGGTCCCTCAGCATGCCCAGCATTGAGCTCTCCTTTGTTTGATCTCTGGCATGGGGCTGAGATTCAAAACTCCAAATCTCCTGCGTTTTATCTTTGGTGTGTGGCTGGGATTCAAAATGCCAAGTGATAATGGTGCCAGCACTTCTTGGATCCATTCCCTCCTCTGGATTAGAACCTTGGTGTGCTCTGACTAGTGCCCTTTGTACTCTTATAAAGAAGTCTTCCACCTGTGCGGTGCACAGAATCTATGGTAATTCACCTGAAAAAGCAGCAAACAGGGTACACATTCTCTGAGCATGCCTTTGTCCCCTGCTGGTGAAAGGTCATTTGCTGGCACCTGCAGGGTCTTTTGTCCTTGGAGAAGCAATATACTGTCTTCCAAATGTACTCCAGGAAGGGGAGCTATCTCTCCCAGTACAACCCAGTATATCTCTATACCACTTCGTGTGCACTCCCGGGCCAGGGCCCTCCTTCTTTTTCGGAGTGCACACTATAGCTCCACTCTGCTGAAAGTTGTACACTTCCAAAATTTCAGAGCTTGAGCTCCACTCACTGCAAACAACCTGCACCACTCAGTTCCACTGAACCCCAGTCTGTGGCCAAAGATGGTTTCTTCTTGTGGAAACCTGACACCATATTTCTAACCCCCCCATCCCTTCCTCCCTTTTCTCTCCCTGTGGAAAGGGTCCCCTTCCCTCCAGAGCACAGCAGCTTTTCTCTCCCCCAATTCACTTCCACCCACTTTGCACCTGTCATACTGTCGCCCTCCAACCATGGAGATACTTCAGTCCTCAGACTGATTTCCTGGGTGTTCCAAGTGATCTGACCTCAATACAGCTGTGTTCCAGGGCTGAGGAAAGCCGAGGTCCCCCTACTTTCCCTCCATCTTAACTCCTCTGAAGTCTATTCAATGACATTGTAATAGCACTGTATGGTGACAGATGGTAGCTCTACTTGTGGTGAGCATAGAATAATGTATAAACTTGTTGAATCATTATGCTGCACACCTGAAACTAATGTAATGTTATGTGTCAACTATACTCAATTAAAATTTTTTTAAAAGTGTAACTGGTCTAAATAGACTAATTATAAGACATAAATTGCTAAAATAATAAAAACACATGGCCAACATGTTCTTAGAAAAGATAATTGTTGTCTATAAGCAACCTATCCTAAATATAAAAACACATATACATTGAAAGTAT
Source organism: Meles meles (assembly GCF_922984935.1). Taxonomy (NCBI): domain Eukaryota; kingdom Metazoa; phylum Chordata; class Mammalia; order Carnivora; family Mustelidae; genus Meles; species Meles meles. Next base: position 64,178,243 of record NC_060087.1, read on the forward strand.
AGGGATGGAGAAAGTTATATCATATTAATACTAACTAAAGGAAAGCTAGAATTGTTATATTAATTTCAGACAAACAGGTTTCAGAGAAAGGACAGTTATCAGGGACAAAAAAGGCAGCTTATAATAATATAGGGGTCAGATCTCCAAGAAGACACTAACAATTCTTACTGTGTATATGCCTAATAGCAAAGTCCCAATGCATAAGATGAAAACTGATAGAACTACAAGGAAATAAAATGCTAAATCCATTACTGTTTTTGGAGACTTCAACATATTTATAACAGAAATAGATCCAGAAGGAAGAAAATAAGGAAGGATATGGCTAACCTCAACAGCACCACTAATCAGGTAGATATAATGAACATCTTTACACTACTTAATTCAACAATAGTAGACTATAAATTTTCCCGAAGACCACAGGAACACCAATATAGACTAATTTCTGAACCATAAAAAACAATTTACCCAACTTAGAAGAATTAGAAATTTTAAAAAAATTTTATTCTATTTTTTATTTTATTTTACTTTTCAGTGTTCCAAAATTCATTGTTTGTGCACCACACCCATTGCTCCATGCAATATGTGCCCTCTGTAAGACACACACCCCAACCCCCAGCCCCCCTCCAAAATCCTCAATTTATTTCTCAGAGTCCTCAGTCTCTCATGGTTTATCTCCCCCTCAGACTTCCCCCAACTCATATGTAATGTGTGCTCTCATACCACAATGGAATTAAAGTAGAAATCAATAACAGAAGGATAGTTTGGAAAATATCCAAGTACATGGAGATTAAACAACACATAACTAAAGAATATGTGGGTCTACAAGGTAATCTGAAGAGAAATTTAAAAGTAGTTTGAGATATTTGAAAAGGAACTACACCTTACCAAATTGTGAGATGCAGTGTAATGTGTGCTTAAAAGAAAACTTATTTGGATGCATATATTAAGAAAAAAGAAAGATCTAAAATCAATAAACTAAGCTACCTCCTAAGGAAAGTAAAAAAAAATTAAATCTAAAGTAATCAGAAAAAACAGATAATAAAAATTGGAGCAGAAATCAATGAAATTTAAAAGTGTCCATCAACCAGAAGAGAATCTGAATTGCTAAGGAAATGTTGAAAAAGAAAAACAAAACTGGGGGTATCACATTGCCTGATTTCAAGCTTTACTACAAAATTGTGAACACCAAGACAGCATGGTACTGGCACAAAAATCGACACATAGACCAATGGAACAGAGTAGAGACCCCAGATAGGGACCCTCAACACTATGGTCAACTAATCTTTGACAAAGCAGGAAAAAAATACACAGTGGAAAAAAGACAGTCTCTTTGATAAATGGTGCTGGGAAAATTAGAGAGCTATGTATAGAAGAATGAAGCTTGACCATTCTCTTACACCATCCACAAAGATAAACTTGAAATGGATAAAAGACCTCAACGCGAGACAGGAATCTATCAAAATCCTAGAGAAGAACACAGGCAGTAACCTCTTTGACATCAGCCACAGCAACTTCTTTCAAGACATGTCTCCAAAGGCAAAGGAAACAAAAGCGAAAATGAACTTTTGGGACTTCATCAAGATCAAAAGCTTAAGCACAGCAAAGAAAATAGTCCACAAAACAAAGAGGCAACCCACGGAATGGGAGAAGATATTCGCAAAGGACACTACAGACAAAGGGCTGATATCCAAGATGTATAAAGAACTCCTCAAACTCAGCATGCACAAAACAGATAATGACGTCAAAAATGGGCAGAAGACATGAACAGACACTTCTCCAATGAAGACATACAAATGGCTAACAGACACACGAAAAAATGTTCATCATCATTAGCCATCAGGGAGATTCAAATCAAAATCACATTGAGATACCACCTTACACCAGTCAGAATGGCCAGAATCAACAAGACAGTAAACAACAAGTGTTGGAGAGGCTGTGGAGAAAGGGGAACCCTCTTACACTGTTGGTGGGAATGCAAGTTGGTGCAGCCACTTTGGAGAACAGTGTGGAGATTCCTCAAGAAATTAAAAATAGAGCTCCCTTATGACCCTGGAATTGCACTACTGGGTATTTACCCCAAAGGTACAGATGTAGTGAAAAGAAGGGCCATCTGTACCCCAATGTTAATAGCAGCAATGACCACAGTGGCCAGACTGTGGAAAGAGCCAAGATGCCCTTCAACAGATGAATAGATAAGGAAGATGTGTTCCATATATACAATGGAGTATTATGCCCCCATCAGAAAGGATGAATACTCAACTTCTGTATCAACATGGATGGGACTGGAAGAGATTATGCTGAGTGAACTAAGTCAAGCAGAGAGAGACAATTATCATATGGTATCACTTACTTGTGGAGCATGAGGAAAAACACAGGGGATATTGGGAGATGGAGAGGAGAAGTGAGTTGGGGGAAATTGGATGGGGAGACAAACCATGAGAGAGTGTGGACTCTGAGAGATAAACTGAGGGTTTTGGAGGGGTGGGGGTGCGGAGGGAGGGTTGAGCCTGGTGTGGGTATTGTGGGTAGCATGTATTACATGGAGCACTGGGTGTGGTGCATAAACAATGAATTTTGGAACACTGAAAAAAATAAAATAAAATAAAATAAATAAAACAAAATAATAAAAAAAGTGTCCATCAATAGAGAAAATCAACCAAACCAAAAGCTGATTCTTCCAAAACATCAGTAAAATCAATAAACTTCTACCAACCTAAGAAAAAAGGAGAAAGGACACAAATTCCTAATACCAGAAATGAAAAAGGGGACATCACTACAGATTCCCTGGGCATTAAAACCATAATCAATGAACAACACAACAGCCATAAATTTGATAACCCATAGGAAATGAATCAATTCCTTGAAGGACCCAATCTACTAAAATTCACACAAGAATAAATAGGCAATCAGAACAGTTCTTCATTTATTAAAGAAATTGAATCAACCTACCAAAACAGAAAGCACCAAGCCAAAAATGGATTCACCAGAAAATTCTACCAAGAATTTAATGAAGAGATGTACAATTTTCTACAACTTCTTTCTGAAGATAGAAACAGAGGAAATACTTTCTAAGTTATTTCAAAAAGTCATTATTACCTCAATACTGAAGCCAGACAAAACCATAGCCCCAACCACTGTGGAATGTGACCTCCACCCCCATTTAACAGGAAAAGCTGGTGAGAACACCTGTAAGTTGCATAACCCAGCAATACTCAAGGCAAGAGAAGGGTGGGCAGAACTGATAAACTTCAGAGCCAAGCTCTCTGGACATAGAGAATCCCCCTGCTACACCCAGGTGGGGAAGTTAATTTATAGTCCCACCTACTGTGAAGACTCTCTCCCAGAGAGTCTAGACTTCAGACTAGAAAGCCTATAGAAGAAGTTTGGGGAGTTGCCTGAAGCAGGACCTCCCATCCCTACCCAGGGATAAGAACTGAGAAGAGATGGCCCAGGCACATCTGACAAGAAGGACTAGAAAGAACACCTGGAATCTGTATAATCAGGCAAACATGGGGCTTAGCAGCAGGTGGGAAGAGCTGCTTGTCCTCAAAGCAAAGCCAGTACTGGGCATGGAGGATTCTCCTGCTATGCCTGTGCAAGAGGGTAGTTAACGCATAGCCTCACCTGTTACTGAGTATAGACCTCAGTCTCTCTCAACTGAAAAGTTTGTACACAAAAATTTGGGAGTAGTCTAAAGACCTGCCCAGGCCATAGAACCAAGGCATAATCCCACCTGTAGTGGAGCATAGTTCCCAGTGTCACATCTGACAGGAAAGAATAATGAGAACACTTGTAAACTGCTGAAAAACCCAGAACACTTAAGCCAATAGGTGGGGGGCAGGACTAATTGACCACTGAGCAATGGCAGTGGCACTGTTCAGCCAGGGAAAGTGAGGCATGGGTTGTCTTGAGTCAGGAGCATAAAGAGCTTTATGCCCTTGGAGCTGCTTTTCCCATGTCTGGGCAAGGAAGCTAATTCATAACTCCACTTATTGCTCAATACAGCCTGCGCCAGTAGGGAACCTTAACCAGTGCACACTGGAAACTGTGTAGCCTATCCATCAGCTTGCTTACAGGGACACTTAAACAGAAAGCACAACCTGTGACTTTCCTTGTATACTAAGCAAAACTAATGACCTCATCTGATCAAGATATTCAATGAAAGCTCTTGCCTAATTCTGGTTTCCCAGACAGAGACCTGCAGACCCTGGATTCTGTCCTGATGCCTAATTAGAGCGGGAAAGTTAACTCACAGCCCCACCTACTGGTGAGTATACATAGTACTCAGTCCTGACCATGTAGTAAGCCTGACCAGAAAATGCAAGCAACTGTAAAGCCCATCCTAATACCTCACCAGGCAGGGAACCAAGCCAATGGTCTTATGCAACTGTTCGCAGCCAATGGCACACCAACTACCACTGACTTCACAGTTGCTTTGCCCAAAACCGGACTCTAATAGCAAGACCCACCTGCCAAAGGACATTTCCAGAAGACACTTTTGAAACCCACACTGAGCTGACTAGTGAACAACAGTCTCTTCCAATGTGAATATACAAAGTCTGGAAGAGAAGAACACTTATTCAAATGCACAGATACCAACATAGTGATCAAGGATCATGAAAATGAGGTAAACATGACACTAGAAAGAGAAAATAATAAAGCTCTAATAACAGCTCCTAAAGAAATAGACTACAAACTCTTAGACAAAGAATTCAGAATAATTCCTTAAACACAGTCTAATAAGCTAAAAAATAAGCATACATACAAATAAAATAAGTAAAACAACGCATGAACAAGAGTAGGAACCATCAATAAAAGCAACAAAACCAGAAATTCTAGAGCTAAAAACCACAATGATTGAACCGAACAATTCAAAAGAAAGCTTCAAAAGCAGATATGACCATGTGCAAGAAAGATTTAATGTTAGGAGGAGTTAAGATGGCAGAGGAGTAGGGGACCCTAAATTTGTCTGGTCCTTGGAATTTATTTAGATAGATAGTTATCTGATTTTATAATTTCCAAATCATTTTCCTTAGCACCTGAAAAATTAAACAAGATCTGAGAAAAGAACTGCTGCAACTCTACAAATAGAAAGGCAACCACTTTTTGCAGGGTAGGAGGTGCAGAGAAGTGAATCCAAAGCAATATGTCAGAAGATAAACTGCTGGGGAAGAAGCCCCTGTAAACTGGGTAACAGAAAGTGTTATAAGGAGTGGAGCACAAAATCAGAACTTTTAGACATATAAGGTGCTCAGGTGGCAAAGCAAGGTAGAAGTGCAGGTGGAAGAGGTTGTCTCAGGGTCCATGGAGTTACAAAAAAATGGGTCACAGAAAGTGACAGAGTTCCCAAGCACTGGAGTGACTGAAAAGCTGGCTGAAAACAGTGAGGCTAGGCAGCAACTTTCTGTTCAGTGTTGCCATAAACTGTGAACCACTACCTAGTCAGGCTATCGCTCTCCAAGCAGAGGCCCAACAAAAAAGAGAAACCCAGTGAGACCCCTCTCCTTGCCCCACAAGGAATGGAACAGGTCTGTGTTGCAGGAGTCTGTCACTTTGGAAACTCCAAATGGGTCATGTGTCTCAGATAAAAATGCTTAGTCACAGGCTGCATGAACACAGAATTTGGATGCCAACCAGGGAGACAATGGTGAGTGACTGCTTTTCTGTGAGGGCTCACTGGGTGTACAAACTTTCAGCTCTGGACTAAAGATAGGGACACCACCATGTTTATCAACCCCATTGATGCTAAAAGTCCTCAGGTAGTAAAATAGCATCACATAGTGCAATCTGGGGTTGCTTACACTGAGCCTGACACTCTGGCAAAGGGGGTGCAATTCTGATCTGGGAAAGACACCTGAGAATCAGTGCAACAGGACCCTCCCCTAGAAGACCAGCAGGAACATCCAGATAACACCAAGTTTACCGATCATAAAGAACTGCAAACTCCAGCTGTGGGGGAAAACAGTACATAACATTCATGGTTTGTTTCCTTATTATTCCTTAGTCTTTCAGTTTTGTTTTTATTTTTTAAAGATTTTATTTATTTATTAGACACACAGAGAGAGATCACAAGTAGGCAGAGAGGCAGGCAGAGAGAAAGAAGGAAGCAGGCCCCCTGCTGAGCAGAGAGCCCGATACAATGCGGGGCTTGAGCCCAGGACCCTGGGATCATGACCTGAGCTGTGGGCAGAGGCTTAACCCACTGAGCCACCCATGTGCCCCAGTCTTTCAGTTTTCTATATTTTTTTCTTTTCAACTATTATTTTATCAATTTTAAGTGTTTTTTAATTTTCACTTTTATATTTACATTATATATATATATGTATATATAATTTTTGGTTTCCTTTCATTGTATTCAATTTTATTTGTGTGTGTACACACACACACACACACACACACACACACACACACACACTTTTGCCCCTTTCTTTCCTATTTCAGGATCTAGTTTCTTCTAATAAACAGATCAAAATACACCAGGATGTAGCTTACTATTGTGTTCTCTTCTTCTTATTGGGTTTCTCTCTCTTTCTGTTTTTTTGTTTTGTTTTGTTTTACTTATTTTTTTTAAATTTCTTTTCAGTGTACTAGTATTCATTGTTTTTACACGACACCCAGTGCTCCATGCAACAAGTGCCCTCCCTAATACCCACCACCTTGTTCCCCCAACCTCCCATCCCCTGCCCCTTCAGAACCCTCAGGTTGTTTTTCAGAGTCCATAGTCTCTCATGGTTCACCTCCCCTTCCAGTTTCCCTCAACTCCCTTCTCCTCTCCATCTCCCCTTGTCCTCCATGTTATTTGTTATGCTCCACAAATAAGTGAGACCATATGATACTTGACTCTCTCTGCTTGACTTATTTCACTCAGCATAATCTCTTCCAGTCCCGTCCATGCTGATACAAAAGTTGGGTATTCATCTTTTCTGATGGAGGCATAATACTCCATCGTGTATATGGAACACATCTTCCTTATCCATTCGTCCATTTAAGGGCATTTTGGTTCTTTCCACAGTTTGGCGATCGTGGCCATTGTTGCTATAAACATTGGGGTACAGATGGCCCTTCTTTTCACTACATCTGTATCTTTGGGGTAAATACCCAGCAGTGCGATTGTAGGGTCATAGGGAAGCTCTATTTTTAATTTCTTGAGGAATCTCCACACTGTTTTCCAAAGTGGCTGCACCAACTTGCATTCCCACCAACAGTGTAAGAGGGTTCCCCTTTCTCCACATCCTCTCCAACACATGTTGTTTCCTCTCTTGCTAATTTTGGCCATTCTAACTGGTGTCAGGTGGTATCCCAATGTGGTTTTAATTTGAATCTCCCTGATGGCTAGTGATGATGAGCATTTTTTCATGTGTCTGATAGCCATTTGTATGTCTTCATTGGAGAAGTGTCTGTTCATATCTTCTGCCTATTTTTTGATATGATTATCTGTTTCGTGTGTGTTGAGTTTGAGGAGTTCTTTATAGATCTTGGATATCAACCTTTTGTCTGTACTGTCATTTGCAACTATCTTCTCCCATTCCGTGGGTTGCCTTTTTGTTTTGTTGACTGTTTCCTTTGCTGTGCAGAAGCTTTTGATCTTGATGTAGTCCCAAAAGTTCATTTTTGCTTTTGTTTCCTTTGCCTTTGAAAGAAGTTGCTGTGTCTGATATTAAAGAGGTCACTGCCTATGTTCTCCTCTAGGATTCTGATGGATTCCTGTCTCACATTGAGGTCTTCTATCCATTTCGAGTTTATCTTTGTGTACGGTGTAAGAGAATGGTCGAGTATGGTATAAGAGAATGGTCGAGTTTCATTCTTCTACATATAGCTGTCCAATTTTCCCAGCACCATTTATTGAAGAGCCTGTCTTTTTTCCACTGTATATTTTTTTCCTGTTTTGTCAAAGAATTGACCATAGAGTTGAGGGTCCATATCTGGGCTCTCTACTCTGTTCCACTGGTCTATGTTTCTATTTTTATGCCAGTACCCCGCTGTCTTGGTGATCACAGCTTTGTAGTAAAGCTTGAAATCAGGTAACATGATGCCACCAGTTTTATTTTTGTTTTTCAACATTTCCTTAGCAGTTTGGGGTCTCTTCTGATTCCATACAAATTTTAGGATTATTTGCTCCAGCTCTTTGAAAAATACCAGTGGAATTTTGATCGGAATGGCATTAAAAGTATAGATTGCTCTAGGCAGTATAGACTTTTTAACAATGTTTATTCTTCCAATCCAAGAGCACGGAATGGTCTTCCATCTTTTTGTGTCTTCTTCAATTTCTTTCATGGGTGTTCTGTAGTTCCTGGAGTAGAGATCCTTTACCTCTTTGGTTAGGTTTATGCCCAGGTATCTTATGGTTCGTGGTGCTATAGAAAATGGAATTTCCCTCTCTGTGTTTTCATTGTTAGTATATAAGAAAGCCACTGATTTTGGGGGCGCCTGGGTGGCTCAGTGGGTTAAGCCTCTGCCTTCAGCTCAGGTCATGATCTCAGGGTCCGAGGATCGAGCCCCTGCGTGGGGCTCTCTGCTCAGCAGGGAGCCTACTCCCTCCTGTCTCTCTACCTGCCTCTCTGCCTACTCGTGATCTCTCTGTCTCTGTCAAATAAATAAATAAAGTCTTAAAAAAAAAAGAAAGCCACTTATTTCAGTACATTGATGTTGTATCCTGCCACGTTACTGAATTGCTGTATGAGTTCTAGTAGTTTGGGGGTGGAGTCTTTTGGGTTTTCCATATAAAGAATCATGGCATCTGCGAAGAGAGAGAGTTTGACTTCTTCCTTGCCAATTTGGATACCTTTTATTTCTCTTTGTTGTCTGATTGCTGTTCCTAGGACTTCTAATACTATGTGGTACAAGAGTGGAGAGAGTGGCCATCCTTGTCATGGTCCTGATCTCAACGGGAAGGCTGCAAGCTTTTTCCCATTGAGGATGATATTTGCTGTGGGTCTTTCATAGATAGATTTTATGAAGTTCAGGAATGTTCCCTCTATCCCTATACTTTGAAGCATTTTCATCAGGAACGGATGCTGGATTTTGTCAAATGCTTTTTCTGCATCCATTGAGAGGACCATGTGGTTCTTCTCTCTTCTCTTATTGATTTGTTCTATCACATTGATTGATTTGCGAATGTTGAACCATCCTTGTAACTCAGGGATGAATCCCACCTGGTCATGGTGGATAATCTTTTTAATGTGCTGCTGGATCCTGTTTGCTAGGATCTTGTTGAGAATCTTTGCATCCATATTCATCAGTGATATTGGTCTGAAATTCTCCTTTTTGGTAGGGTCTTTGCCTGGTTTGTGGATCAGGATAATGGTGGCTTCATAAAAAGGGTCTGGAAGTTTTCCTTCTGCTTCAATTTTTTGACACAGCTTCAGGAGAATAAGTGTTATTTCTTCTTTGAAAGTTTGGTAGAATTCCCCAGGGAATCCACCAGGTCCTGGGCTCTTGTTTTTTGGGAGGTTTTTGATCACTGCTTCCATGTCGTTACTAGATATCAGTCTATTCAGGTTGTCAATTTCTTCCTGGTTCAATTTTGGGAGTTTATAGTTTTCCAGGAATGCACCCATTTCATCTAGGTTGCTTAGCTTATTGACATATAACTGTTGGTAATAACTTCTTATGATTATTTCTACTTCATTGGTGTTAGTTGTGATCTCTCCCATTTCATTCATAATTTTATTAATTTGGGCTTTCTCTCTTTTCTTTTGGATTAGTGTGGCCAATGGATTATCGATCTTATTGATTCTTTCAAAAAACCAGCTTCTAGTTTCATTGATACATTCTACTGTATCTCCTGTTTCTACCTCATTGATCTCTGCTCTAATCTTGATTATTTCCCTTCTTATGTGTGGAGTTGGTTTGATTTGTCATTGGTTCTCCAGCTCTTTAAGGTGTAGAGACAGCTGGTGTATTCTGGATTTTTCAGTTTTTTTGAGGGAGTCTTGGATGGCTATGTATTTCCCCCTTAGAACCTCCTTTGCTATATCCCATAGGTTTTGGACGGAAGTGTCTTCATTCTAGTTGGTTTCAATGAATTGTTTAAGATCTTCTTTGATCTCCTGGTTGATCCAAGCATTCTTAAGCAAGGTGGTCTTTAGCTTCCAGATGTTTGAGTTCCCTCCCAACTTTTCCTTGTGATTGATCTCCAGTTTCAAAGCATTGTGATCTGAGAATATGCAGGGAATAATGTCAGTCTTTTGGTATGGTTGAGTCCTGCTTTGTGACCCAGTATGTGGTCTATTCTGGAGAAGGTTCCATGTGCACTTGAGAAGAATGAGTATTCTGTTGCTTTAAGGTGGAATGTTCTGTATATATCTATGAGGTCCATCTGGTCCAATGTTTCATTCAATGCTCTTATTTCTTTATTGATTGTCTGCTTCGATGATCTGTCTATTACTGAGAGAGACATGTTAAGATCTCCTACTATTCATGTATTCATAGAAAAACACAGGTGTATGTATCAACAAGTTCAGTTTAGAAGGTTATTATGTAATTTGATGTACTGGACATCTCACTGTGATGGTAAATAGGTTAAAAAATCATCTATATATATAAAAAATGAACCAGAATAGTGTTAACAAGTTAAAAATAAAAGTTGTATCTATGAAGTAGTGGTGGCTGTTCTCTTGTTGTCTTTTTTTTTTTCTTTCCTGGTTGGTTTTCTGAGGGAGGGGCCTGCCACCTGGGTTTTCAGTCAATGATGTTACCTGAGTTAAGTCCTTCTGTCCCCCTCAAGGGGGTGGTCTCTGAGGAAATCGGTTTTTCAGGCTTTTGTTCTCTGGAGGTTTTTATGTTTGTTTGTTCATTTTTGTTTTTTTTTTTCCTCTTGCCTTGACAGCTTTTGATGGTTTTGGAGGTTTAGAGGAAAGCAAACTGCACCCCAACCTCCCTCTCAGAGAGAAGCCTCAGATTGCTCCCCTGTGGGTGCTGCAGAGCTGCTGGCAGAGCAGGTTCTGAGTCACGGTCCCTGGGGATGCAGGATCTCCTCCTTGTACCCAACACCATGGCAGCAGCAGCTGTCTGGGCAGCTCCAGACTGCCAGAGAATTTCCATACAGTGATCGCACACTGAGATTTTCCCACTGGCATGGGCTGGGAGTGCCTGGGCTTTCCAGGTCCAAGAGGGCCTTTGGTGCACACCTCTCCTAGGGGAGGGTGTGGGGCCCGCGCATCTCAGGCTCTGATAGCGTGGAACAGGTCTACGAGCGCCAAGCTGGTGCCTGCCCGCACCTCTCTCAAGGGAGGGTGTGGGGCGCGCGTGTCTCAGGCTCTGATAGCACGGCACGGTGTTCTGCTGTCTGGCGAGGCTCCAGCCCCTCATGGGAGATGGACCCCATGCGTTCTTGTTGTGCTGGCGGCTCAGGTACTAAGACCTGGTTTCAATGCTGCACTCTCTCTGGCTCAGCACCAGGGGAGGCTGTCCTGGGTCCAGGGACTTAAGCCCCTGTCCCTAACCGCCCCGATTCCCACAGTTTCCCCCCCTCAATCCTTTGCTCTTTTTGAGTGCTTTCAACCAGACTCCAAGTTAACGCTGGTCCCCAGTTGCAGGGCACTCTCATATTGGTGTATTACTTTCTGATCAGTTGCCTCTGGTGGGTCCCTCTCCCATTTGTTTGTCTTCTGATATCAGTCCGATGTTCCCACTCTGCTTTACCTGCCCACTGGTGTCTTCTGCCCCCATAGAGATCCAGACATGTATAATTCTAATCTCAGGCTGATTTCATGGGTGATTGGAGTTCTTTGGTAGGTAATCAGGTCACGTTAGGGTACAGGTTGAAATGGTGCCTCCTCCTAATTCCCCGCCATCTTGTCTGCCCCCTCTCTTTCTGTTTTTAAAATTTTTTTGTTTTTTAGTTTTTTTCTCCTCTGATTTGTTTAGTGTAAAATTTTCTGGTGTTGTTTTTGCTATTTTTGTATTTTCTCTTTCATCTATCCATTTCTGGGCATAGTGACAAGACAAAAAACCCACCCCAAAATAGGAGGAGGCAGTGCTCACTGCTAGGGATTTAAACAATATGGATATAGGTAAGATGTCAGAACTAGAATTAAAAATGATTATAAAGATATTACCTGGGCTTTAAAAAAAGCATATAAGACACAAGAGCATCCCTTAGTGGAGAAATAAAAAAACTAAAATCTAATCAGGTCAATTTTGAAAAGGCTCTTAGTGAGATGCAATAAAAATAGAGGCTCTAACTGATAGGATAAGTGAGGCAGAAGAGAGAGACAGTGATATAGAAGACAAAGTGGTGGAGAATAAGGAAGCTGAGAAGAAGATCAACAACTACTGGATCATGAGGAGAGGATTAAAGAGATCAGTGATATCATAAAGAAAATAATATTAGAATAATTAGGTTCCAGAGGAAGAGGAATGAGAGAGAGAGAGAGAGAGTGGCAGAAGGTTTATTTGAACAAACGTTAGCTGAGAACCTCCCTAATCTCGGGAAGGAACCAGGCATTCAAGTCCAGAAGGCACAGAGAACTCCCATCAAAAAAAAAAAAAAACAAAACAAAAAAACAGGTCAACACCACAACATATTATTGTGAAACTTGCAAATTACAAATGTAAGGAGAAAATCCTGAAAGCAGTTTAGGAAAAGAGGTCCTTAACCTACAAGAGTAGACACATAAGTCTGGCAGCTGACCTGTCCATAGAGACTTGCCAAGCCAGAAAGGAGTGCCATGATATAATAAATGTGCCAAATGGGAAAAAGATGCAGTCAAGAATAATTTATCCAGCAAAGTTGTCATTCAGGATAGAAAACATAAAGAGTTTCCAGGACAAACCAAAAATAAAGGAATATGTGAACACTAAACCAGCCCTGCAAGAAATATTAAAGGAATCACATTGAGTGGGAGAGACCAAAAATAACAAAGACTAGAAAGGAACAGAGACAATCTACAGAAAGAATGACATTACAGGTAATACAATGGCATTAAATTCATATTTTTCAATAATTACTCTGAATTTAAATGGACTAAATGCTCCAATCAAAAGACATAAAGTAACAGAATGCATATAGAAACAAGACCCATTAATAGGCTGATCAAGAGACATATTTTAGACCCAAAGAAACCTCCAACTGAAAGAGAAGGGTTGGATTACTATTCATCATGCTAATGGACAACAAAAGAAAGGTGGAGTAGCCATCTTTATATCACACAAACTAGATTTTAAACCACAGACTCTAATAAGAGATGAAGGACACAGCATCATTATAAAAAGGGTATATCCAACAAGAATATTTAACAATTGTGAATATTTATGCCCCAACTTGGGAGCAGCCAATTATATAAACCATTTTATAACAAAATTAGAGAAACTCATTGATAATAATACAATAATAGTAGAGGATTTTAACACCTCTTACAGCAATGGACAGGTGATCTAAGCAGAAGATCAACAAGGAAATGAGAGCTTTGAATGACACACTGGACTAGATGGAATTCATAGATATATACAGAGTATTTCACCCTAAAGTAGAAGAATACCTATTCTTTTACAGTGCACATGGAACATTCTCCAGAATAGATCACATACTGGGTTACAAATAAGGTCTCAACTGGTAAAAAAGATTGAGATCATGCTATTCTTAATTAAAGAGAACAAACTGAGGACTGCTGGAAAGGAGGTGGGTGGGAGGATGAGGTAATTGATTGATGGGCATTGAAGAGGATACTTAATGTAATGAATACTAGGTGTTATATGTAACTGATGAATCACTAAATTCTACCCCTGAAACTAATAATATGCTATGTTAAACAAGTTGAATTTAAATAAAAAAATTTAAAAAATAAAATAAAAAAGGAAATGGTGGCTTTGAATGACCTATTGGGTCAGATGGATTTAATGATATATACAGAACATTCAATCCTAAACCAGCTGAATACACCTTCTTTTCAAGTGCACATGGAACATAATCCAAAATAGATCACATATTAACCCACAAAACAAGTATTAACAAGTTTAAAAGGATGGAAGACATTCCATGCATTTTTTTCTGACTACAACACTATGAAGCTAGAAATCAATGAGAAGAAAAAATCTGGGTAGAGTACAAATACATAGATGTAAACAACAAACTACTAAACAACAAATGGTTCAAGGCTAAGATTAAAGAGGAAATGAACACACGGAGACAAATAAAAATGTAAGCAAAAGAGCCCGAAATCTTTGGGATTCTACAAAAGCTGTCCTAGGAGGGAGGTCTAAAGCAATACAGGACTGCCCCAAGAAACAAGAAAAGGCTCAAATAAACAACTTATCCTTACAGCTAAAAGACCTAGAAAAAGAAAAAGAAACAAGACTCCAAACCAATAGAAGGAAGGACATAATAAAGATGAGAGTAGAAATATATGATATAGGCACTAAAAAAATGCAACAGACAAATACAACCAGGAGATGGTTCTTGGACAGGATAAAAAAATTGGTAAACCTTTGACCAGACTCATCAAAAGAAAAAATCAAAATCAGAAATGAAAGAAGCGGGGGGGGGGAGGGGAACAAGTGAAACCACAAAAATATAAAAGATTATAAGAGAATACAGTAAAAAATTATATGCCAACAAATTAGACAACCTATAAGAAATGGATAAGTTCCTAGAAACATAAGCTACCAAAATTGAACTGGGAAGAAATTGAAAATGTATATGGATTGATTACCATCATTGAAATGAAATCATAATAAAAAAAAACTCCCAGCGAAAGTGCAGGATCAGACTGCTTCACGGGTGAGCTCTATCAAAAATTTACAGAGTTAATACCTATTATTCTCAAACTATTTCAAAAAAGTGGAAGAGGAAGGAAGTCTCCCAAATTCATTGAACAGTGCATGCATTACACTGATGCAAAACCAGATAAAGATACCACAAGAAAAGAGAACTACACGTCAATATCTCTGATGAACATGAATGTAAAAACACTCAACAAAATACTAGCAAACTGAATTTAACACTACCTTAAAAAATCATTCACCATGATCAAGTATGATTCTTCCCAGGATGCAAGTGTGGAAATCAGTTAATGTGATACATCATATCAACAAGTGAAAGGATAGGAACCATATGATCCTTTCAATAGATCCAGAGATGCATTTGACGAACAACCATTCATGATAAAATCCCTCAACAGAACAGGTTTACAGGGAACAAACTTCAACAAAATAAAGGTCACATATAAAAATCCACAGGGCATCTCAATAATTAAGCATCTGCCTTCAGCTCAGGTCATGATCCCAGGGTCCTGGGATCAAGCCCCACATCGGGCTCTCTGCTCCACGGGGAGCCTGCTTCTCCCTCTCCCACTCCACCTGCTTGTGTTCCTTCTCTTGCTGTGTATCTCTCTGTCAAACAAATAAATTAAAAAAAAATCTTTAAAAAAAATCCCTAGCTAACATTATACTCAATTTTGAAAAAGGTGAAAGTTTTCCCCCTAAGATCAGGAACACGACAAGGATGCCCACTCTCATCACATTTATTCAACATAGTACTGGAAGTCCTAGCCACAGCAATCAGACATCAAAAGAATAAAAGCCATCCAAATTGGTAAGGAAGAAGTAAAACTTTCCTATTTTCAGATGACATAATACTCTATAAAGAAAATACAAAATACTCCACCCAAAAACTACTAAAGCTGATAAATGAATTCAGTAAGTTTTCAGGATACAAAATGAATGTGTAGAAATCCATTTCATTTCTTTTTTTTTCAGATTTTATTTATTTATTTGACAGTCCATTGCTTTCTATATGTTAACAGTGAATTAACAGAAGGAGAAATTAGGAAAGCAATTCCATTTATAATTGCATCAAAAATAATAAGGTACCTAGGAATAAACTTACACAAGGGGGTGAAAGACCTGTACTCTAAAAACTATAAAACAATGATGAAATAAATTGAAGATAACTAATAAATGGAAAGATACTTTTGCTCATGGATTGGAAGAACAAACAGAATTAAAATGTCCATAACACCCAGAGCAATCTAAGCATTTAATACAGTCCCCATCAAAATACCAACAGCAGGGATGCCTGGGTGGCTCAGTTGGTTGGGCAGCTGCCTTCGGCTCAGGTCATGATCCCGGCATCCTGGGATCGAGTCCCACATGGGTCTCCTTGCTCGGCAGGGAGCCTGATTCGCCCTCTGCCTCTGCCTGCAACTCTGTCTGCCTGTGCTTGCTCTCTCTCTCTCTCTCTCATAAATAAATAAAATATTTAAAAAAATACCAACAGCATTTTCACAGGGCTCAAACAAACAATCCTAATCTTTGGAACCACCAAATAGCCAAAGCAATGTTGAAGAAAAATAACCAAGCTGGAAGTATCTGAGTTCCTGATTTCAAGTTCTCTTACAAAGCTATTGTAATGAAAACAGTACAGTAATTTCACAAAAATAGTCATGTCAATGGAAAAGAATTGAAAACCCAGAAGTGAACCCACAGTTATATGGTAAAATAATCTTCAACAAAGGAGGAAAGAATATACAGTGTGAAAAAAAAAACAACAGTCTCTTCAAGAAATGGTATTATGAAAACGTGACAGCTACATGAGAAAGAATGAAACTGGACCACTCTCCTACACCATACACAAAAATAAACTCAAAAGGGGTAAAGATCTAAATGTGAGACCTAAACCCATAAATATCCTAGAAGAGAGCACAGGTAGTAACTTCTCTGACATCAGCTATAGCAACATTTTTCTAGACACATCTCATGGGGCAAGAAAAATAAGAACAAAAATAAACTATTGGGAGTACATCAAATTAAACAGCTTCTGCACAGTGAAGGAAGCAATCAGCAAAACTGAAAGTCAATGTATGGAATGAGAGAGGACATTTGCAAGTGATATATCTGATAAAGGGCTACTATCCAAAATATATAAATAACTTATACAAGCTAACATTCCCTCCAAATAATCTGATTAAAAATAGGCAGAAGAAATGAACAGACATTTCACAAAGAAGACATACAGATGGCCAATAGACACATGAAAAGATGCTTCAGGAGAATGCAAATCAGTCATCATCAGGGGAATGCAAATTAAAACCACAATAAAATATTGCTGTACACCTGTCAGAATTCTTAAAAAAAACAAACAAACACAAGAAACAACAGGCGTTGGTGTGGATGTGGATAGAAAGGGACCCTCTTGCAGCATTGGTGGGAATGCAAACTGTTGAAGTCACTCTGGTAAACAGTATGTGGGTTCCTCAAAAATTTAAAAACGGAACTAACCTATAACCCATTAATTATACTACTGGGTATTTAGCCAAAGAATACAAAAACACTAACTTGAAAGAATATATACACTCTTATGTTTATTGCAGCATTATTTACGATAACCAAATTATGGGAGCAACCCAAGTATTCATGATAGATTTATAGATAAAAATGTAGTTTATACATACAATGGGATATTATTCAGCCATAAAAAAGAATGAAATCTTTTCATTTGCAATAACATGGATGGATCTAGAGAGCATAATGCTAAGCAAAATATGTCAGTTAAAGACAGATACCATATAATTTCACTTATATGTGGAATTTAAGAAACAAAGCTATCAAGCAATGGGAAAAAAGAGAAAGAGAGAGGGAAACCAAGAAACACTCAGCAAACTGATGGTTACCAAAGGGGAGGTGCATGGGGGATGGGTGAAATATGTGATGGGGTTTAAAGAGTATACTTATGATGATGAGCACTGAATAATGTATAGAATTATTGAATCACTATATTGCTTGTTTGAAACTAACATAACACTGTTTGTTACCTAAACTGGGATCAGAATTAAAAAATAAAACTAAAAAAAAATATATTTTACTATCTGGATTTATTTCAGTGTAACGAATGAAGTTAAAAGACTAATTATTTCAAATCATCAGCTCATTGTTTCAATATCAATAATTTTTTACTTCATATTTTACTTAGTGATTTGAAATATATATTTATGTATATTTAATTATATAAAGCTAGATCTGTTTTAGATCTCTGTCTGTTCCTGTTCTGTTAGACTATTTCTTTTTTTTTTTTTTAAAGATTTTATTTATTTACTTGACAGAGAGAGATCACAAGCAGACAGAGAGGCAGGCAGAGAGAGAGAGGGAAGCAGGCTCACTGCTGAGCAGAGAGCCCGATGCGGGACTCGATCCCAGGACCCTGAGATCATGACCTGAGCTGAAGGCAGCGGCTTAACCCACTGAGCCACCCAGGCGCCCTGTTAGACTATTTCTAATACTTGTATCAAACTGTTGTAATTACCGTAGATTTATTTTTTTTTAGTCTTTAGTAGAGCTGTCCCTCATTATTTCTTTTTCTTTTTCTTTTTTTCTACAGAACTGAACTATTGTTTTTAAGTGTTTCTTTTTTAAGGATGAGATTTAGAAATCTTTAATGAAAATATAATCTCTATCATGTCATTGCTCTGTTTTAAAGTACTCAGGCATCTTCTCTTCCAGACACCTTTTGTGCTTTGTCATAGCAACCCTGGATGACAGATTGGAGTAAACTGAGATGTCAGTTTTGAATTCCCAGTAATACCATGGTAAGCTCAATGTCATCATGGGAATCCACCTCTCACTTCCCAAACATCCCAGAATGTATGCTGTATTCCAAAAGATGAATGGATCTAGGGATATACTGATTTCATCTAATTCTGGGAAAACCAAGTGAGGGGAATAAGTGTTTTATTCTATTCCCACAAACCAACTGAACCTCCCCTATACATAATTACCTTATAAACATAAAGCCAGCATCGACATCTGGTGGTACTCTAAGCCAGTATTTTTAAGATTCTTATTATTCTTCAAATAAAATTACTTGTGGAAATTCAATACAAATTATATAAACTGGGGCTATCTGGTTAAAATGAGGAGTTCCTGAACCATTTCCACTGAACCCTAGCACTCTTAACAATTAACAAGTACTGTTCAGTAATCCCCCCAGAGATGTTGATTCTGACCTGCTTATTTAGCATATTCTATCATCCCATCCCTTTGTCATAGGATCTCTTATTTTCAAAGGTTAAGACTCACAGCCCCTGAGAGATATACCCCTTATTCCAGCCACATAAATGGCTCATGAGTAGGCCTGTCATTACTAGCTAATCAGTGACTACTAAGGAGTGTGGAGGAAGCATAAGACTGGCTCCTTTATGATTCCTGGTAAGTGAGTTTTGAAAAAGACAGGAAGTCGGTCTGTATAGAAAGTCTATTTTTTTCCTCCTCTTCTCTTTCTCTCTCTTAACATAGGGGCTTCTTTAATATTTTTCTTTTGGTGGCAGTATTGCTACACTGAAATGAAACCATTCCTTCCTCCCACTCTTTGCTTTTGAAAAACATTTACAACTGAAACAAATGTATTTTACTTGAGCAAAGACTTGTATTTGCATCTGTGATTTCCATCTAAGGGCGATTTCCTGGAACCCATCCCCTAATAATTTTCTGCCCAACCTTCCTTGATTATACAGGAAAGGAAGTTCAAGTATATCCTATGTTCCCCTCCCTGTTTTTTTCCTTATTTTTTTCTTTTCAATAACATTCCATGGCTTAAATATATATCTGCTAATTACAGAAAATTTGGAAAATATCAAAAAGATTAAAGAAAATAAATATCATCCATTACAAACCCATAAATAAGAGCGAACTACTAATAGTTCAAAGCAAGTCTCTCTAGTGTGTTTTTTATCTACTTTAACATAATTATGATGGTATGGTACATATAATTTAGTACTCTAATTTTTAGCACTTATATATCATAAGCATGTTTACATGCTCTTTAAGTTAAATCATTTTTAGATATTATTCTTAGTGACTGGAATAATCTATCATATGGATGTATCAGATTATTTTTTCCTCTAAAATGAAGCATTTACGTTGCTTCTAAAATACTTGTTTTATTTCCTAAAGATTTTATTTTTTAAATTTTTAAAATTTCTTTTCAGCTTAAAAGTATTCATTGTTTTTGCACCACACCCAGTGCTCCATGCAATACGTGCCCTCCCTATTACCCACCACCTGGTTCCCCCAACCTCCCATCCCCTGCCCCTTCAGAACCCTCAGGTTGTTTTTCGAAGTCCATAGTCTCTCATGGTTCACCTCCCCTTCCAATTTCCCTCAACTCCCTTCTCCTCTCCATCTCCCCTTGTCCTCCATGTTCTTTGTTATGCTCCACAAATAAGTGAAACCATATGATAATTGACTCTCTCTGCTTGACTTATTTCACTCAGCATAATCTCTTCCAGTCCCGTCCATGTTGATACAAAAGTTGGGTATTCATCCTTTCTGATGGAGGCATAATACTCCATCGTGTATATGGACCACATCTTCCTTATCCATTTGTCCATTGAAGGGCATCTTGGTTCTTTCCACAGTTTGGTGACCGTGGCCATTGTTGCTATAAACATTGGGGTACAGATGGCCCTTCTTTTCACTACATCTGTATCTTTGGGGTAAATGCCCAGGAGTGCAATTGCAGGGTCATAGGGAAGCTCTATTTTTAATTTCTTGAGGAATCTTCACACTGTTTTCCAAAGTGGCTGCACCAACTTGCATTCCCACCAACAGTGTAAGAGGGTTCCCCTTTCTCCACATCCTCTCCAACACATGTTGTTTCCTCTCTTGCTAATTTTGGCCATTCTAACTGGTGTAAGGTAATATCTCAATGTGGTTTTAATTTGAATCTCCCTGATGGCTAGTGATGATGAGCATTTTTTCATGTGTCTGATAGCCATTGTATGTCTTCATTGGAGAAGTGTCTGTTCATATCTTCTGCCCATTTTTTGATATGATTCTCTGTTTTGTGTGTGTTGAGTTTGAGGAGTTCTTTATAGATCCTGGATATCAACCTTTTGTCTGTACTTGTTTTTAAATATGGAAGTTAGTTTAAATATGGAAGTGTTTACTGATAGATGATGGTTAAGGAAGATGTGGTATTTATATGTGTGTATGTGTGTGTAAGAGTATATGTATACACATATATGGAAATATTACACAGTCATAAAAAGGATGAGATCTTGCCATTTATGACTACATGGATAGACCTACAGGGTATTATGTTAAGTGAAATAAGTCAGACTGAGAAAGACAAATACCATATGATGTAATTCATATTTGGAATCTAAAAAATGAAACAAATGAATAAGCAAAAAGCAGAATTAGATATATAAATACAGAGAACAAACTGATAGTTGCCAGACGGGAGGTGGGTGGGCCAACATGTAAAATGGGTGAAAGGGAGTGGAAGATATAGACTTCCAGTTATGGAATGAATAAGTCACAGGAATAAAAGGTACAACATAAGAAATATCGTCAATAATACTATAATAGTGTTACATGGTCACAGATAATAACTACAGTTGTGGTGAACATTGCATAACATGTACAGAAGTTGAATCACTATGCTGTATAATTCAAACTAATGTAACATTGCATATCAACTATATTCAGGTCAAAAAATAATGCCTGGGGGCGCCTGGGTGGCTCAGTGGGTTAAAGCCTCTGCCTTTGGCTCAGGTCATGATCCCAGGGTCCTGGGATCGAGCCCCACATTGGGCTCTCTGCTCCGCAGGGAGCCTGCTTCCTCATCTCTCTCTGCCTGCCTCTCTGCCTAGCTGTGATTTCTCTCTGTCAAATAAATAAAATGTTAAAAAAATAATGCCTGTATTTTATGTAATATTTCTATCAAATAAATAAACTGTGTGTTCCCTTGTTCAAATAGATAAAATGCATCTTTGAAGAAATACAGACCAAGTAGAAACAAGCTTCTGCCTTATATTGGAGAATGCTAACATTGGAGGTATTTTCTCATTTTGCTGTGAAACTCACCTATTTAAGGAAGAGAAAAAATTCATAAGACAAGAAAAATACTTTTAAAAAATAACTTAATTTCTAAAACAAACTAGCTATAAGTCATTGAAATCAATGTACTCAGTTCTATGATTATCATGCCCTCCCAAGAGAGTTCAAATCCATGGAACTATTACCCTTGCACATGTTTTTAATGGAAGCTGCTTTTCTCCTAGCCAAAAATCTGTCTTTTGTACCCAGGAATTTTTGGAAATGAGGACCACCTTTAAAAGAATGAGAAATTAGCTATTAGGTGTGGGGCATCTGGAGCAAACACAGCTAATCAAAAATTCAATACACTGCATATAACCTGGATTTTTTTTTGTTTTATATTTTGGGTTTTTTTTCCTGATTTAATTTTTACCAAGTCCAACCCTGGAGGGGCCTCTCTGAAGCAGAGGAAATGAGGCTAGAGGAGGCAACCACCCACCCAACATGTCTCTGCAGAGTCTGGCTCTGCCCACAACCCCAGCAGCATGGGCTGGAGTGGGGAGCAGGGCAAACAGTTAAGTGTGAGACACCCAACTCTGGAAGGCAGAATGGGTATCTTGGGGGTGCCTGCAGTCATGTCTTCCCTCCCTGCTGCCCCATCACCTCACTGACTACAATATCTCTACTGTTTGAGCTGAATTGTGATTGGCTCATGACTCCACCTCCCTCCATTACCCTCTCTTAAGCCAGAAGCCCACCCCCCCACCCCCCATTCAGAGAAGTTAGTTGTTGACCTGGGCCATCCCTGCGGTATCTCCCTGAAAAACTCAGTGGATGTCAACAGATTCTTGTCCCTGCATCACATGGGGGCCTGAGATTTGTGCCTACTTCCTTTGGCGGGTTGCAGGGAGTGCTTGTCTATGAAAATAAATGCTCACGCTCCCCCCCAAAAAAAAGAAAAGAAAAAAGAAAAAGTCCAAATTACCAAGTGCCCCGCCTCCATCTCCACTATTTATAAAAATCCACTTAGTCTTCCATCACTCTTCTACATCTAGTTTACAAATTTCTACTTACTATACCATGCTCAGAAATCCATTCTAGACAAATACGGAAAAGAAATAAGTAGCACAGGAACTACAGGATTCCCACTCTCACCACAATCAATTGCAATATATTGTACAATAAAATAAATAACCCAGAAGAGTGACTAGTTGAAGTTAATTTTAACTCAGTATTTCTTATGTCTTTAGTAGGTATAGAATTGACCACTCCTAGATCATAGTATTTATGCAATGAGAGTTACCATTATTAAGTGTATTTTGGAAAATTCTCTTCTTCAAATCATACCTAACTGAAAAGTAGGACATTGGGGTGCCTGGGTGGCTCAGTCAGTTAAGTGTCTGCCTCTGGCTGAGGGCATGATCACAGGGTTCCTGGATCCAGCCCTGCGTTGTGCTCCCTGTTCATCAGGGAGTCTGCTTTTCCATCTACCTCTGCCTTTCCCTCTGGCTCATGATCTCTCCCTCTCTCTTTCTCTCTTTCTCTCAAATAAATAAATTCTTAAAAAAAGAAAAGTTGGGGGCGCCTGGGTGACTCAGTGGGTTAAAGCCTCTGCCTTCAGCTCAGGTCCTGATCCCAGGGTCCTGGGATCGAGCCCCGCATTGGGCTCACTGCTTGGCGGGAAGCCTGCTTCCTCCTCTCTCTCTGCCTGCCTCTCTGCCTACTTGTGATCTCTATCTGTCAAATAAATAAAATCTTAAAAAAAAAAGAAAAGTTGGACATCATTTATCCAACTCCTATCTCCCTTGCTATCTTTTCAAATAAACTCACCGGCCATTTCCGCTTTAAGGCTATTTTCCATTAAAAATGGATAAAGGAAAAAAAAAGTAGCAAACCTGAACACTAACAAAATCTTAAGGTTTTACAAAATTATGAAGTTTCTGGTATGGTCTTCCTGTATGCCTTTCTATTTTATGCCATCTAAAAGACTATATTGTATGTTTGGTGAGTTCTTCACTGCAAACCTCACTCAGATCCAAGTGCTCACTTTCTTTTGATTATGTGGACTATTTTTTCTTGAAGGTTTACCCTGCTAGACTTTAGGTCTGAGGAAGCAGTAGAGCATAACAATTTAAGGGGCATGTTTGCAGACTGATCTCAGTCAACATTCCAGCTTGGCCATTTAATATCCATATGTCTTTGTGCACAGTACATCTCAATTTTTGAACCTGTAAAATACAGAGGGTAGACTATATTACTTTTACATTTCCTGTAAAATTCAGATTATGTGCCAAATTCAGCATTCAGTGTGGACCAGGGTCTTCAAGAAAGTCTGCAATGTCAAAAAGGGCATATGGGTGTGTGGGGTGGACTACTAAAGAATGAAAAAGGTTTTAAAAGAATAAAAAAAATCTGTAACTTACAACATTAGCCATATTTTCTGACCTCTTTAGTCTTCTTGATTTGCTTCTCCTGTTCTGTATTACTCTATACTTTCATAAAATATTGTGTTATTTTGAAATAAATGTTTAAATATAAATAAATGTGAAAGGTTATCAGTATGGAAACTGAGGGCAAGCACAGCCCAAATTTTAAGGGTAGGACAATATTGTCACAGATGAAATCTGTAAAGACACTTCTAGTGTCATAGTCTGGCTTTAGTTTCTCTGAGAGTATAAACCCATTCTAGGGAAAGCCATGAGTGAGCCCCAGAAAGAAAACTTAGGCTTATGAATGTGGGGATATATGGCAGGGCAGAAGTGTGATATTAGACACCTGACAAGGAATGGGTATATATATATATATATGTGAGAATTTTATGTTATTCTCAATTGATCTAGAGAGCATGAAAGGGAAAATAACTTCAAGAGCACTTGACCTACAAAAGTCAAGTACTCTGAAGAATCTTGGCCACCTAGGAATTCAGCCTTCATATTACAAGAGTAAATGGTGATGGGTATTAAGGAGGACATGGTTTGCATGGAGCACTGGGTGTTATACACAAACAATGAATCATAGGACACTACATCAAAAGCTAATGATGTACTGTATGGTGACTAACATACATAATAAAAAAAGAAAATAATAAAGCAACTCTTAAAAACTAAAACAAACAAACAAAAAAGTCTCATTGGTGCAGAAATCTTGATGACTTCCCTTGACGTGCCTGTCCTGAACTCCACTGCACTAGTCTAGACCAGTTGCTTTCAATACTTGGTGTAATATCCTTCTTCACCATTATCTTAGGGATTCCCTTTGATCCTGTGTTTTTCTTTTTCATCATTTGTCTCCTAATTTTGGTTGGGGCATATCGTCTAGTTGCTACATGAAGCATGGTGCATGGTAGGCAGATTTTTTTTTAGCTTCATATATTAGTTTGCTAAGCCTGTCTTAACAAAGTACTATAAACTGTACTGCTTATCCAACAGAAATGTGTTATTTCACAGTTTTGGAGATTAGAATTCCAAAATTGGGGTGTCACCAAGTGTTATTTCCTTTGGGAGTTCCATGCAGTTTTCTTAATTTCTTGTGGACTACTGACAATCTTTGGTATTCATTTTCTTTTTTTTTTTAGATTTTATTTATTTATTTGACAGACAGAGATCACAAGTAGGCAAAGAGGCAGGCAGAGAGAGAGAGGAGGAAGCAGGCTGTCTGCAGAGCAGAGAGCCTGATGCGGGGGTCGATCCCAGAACCCTGGGATCATGACCTGAGCCGAAGGCAGAGGCTTTAACCCACTGAGCCACCCAGGCGCCCCTGGTATTCATTTTCTTATAGACACATTACCTCGATCTCTGCCTTCATGTTCATGTGGCATTATCACTAGGTATGTATCTGTGTCCAAATGTCCCTTTTTAATCTCTTAGTAAAATGAATGGATAAGGAAGATGTCACACACACACACACACACACACACACACACACACACACACACAATGGAATGTCATGCAGCCATAAAAAAGTTGGATTTGTTCTATTTGTGACAACATAGATGGACCTAGAGGGTATTATACTAAGTGAAATAGGTCAGACTGAGGAAGACAAATACCATATGATTTCATTTATATGTGAAATCTTAAAAAATGCTTAAAACAAACAAAAAGCAGAATCAGACCTATAAATATAGAGAAAAACCCGATAGTTGCCAGAGGGAAAGGGGGCAGGGGAAAGGGAAAAATGGGTGAAAGGGAGTGGAAGATACAAGCTTCTGGTTATAGAATGAATAGGTTACAGGAATAGAAGTCACAGCTTGGAAATATTGTCAATGGTACTGTAATAAAATTGTATGGTGATAAATGATAGGTATACTTGCGCTAAGCCTAGCATGATGTATAAACTTATCAAATCACTATGTTGTATAACTGAAACTAATGTAACATTGTGTGTTGATTATTCTCAATTTTTTCAAAAGACTTTATTTATTTGACAGAGAGAGACACAGTGAGAGAGGGAACACAAGCAGTGGGAGAGGGAGAAGCAGGCTTCCAGACGAGCGGGGAGCATGATGCAGGGCTCTATCCCAGGACCCTGGGATCATGAACTGAGCAGAAAGCAAATGCTTAACTGACTGAGCCACCCAGGAGCACCTCAAATTTAAAGAATTTTTAAAAAACACAAATTTCCCCTTTTATAAGGATATAAATCATATTGTATTAAGGTCTCACCCTACTCCAGTATGATCTCATACTAAAGTTCTATCTTCAACGATCTTATTTCTAAATAAAGTCACACTCTGAGGTATGGGTGGGTTGTACTTCAACATATGAACTTGGGAACATAATTCAATCCATAGTTCACATATCTCAAAGTGTCTTCATGCTACCTTAATATTTGAGTGTTCATAAAATTCAAGTTTGGAAATGATTTTCCTTCAGAATTTTGGATGTTTTGCTTCTTCTTTTGCTTCATTGCCTCTATAGTTTCTAGTGTTGTCTATTGAGAAATCTAGTGATCCTAATTCTCGATTTTTTTTTTACATGTGGCTTCTTCATATTACTCTGGAAGCATATTTTCTTCTCTGCATTTTTTCTTTTCTGCAAGCATTATGAAATCTTACAATTTCACTTGTAGATCAACTTTTTCCCCATTGTTATGGGCACTCTGTGGGCCTTTTCTAGAAACCCATGGTTTTCAGTCCTGGGGTATTTTCTTGAATTTGTTAATGATTTGATGATTTCCCTGTTTCTAATTTCTTACTGCTAAATTAACTATGGCCACTGTTTCTGAGCTTTACTGGGGATGATTCAGCATAAAACTTATTTGTTGTTATCTTTTCCTTATTGCCAACATCAGATTATGTTTTCTTGAACATGCTAATCTGTTCATCTGTGTTCTGGCTGATCCACTTAATTGCTTCCACTTTCTGTCTTTTTTCCCTCCTCCTTGTGGATTTGTGTTGTTTTTTTTTTAAAGATCCCTTTGTTTCCATTTTAATGAGGTTTCAAGAGGCAATAAAATTAGTTGTGTGCAGGGAACCTGGGTGGCTCAGTGGGTTAAAGCCTCTGCCTTCGGCTCGAGTCATGATCCCAGGGTCCTAAGATCGAGCCCTGCATGGGGCTCTCTGCTCAGCAGGGAGCCTGCTTCCACCTCTCTTCTATCTGCCTGCCTCTCTGCCTACTTGTGATCTCTGCCTGTTAAATAAATAAATAAAATCTTTTAAAAAATTAGTTGTGTGCATCCATTTTGCCATTTCTACTCAGAAGTTTCATCACTCCAGAGAAACTTGAGACATTCAGAAAATGAAAAATTGAAGGATATGTTGATTTTTGGACCTACTGTCTAAGCTCCTTTGAATTCTTGCCACTTGCCACAACTTGACATGTTGGGAAGAACCACCCATGTCTGCCTGAATATGGGCCAAGGAAGCTATTTTGGTAAGACTTTGTGTTTACAAAAAAAAAAAAAATCTGCCTACCATGCACCAGTGTACTTACCTAGTTGAACTTGCCCTAATAAATAGTTCCCTTAGATTCCGGGCCTGGCATCAGCCTAAAGAGCGTGGGGCCAATCAATACCATGTATTTGGCAGATTTTTAAATTTTCTGGTGGCAGCATTTCTGGCACATGCTTATGTTTCTTGGGATTCTTTAAGCCCTGTATTAATGTACCCTAATATTCACCCATGTTTTGGTTTAGGGGAAGCCAGGAAATAGTGTACAAGGTATGGGGAGGGTATTAGGTCAGGAGAGAAATATTTGGCAGCTTTGGGGGGATCTTTCCACTGAGGCTCTGTGTCCTAAAAGATAAGAGTTGAAGACTCATCTAAGGCTGACTCCTCAAAGCAGCTCTGGCCTGGGCTTCAGGGAATCTTAGCTCTAGACTATTCTCAGCTACCAACTCCCTATGTTATCTTTGGGAGACAGTTTTACTTCCCTGAGCCTCTGGTTCCTAAAAAATCTCTTCCAGCTCAAACACAATAGTTCAGTAAAGCTTAACAGTACTGGGAATTGTTCTGTTCAGGATAATAGTTTAAGGAGGGAAAGGAATAGCTGAGTAAAGTGTGATCTTTCCAGGAGATATAAAATGTTTTCCCAATTAAATGTACAGACCTTAAAGCAGTTCCCAGTTATTGGGCCTGTGTGAGTCAGCCTTATGATGGGGTTGCATGGACAGGAATTCCAAATCCAGGAAGTGGGTGCTTCTTACCTTTCACACCAATGTGGGAATGTGGAGCTCAGAGCTAAGTGTCGCATGCTAGGGGGACACAGAGATGCTGGAGATGTTTTAGGGCTGTAACCAGGATAATGATGATGAGGGTATCCTGAACTATGTTACCTAAAGAAGAGCAGAAGGGGGGCGCCTGGGTGGCTCAGTGGGTTAAAGCCTCTGCCTTCGGCTCAGGTCACGGTCCCAGGATCCTGGGATCGAGCCCCGCATCGGGCTCTCTGCTCCGCAGGGAGCCTGCTTCCTCCTCTCTCTCTGCCTGCCTCTCTGCCTACTTGTGATCTCTGTCTATCAAATAAGCAAATAAAATCTTTAAAAAAAAAAAAAAAAAAAAAAAAAAGAAGAGCAGAAGGGCTCAGAGATGAATAGCTGGCATAAGAACCCAGGAAATTCTGGCTCCCTGTTCTTAGCTGTCTGAAGGGCTCTAATGGGGAAGAGGTATGACTTCAAACCCAGATCAACAGGTATAGTGGGTTTTGGTAGTTACATGTAATAAAGGGGCAGGTTTCAAGTTAATAGAAAGTCCCAGCTAGGTTTTAGAGGCATAGAATGCCTCAAAAAAAAAAAAAAAAAAGAGTGGGTTTCTGCTTTTGAAAGTTTTTAGGAGAGACCCAATTACTATTTGATAGGAATAATGTAGAGAGAGTCAGATATCAGGTGAAGAGTTGGATAAAATTATCCACATTATTAGAATATCTTTCAAATCCTAAGAGTCAATCATTCATATCAGTGGTCAAGTTAGTGGAAAGGAATTTTAATCATAAGGTCTACATTTCCAAGTCAGGAAATACTTGTATACCCCCAATTTCAAGGCTTGTCCTGTTCACTGGCCACTGGACAAGTATCTGATTGCCTACTCAAAGACTCCATCTTAAACCCAGCCCTAGTGTGATTGCTTTCCAAGATTCAAAATTTATATCTGTTTCAGTCTATGCATTATTTTCTGTCTCTACAAGTACCAATTGAATATTTGAAACACAGTATTACAAGGTTGTCGAGATTTAGATGTCATAATGAATGTAAAGCTGTGTGATAAGTTGTAAAGTGCCACAGAAAAATACAAGTTTATTATTTGTAAATACTGTTATGTTCACTGGCCTGGGTATAATTTGGTCTCTGATACAGTTTTTAAAAGGACAGGTTACCCAAGATAGGAAGAGGTAGATAGTTTGCTGAGTAATTACCTCTAGGTTGCAATCACCTCTAGTATTACCTACCTTTCTCATGAGAGCCATGTGAAAAGAAAACGGAAAGAGAAGATTGAAGGCAATAAGTAGTTGAAGGTAAGAAATTGCAGATAGAACAGCAGGAGCTGTATAAGATATTGGGGGAAATGGGCTGGGTACAGCAGAACCAGAGATAGAACATATATAAGTCAATAAGATGATCAGTGTCTTATTCAAATGTTCTCAGTACTTTCCAAATAAAAATCTTTAGAAATGTGTTCTCTTTTTGTACAAGAGTTTTTAGGTGGTGCCACCTCAGGATAGAGATAATTGTCCAAAGCCTGGGGACTCTGGAAGTGTACAGAGCCTCTGCTTTCTTTGGCACAGGTATGTTGGGTGGGGAACTTCGTCTCAGCAAATGGGTTGGCTAAAGAACTAGTTCAATGGGAAAGGGAATTGGATCCCTGGAATGAACTCTGGGGCTGGCAAAAATAGCTAATCTTCTTCCCTATACTCCCAGCTGTTTCTAGGAAACAAGCATTGTTTAGCTTTTGAAAAGGAGGGGGGGAAATACATTTCTTTCAGTGGGGAGGGAAAAAGATGTCTCCATCTAATCATCTCCCGGCTTGGGCTTGTTTATTTACCAGCTGCTAGGAGCCAATTGTTTTCTGATGCCAAGTCCAAGGTCACATGACCTATGTAATGAGAAGATGCATCATTAATGAACAGCGGATATCAGCATCACTGTGCCTAGTAACACCTCAGCACTCTTTTTTTGTTGTTGTTAACACTCTGATTTGTCTTTCTCAGTTGTTCTGCTCTCTCTTTTTTTCTCTTTGTTTTCTGCTTTAGTATATTCTCTTTTCATTTCTCTCCCTCTTCATTTTCCTTGACTTTTTCTTACCTATCTTTCCTAGTTCTTTTACATTGTCCCTGTCCCACATTCCTTCTTTCTTGTTCTCCCTATGTGTGGGTTTCTCTTCCTTCTTATCATCCCCAGCTGGCTCAGAATCCATGCAGATGTGCATCTAGGAGATATTTCCATCCCTGGCTCAAAAAATGATACAAATCCCTTATTAGCTCATCTTCTTGGTTTCTCAGCCAGGGAAAGATTGCTCCCAGGATAGATTCTACTTTACTTTACTTCAGTTCAATTGAAATGACTCAAACCAAGGGACTTCCACATCTTCCCTTGGGAATGATCATTTCATGGTTTAAGACCACATGCTTTCAATTTTTCCTTCTCCTTGGTCTACTCTTTCTTTTGTTTTACTTTAACCCACTACTCCTGGTTAGGTTATCTAAGATTATCCTAAACTTTTCTGCTTTTTTCCTTCATGTTTATTGCCTTTTAGGGCTTGACTGTACTTATCACACTCCCAC
Source organism: Meles meles (assembly GCF_922984935.1). Lineage (NCBI taxonomy): Eukaryota > Metazoa > Chordata > Mammalia > Carnivora > Mustelidae > Meles > Meles meles. The sequence goes on from NC_060087.1 coordinate 64,209,208, forward strand.
AGAGTAATGATTTTGGCCCTTAAAAAGTTATGTTCCATGGCCATGGCTCCATGAGACAGTATTATCACCATTTTTTGTAATATTGAAATTGAAACCCAAAGGGATTAAGAAACTTACATAAGAACAAAGAGTTACAAGGAGTGGGCCTGAGATCAAAACTAGATCTGCTTGATTCCAAAGTGATCATGGTCTCTTCACAAAAACAAGGCTCAGCACAGCCGAGGAAAAAAATCTCACAAAATACTTCTTTAGTTACATGACAAAATGTCAGGTATAGACCAAAATTCACTTGAGATTTTGATTTTGAAGTACATGAAAAAAAGCGTGGTATTCAAACCATAAATGACTCTTAATCTCACAAAACAAACTGGGGGTTGCTGCGGGGAGGTGGGATTGGGGGAGGGGGAGCGGGCTATGGACATTGGGGCGGGGAAGCGAACCATAAGAGACTATGGACTCTGAAAAACAACCTGAGGGTTTTGAAGGGTCAGGGGTGGGAGGTTGGGGCAACCTGAGGGTTTTGAAGGGTCAGGGGTGGGAGGTTGGGGGAACAGGTGGTGGGTAATGGAGAGGGCACGTTTTGCATGGAGCACTGGGTGTTGTGCAAAAAGAATGAATACTGTTACGCTGAAAAAATAAATAAAATGAGAAAAAAAAAAAAAAAAAAAAAAAAAAAAAAAAAAAAAAGCGTGGTATATTGCAAAAATTCTCAGGCTATAGTCCTATACACACACATGCATTATATATATATATATATATATATATATATATATATATATATATATACACTATGTGTGTGTGCCAGGTGTTAATCTAAGTACTTTAAGTATATTAATTCATTATTTTTATCTGTATTTCACAGATTGAGAAACTGAAGCAAGTGAGGTTAAATAATACTCAAGGTCACCTAGCTATTAAGTAGCAGAATTAAGTCTAAACTCAGGTAGTCTGACTCTACACCATTATATCTTGCCAAACACTTGGTATAATGTTGGCCCCACTGGTCCTGTTTCTTCTCAGGTGTTCATCCAGATACAAAATGAGCAGGGTGGACTGATGCAAAGATCTGCAAGCTGTGTTTTGTAGAACTCTGGGGTTCCATAGAAGTATCTTAGGGACTAGAGAAAGTAAGGAAGGTAAAAAGAAGAGACCAGCCAACAGTTCTCCTGGTCTCCCATGTTTCTCTCAAATCAGGAAAGATCTGCTTTCATGTGTTTTATGTATTGGAGTTTCCCCACCACAGAATATTTCAAAGTATATTTAAATGATGAAGCAAATGGATAGCAGAATGTTTTGAAAAAGGACAAACGTTTTCTTTTCATTTTAGTGTTCACCTGTATTTAGCCCTTCTATACAGTCTCTCACAGGAGGCCATTTATTTTGATGGACTTTTTTTATGCTCAAGACACTGCAAACATTAGGAGAAGGAAGAGGAAAATGAAGGTAGGGAAATGAGAGGAGGAGACGAACCATGAGAGACTGTGGACTCTGAGAAACAAACTGAGGGTTTTAGAGGGAAGGGGCATGAGGAGATGGGTTGGCCTGGGGATGGGTATTAAGGAGGGCACATTTTGCATGGAGCACTGGGTGTTACACATAAACAATGAATCATGGAACACTACATCAAAAACTAATGACATACTGTATGGTGACTAACATAACATAATAAAAATAATAATAAAAAGACACTGAAAATTGTATCTAGGTTTCCACATGATTTCCATTAGACCTTTAGCACTGCCTTTATCTCTTCTCAAGAAATCAGCTCCAGTCTAACTGATCTTTAGACTCAGCACTTTTCACCCCATATATCTTTTATCATCCGAAGATTGTGAAATTATTTGAACTCCTAGGAACATAATTATTTTCAATGAGGTGAGCTGAAATTTTTATTGGAGCAGGGATTCAAAAGTTTTTGCAAACATGCTGTGTTATAGCCTGGAATTAAGTTCACATTTTTATTATATGCAGATAAATCTGTGCACCAAGGATATGTTAAGTATAGTATAATCTAAATATGAGGTTAAATAAAAATTAGAATAGTAGTAATTAATATACTGTGGGAGAAAGGGAAGAGGTAAAAGTCCTAACATCTTCCTAGGAACATAGCCAAAGGCAAGGGAAGCAAGGGCAAAAATGAACTATTGGGATTTCGTCAAGATCAAAAGCTTTTGCACAGCAAAGAAACAGTTAACAAAACCAAAAGACAACTGACAGAATGGGAGAAGATATTTGCAAATGACATATCAGATAAAGGGCTAGTGTCCAAAATCTATAAAGAACTTAACAAACTCAACACCCAAAGAACAAACAATCCAATCAAGAAATGGGCAGAAGACATGAACAGACATTTCTTCAAAGAAGACATCTAGATGGCCAACAGACACATGAAAAAGTGCTCCACATCACTCGGCATCAGGGAAATACAAATCAAAACCACAATGAGATATCACCTCACACCAGTCAGAATGGCTAAAATTAACAAGTCAGGGAATGACAGATGCTGGCGAGGATGCGGAGAAAGGGGAACCCTCCTCCACTGTTGGTGGGAATGCAAGCTGGTGTAACCACTCTGGAAAACAGCATGGAGATTCCTCAAAAAGTTGAAAATAGAATTGCCCTATGACCCAGCAATTACACTACTGGGTATTTACCCTAAAGATACAAACGTAGTGATCCAAAGGGGCACGTGCACCTGAATGTTTATAGCAGCAATGTCTCCAATAGCCAAACTATGGAAAGAACCTAGATGTCCATCAACAGATGAATGGATAAAGAAGAAGTGGTATATATACACAATGGAATACTATGAAGCCATCAAAAGAAATGAAATCTTGCCATTTGCGACAACGGGGATGGAACTAGAGGGTGTCATGCTTAGTGAAATAAGTCAATTGTAGAAAGACAACTATCATATGATCTCCCTGATATGAGGAAGTGGAGATACAACATGGGGAGGTTAGTGGGTAGGAGAAGAATAATTGAGGAGAAGAATAATGGAAACAAGATGGGATTGGGAGGGAGACAAACCATAAATGACTCTTAATCTCACAAAACAAACTGAGGGTTGCTGGGGGGAAGGGGGTCGGGAGAAGGGGGTGGGGTTATGGACACTGGGGAGTGTATGTGCTATGGTGAGTGCTGTGAAGTGTGTAAACCTGACGATTCACAGACCTGTACCCCTGGGGATAAAAATACATTATATGTTTATAAAAAAAATAAATAAAATAATTAAAAAAAATTGCTGTGGCTGAGTTTGAAGAGGCTGCTACCTGTGTTATCCCAAGGATTTTGATGGATTCCTTTCTCACATTGAGGTTCTTCATCCATTTTGAGTCTATTTTCATGTGTGGTGTAAAGAAATGGTCCAGTTCATTTTTCTGCATGTGGCTGTCCAAATTTCCCTACACCATTTGTTGAAGAGACTGTCTTTATTCCATTGGACATTCATTCCTGCTTTCTCGAAGATTAGTTGACCATAGAGTTGAGGGTCCATTTCTGGGATCTCTGTTCTGTTCCATTGATCTATGTGTCTGTTTTTGTGCCAGTACCATACTGTCTTGCTGATTATAGCTTTGTAATAGAGCTTGAAGTCTGGCATTGTGATGCTGCCAAATTTGGTTTTCTTTTCAACATTCCTCTGGCTATTTGGGATCTTTTCTGGTTCCATATAAATTTTAGGATTATTCGTTCCATTTCTTTGAAAAAATGATGGTATTTTGATAAGGATTGCATTAAACGTGTAGATTGCTTTAGGTAGCATAGACATTTTCACAATATTTTTTCTTCCAACCCAGGAGCATGGAACATTTTTCCATTCTTTGTCTTCCTCAATTTCTTTCAAGAATACTTTATAGTTTTCTGAGTATAGATTCTTTGCCTCTTTGGTTAAGTTTATTCCAATGTATCTTATAGTTTTGGGTGCAATTGTAAATGGGATTGACTCCTTAATTTCTCTTTCTTCTGTCTGTTGTTGGTGTAAAGAAATGCAACTGATTTCTGTGCACTGATTTTATATCCTGACAGTTTATTGAATTCCTATACAAGTTCTAGCAGTTTTGGAGTGGAGTCTTTTGGGTTTTCCACATATAGTATCATATCATCTGCAAAGAGTGATGGTTTGACTTCTTTTTTGTTGATTTGAATGCCCTTAATTTCTTTTTGTTGTCTGATTGCTGAGTCTAGGACTTCTAGTACTATGTTGAATAGCAGCAGTGATAATGGACATCCCTGCTATGTTCCTGACCTTAGTGGAAAAGCTCTCAGTTTTTCTCTGTTGAGAATGATATTCGTGGTGGGTTTTTCATAGATAGTTTTGATGATATTGAGGTATGTACCCTGTACCCTCTATCCTTACACTTTGAAGAGTTTTGATCAAGAATGGATGCTGTACTTTGTCAAATGCTTTTTCAGCGTCTATTTAGAGTATCATACGGTTCTTGTTCTTTCTTTTATTAATGTATTGTATCAGATTGATTGATTTGCAAATGTTAAACCAACCTTGCATCCCTTGAATAAATCCCACTTGGTCATGGTGAATAATCCTTTTAATGTACTGTTGGATCCTATTGGCTAGTATTTTGGTAAGAATTTTTGCACCTGTGTTTATGAAGGATATTGGTCTGTAATTCTCTTTTTTGATGGGATCCTAGTCTGGTATTGGGATCAAGGCAATGTTGGTCTCATAAAATGAGTTTGCAAGTTTTCCTTCCATTTCTATTTTTTTGGAACAGTTTCAGGAGAATAGGAATTAATTCTGTAAATGTTTGGTAGAATTCCCCTGCGAGCCATCTGGCCCTGGACTCTTGTTTGTTGGGAGATTTTTTAAAAAATTTTATTTTATTTTATTTTATTTTATTTATTTGACAGAGAGATCACAAGTAGGCAGAGAGGCAGGTAGAGAGAGAGGAGGAAGCAGGCTCCCTGTGGAGCAGAGAGCCCGATGCGGGGCTCGATCCCAGGACCCTGAGATCATGACCTGAGCCGAAGGCAGCGGCTTATTCCACTGAGCCATCCAGGCGCCCCTGTTAGGAGATTTTTGATGACTGCTTCAATCTCCTTACTGGTTGTGGGTCTGTTAAGGTTTTCTATTTCTTCCTGGTTCCGTTGTAATAGTTTATATTTCTCTAGGAATGCATCCATTTCTTCCAGATTGTCAAATTTGCTGGTTTATAGTTGCTTATAATATGTTCTTATAATTGTATTTGTTTGGTGTTGGTTGTGATCTCTCCTCTTTCATTCATGACTTTATTCATTTGGGTCCTTTCTCTTTTCTTTTTGATAAGTGTGGCCAGGGGTTTATCTATATTATTAGTTCTTTCAAAGAACCAGCTCCTAGTTTCATTGATCTGTTCTACTGTTTTTTTTGTTTGTTTGTTTGTTTCTATTTCATTGATTTCTGCTCTCATCTTTATTATTTCTCTTCTAGTGCTGGGTTTAGACTTTCTTTGTTGTTCTTTCTCCAGCTCCTTTAGGTGTAGGGTTATGTTGTGTATTTGAGACCTTTCTTATTTCTTGAGAAACTCTTGTATCACTATGTATTTTCGTCTAGGACTGTCTTTGCTGTGTTCCACAGTATTTGAACCATTGTACTTTCATTTTCATTAGTTTCCATGAATTATTTCAATATTTCTTAAATTTCCTGGTTGACCAATTCATTCTTTAGAAGGATGCTATTTAGTCTCCATGTATTGGGGGTCTTTGCAACTTGCCTCTTGTGATTGAGTTCTAGCTTCAGAAAATTGTGGTCTGAAAATATGCAGGGAATGATCCCAATCATTTGATACCAGTTGAGACCTGATTTGTGATCCAGGATGTGATCTATTCTGGAGAATGTTCCATGTGCACTAGAGACGAATGTGTATTCTGTTGCTTTGGGATGGAATGTTTTGAATATACCTGTGATGTCCATCTAGTCCATTGTATCATTAAAAGCCTTTATTTCCTTGTTGATCTTTTGCTTGGATGATCTATCCATTTCAGAGAGGGGAGTGTTAATGTCCCCTACTATTATTGTATTATTGTCGATGTGTTTCTTTGATTTTGTTATTATTTGGTTTAAATAGTTGGCTGCTCCCATGTTAGGGGCATAGGTATTTAAAATTGTTAGATCTTCTTGTTGGACAGAGCCTTTAAGTATGATACAGTGTCCTTTCCCATCTCTTATTATAGTCTTTGGCTTAAAATATAACTGATCTGATATAAGGATTGCCACCCAGGTTTCCTTTTGATGTCCATTAGCATGGTAAATTGTTTTCCACCCCCTCACTTTAAATCTGGAGGTGTCTTTGGGTCTGAAATGAGTTTCTTGTAGACAGCATATTGATGGGTTTTGGTTTTTTATCCATTCTGATACCTTGTGTCTTTTACTTGGGGGCATTTAGCCCATTTACATTCAGGGTAACTATTGAGAGATATGAGTTTAGTGCCATTGTATTGCTTATAAGGTGACTGTCCCTGTATATTCTCTCTGTTCTGTTGTCATCTACTACTTTTAGGTTCTCTCTTTTCTTAGAAAACCCTTTCAATATTTCCTGTAGAGCTGGTTTGGTGTTTACAAATTCTTTCAGATTTTGTTTGTCCTGGAAGCTTTTTATCTCTCCTTCTATTTTCTTTCTTTTTTTTTTTAAATTTAATTAATTTATATTTTTTTCAGCATAACAGTATTCATTGTTTTTGGACAATACCCAGTGCTCCATGCAATACATGCCCTCCCTATTACCCATCACCTTGTTCCCCCAACCTCCCACCCCCGCCCCTTCAAAACCCTCAGGTTGTTTTTCAGAGTCCATAGTCTCTTATGGTTCGCCTCCCCTTCCAATTTCCCTCAACTTCCTTCTCCTCTCCATCTCCCAATGTCCTCCATGTCATTTGTTATGCTTCACAAATAAGTGAAACCATATGATACTTGACTTATTTCACTTAGCATAATCACTTCCCTGGTATGAGGACGTGGAGATGCAACATGGGGGGTTAGGGGGATAGGAAAAGAATAAATGAAACAAGATGGGATTGGGAGGGAGACAAACCATAAATGACTCTTAATCTCACAAAACAAACTGGGGGTTGCTAGGGGGAGGTGGGGTTGGGAGAGGGGGAGGGGCTTATGGACATTGGGGAGGATATGTGCTATCGTAAGTGCTGTGAAATGTGTAAACCTGGTGATTCACAGACCTGTACCCCTGGGGATAAAAATACATTATATGTTTATAAAAAAAAAAAAAAGAAAGGATGAATACCCAACTTTTGTAGCAACATGGATGGGACTGGAAGTGATCTCCTTCTATTTTCAATGATAGCTTAGCTAGATATAGTATTCTTGGCTGCATGTTTTTCTCTTTTAGTGCTCTGAATATATCATGCCAGCTCTTTCTGGCCTGCCAGGTCTCTGTGGATAAGTCTGCTGCCAATCTAATATTTTTACCATTGTATATTACAGACTTCTTTTCCCGGGCTGCTTTCAGGATTTTCTCTTTGTCACTAAGACTTGTAAATTTTACTATTAGATGATGGGGTGTGGACCTATTATTATTGACTTTGAGGGGTGTTCTCGGCACTTCCTGGATTTTGATGCTTGATCCCTTTGCCATATCAAGAAAATTCTCTACAATATTTCTCTAATATACCTTCTGCTTCCTTCTCTCTTTCTTCTTCTCCTGGAATCTGAATTATTCTAATGTTGTCTCATCTTATGGTATCACTTATTTCTCAAATTCTCCCCTCATGGTCCAGTATTTGTTAGTCTCTCTTTTACTCAGATTCTTTATTCTCTCTCATTTGGTCTTCTATATCACTAATTCTTTCTTTTGCCTCACTGATCCTAGCAGTAAGAGCCTCCATTTATTTAAAACTTCTTTTCAGCATAACAGTATTCATTGTTTTTGAACTACACCCAGTCCTCCATGCAATACGTGACTTCCTTATTACCCACCATCTGGTACCCCCAACCTCCCATAAACCCTCAGGTTGTTTTTCAGAGTCCATAGTCTCTCATGGTTCATATCCCCTTCCAGTTTCCCTCAACTCCCTTCTCCTCCCCATCTCCCCTGTCCTCCATATTATTTGTTATGCTCCACAAATAAGTGAAACCATACGATAATTGACTCTCTCTGCTTGACTTATTTCACTCAGCATAATCCCTTCCAGTCCCATCCATGTTGCTACAAAAGTTGGGTATTCATCCTTTCTGATGGAGGCATAATACTCCATCGTGTATATGGACCACATCTTCCTTATCCACTCATCCATTGAAGGGCATCTTGGTTCTTTCCACAGTTTGGCGACTGTGGCCGTTGCTGCTATAAACATTGGGGTACAGATGGCCCTTCTTTTCACTACATCTGTATCTTTGGGGTAAATACCCAGCAGTGAAATTGCAGGGTCCTAGGGAAGCTCTATTTTTAATTTCTTGAGGAATCTCCACACTGTTCTCCAAAGTGGCTGCACCAACTTGCATTCCCACCAAAAGTGTAAGAGGGTTCCCTTTTCTCCACATCCTCTCCAACACATGTTGTTTCTTGTCTTGCTAATTTTGGCCATTCTAAGTGGTATGAGGTGGTATCTCAATGTGGTTATTTATTTATTTATTTATTTATTTTAGTGTAACAGTATTTATTGTTTTTGCACAACACCCAGTGCTCCATGCAACATGTGCCCTCCCTATCACACACCTCCTGGTTCCCCCAACCTCCCACTCCTCACCCCTTCAGAACCCTCAGGTTGTTTTTCAGAGTCCATAGTCTCTCATGGTTCACATCCCCTTCCCATTTCCCTCAACTTCCTTCTCCTCTCTATCTCCCAATGTCCTCCATGTTATTTGTTATGCCCCACAAATAAGTGAAACCATATGATTATTGACTCTCTCTGCTTGACTTAGTTCACTCAGCATAATCTCTTCCAGTCCCGTCCATGTTGTTACAAAAGTTGGGTATTCATTCTTTCTGATGGAGGCATAATACTCCATCGTGTATATGGACCACATCTTCCTTATCCATTCATCCATTGAAGGGCATCTAGGTTATTCCCATAGTTTGGCAACCGTGGCCATTGCTGCTATAAACATTGGGGGTACAGATGGCCCTTCTTTTCACTACATCTGTATCTTTGGGGTAAATACCCAGCAGTGCAATTGCAGGGTCATAGGGAAGCTCTATTTTTAATTTCTTGAGGAATCTCCATACTGTTCTCCAAAGTGCCTGCACCAACTTGCATTCCCACCAACAGTGTAAGAGGGTTCCCCTTTCTCCACATCCTCTCCAACACATGTTGTTTCCTGTCTTGCTAATTTTGGCCATTCTAACTGGTGCAAGGTGGTATCTCAATGTGGTTTTAATTTGAATCTCCCTGATGGCTAGTGATGATGAACATTTTTTCATGTGTCTGATAGCCATTTGTATGTCTTCATTGGAGAAGTGTCTGTTCATGTCTTCTGATCATTTTTTGATATGATTATCTGTTTTGTGTGTGTTGAGTTTGAGGAGTTCTTTATAAATCCTGGATATCAACCTTTTGTCTGTACTGTCATTTGCAAATATCTTCTCCCATTCCATGGGTTGCCTCTTTGTTTTGTTGACTGTTTCCTTTGCTGTGCAGAAGCTTTTGATCATGATGAGGTCCCAATAGTTCATTTTCATTTTGTTTCCTTTGCCTTTGGAGATATATCTTGAAAGAAGTTGCTGTGGCTGATATCGAAGAGGTTAGTGCCTTTGTTCTCCTCTAGGATTCTGATGGATTCCTGCCTCATGTTGAGGTCTTTTATCCATTTCGAATTTATCTTTGTGTAAGGTGTAAGGCAATGGTCACGTTTCATTCTTCCACATATAGCTGACCAATTTTCCCAGCACAATTTATTGAAGACTGTCTTTTTTCTACTGTATATTTTTTTCCTATTTTCTCGAAGATCATTTGACTATAGAGCTGAGGGTCCATATCTGGCCTCTCTTCTATGTTCCACAGGTCTGTGTGTCTGTTTTTATGCCAGTACCATGCTGTCTTGGTGATCACAGCTTTGTAGTAAGGTCGAAATCAGGTAACATGATGCCGTCAGTTTTGTTTTTGTTTTCAACATTTCCTTAGAAATTCGGGGTCTATTCTGATTCCATACAAATTTTAGGATTATTTGCTCCAACTCTTTGAGAAATACCGGTGGAATTTTTATCAGAATGTCATTAAAAGTATAGATTTCCCTAGGCAGTATAGACATTTTAACAATGTTTATTCTTCCTATCCAAGAGAATGGACTGGTCTTCATCGTTTTGTGTCTTCTTCAATTCTTTTTTGAGTGTTCTGTAGTATCTTGAGCACAGATCCTTTACCTCTTTTGTTAGGTTTATTCCCAGAGTTCTTGATATCTTTGTTAAAGGACTAAACTTTCCTAAGACAAAGGGGGATTAAAAATTGGTTTACCTATAGGGGTGGCATTGATTGGGGAAAGGGGATTACCTTTAAGTTTAAGGTTCTTTGTGCTATAGTAAATGGAATCAATTCTCTGATTTCCCTTTCTGTATTTTCATTGTTAGTGTATAAGAAAGTTACTGATTTCTGTACATTGACTTTGTATCGTTCCATGTTACTGAATTGCTGTGTGAGTTCTAGTAGTTTGGGGGTGGAGTCTTTTGGGTTTTCCATGTAATGAATCATGTCATCTGTGAAGAGAGAGAGTTTGACATCTTCATTGCCAATTTGGATACTTTTTATTTCTCTTTGTTGTCTGATTGCCGTTGCTAGGACTTCTAATACTATGTTGAACAAGAGTGGTGAGAGTGGGCATCCTTGTCGTATTCCTAATTTCAGCGGGAAGGCTGCAAGCTTTTTCCCATTGAGGATGATATTTGCTGTGGGTCTTTTATAGATAGATTTTATGAAGTTCAGGAATGTTCTCTCTATCCCTATACTTTGAAGTGTTTTCATCAGGAACGTATGCTGGATTTTGTCAAATGCTTTTTTCTGCATCCATTGAGAGGACCATGTGGTTCTTCTCTCTTCTCTTATTGATGTGTTCTATCACACTGATTGATTTGCGAATATTGAACCGTCCTTATAACATAAGGATGAATCCCACCTGGTCATGGTGGATAATCTTTTTAATGTACTGTTGGATCCTATTAGTTAGGATCTTGTTGAGAATCTTAGCATCCATATTCATCAGTGATATTGGTCTGAAATCCTCCTTTTTTGTGGGGTCTTTGCCTGGTTTGGGGATCAGGGTAATGCTGGCTTCATAAAAAGAGTCTGGAAGTTTTCCTTCTGCTTCAATTTGTTGGAACAGCTTCAGGAGAATTGGTGTTATTTCTTCTTTGAAAGGTTGGTAGAATTCCACAGGGAATCTGTCAAGTCCTGGGCTCTTGTTTTTTGGGAGGTTTTTGATCACTGCTTCAATCTCGTTACTAGATATCAGTCTATTCAGGTTGTCAGTTTCTTCCTGGATCAATTTTGGGAGTTTATAGTTTTCCAGGAATGTATCCATTTCATCTAGGTTGCTTAGCTTATTGGCTTATAACTGATGGTAATAACTTCTTATGATTGTTTCTACTTCCTTGGTGTTAGTTGTGATCTCTCCCTTTTCATTCATAATTTTATTAATTTGGGCTTTCTTTCTCTCTTTTCTTTTGGATTAGTGTGGCCAATGGTTTATCGATCTTATTAATTCTTTCAATAAACCAGCTTCTAGTTTCATTAATACATTCTACTGTATCTCTGGTTTCTACCTCATTGATCTCTGCTCTAATCTTGATTATTTCCCTTCTTATGTGTGGAGTTGGTTTGATTTGTCGTTGATTCTCCAGTTCTTTAAGGTGTAGAGACAGCTGGTGTATTCTGGATTTTTCAATTTTTTTGAGGGAGGCTTGGATGACTATAGTTTTCCCCATTAGGATAGCCTTTGCTGTATCCCATAGGTTTTGGAAGGAAGTGTTTCATTGTCATTGGTTTCCATGAATTGTTTAAGTTCTTCTTTGATCTCCTGGTTGATCCAAGCATTCTTAAGCAAGGTCGTCTTTAGCTTCCAGGTGTTTGAGTTCCTTCCGAACTTTTTCTTGTGATTGAGCTCCAGTTTCAAAGCATTGTGATCTGAGAATATGCAGGGAATAATCTCAGTCTTTTAGTACCGGTTGAGTTCTTATTTGTGACCCAGTATGTGTTCTATTTTGGAGAAGGTTACATGTGCACTTGAGAAGAATGAGTATTCTGTTGTTTTATGGTGGAATGTTCTGTATATATCTACGAGTTCCATCTGTTCCAATGTTTCATTCAATGCTCTTGTTTCTTTATTGATTTTCTGTTTGGATGATCCATCTATTACTGAGAGAGGCATGTTAAGATCTCCTATTATTCATGTATTCATATCAACATGACTCTTTATGTTGATTAATAGTTTTCTTATGTAATTGGTTTCTCCCATATTGGGAGCATAGATATTTAAAATTGTTAGATCATCTTGGTGGATAGTCCTTTTAAGAATCATGTAGTGTCCTTCTGTATCTCTGACTACAGTCTTTAGCTTAAAATCTAATTTATCTGATATTAGAATCCCTACCCCGGCCTTCTTTTGAAGCCCATTGGCATGAAAGATGCTTCTCCATCCCTTCACTTTCAGTCTGAGTGTATCTTTAGGTTCAAAATGGGTGTCTTGTAGACAACATATGGATGGGTCCTATCGTTTTATCCAATCTGCAACACTGTGTCATTTTATGGGTGCATTTAGGCCATTCACATTGAGAGTGATTATTGATAGATACATTTTTCTGACATCGTGTTACCTTTGAAGTCTTTCTTTCTGTAGATTGTCTCTATATTTCTGTTCATTGATATTCTTAGGACTTTTCCTCTTTTATAGAACCCCCGTTAATATTTCCTGCAGTGTCCACCTGGTGGTTGCATAGTCTTTTAAACCTTGCCGGTCTTGGAAACTCTTTATCTCTCCATCCATTTTGAATGTCCGTCTTGCTGGATAAAGTATTTTTAGCTGCCTGTTCTTCTCATTTAGTGCCCTGGATATATTTTTTCAGCCCTTTCTGATTTTCCAGGTGTCTATGGACAGGTCTGATGTTATTCTGATGGGCTTTCCTCTGTATGTAAGGAGCTTCTTTGTCCCTGCTGCTTTCACGAGGGACTGCCTACATTTATAATTCTTCATTCTTACTATCAGGTCTCTCGAGGACTTTCAAGAATCTATAATCTTGGGGGGAAACCGTTCTGCCTCTAGTACATTAATGCTGGTTCCATTCATGAGATTGGGAAAATTGTCATAGACAACTTGTTCCACTATATCTTCTAGACTTCTTTCTTTCTCCTCCCCTTCCAGGGATTCCAATAATTCTAACGTTGGAACGTTTTCTGGCATTATTTATTTCCCTGGTTCTGTTTTCATGGCTTCTGAGCTGTTTGTTCCAGACTTCCTCCTGATCCTTTTTCTCTATCTGTTTGTCCTCCAGATCACTAATTCTATCTTCTGTCTCAGTTACCCTAGCATTTAGAGAGTTTAGATTAGATTGGAACTCATTGAGAGCATTGTGAACATCATCCCTGGTGGCTTTCAGTTCTGTCCTAACATTGTGAACATCATCCCTGGTGGTTTTCAGTTCTGCCCTAATTAATTCCGTTTGGTCATCCATGGCTTTCTCCAACCTAGCTATTGCCTGGATAATTGTTAGCCTGAATTTCCTTTCCGACATATTGTCTACGTCAATAGCCATTAGCTCTCTTGTAGAAGGCCCATCCTCTGTATTTTTCTTCTGTTGGGCATTCCTCCTCCTAGTCATTTTGGTGAGAGATGACTGATCCAATGTAGCTGGATGTATCAACCGTGGTGCAGGCAAGGTACACATTGGAATGCTTCTGAGCAATCAGGTTTCCCCACCCAAATGAGAGTAAAAGGAAAAGAAAAATAAAAGAGAGAGAGAGAGAGAGGCAAAAAAGGGAAGATAAAAGAAAAGGCTCAGCCCAAATGGGCCCCAAGGTAAGATTTATGAAGTATACAATCAAAAACAGACAAACAAAAAGACTGATAAAAGTGTATAACAAGAGAAAAAATTATATGTATATATATAAAAGCAAAAATAGGAAGAACCTCATTAAAAAGAACCCCAAGTATAAGATTTATATCCTTTCAGGACAAACACAAATACACAGAAGCACTGGTGGAAGAAAAAGTTGGGAGAGTGGTTGTAAATTCTTAGTGTGCATGAGGAAGTTTATTTTGATTCTTCCTGGATGTATTTTGATATCTTTGTTAAAGGACGCAACTTTCCTAAGACAAAGGGGGATTAAAAATTGGTTTACCTATAGGGGTGGCATTGATTGGGGAAAGGGGATTACCTTTAAGTTTAAGTCTATATGAATATTAGGAAGCAAAAATAAAAAAAGAATAAACTGAACTAAAATTTTAAAAAAATATTTTAAAAAATAGGAAAGCAAAAGAAAACATGCGTGTATGTATCAAAAAGTTCAGGTTAGAAGGTTATTATGGAATTTGATGTACTGGACATCTCACTGTGATGGTAAATAGGTTAAAAACTTATCTATATAAGAATAATGAACCAGAATAGTGGTAATGAATTAAAAATAAAAGTTGTATTTATGAAATAGTGGTGGTGGTTCTCTTGTTGTCTTTTTTTTTTTTTCTTTCCTGGTTGGTTTTCTGGTGGAGGGGCCTGCCACCTGGGTTTTCAGTCAATGATGTTCCCTGAGTTAAGTCCTCCCACCCCCCTCAAGGGGGTGGGCTCTGAGGAAACTGGTTTTTTCAGGCTTTTGTTCTCTGAAGCTTTTTATGTTTGTTCATCTGTTTTCTCTCGCCTTGATAGCTTTTGATGGTTTTTGGAGGTTTAGAGGAAAGCAAACTGCACCCTGACCTCCCTCTCAGAAAGAAGCCTCAGTCTGCTTCCCTGTGGGTGCTGAAGAGTGCATAAATTCCCCCTTGGTCACTGGCAGAGGTGGGTCTGAGTCGCGGTCCCTGGGGACACAGGATCTCCTGCTTGTATCCAAAACCACAGCAGCAGCGGCTGTCTGGGCAGCTCCAGACCACCAGAGAGGTTCCAAGCAGTGATCGCACACTGAGATTTTCCCACTGGCCTGGGCTGGGAGTGCCTAGTCTTTCCGGGTCAGAAAGCTCCTGGCTGGCGCCTGCGCGCACCTCTCCCAGGGGAGGGTGTGGGGCGCGCGCATCTCAGGCTCTGATAGCGGGGCACAGGTCTAAGAGCACCAAGCTGGTGCCTGCCCTCACCTCTCTCAAGGGAGGGTGTGGGGCGCACACGTCTCAGGCTCTGATAGCGGGGCCTGGTGTTCTGCCTTCTGGCGAGGCTCCCAGCCCCTCACGGGAGCCTGACCCCACGCGTTCTCGGGCTCGCTGGCGGCTCAGGGACCAAGACCTGCTTTCTCCACCACACTCTCTCTGGGTCAATGCCTGGGGAGGCTGTCCTGGGTCCAGGGACTTAAGCCCCTGTCCCTAACCACCCGATTCCCACAATTTCCCCCCATGATCCTTTGCTCTTTTTGAGTGCTTTCAACCAGACTCCAAGTTAATACTGTTCCCCAGACGCAGGGCACTCTCGTATTGGGGTATTACTGTCCAATCAGTCGCCTCTGGTGGGTCCCTCCCCCTTTTGTTTATCTTCTGGTATCAGTCCTACGTTCCCACTCTGCTTTACCTCCCCACTGGTGTCTTCTGCCCCTGTAGAGATCCAGATGTGTATAATTCTGATCTCAGGCTGATTTTATGGGTGATCGGAGTTCTTTGGTAGGTAATCAGGTCACTTTAGGGTACAGATTGAAACGGCGCCTCCTCCTACTTCCCCGCCATCTTTTCTCTCCAGAGCCTCCATTTTTTTCTTGCACCTCATTAATAGCTTTTTTGATTTCAACTTGGTTAGATTTTAGTTCCTTTTTTTCTCCAGAAAGGGCTTTTATTTCTCCAGATAGGGTTTCTCTAATATCTTCCATGCCTTTTTCAATCCCAGCTAGTACCTTGAGATTCGTCATTCTGAACTCTAGATCTGACATATTACCAATGTCTGTATTGATTAGGCCCCTAGGCTTCGGTACTGCCTCTTGTTCTTTTTTTTTTGTGGTGAGTTTTTCCACCTTGTCATTTTATCCGGATAAGAATATATGAAGGAGTGAAAAAAATACTAAAAGCAAACACCCCAGGAAAATGTGCTTTAACCAAATCAGAAGAGACCCCAAATTGTGGGGGGAAGAAGTTTAGAAAGAAGTTTAGAAAAAAGTTTAGAAAACAAATTTTAAAAAGAAAAAATGTATAAATAATTATATATATATATCTTAGACTGGTGAATAGAACAGAATCACCCACTTAATTTTGGGAGTATTTTCGTCTTTTCGCAGAAACTATCTCTCAAAATTATAAAGAATGAAAAAATATATTTAAATATATTTAAATATTTATATCATATATTATATATATAATATGTATATACACACAAAATACACAATAATACACAAAATATACACACACACCAAATAAGGGTAGACATGATGAAGGGCTGGAATATGACTATAAAGATGAAACTATTTTTAAAAAATTTCTAAAAAAGGAGTTGATAAGATAAGTTGGTTGGGAGTATGAAGAGAAAGAAAATGGAGAGAATTTGCTCAGGCTGGAGACTAGAACAAAGCCCTGTACTAGATTTAGGGTATATTTTGATTTATTAGAAGAAGTTGTATCCCAAATTTTTTAGAAGAGAAAACCCTATGTGTATACAAAAAATAAAGTTAGGCACAATGAAGAATAAAATATGACTATAATAATGAAGTTTCAAAAAGTTTTTTTTAACGAAAGGTATTGTTAAGATAAACTAGTTTAAAAATGTTAAAAGAGGAAAAAGTAAAAGTTAAAAAATTTTTAGCATAAGAAAAAAATAAAATGAAAAAAATTAATTAACTTTGCAAGACTAAAGAATCATGGGAAGAAAGCCATGAATTCCATGCTTTGCTTTCTCCTCCTCTGGAATTCCACTGTTCTCCTTGGTAAGTAAACTTGTCTTGGCTGGATTTCTTGCTGATCTTCTGGGGGAGGGGCCTGTTGTAGTAATTCTCAAGCGTCTTTGCCTGAGGCAGAATTGCACCGCCCTTACCAGGGGCTGGGCTAAGTAATCTGCTCATGTTTGCTTTGGCGAGCTTTTGTCCCCTGAACACTTTCAGTAGAGCTCTGGAGGATGAGAATGAAAATGGTGGCCTCCCAGTCTCTGGGCCAGAGGAGCCAAGAACCCAGGGGCCCACTCCTCAGGGCACCCTCGGAGAAAAGCACTCAATCACTCTCGTATCCCTGGCCTCCGGCCGTGCTCCGAGCTCAACCAGCCTGTGACCAAGCGTCTCTTTGTCTCACAGCCCTGCTTGGAGTCTCCAAACCCAGCAGATCCCTGCTTTCTTCTGGGGGGGGTCTCCCCGGATCTTGTGGGGTCTCTGCTCACAGAGCAGTGCCCTGACTGTGTCATGGATCACAGTTTAAGGTAACCCCAAGTTGAGAGCTCACTCCTTGGCTCCGTCTCTGTAGCCGGCTTCCCTGCTCTTAATACCTGTGAGCTCTGCAACACTCAGACACCCTGATCCTTCTGTGACCCCGTGGTACCTGAGACCACGCTGTCCCCACTTGGGCTTCACCCCGGCTTAGCCTCTGGAGTGATGTCCCTCAGTGGAGCAGGTTTTTAAAAGTTCTGATTTTGTGCTACATTGCTCCGCTGCTTGCTGGGAGCCAGCCCCTGCCCTCATGGTCTATCTTTCCATCGCTTTGGATTCGCTTCTCCACAGGTCCTACCTTTCAGAAAGTGGTCAACTTTCTGTTTCTAGAATTGCTGCTCTTCTTCTCTTTGATCTCCTGTTGGAATTGTAGGCATTTGGAATGGTTTGATAAACTATCTAGCTCATCGCCTACTACCTGATGTCATCTCAGCCTGCTACTTCTCTGCCATCTTGACTCCTCCCCCCCCATCTTTGCACTTCTTAAATCATGTCTTTAACTTCTTCAAGGTGGCCTCTTCTCTCCCTTTAGTTGTGGAATTTGTTCTGTCAGCCTTCAGGCCTATTTCTGGAGTAGTTAGAATGATTTGATGGTTATCTAGTTGTATTCATGGGACAAGGTGAGCCCAGGGTCCTCCTTATCCACCACCGTCTTTGATGCTTTCTTTTTAGGCTTTTGAAAAGTTGGTGGTAGTTATTCATAAGCCATAAGTTCAAAGTGTTTGACAACCTCTTTGTTATATCTGAAGTGCTCAGTTGTGTGTTATTTATACTTACACCAAAATGTGGCCCAAATACTTTGCCTATATAAATTTGAAATGTTAGAGTTTTATCATGAAAATTCCAGGGATACATGTTTTGAGAACCTATTACTGTTTGTTATCAGCATCTGTTAGAAAAATCCATGCATGCATGACCACTTCCCCAAATTAAAAAGAATAAATAATCATTCATTAGGGAAGCAGAAAACTTACTTGGTTAATAGATTTGCTATTGGTTGTCTTCCCTGTGCATATTGATTAACACAACATGGCTGCCACATAGTAGCCTAATGGAAAGAAAAAGTGGTTTGAAGAAAATATACTTGAGTGCTGTGGATCACATATGATTGGGTGACCCTTGGGAAAATCAATTAACTGATTTGACACTTATATTTGTCACTTTATCTAAATTTTATTTTTGCTAAGTGAGTCCAGTTACAACTCTGTTTCCCTTAGTAGCTTGGGACTTCCTTCTTTATGGTCTCCAGGCAAAACCTCTGTGTGATCTGCCTGGAGTGAAACTCCTTCCCCAGCTGTCAAAGATACACTTGACTTATTGGTATATTTTTCACTTATTCCTACCAGGCCTGGAGTATCTTGATTTCTTTGTTCTTTAAATGTTTGCCATTGCCAGTGGTGACACATTAAGCATATTGTAACATAATTAACATTGAATATTCCTCAGAAAGTAAAGAGAGTGTTTTGTTTCTTTTTTTTAACTCTGTATTTGTAGCCCTCCCCACACTATGCCAAAACATCCAAATGAAAATGAAAAAGTACAGGTGCCATTAAAACATCTGATATCCTTATGATGTTGGTGTCCAGAATATTCAGTTGTTCCATTGTACCACCTCAAATTCACACCATCACACATCCCGAAGTTGTTTGCCTGCTTTCCTCCAGGAGCAAGGCAATGCCCTTCAGGCTCTATTCCAGCCAAGCCCACTGACCTTGGGACACCTGGGTGGCTTGGTGGGTTAAGCCTATGCCTTCAGCTTAGGTCATAATCTCGGGGTCCTGGGATCAAGCCCCATATTCGGCTTTCTACTCAGCGGGGAGCCTGCTTCTCCTCCTCTCTCTGCCTGCTGCTCTGCCTACTTGTGATTTCTCTCCCTCTGTCAAATAAAGAAAATTAAAAAAAAACCTTTCAGGTTATAATCCTGCTGATTGCAAGAAATCACAAAATTAAGTCCCTCTCTTGCTCCTCTTTGTTGTTGTCATCTATAGAACCCATGCCACTCTCTCTAGTCGAGAGTGATGGCTTTATAAACTGAGATTTCTTCACTTCCCCACCACTACTCCTGTCCTTGTTCTTAACAACTTGAGCAACCGTGTAGACAATTGATCCAGCATCTTTATCTCTCAAATCCTCAGGCTCTTTGCTTCTAATAACCTGTTAGTTCCTCCATCTCAGCAGCTATTCTGGAAATTTTTAAATTATTATATTATGTTAGTCACCATACAGCACATCATTAATTTTTGATGTAGTGTTCTATGACTCATTGTTTTCATATAACACCTAGTGCTCCATGCCATATGTGCCGTCCTTAATATACATCACTCGGCTAACACATCCCCCCACCGCCCCTCCCCTATAAAACCCTCAGTTTGTTTCCTAGAGTCCATATTCTCTCATGGTTCTTCTCTCCTTTTGATTCCTTAAACCCACTTCATTTTCCCCTTCTTTATCCTAATGTCCTCCATGCTATTCCTGTCTCACAAATAAGTGAAACCATATGGTAATTGATTTTTGCTGTTTGACTTATTTCACTTAGCGTAATCTCCTCCAGTTCCATCCATGTTGATGCAAAAGTTGAGTATTCTTCTTTTCTGATGGCTGAGTAATACTCTGTTACATATATGGGCCACACTTTCTTTATCCATTTGTATGTTGAAGGGCATCTTGGCTTCTTACACAGTTTGGCTATTATGGACATTGCTGCTATGAACATTGGGGTGCTTGTGGCCCTTCTTTTCACTACATCTGTATAATTGGGGTAAATACCCAGTAATGGATATGTCTGGGTCATAGAGTAGCTCTATTTTTAACTTTTTGAGAACCCTCCAGACTGTTTTCCAAAGTTGCTATACCAACTTGCATTCCCACCAACAGTGTAAGAGTTTTCCCCTTTCTCCACAACCTTTAAAACATTTGTTGTTTCTTGCCTTGTCAATTGTTGCCATTCTAACTGATGTAAGGTGGTATCTCAAGGTGGTTTTTATTTGAATTGCCCTGATGGCTAATTATGGTGAACAATTTTTTTCATGCGTCTGTTAACCATTTGTATGGAGAAGTGTCTGTTCATGTCTTCTGCCCATTTTTTTAAGATTTATTTATTTATTTGACAGAGAGAGAACACAAGCAGGCAGAGAGGCAGGCAGAGAGAGAGGAGGAAGCAGGCCTCCCACTGAGCAGAGAGCCCGACGCGGGGCTCGATCCCAGGACTCTGGGATCATGATCTGAGGCGAAGGCAGAGGCTTTAACCCACTGAGCCACCCAGGCGCCCCTCTCCTGCCCATTTTTTGACATGATTATTTGTTTTTTGGGTGTTGGGTTGGAGAAGTTCTTTACAGATCTTGGATATCAGCCCTTTATTTCTAGTGTCATTTGCAAATATCTTCTCCCATTCCATGTGTTGCCTCTTTGTTTTGTGGACTATTTCCTTTGCTGTGCAAAAACTTTTGATCTTGAAGTTCTGAAAGTTCATTTTTCTTTTTGTTTCCTTTGCTTTTGCAGACTTGTCTTTTTTTTTTTTTTAAAGATTTATTTTTTTTGAAAGATAGAGATTACAAGTAGGCAGAGAGGCAGGCAGAGAGAGAGAGAGAGGAGGAAGCAGGCTCCCAGCCAAGCAGAGAGCCCGATGCGGGGCTTGATCCCAGGACCCTGGGATCATGACCTGAGCCGAATGCAGAGGCTTTAACCCGCTGAGCCACCCAGGCGCCCCTGCAGACTTGTCTTGAAAGAAGTTGCTGGGGCTGATGTCGAAGAAGTTACTGCCTAAGTACTCCTCTAGGATTTTGATGGATTCCTGTTTCACATTGAAGTCTTTCATCAATTTTGAGTTTATCTTTGTGTATGGTGTAAGTGAATGGTTGAGTTTCATTCTTCTGTATGTAGCTGTCCAATTTCCCCAGCACCATTTATTGAAGAAACTGGCTTTTTTCCATTGGCTATTTTTCTCCTGCTTTATCAAAGATCAGTTGGCCATACAGTTGAGAGTCAATATTTGGGCTCTCTGTTCTGCCACACTGATCTGTGTGTCTGTTTTTGTGTCAGTACCATGCTGTCTTGGTGATCACAACATTGTAATGTATCTTGGAATCAGGCAACATGATGCCCCCAGCTTTGTTTATCTTTTTCAACATTTCCTGGGTGGTTCAGGGTCTTTTCTGGTTCCATACAAGTTTTAGGATTGTTTGTTCCAGCACCTTGAAAAATGCCATTGGTATTTTGATCAGGATGATGTTGAAAGTATGGATTGCTCTGGGCAGCATAGACATTTTAATGGTGTTTATTCTTCTGATCAAAAAGAATGGAATGTTTTTCCATCTTTTTGTGCCTTCTTCCATTTCTTTCATAAGTGTTCTGTAGTTTCTAGAACATAGATCATTCACCTCTTTGGTTAGGTTTATTCCAATGTATCTTATGGTTTTTGGTGTAAATGGAATCAATTCCCTAATTTCTCTTTGAACAAATTAATAAGATCAATAAACCACTGGCTGGACTTAGCCAAAAGAAAAGAGCAAGGACCCAAATTAATAAAATTAAGAATGAAAGGGGAGAGATCATGACTAACACCAAGAAATAGAAAAGAATTTCTAGAGATTATTACCAACAACTATATGCCAAAAAATTAAACAATCTGAAAGAAATGGATGCCTTCCTGAAGTCTATAAACTACCAAAACTGAAACAGGAAGAAATTGACAACCTGAAGAGACCAATAACCAGTAACGAGATTAAAACAATCATCAAAAGCATCACAAAAACAAGAGTATAGGACCTGATGTATTCCCTGGGGAACTTTTCCAAATATTCAAAGAAGAAATAATACCTATTCTCCTGAAGCTGTTTCAAAAAATAGAAACAGAAGGAAAACTTTCAGACTCATTCTATGAGACCAGTATTACCTTGATCCCCAAACCAGACAAAGACTCTATCAAAATGGATAATTTCAGACCAATATCCATGATGAACATGAATGCCAAGATTCTCAACAAGATCTTAGCTAATAGGATCCAACAGTAGATTGAAAGGATTATCTACCACAACCAGGTGGGATTTATTCTTGGGATGCAAGTGTGGTTCAACATTTGCAAATCTATCAATGTGATGGAACACATTAATAAGAGAAGAGAGAAGAACAACATGGTCCTCTCAATTGGTGCAGTAAAAAACATTTGACAAAATACACATCCTTTCCTGATTAAAACTCTTCAGAGTGTAGGGTTAGAGGGAATATTCCCTAATTTCTTAAAATCCATCAGTGAAAAGCCCACAGTGAACATCATTCTCAATGGGGAAAAGATGAGAGCCTTTCCCTTAAGATCAGGAACATGACAAGAAGGCCCACTCTCGCCCCTTTTGTTCAACATAGTAGTAGAAGTCCTAGCAACAGCAGTCAAGCAACAAAAAGAAATAAAATGTGCTTAAATTGGCAAAGAAGAAGTCAAACTCTCACTCTTCACAGATGACATGATCCTTTATGTGGAAAACCCAAGACCCCACCCCCAAATTACTAGAGCTTGTAAAGCAATTCAGCAATGTCACAGGATACAAAATCAAAGCATAGAAATCAGTTACATTTCTGTACACTAACAATGTGACTGAAGAAAGAGAGATTAAGAAATTGATTCCATTCACAACTTCACCAAAACCCATAAGATACCTAGGAACAAACCTAATGGAAGAGGTAAAGGATCTGTACTCTTTTTAAAAAATTAACATATAATGTATTATTTGCCCCAGGGGTACAGGTCTGTGAACTGTCAGGCTTACACACTTCACAGCACTCACCATAGCACATACCCTCCCCAATGAAGGATCTGTACTCTTAAAACCACAGAACATTTCTGAAAGAAAGAAATTGAGGAAGACACAAAGAGATGGAAAAAGACTCCATGCTCATGGATTGGAAGAACAAATATTGTTAAATGTCTATGCTACTCAGAACAGTCCATATATTCAATGCGATCCGTATCAAAATACCATTGACATTTTTCACAGAGCTGGAACAAACAATCCTAAAATTTGTATGGAACCAGAAAAGATCCTGAATCACCAGGAGAATGTTGAAAAAGAAAACCAAAGCTGGGGGCATAGTGATACCTGACTTCAAGCGGTATTACAAAACTATGATCTTTAAGACAGCATGGTACTAATAAGGTCTTTATAGATTTTGGATACTAGCCTTTTATATAATATGTCAATTGTGAATATCTTCTCCCATTCCATAGTTTGCCTTTTAGTTTTATTGATTGTTTCCTTTGCTGTGCAAAAGCCTTTTATCTTGATGAAGTCTCAATAGATCTTTTTTGCTTTTGTTTCCCTTGCCTTTCGAGACATGTTTAGCGAGAAGTTGCTGAAGCTGAAGTCAAAGAAGTTGCTGTCTGTGTTCCCCTCCAGAACATTGATAGATTCCTCTCTTACATTTAGGTATTTCATACATTTTGAATTCATTTTTGTGATAGTGTAAGAAAGTAGTCCAAGTTTCATTCTTCTACAACTGGCTGTCCAATTTTCCTAACACCATTTGTTGAAGATACTATCTTTTTTCCATTGGATATTCCTTCCTGCTATGTCAAAGATTACTTGACCATAGAGTTGAGAGTCAATTTTTGGGTTAATTATTCTCTTCCATTGATTTATGTGTTTGTTTCTGTGCTAGTACCATACTGTCTTGATGATTACAGTTGTGTAATACAGCTTGAATTCCAGAATTTTGATGCCTCCAGGTCTGTTAAAGTGATAATATATTTGGATATTAACCTTTTATCTGATACAGAATTTGCAAATATTTGATCACAATTTATAGGTTGCATTTCATTTTGATGATGGTTTACTTTATTGTACAGATTTTTCATTAGATTTAGCTTTACTTGTTGTTTTTTGTTTGGTTTAGTTTGATTTTTTTTTGCCTTTGCTTTTGGTGTAAAATCCTAAAAATCACTGTGGAGATCAATATCAAGGAGCTTGGCCTATATGTTTTCTTCTAGGGGTTTCATGGTTTTGATCAAGTCCTTAAACATTTTGAGGGTTTTGTGTGTGTGTGTGTGTGTGTGTGTGTGTGTGTGTGTGTATGGTATAAGATAGTGGTCAAATGTCATTCTATACATGTGGTGGTCCAGTTTTCCCAACACCATTTAGTGAAGAAACTTCTTTCTTTATTGTATACTCTTGGCTCCCTTGTCATAAGTTAATAGACCATATCTTTGTGGTTTTGTTTCTGGGCCTTCTACTCTGTTCCATTGATCTAGGTGTCTGTTTTTATTCTAATACCATACTGTTTTAATTATCATACCTTTGTAAAATAGTTTGAAATAAGGAAGTGTGATGTTTCTACCTTTGTGTTCCTTTCTCAAGATTTCTTTGGTTATTTGTGGTCTTCTGTGAATCAACACAAATTTTAGAATTTTTTTTCTGTTTCTATAAATACTGCCAGGGGAATTTTCATTGGGATTGCATTGAATTTGTAGATTACTTTGTGTAGTATGGGCATTTTAATAATATTAATTCTTCCATTTCATAAGCATGGTATATTTTTCAACTTACCTCTGTCTTCTTCAACTTGATTCACGAATGTATTTCAGTTTTCCGTGTAAGAGGTTTTTAAACTCATTGTCTAAGTACATTCCTAGGTATTTTATGCTTCTAATGTAATTGTAAATGGGAATGTTTTCTTGCTTTCTCTCTCTGATAATTCATTGTTATTGTATAGGTATGCACCAGATTTTTGTATATTGATTCTGAATTCTGCAACTTTTGGTATGTGGCATTTCCATTTTAGTTTTTCTCAAGATATTTCTTGATTCCCCCTTTTATTTCTTCTTTGGCCAATTGACTGTTCAGTAGCATGGTATTTAATCTCCACATATTTGTGAATTTTCTGTTTTCATCTGTAATTGATTTTTAGTGTTATACCATTATGTTTTTAAAAGATATTTGATATGAATTCAATCTACTTAATTTTATTATGACTTGTCTTATGACCTAACATGTGATCTATCCATCCAGAATGTTTAATTTGCAATTATATTGTTACTTTAAGATGAAGTATCCTGTATATATCTTTTGTAGGCAGCAAATACATGGGTCATGTTTTTTTTAATCCATTCAGCCAATCTTCATCTTTTGATTGGAACATATACATCTAAAGTAACTATTGATAGGTACAGAATCATTGTTTTCATGCTTTTTTGTGATTCTTTGTTTCTTTCCTGTCCTTCTGCTCTCTTCCTTTGTGCTTTGATGATTTTCTGTGGTGGTATGCTTACATTTCTTTCTCTTTCTCTTTTGTGTTTCTACTATGTATTTTTGGTTTGTGGTTACCATGAGGGTTACATGAAACAACTTGTATATAATAGTCTATTTTAAGCTGATAACAATTTAAGTTTGAATGAATTCTAAAGCTCTACATTTTTATTCCCCCTCATATTTTATGCTTTGGCTGTTATAATGTTACATCTATTATCCTGTATATATATATTAATAAATTATTGTAATTATAGTTATTTTTACTACTTTTGTCTTTTATCCTTTATACTATACTTTTATAAGTGATTGACTCAGCACCTTCACAACATTACTCTGAGTTTTAAAGTATATTTACATTTGCCAGTGAGATTTACACTTTCATATGTTTTCCTGTTACTAATTTGTGCTCTTTTATTTTAACTTTAACATTTCCTGTAAGGCTGATCTGGTGGTAATGAGCTCCTTTCACTTCTGTTGGTCTGGAAAACTCTCTCTCTCTCCTTTAATTATGAAGAGTTTTGCTAAGAAAAGTATTTCTCAGTGACAGTTTTTTTCTTTCAACACTTAAAAAAAAGATTTTATGTATTTATTTGACAGTGAGAGAGACAGTGAGAGAGGGAGTACAAGCAGGGGGAATAGGAGAGGGAGAAGCAGGCTCCCTGCTGAGCAAGGAGCCCAATGCAGAGCTCAATCCCAGGACCCTGAGATCATGACCTGAGTCAAAGGCAGATGCTTAAGGACTGAGCCACCAAGGTGCCCCTCTTTCAGCACTTTGAATATATTCACCACTCAATTCTGGCCTGCTAAGGCACTGCTCAAAAATCCACTAGTAATCTTATGGAGTTTCTTTGCACATAACAAGTTGTTTTTCTCTTTCTTCTTTTAATATTCCTTCCTTCTCTGTAACTTTTGACACTATAATTATAATGTATCTTGGAGTGGTCCTCTTTGGATTCATCATGATTTGAACTCTCAGGGCTTCCTGGATCTGGATGTCTGTTTTTTCCCCAAAGTTAGGGACATTTTCAGTCATTATTTCTTCAAATAATTTTTATGCCCTTCTTTCTCTTTCTTCTCCTTCTGGGATCACTATAATGAAAATGTTGATCCACCTAGTGTTATTCCATAAGTCCCTTAAACTATACTCATTCTTTTACATTTTTTTTTCTTGTGGCTAATCTGATGGATAAGTTCTACTTCCTTGCTTTTGAGTTAATCTTTCCTTTTTTCTGTTTCCTCTAGTCTGTTATTTAACACTTATACTGTGTTTTTCAGTAGTTATTGTATTCTTCAGCTCTGTGACTTCCATTTGGTACTTTCTTATATATCCCATCTCCTTTAAAATTCTCACCTTGTTCATGTATTGTCTTTCCAACCTCAGTGAGTATATTTATTACCAATACTTTGAACTCTTTATCAGGTAAATTACTTTATTTCATTGCAGTCTTTTCTGATGTTTTATATTGCTCTTTGTTTGGAACATATTCCCCTGTTCTTCACTGTCCTTAATTCTGTTTTGTTTTGTATCCATTAGAAAAAAACAGCTACTTCTGCCAATTTTAAAACAATGGCCTTGTGTAGGGTATGAAACTTATTGTTCATCCTTGCCCTAGCTCTTGGTTGTTTCTCTTTGTGATTATCCTGTGTGATTTTTCCAAATAGCCTAGTTTGTTCTTAACACTTTGCAGTAGTCGAGGGTGTGCCAAGACCTGTCAGTGTCCCATAGGGGTGAATCTCAATCAGCATCTAGATTCAGGCTGATTGGAAGTCAGATTCTCATGCAGCAGCTTTTGAAGTATCCAAACATACATTCGTCAAAGGAAGTATAGGAAGTGGAAATTTTTCTCTTCTTTCTCTGAGCCTTTTCAAGAATTGTTTCTTTGAGAGAGGAGGAGCAAGATGATAGAGAAGTAGAACACCTTGTTTTAACCGTTCCCTGAATTGAGATAAATATCTACCAGAACACTCTGAACACCCATGAAAATCAGCCTGAGATCTAAGATATTACACTTCTGGATCTCTATGGGGGCATATCATCAGTGAAGAGGTGCACCTTCACTGGAACATGGTTGATATATTCAGCTATACATCCCCTATACATATAGGAGAAGGAACACCCAACAAAGGTAAAAATCAGAGACTGTGTATAGGAGAAGGAACACCCAACAAAGGTAAAAATCAGAGACTGTGATCTCTGCCACAGAACTATAGGATATGGATATAAACAATATGTTAGAAATGGAATTCAGGGTAATGATTATCCAGGCAATGGTTAGGTTGGAGAAGACCATTAGTGGCAACATAGAATCTCTAAGGGCAGAAGTGAGATCTGATCTGGCAGAAGTTAAAAATGCTATCAATGAGATCCAATCTAATCTAAATACTCTAACAGCTTGGCTAACCAAGGCTGAAGATCAAATTAGTGATCTAAAAGGCAAACTAATAGAAAAGAAGGATCAGGAGGAGGTCAGGAACAGTTTAGAAGGCATGAAAATAGAATTAAGGAAATAAATGATACCATGAACCTTTTCAATGTCAGACTTATTGGGATCCCTGAGGGAATGGAGGAAGAAAGGTTAGAAGATATAGTTGGACAAATACTGGATGAAAATTTACCTAATCTGGGAATGGAACAACTGTTCATGTCCTAGAGACAGGACACTCCCCAAGATCAACAAGTCTTGAAAGATCTCCACACACTGAATTGTGAAATTCACAAATCATAAAATCAGACAGGAGGTCTTAAGGGCAACTAGGGGAAGAGATTGCTTATGTACAGAGGAACGATCATCAGAATAACATCAGGCCTGTCCATAGAAACCTGGCAAACCAGAATGGGCTGGCAAGACATATACAGAGCACTAAATGAGAAGAACATGCAGGCAAGAATAATTTATCCGCCAAGGCTGACATTCAGAATGGATGGAGAGATAAAGAACTTCCAAGACTGGCAAGGTTTAAAAGTGTATGTGACCACTAAGCTGGCACTACAAGAAATATGAAGGGGGGGGGTTATAAAAGAAGAAAGAACCCAAGAGTGACATAGAACAGAAATTTACAGAGACAATCTGTAGAAACAAGGACACCACAGGCAACATGATGTCAATGAAAACTTATCTTTCAATAATCACTCTCAGCGTGAATGGCCTAAATGCTCCCATAAAACATTACAGGGTTGCAGGTTGGATAAAATGACAGGGCCTGTCCATATGCTGTCTACAAGAGACACATTTGGAACCTAAAGATACATACAGACTGAAAGGGAAGGGGTGGAGAAACATCTTTCATGTCAATGGACCTCAAAAAAAGCTGTAGTAGCAATTCTCAGATCAGATAAATTAGATTTTAAGCTAAAGACTGTAGTCAGAGATACAGAAGGATGCTACATCATTCTTAAAGGGTCTATCTACCAAGATCTAACAATTGTAAATATTTATGCCCCCAATATGGGAGTAGCCAACTACATAAGCCAACTGTTGCCCAAAATAAAGAGTCATATTGATATGAATACATTAATTGTAGGGCATCTTAACATGCCATTCTCAGTAATAAGTCATCTAAGCAGAAAATCAATAAAGAAACAAGAATTTTGAATGACACATTGGATCAGATGAACCTCATAGATATATATAGGACATTCCATCCTAAAACAATAGAACACTCATTCTTTTCGAGTGCACATGGAACTTTCTCCAGCATAGACCACATACTGGGTCACAAATTAGTTTTCAGCTGATACCAAAAGACGGAGATTAGTCCCTGCATATTCTCAGACCACAATGCTTTGAAACGGGAACTCAATCACAAGAAAAAGTTTGGAAGGAATTCAAACACTTGGAAGCTAAAGACCATCCTGCTGAAGAATGTTTAGATCAACCAGGAAATCAAAAAAGAATGTAAAAAAAAAATCATGGAAATCAATGAGAATGAAGACACATCAATCCAAAACCTACGGGACAGTGTAGACAGTCCTAAGGGGGAAATACATAGCCATCCAAGCCTCCCTCAAATAAAATTTAAAAATCCAGAATACACCAACTCTCTTTACACCTTAAAGAACTGGAAAATCAACAACAAATTAAGCCAACCCCATGCACAATGAGGGAAATAATTGAGATTAGAGCAGAGATCAATGAGTTACACACTAGAGATATAGTAGAACACACTAAGGAAACTAGAACCTTGTTTGTTGAAAGAATTAATAAGATTAATAAGATTGGTAAACCACTGGTCAGACTTATCCAAAAGAAAAGAGAAGGAACCCAAATAAATAAAATTATGAATGAAAAGGGAGAGACCACGACTAACACCAAGGAAATAGAAACAATCATCAGAAATTATTATCAACAATTATATGCCAGTAAGGTAAGCAACCTAGAAGAAATGGATGATTCCTGGAAACCTATAAACTTCCAAGACTGAAACAGGAAGAAATTGACAACCTGCATAGACCAACATCTAGTAATGAGATTGAAGCAGTGATCAAAAACCTCCCAAAAAACAAGAGCCCAGGACCTGGGGAATTCTACCAAAATTTCAAAGAGGAAATAATACCTATTCTCCAGAAGCTGTTTCAAAAAATTGAAGCAGAAGAAAAACTTCCAGACTCTTTCTATGAAGCCAGCATTACTCTGATCCCCCAAACCAGACAAAGACCCCATCAAAAAGGAGAATTTCAGACCAATATCACTGATGAATATGGATGCCAAGATTCTCAACAAGATCCTAGGTAATAAGACCCAACAGTACATTAAAAAGATTATCCAACATGATCAGATGGGATTTATCCCTGAGATGCAAGATTGGTTCAACATTCACAAATCAATCAATGTGATAGAACAAATCAATAACAGAAGAGAGAAGAACCACATGGTCCTCTCAATGGATGCAGAAAAAGCATTTGACAAAATCCAGCATCTGTTCCTGATTAAAACACTTCAAAGTATGGGGATAGAGAGAAAATTCCTCAACTTCAAAAAATATATCTATAAAAAACCCACGGCAAATATCATTCACAATGGGGAAAAGATGAGAGACTTTCCCTTAGGATCAGGAACACGACAAGGATGCCCACTCTTAACACTGTTGTTCGAGCAACAGCAATCACACAGCAAAAAGAAATAAAATGTATTTGAATTGGCAAAGAATAAGTAGATCTCTCTCTCCTTATAGATGACATGATACTTTATATGGAAAACCCCGAATACTCCACCCCCAACCTCCTAGAACTCATACAGCAATTCGGTAATGTGGCAGGATACAAAATCAGTGCACAGCAATCAGTTGTTTCTTATACACTAACAATGAAAATATAGAAAGGAAAATTAGAGAATTGATTCCATTTACTATAGAACCAAGAACCATAAGATACCTTGGAATAAACCTAACCAAATAGGTAAAGAATTTGTACTCAAGGAACTACAAAACACTCATAAAGAAATTGAAGACACAAAAGATGGAAAAGCATTCCATACTCATGGATCGGAAGAATAAACATTGTTAAAATGTCTATACTGGGATTAAAAATTGGTTTACCTATAGGGGTAACATTCATTGGGGAAAGGGGATTACCTTGAAGCTTAACTCTATATGAATATTAGAAAATAAAAATATAAAAAAGAATAAACTAAACTAAACTAAAATTTTTTCAAAAAATTAAAAAAATAGAAGAGCAAAATAAAAACATGGGTGTATGTATCAAAAAGTTCAGGTTAGAAGGTTAACACTGTTAAAATGTCTATACTGCCTAGGGCAATCTATACATTTAATGCCATTCCGACCAAAATTCCACCGGTATTTTTCAAAGAGCTGGAGCAAATAATCTTAAAATTTGCAGAATCAGAAGAGACCCTGAATCGCTAAGGAAATGTTGAATAACAAAAATAAAACTGGCAACATCACGGTTACCTGATTTCAAGCTTGACTACAAAGCTGTGATAACCAAGACAGCATAGTACTGGCATAAAAACAGAAACATAGACCAGTGGAACAGAGTAGAGAGCACAGATATGGACCCTCAACTCTATGGTCAAATAATCTTCGAGAAAACAGGAAAAAATATACAGTGGAAAAAAGACAGTCTCTTCAATAAATGGTGCTGGGAAAACTGGACAGCTATATGTAGAAGAGTGAAACTCGACCATTCTCTTACACCATGCACAAAGATAAACTCGAAATGGATAAAGGACCTCAACGTGAGATAGGAATCCATCAGAATCCTAGAGGAGAACATAGGCAGTAACCTCTTCGATATCAGCCACAGCAACTTCTTCCAAGATATGTCTCCAAAAGCAACGGAAACAAAAGCAAAAATAAACTTTTGGAACTTCATCAAGATCAAAAGCTTCTGCACAGCAAAGGAATTAGTCCAGAAAACAAGAAGGCAATCCACGGAATGGGAGAAGATGTTTGCAAATGACAGTACAGACAAAAGGTTGATATCCAAGATCTATAAAGAACTCCTCAAACTCAACACACAGAAAACAGATAATCATATCAAGAAATGTGCAGAAGATATGAACAGACACTTCTCCAATGAAGACATACAAATGGCTATCAGACACATGAAAAAATGTTCATCATCACTAGCCATCAGGGAGTTTCAAATTAAAACCACATTGAGAGGGGCGCCTGGGTGGCTCAGTGGTTTAAGTCTCTGTCTTCGGCTCAGGTCACGATCTCCGGGTCCTGGGATCGAGCCCCGCATCGGGCTCTCTGCTCAGTGGGAAGCCTGTTTCTCCTTCTCTCTCTGCCTGCCTCTCTGCCTACTTGTGACTCAAATAAATAAATAAAATAGAAAAAAAAAACCACATTGAGATACCACTTCACACCAGTTAGAATGGCCAAAATAAGCAAGACAGGAAACAACATGTGTTGGAGAGGATGTGGAGAAAGGGGAACCCTCTTACACTGTTGGTGGGTATGCAAGTTGGTGCAGCCACTTTGGAGAACAGTGTGGAGATTCCTTAACAAATTAAAAATAGAGCTTCCTTATGACCTTGCAATTGCACTACTGTGTATTTACCCCAAAGATACAGACGTAGTGAAAAGAAGAGCCATCTGTATCCCAATGTTTATAGCAACAATGGCCACGGTCGCCAAACTGTGGAAAGAACCAAGATGCCCTTCAACGGACGAATGGATAAGGAAGATGTGGTCCATATACACGATGGAGTATTATGCCTCCATCAGAAAGGATGAATACCCAACTTTTGTAGCAACATGGACGGGACTGGAAGAGATTATGCTGAGTGAAATAAGTCAAGCAGAGAGAGTCAATTATCACATGGTTTCACTTATTTGTGGAGCATAAGAAATAACATGAAGGGCATGGGGAGATGGAGAGGAGAAGGGAACTGAGGGAAACTGGAAAGGGATATGAACCATGAGAGACTATGGACTCTGAAAAACAACCTGAGGTTCGAGAAGGGGCAGGAGGTGGAAGGTTGGGGGAACAAGGTGGTGGGTTTTGGTGAGGGCACTTTTTGCATGGAGCACTGAATGTGGTGCAAAAACAATGAACACTGTTAAGCTGAAAAGAAATAAAAAAAATTGTCTATACTGCCCAGAGCCATCGATACTTTCAACTCCATCCTGATCAGAGTTCCACCAGCATTTTTCAAAGTGCTGAAATAAACAATCCTAATATTCGTTTATAACCAGAAAAGTCCCTGAATCACTAAGGAAATGTTGAACAAGAAAAATAAAGCTGGGGCATCATATTGCCTGATTTCAAGCTTTACTACAAAGGTGTGATCACCAAGACCGCATGGTACTGGCATAATAACAGACACATAGACCAGTGGAACAGAGAAGAGAGCACAGATATGGACCCTCAACTCTATGGTCAAATAATATTCGAGAAAACAGGAAAAAATATACAGTGGAAAAAAGACAGTCTCTTCAATAAATGGTGCTGGGAAAACTGGACAGCTATATGCAAAAGAATGAAACTCGACCATTCTCTTACACCGTACACAAAGATAAGCTCAAAATGGATAAAGGACCTCAACGTGAGATAGGAATCCATCAGAATCCTAAAGGAGAACATAGGCAGTAACCTCTTCGATATCAGCCACAGCAACTTCTTCCAAGATATGTCTCCAAAAGCGATGGAAACAAAAGTGAAAATAAACTTTTGGGACTTCATCAAGATCAAATCTTCTGTACAGCAAAGGAATTAGTCCACAAAACAAGAAGGCAACCCACGGAATGGGAGAAGATATTCGCAAAGGACGCTACAGACAAAGGGCTGATATCCAAGATCTATAAAGAACTCCTCAAACTCAAAACCCAAAAAACAGATAATCATGTAAAAAAAGGCATAAGACATGAACAGGCACTTCTCCAGAGAAGACATACAAATGGCTATCAGACACATCAAAAAATGTTCATCATCTTTAACTATCAGGGAAATTCAAATTAAAACCACATTGAGATAACACCTTACACCAGTTAGAATGCCAAAATTAATAGGACAGGAAACAACAGGTGTTGGAAAGGAGGTGGAGAAAGGGGAACCCTCTTACACTGTTAGCGGGAATGCAAGTTGGTGCAGCCACTTTGGAAAACAGTATGTAGATTCCTCAAAAAATTAAAAAGAGAGATACCCTATGGCCCTGCAATTGCACTATTGGATATTTACCCCAAAGATACAGATGTAGTGAAAAGAAGGGCCATCTGTACCTCAGTGTTCATGGCAGCAATGGCCACAATCACCAAACTGTGGAAAGAGCCAAGATGCCTTTCTGCAGATGAGTGGATAAAGAAGACATGGTCCATATATACAATGGAATATTATGTCTCCATCAGAAAGGATGAAAACCCAACTTTTGTATCAACATGGATGGGAGTGGAATTGATAATGCTAAGTGAAATAAGCAGAGAAATTCAATTATCATGTGGTTTCACTTACTTGTAGAACATAAGGAATAGCATGGAGGACATAAGGGGAAGGAAAGCACAACTGAGTTGGGGTAAGTTGGAGGGAGAGTTGAATCATGAAAGACTGTGGACTCTGATAAACAAACTGAGGATTTTGGAGGGGAGAAGGTGGGGAGATGGGTGAGCCTGGTGGTGGGTATTAAGGAGAGCACATATTGTACAGAGCGCTTGGTGTGGTGCATAAATAATGAATCTTGGAACACTGAAAAAAAAAGAAATATACATATTAAAAAGAAGGGCTTCTTGTTTGCAACTATCCCATTGAACCTAGAAAGACAAGCCCCACACACTGGACATCAGAGCCAGGCTACCAAAGGATGTGTCATATGGACAGCAGCCATAAAAACTGGGGCACCAGTGGTGTACATAAGCTTTTTTCTCAGACAATACTGGGAACTTGGAGTGAAGCAGAGGGAATGCACACAGATAGTGCCCACCATCTGAGGTGTGTAGAGAGGGTTATAGTTGACCCTTTAGATGTGTGTTTAATTACTAAGCCTCTCTCTCAGACTGCAGTCATGAAGATAAGTTAATATGAATCTTTCACAGAAGACTGAATGTTTCAGTCTCTTGTCTCTGTGCTGCCTGAGGGTATAGCTGTTTAAGAACTCTCTGTTATGGTTCTGTTGGACCGATGAATGTAAGCCCTGATAGCAACCAGAGCCAGGCAATCAAGGGATTTGTTCTGTGCAGCAGTCACAAAAATAAGGGACCCAGATGTGTCCACAAGCTCCTTTCTGGAAGTTACTTGGGTCCTGGAAAAAGGCAGAGAATGTGAAGATAGCACCCACTGGCTTCCAGGGTTTTTGGAGAGTATTTCAGCAGACCTCTAGCCACATGTTAAAGTAAATGCTTGCCCCTCATGTCAAAGCTTTAAGATAAGAAAATAACCCTCTTTCATACAAAGACTGGGAACATTTCAGTCAACTGTCTCTGCACTGGGCCCTGGGGGATGGCTAGGTGAATATATGTGAACCCTGTAAGAATTATTTCTCAATTTGCTGTAGACTTATAGGTGTCAAAGATACAAGCCTCTTGGCTTCAGAAACTAGAATTTTTACAGGCTCATCTCTCAGGTGCAGGTCTTAAAAGCTGGGGTGACAAATGTGGGATTCAAGCCTTTCACTTTTTAAGGAGATACTTGGAGTTATGAGTTCCTTCCTGATTGTGGGATTTATGACAGGATTATTTCACCCACATTTACACATTTGGATGTGTTTTTTTCCCCTTATTTGCTTGACTTGAGGAATTGCTCAGCTAGTTTTGGGTTTCTTCAGAGGAAAATGTTTAATCTGTAGAGATAGGTTCAGTATATCCATGGAAGAACTTGAATTCAAGATTGTCCTACATCACCATCATGAATTGGAACCTCTCTATATTCTTGAGTTGGGACTTTCAGTTTCTTTTGCCCTTGGACATCATAGCTTCTAGTTCTCAGGCCTTCAGATTTCAGTACTTACACCAACAGATCCCTCTTTCTCACTTCTCAAGGCTTCAGCCTCAGACTAAAAGTTTCACATTGATTCTCCTGGTTCTCAGTCCTTTAGACAGGAAATGAATTATACTACTGAATTTCCTGGTTCTCTAGCTCATAGATGGCATATAGTGTCACATCTCAGCCTCCATAATTGTGGTAAGCACTGCATTAGACACTGCATTAGACAGTGTAGATCTAGAATTTGGGGAGAAAATAAAGGATTATATCAATATAAGAAGCAATAAAATGGTTGATTTACTTGAGGTGAACTGAGCTATTATAACCAAGAAAGTATTTCAGGGAAAAGACAAGTCCAGTGAAGTCAGTCAAGAAAGGAAAATTCAAATAGTTGTCCTAAATCTAAGGATACAGGTTCTAAATTCAAACACCCAGAAGTTAAACAGGTAATATAGGTGAATAAGGAAGGACAGGTATAGGGTAAATAGCCAATCTAAATGGGGCAAGTACTACTCAATTCCAGTCAAGTACTGGAATTTACTTCCTGGCAAGTAAAAATGCAAACCCAGGATTGCCAAATCTTCTGAGTTTCAAAAGAAAACAAAAATGTTGATTGTTTAAATGTTAGATCTCCAAACTTAAAAAATGTTGGCTTAATTTTAAACTCTGAGCAAGCCATACAAAACACATATGTAGCCTAAATCAGACAGTTTGTGTTCACTATAGACAATGGTCAGTGTCTGGAGGTAAGGAAGAGGTCACTGCTTACCACTGTTGATATTAAAAACAAAATGAGTGGTACAGACTCTCAGGTCAGAGGAGGTCACCACAGTGAGCTCATGGTAGTGTCAAATATTAGGAAAAACATTTGGAGAAGGTGTGATGTGATATGAGCATTAAAGTCTGAGAAACATGTAGATAGATGGAGTTGAGAGAAGGAATGAAGAAATTCCAGGTAATGGAGTATATACAGCACAAGTAAAAATGTGAAAGTATGTATTCACATGACATTTTTTGTGTCTTTTTTGACATTTAAAAAATTGAGTGTTGTTGACACACAATGCTACATTAGTTTCAGGTGTACAACTTAGTGATTTAACAAGTTTATTCATTATGCAATATTCAGCACAAGTGTAGCTACCACCTGTCCCATTACTTCACTATTATAATATAATTTTTAAAAGATTTTATGTATTTATTTAAAAGAGAGAGAGCATGAGAGGGGAGAGGTCAGAGAGAGAAGCAGCCTCTCTGCTGAGCATGGAGTCCAATGTGGGAATTGATCCTGGGACTCTGGGATCATGACCTGAGCTGGAGGCAGTTGCCTAACCAACTGAGCCACCCAGGCGCCCAAACAATGTCACTGACTGTATTATTTATGCTATGCCTTTTATTTCTGTTACATGTTTATTCCATAACTGGAACCCTGTATCTCCCTCACCCCTTCACCCATTTTTTTCCAATCCTCCACCCTTCTCCCCACTGGCAATCATTAGTTTGTCCTCTGTATTTATAAGTATGATTTTGTTTTTTGTTTATTCACTTTTTTTAGATTACTCTTCTGAGTGGAATCATACAGTATTTGTCTTTCTCAGTCTGACTTATTGCACTTAGCATAATACCTTCTTGGTCATTCTGTGCTGTGTCAAATGGCATAATCTCATCCTTATGTGTGGCTGTGTAATTTTCATATATATATGTATATATACATATACACATATATATAAATTCATACATATCTATATATTTATATATAACATCTTCTTATCCATTTGTCTATTGATGGACACACTTAGGTTTCTTCCATACCTTGGCTACTAGAAATAATGCTGCAATAAACATAGGGGTGCATATACATTTTCAAATTAGTTTTTTTCCCTTATCTTTAGGAAAATACTTAATAGAATTACTGGATTATATGGTATTTCTATTTTCAATCTTTTGTAGAACCTCCGTACGTTCTCTGCAGTGGCTGTACCTCACATGACACGTGTTGATAAGCAGAAGAGTTGACTCCAACAGAGGTTTCATGCTGGAAAATAGCAGATTCATTTATTAACACTGGTGCCCAATTATGAAGAACCTTGAATTTCAAGCTAAATCGCTTATTCAGAAGATGTTAATAACACTAATTTAGAGTTAGTATTACCAAATAAATTCTACTGACCTCCTCACTTTAGTTTCTGCTAACATCATTGCCAAATTCAGTTTTCCAAGATTTTTTTTCTTATATTCATGCAAGCAATATTCTATATGTAATCCACTCTGCCAAATACTTTGGGAAATAAATATATAAATGTACAGCATATGGCTTATGTACAATTATGGAGCTTCTGTTCCCATGCATACAAACGTGAAAGAACTACAGAT
Organism: Meles meles; assembly: GCF_922984935.1. NCBI lineage: Eukaryota > Metazoa > Chordata > Mammalia > Carnivora > Mustelidae > Meles > Meles meles. The sequence goes on from NC_060087.1 coordinate 64,247,656, forward strand.
GAAATGGCCCTTCTGTCATAGAGAGTTTAATTTTAACCCATCCCCCATTGTCCCCTTTTCCCTTTCCTCCTATGTAACCAACAGGCTCAGCTTTCCCAGTAATATTTGTGTTTTGCTCTGGAAGGATGAGAAATCATATTTAGATTAATGGTGTCCCCTTGGAAGACAGAAAACTTGAGTTAGAACTAGATTTCAATGCAAATGTTGGAAATCACTTCAAATTGCCACAAATGGGACTTACATAAATGTTTATGCTTGACCTTTTTGTGGAAGGGAAAAAATACCTTCTGGTAATGCACAACAAACAAAAATTTCTTGGAAATAGAATAAATAACCTCTCCTCTTCACAAAACATACTGTTATAATTGTTGCTGTTCAGTAATAGTACTTACAATGAATAAAAATGCAAGATGTAAAGTGTGTGTGGTTATACTCCAAATTCTAAAGAAAAAATGGAGTTGATGCTTCCCCCAATAAGTTGAGAGTGTTTGGATCTCTTTTTCTATGTCCTCTGTCCAGATAACTGGCTACAATTTTGAAAATAAAATGAGTTCTTCATGACTTGAAAGCAAAGGGAGCATTCTCCTTTGGGTAAATCTCTTTACAGTAGTTAGCTTCTCTTTGTGTCTCCCTTCTGCCATATTTAAAAGTCATAATATTTCTGATGAAGACCAGTTTGTGGCCTTGGATAGCTAGCAAAATGTCACCAGCTACCTTTTAACTCTGGGCATACAGCCTGAGGTGGGTTGAGAGGGTCCAGGGGTAGTATCTGGAGGTAACATGAGCATGCCAGTGAGACACCCAGGGAGACACACAGGGAATTTTTACTGTTGACTTTAAGGTAAAGGGGCTGAGCACATTTTTTTATCCTAACTTGGGATCGTCTTCTGAGGAAGTTTTAGTTAACTGGCTCCAAAATCACCTTTACTCCCTGCCCACTCCATAAGACTGAAATAAATGCAATGTGCTGGATGGGGGAAATTAAAATGAATGATATTACCTTGCCACATCAGCTGTTGTTCTGGGTTTCTGTCTCAGAGTATAATAACCTTTTTTTTTAGCTTTCCTTTTGAGAGACAGAAAGGTAAAGGAAGCTAGGGAATAATGGAAACAAAATAAAGACATCATTAAATTGATAAAAGACCTTTTATAGATACCAGGGTGATTGGAAGTAAACAAAATTTCAAATATTCCAGGACATTTCTGAAAATGCAATATCTAATTTGAAGTCTTACAGGCACACTTCAGGAGTTTGAGAAAACTCAGAAAAGTGCTTATCATAGCCAGTGTGAGTCATGGTGCTTTCCTAAAAACAAGCAGAATAGGGGGTGACTATATGTAATCTGATTTGAGGACCACAACTCCAAACTTATCTTCAAATATCTCCTCCCACTGTAATATCCTACCCTCCTCTCCTGCCAGGCTCAAATCTATGTGATTTAGATTCTGGGTCAGAGAATAAGGACCCTACTATCAGATGAAAATGCAGCATGTTTCTGGATAAGGGAGACTTCTAGCCCTTTTCTATAAATACATGGCTCATATGAGATTTTTGACCAGTTTATCACCCTCAAAGTCTACCTCCTGGACTAGAGGGTAGGAGATGAGAAGCAAGACAAGAGAAATTATGAGTGGTTTGGCAGTCCTGAATTCTAAATAGTAGGATCAGCAAAAGCTGGGGAGAATAGTCCCTGAATGATGGGACACCTGGTTTAGGGAGATGTGCAAAGAGCACGAACCACCAAAGATGCTGTAACATCAAAAATGCTGTAACATCAAAAAAGCAATAGGCCCCAAAGATAAAACATCAGCTTTACCATAACTGCCAGTAGCATTATATGTCAGATACCTTTTTTTTAAAAGCAGGCTCCTTGTCCAATGTAGGGCTTGAAAGCAATACCCTGAGATCAAGAATCACGTACTCTATGACTGAGGCAGCCTGGTGCACCAGGTATATTTTAAAGCTCAAAACAGAGTCATGTTTAGCTTAAAGTTTTAGGTACTACTCATTTCTTGAGCATTAACTCCTCTTCTTTCAACTCTGTAGAGACTCCAAGCACCCAAAGATTTCATGCTGCTGCCAAGAGACTGAATAGTCAAACAATCACCAAACCATATATAAAAACAAAATTGTGACCCACAATGTACAACAACCTGCCTAGCAAACCAACCTGTTACCTACAGTAACCAGGCCAGAAAGCTAGATTGCAGAGTCAAACTTGTAGGAATTCAGAACATCTTCTCCAGTAATTTATTCAGAAAGCCAAATAACCCCTGGGATAATTGGTCCCAAATGGCCAGAACTTGATTAATAACTGGCAGTTTTCCTATTTTTTTTTCCATTTACACCTTAAAGCCAGCCTGAGAAAGTCAAATACACAATTCTCACCAATCACAGAGAATGCCCCACTTCTAGTTAGCCCACCTTCATCTTCGTCATGACAACAGACTCCAATTGGGGCATGCGTGAAACCTTCCCTTTTTTCCCCACCATAAAGCTTTCCCATTCCTCTACCTGCTTTGTGCCTATCAAAACAAACTGGCTGATTCCCTTGCTATCAAAAACTTTAAATAACTAGTCTCTGCTTGATCTCATTTGGTTGGTCTTCATTTATTTCCATGCTGCTCAAGAGGTCTTGGATCTAGCAAGCCAGAACAACTTTCTCAAAATGCCTGCATGATCACATCACTACCATTCTTTATCCCCACTTAAAATAGTTTGGAAATTTCCCTTCCATTTTATTTTTTGGAACAGTTTCAGAATCAGTATTAATTCTTTAAATGCTGTTAGAATTCCGCAGGAAGGCGTCTGGCCCTGGGCTCTTGTTTGTTTGGAGATTTTTGATCAGTGCTTCAATCTCCTTATTGATTGTGGGTCTTTTCAGATTTTCTATTTCTTTCTGGTTCAGTTTTGGTAGTTTATACATCTCTAGGAATGCATCCATTTCTTCCAGATTGTCATATTTGCTCATAATATGTTCTTATAATTGTTTGTATTTCTTTGGTGTTGTTTGTGATCTCTCCTCTTTCATTCATGATTTTATTTATTTGGATCCTTTCTCTTTTCTCTTTGATAAGTCTGGCCAGGGTTTTATCCATCTTATTAATTCTTTCAAAGAACCAGCTCCTAGTTTCATTGATTTGTTCTACTGTTCTTTTGGTTTCTAGTTCATTGATTTCTGCCCTGATCTTTATTATTTCTCTTCTCCTGCTGGGTTTACACTTTCTTTGTTGTTCTTTCTCCAGCTCCCTTAGGTGTAGGGTTATGTTGTGTATTAGAGACCTTTCTTATTTCTTGAGAAGTGCTTGTATTGCTATATACTTTCCCCTCAGGACTGTTTTTGCTGTGTCCCAAAGATTTTGAACAGTTATGTTTTCATTTACATTTGTTTCAATGAATTTTTAAAAATTCTTCTTTAATTTCCTGGTTGAGCTATTCATTCTTTAGTAGGATGCTCTTTAGCCTCCATAATCAAGGGATGTTTTTCCATTTCTTTGGGTCTTCCTCAATTTCTTTCATTAGTGTTCCGTAGTTTCTAGATTGTAGATCCTTTACTGTTTTGTTTAGGTTTACTCCTAGGTATCTTACAGCTTTTGGTGCAGTTATGAATGGGATTAACTCAATCAAAGAAATGTATTGACAATAATACAATAATAATAACAACAGGCGATTTTAACACCACCTTCGCTGAAATGGAAAGATCATCTAAGCAAAAGGTCAAGGAAATAAAGGCTTTAAATGACACACTGGACCCGATGGACATCACAGATATATTCAGAACATTCCACCCAAAAGCAACAGAATACACATTCTGCTCTAGTGCACATGGAACATTCTGCAGAATCCCATGAATGGGATTGATTCCTTATTCTTTCTTTCTTCAATCAGATTGCTAGTGTTTAGAAATGCAACTGATCTCCATGCATTGATTTTATACCCTGTGACATTGTTGAATTGCTGTATGAATTCTAGTAATTTGGGTGGAGTCTTGTGGTGTTTTCCCATAAAATATCATGTCATCTGTAAAGAGAGAAAGTTTGACTTCTTCTCTGATAATTTGAATGCCATTTATTTCTTTTTGTTGTCTGATTGCTGAAACTAGGACTTCTAGTACTATGTTGAACAACAGTGATGAAAGTGGGCATCACTGCCATGTTCCTGACCTTAAGGGAAAACCTCACAGTTTTTCCCTATTGAGAATGATAGTCACTGTGGGCTTTTCATAGATGGCTTTTATGATGTTGTGGTATGTTCCCTCTATCCCCTGTTGAGAGTTTAAATCAAGAAAGGATGATTTATTTTGTCAAATGTTTTTTCTGCATCAATTGAGAGGATCATATGGCTCTTGTTTATTTTTAATTAATGTGCTCTATTACATTTATTGATTTGTGAATTTTTAAATAATTCTTATTATATTAAGTTAGTCACCATACAGTACATCATTAGTTTTTGATGTAGCATTCCAAGATTCATTGTTTGCTCCATGCCTTACATGCCTTCCTTAATACCCATCACCAGGCTCACCAATCTGCCCCCACCCTCTCCACTAAAACCCTCAGTTTGATTCCTGGGTTCCATAGTCTCTCATGGGTTCTTCCCCCCTGTTTTCCCCCATTCATTTTTCCCTTCCATCTCCTAATGTCCTCCATGCTATTCCTTATGTTCTACAAATAAGGGAAACCATATGATAATTGTCTTTCTCTGCTTGACTTATTTCACTTAGCATAATCTCTTCCAGTTCCATCTATGTTGATGAAAATTTTGGTTATTCATCTTTTCTGATGGCTGAGTAATATTCCATTGTATATATGGACCACACCTTCTGTATTCATTTGTCTGTTGAATTGCATCTCGGCTCCTTTCATAGTTTGGCTCTGTGGACATTGCTGCTATGAACATTGGGGTGCATATGACCTTTCTTTTCAATACATCTGTATATTTGGGGTAAATACCTTATAGTGCAATAGGTTCATCATAAAGTAGCTCTATTTATAAATTTTTGAAGGACGTCCACACTGTTCCAAACTGACTGTACCAACGTGCTTCCCCACCAACAATATAAGAGGGTTTCCCTTTCTCCATAACCTCTCAAACATTTGTGTTTCTTGCCTTGACAATTTTTGCCATTCTAACTAGTATAAGGTGGTATCTCAATAGATTTTGATTTGAATTTCCCTAATGTTAATGATGATGAACATTTTTTCATGTGTTTGTTTACCATTTTTCTGTCTTCTTTGGAGAAGTGTCTGTTCATGTCTTCTGCCCACTTTTTTTCCTGCCCATTTTTTGACATGATTATTTATTTTTTGGGTGTCGACTTTGGAAAGTTCTTTTTAGATCTTGAATATCAGCCCTTTATCTGTACTGTCATTTGCAAATATCTTCTCCCATTCTGTGGGTTATCTCTTTGTTTTGTTGACTGTTTCCTTTGCCATGCAGAAGCTTTTTATCTTGATGAACTCCCAAAAGTTCATTTTCACTTTTATTTCCCTTGCATTTGGAGATGCATTTTGAAAGAAGTTGCTGTGGTCAATGTCGAAAATGATGCTGTCTATGTTCTCCTCTAAGATTTTGACAGATTCCTGTCCCACATTGAGGACTTTCATCCATTTTGTGTTTATCTTTGTGTATGGTGTAAGAGGATGGTTGAGTTTCATTGTTCTATATATAGCTCTCCAATTTTCCCAGCCTCATTTATTGAAAAGAATGTCTTTTTTCCATTGGATATTTTTTCCTGCTTTGTCAAAAATTAGTTGACCATAAAGTTGAGGGTCCATATCTGGGCTCTCTATTCTGTTCCATTGGACTTTGTGTCTGCTTTTGTGTCAGTACCATCCTGTCTTGGTGATCAAAGCTTTGTAATGTAACTTGGAATCAGACAACATGATGTCCCAGCTTTCCTTTTCTTTTTCAACATTTCTTTGGCAATTCGAGTTCTTTTCTGGTTCCATACAAATTTTAGGCTTGTTTGTTCCAGCACTTTGATAAATGCCATTGGTATTTTGATCAGGATGATGTTGAAGGGATAGATTGCTCTGGGCAACATAGACATTTTAACAGTTTATTAATCAATGAACATGGAATGTTTTTCCATCCTTTTGAGTCTTCTTCACTTTCTTTCCTGAGTGTTCTGTAGTTTCTAGAGTATAGATCCTTTACCACTTTGGTTAGGTTTATTCCAAGGTATAGTGTGGTTTTTGATGCTGTCGTAAATGGAATTGATTCTCTGATTTCTTTTTCTACAGTTACATTGTTAGTGTATAGGAAAACAACTGATTTCTGTGCATTAATTTTGTATCCTGTCACATTACTGAATTGCTGTATGAGTTCTAGTAATTTGGGGGCGGAGTCTTTTGGATTTTCCACAGGAAGTATCATGTTATCTGCATGGAGGGAGTTTGACTTCTTCTTTGTCAATCTGAATATCTTTTCTTTATTTTTTTTTTTTGTCTGATTGCTGTTGCTAGGGCTTCTAGTACTATGCTGAACAATAGTGGCAGGAGTGGACATCCTTGTCATGTTCCTGATTTTAAGGGAAAGGCTCTCAGCTTTTCCCCACTGAGAATGATATTTGTGGTGGGCTTTTCATGGGTGGTTTTTATGAAATTCAGGAATGTTCCCTCTATCCCTACCCTCTGAAATTTTAATCAAAAATGGATGCTGTATTTTGTCAAATGCTTTTTCAGCATCAATTGAGAGTATCATGTGGTTCTTTTCTCTTCTCCTATTTTTGTGTTCTATCACATTGATTTGTGAATGTTGAACCACCATTGCCTCCTATGGATAAATCCCATCTGCTCTTGGTGAATAATCCTTTTAATCTACTGTTGGATCCTATTGGCTAAGAATTTGTTGAGTATTTTGGCATTCATATTCATCTGGGATATTGGTCTGCAATTCTCTTTTTTGATGGAATCTTTGTCTGTTTTTGGGATCAGGATAATCCTGCCTTGATAGAATGAGTTTGGAAGTTTCCCTTCCATTTCTATTTTTTGAAACAGCTTCAGTAGAATAGGTAATATTTCTTTTTTAAATGTTTTATAGAATTCCTCTGGGAGCCTATCTGGCCCAGGAGAATTTTGATTACTGTTCAATTTCCTTGCTGGTTATTGGATTGTTCAGATTGTCTATTTCTTCCTTTCAGTCCTGGTAGTTTGTACATTTCCAGGAATGCATCCATTTCTTCCACATTGCTTAATTTGTTGGCATATAATTGCGATATTAACTTCTTTTTTTATTATGTTTTGTTAGTTATAATTTCTAACAAATGTTTCTATATCCTTGATATTATTTATGACCCCTCCCTTTTCATTCATGGTTTTATTAATTTGGGTCCTTTCTCTTTTCTTTTGGATAACTCTGGCAGGAGGTTTATTGACCTTATTAATTCTTTCAGAGAACCAACTTCTAGTTTTGTTGATCTATTCTATTGTTCTTTTCATTGCTATTTCATTGATTTCTTCTCTAATCATTATTAGTGTTCTTTCCCTGCTTGGTTTCTGTTTTATTGCTGTTCTTTCTCCAGGTCCTTTAGGTGTAAGAGTAGCTTGGGCATTTGGGATTTTTCTAATTTTTTGAGAGAAACTTGAATGGCTATGTACTTCCCTCTTAGGACTGTCCTTGCAGAATCCCATACGTTTTGAATTTATTTATTTTCATTCTTATCAATTTCAATGAATTATTTAAGTTCCTCTTTAATTTCTGGGTTGCCCCATTCATTCTTTGGCAAGATTCTCTTTAACCTCCAAGTGTTTGAGTTCCTTCCAAATTCCCCTTTGTGACTGAGTTCAAGTTTCAAAGCAAAGTGATCTGAAAATATGCTGGGAATAATCTCAATCTCTTGATATCAGTTGAGACCTGCTTTGTGACCCAGTATGTGATCTATCCTGGAGAAAGTTCCATGTGCACTGGAGATGAATGTGTATTCTGTTCTTGTAAGAGGAAATGTTCCATATGTATCTGTGAAGTCCATCTTGTCCAGTGTGTCCTTCAAAGCCTTTGTTTCCTTTTTGATCTTCTGCTTAGCTGATTTGTCCAATGCTGTGAATGGGGTTTTCAAGTCCCCTACCATTAATCTATTATTATCAATATGGTTTTTTGTTTTACTTTGCTTTTTAATTGGTTTATGTAACTGGTTGCTCCCATGTTGGAGGCATAGATATTTACAATTGTTAGATCTTCTTGTTGGGTAGACCTTTTAAATATGATATAATGTCCCTCTCCATCTCTTACTACAGTCTATGGTTTAAAATTTAATTTGTCTGATATGAGGGTTGCTACCCCATCTTACTTTTGAGGTCCATTAATGTGTAAATTATTCTCTATGCCCTCACTTTCAGTCTCGAGTTGTCTAGGTCTAAAATGAGTCTCTTTTATGTCTAGCATATGGATGTTTCTTGCGTTTTTATCCAATCTGAAACCATGCGGGCTTTTATTGGAACATTTATCCCATTTACATTCAGAGAAACTATTGAAATATAAGAATTTAGTGCCGTCTTATTGCCTATAATATCCCTGTTTCTGTAGATTGTCTCTGTTACTTTCTGGTCTATGTTATTCTTGGGGTCTCTCTTCACTTATAGTATCCTCCTTAGTATTTCTTGCAGGGCTGGCTTAGTGGTCACATATTATTTCAGTTTCTGTCCATCCTGGAAGCTCTTTATCTTTCCTTCCATTCTGAATGATAGCCCTATTGGAATAATTATTCTTGGCTGCATGTTCTTCTCATTATTACCCCGAATATATATTGCTAGCCCTTTCTGTCCTGCCAGGTTTCTGTGGATAGGTCTGAGGTTATTCTGATGTCCCTCCCTCTGTTCATAAGAAAACTTCTCTCCCCAGCTGCTCTCAGAATAGCTTCTTTTCCCCTAAGATTTGCAAGCTTTGCTATTATATGTCAGGGTGTTGATCTATTTTTATTGATTTTATTGATATTGATTTATTTTTATTGATTTATTGATTATGGATTTATTGATTTGGGAGTCCTCTCTGCCTCTTGGACATGAATGGTTGTTTCCTTCCCCTCCTTAGGGAAGTTCTCAGCTATGATTTGTTTAAATATATCTTCTGGCCCTCTGTCTCCCCACCTCTTTGGGCACCCCAATAATTCTGACATTGGTTCATTTCATGGCATCATTAATTCATAAAGCCTTTATTCATGGGCTATTAGTTGTCTCTTTTTTCCTCAACTTCCTTCCCATTCATCAGCCTGTCCTCTAGAACACTTATTCTCTCTTCTCCCTCATTGAACCTAGCTGTTAGAGCATCCAATTTAGACTGCATATCAGTTAGAGAATTTTAAAGTATGGCCAAATTAAATCTCATTTCTGCCCTTAGAGACTCTGTATTGTCATTTATGCTTTTTTCAATCCTAGCTATTAACTTTATAATTGCTATCCTGAATTCCATCTCTGACAACTAACTTTTATCCATATCAATCAGCCTTGTGGGTAATTGCCTCTGGTTTTCTTTTATTGTGAATTCCTCCTTCTGGTCATTTTCCCCCAGAGAAGGATGGGTGAGCAAATAAGCAGATTCCAAAATATCAATCACAACTGAAGCAAAATACACCCTAGACAAATCTGAAGTGGTCAGAAGTCACCATAGAAAAGCAAACAAAACCAAACAAAACAAAATATTAAAAAAGGATGGAGAGAGAGACTATTGTCTTGAAGGGTGGAAAAACCAGTGTGATCCAGTTGTTCATGATAATATTTTGGTCTGTATGTTAAAACACTATATCCCAAAATTTCAAAGAAAGCAAAAATATATGTATGGCACTGGGTGTTACTAGGTGTTATACTGAACTGATCAATCATTTAACATTATATCAAAAACCAATGATGTACTATACCTTGACTAATTGATTTCCAGAAAATAGCTCACAAAAAATGCTGGTTGGTTGTATGGCAGGTATTGTAGTAAACCTTTTCTAATTTTCCACAAAAAGATTAAAAAATAAATAAATATATAAATGTGAATAGAGTGAGAAAGGACTAAAGTGAAGCCTATATCTATAAAATGTAGATGTGAAAAATAAAAGTTAAAAAACAACTTAAAGGAGCACCTGGGTGGTTCAGTCATTAAGTGTCTGCCTTCGGCTCAGTTCGTGATCACAGGGTCCTGGGTTTGAACCCCACATTGGGCTCCCTACTCGGTAGGAAGCCTGCTTCTCCCTCTCCCACACCCTTTGTTTGTGTTCCCTCTCTCACTGTGTCTGTCAAATAAGTAAAAAATCTTTAGAAAAAAAATTACTTAAAAACATACATTGGTAAAATAAGAATGTAGTGAAATGGGAAAAAGGTTAAAAAAAGATGAAATGGAAAATTTTAGTCTGAATGGTAAATGAGTCATGAGAAAACATCTGTAGCTCAATAAACTATTTTCTCCTGGTGCTGGAGTTTTACAGTCTTGTGGGATCCACAAATTTGTAGTCCACCTGTTCTTCTACTCTGTCTTCTGTGGGAGGCACCTGCTGTGCTGCTTCTCATGTGTCTTTGCCTGGGCGCAGTTGCCCCACCCCTTGTCAGGAGTCTGGGCTCAGTAAAAGCTGGTCATCCATGTAGCTTTTGTTCTCTGGAGGCTTTAGGAGAGTCTTCAGATGATCAGATCAAAAGTGACCGATTCTGGATCTCCAGCCCAGAACTGAGAGATCAAGGTCCAACCCCTTTAGTAACCCCTCTAGGGCAAACTATTTTCACTTAAAAAAAAAGATTTTATTTATTTATTTGACAGATAGAGATCACAAGTAGGCAGAGAGGCAGGCAGAAAGAGAGAGGAGGAAGCAGGCTCCCCACTGAGCAGAGAGCCTGATGCAGGGCTTGATCCCAGGACCCTGTGATCATGACCTGAGCTGAAGGCAGAGGCTTTAACCCACTGAGCCACTGAGCCACCCAGGCGCCCACCATTTTCACTTTGGTGTGTGCTAAACTGCACAAATTCTTGCAGTGCACACCTACTACAATCTTCCTGGAGGGGTAAGGGGGAGTCCCAGGGACCCAGGAGCACCCTGTCCTTTGTGTCCTTGGTACTAGCAGCAGTTGTGGGCTCTTGAGCACACCCTTCTCTGCTGCTCTTGGTTGGGTGCTTCCTTACTGTCCGTTCCAGAGCTGCCACTCCCCTGAGAGCTATTGCCCAGTCATGGGCACAGCCTTTTTGCCCTCTCCCAGGGACGGTAAATGGCTCATACATTACAGTTCTTTTTAAGATGCGCAGGCAAAGAGCAGTCACTCAATAGGCCTAGCTTAGGTTTAGGGCAACCCAGGCTTCAAGTTTCTCCTGGGCTCACTGATCATAACCTATTTCCCTGCTCCACTGCTGGAGTTAACTGATAAGGCACCCCCATTCTTTCTGTGTCTCCTGGGATCCTGGGACCACAGTGACCCACTTAAAATTCTGCTCTTTTATCCCCTGATCCCCTTTCAGAAAGGGATGTCTCTCATTGGAGCAGATTTCTAAGGGTTCTTATTTAGTGCTCCAGTGTTGTATCACTTTTTTTTTAATTTTATTTATTTTTTCAGTGTAACAGTATTCATTCTTTTTGCACAACACCCAGTGCTCCATGCACTTTTTAATATTCAGCTTATGGAGTCTCCCTCCCTGCTTCATTTATCTTCTGATATCTTTCCCACAGATTCATGACTTCTCACCTCCTATCTGCAAAAAGCAGTCACTTTTCTACTTGTAAAGTTCCAGACACATATTCTTACACCTCAGGCTGAATTCATGGGCATTCAGAATGATTTGATAGGTATCCAGGTAAATTTGAGGGACCAGATGAAACAAGGCCCCGTACTATTCTGCCATCTTGCCTCTGCACCTCTCAAGACAGTTCTAAATTTCCATTATGTCAGAAGTTATTTCCAGTTTTTCATTGTATATATTTTATTTGAACACTATTTTTATATTGGTAAGTTTTACTAAAGACCCATTTATAACTATTTTTAAAGAACCATAATTTGGTATTATTATCTATCTCTGTGTTTATTCTTTAATTCATTTTTTGCTTGATCCTTATAATTTCTTTCTTATTTAGACTTGTTCTATTCTTCTTCCTCTTCTTCAGTTTCCTAAGTTGAATGTTTATAAAATTTGGATACTATATCCTGATTTATTTATCTAAAGCTACATAGTTTTCTGTAAACACTGCTTGATCTATCTGATAATTTTTTTAAGATTTAATTTTTAAGTAGTCTCTACACTCAAGTGGACTCAAACTCACAACTCCAAGGTCAAGAGTCACATGCTATACCAAGTGAGCCAGACACCTCTCTGATAAATTTTTGACCTGCACTATTTTCATTATCATACTGTTACAAATATTTATTTAGATCCTTTGTGACTTCTTTAACCTAAGCATTAAAAGTGTCAAAAGGTTATGTAGTAATATGTAATTTAGGAAACCAATGGGATTTTGTTGCTATTTTTTGTTACAAACTTCTGATTTTACTAAATTATTATCAAAAGTAGTCTGGATGATAGTGACCTTTGGAATTTTCTGGGGCTTGATATATGGCTTAAAGCATCATTGTATTTTTATGAATATCCCCTCTGTGCAGAATAAAATAAATATGATTTATTGTGTGCAGAACTTTCTATAGAGATAATATTTTAAGCATAGTCTATGATATGGTTTAAGTCACCAATATCTCTACTTTTTACATTTGCTTTAATTTTTATATTTGAAGTAATTTTAGATTTACAGAAGAGTTTAAAAGATGATAATACAGATATTACCCATATACTCTTTGCCACGCTTCCCTATGCCAATAATATTTTTTAAACAAAGTATATTTATCAAATCTAATAATCGGTATAATTCTCTAAAGTAAAAACTTTATTCTATTTTTTTCATTAATGTCTTTATTGACCTCACGATCCAATTAAAAAACAACAATATTGCATTCAATCAACATATCTTCTTAGTCTTCTCAAATCAGTGACACTTTCTTAGTCTTTCCTTGTCTCTCAAGATGACAGTTTTTAAGAGTACTGTCTATGTATACTATACATTGTCTATCAATTTGGGTTTTCTGATATTTTTCTCATTGAGTTGATGTGCCTTTCTCAGTACATCATATCAGAGGGTAAATGTTATCAACATGACTTAATAAAAGTTAATTTTGACTTGGTTAAGGTGATATCTATCAGGTTTCTCCACTATAAAAGCCCTCTTTTCCCCTTGACATTTACTTTTCTTTAAAAAAGTCTAAGTCCAGCTAAGTCTACTGTACAGTTGAGTAATAAGGAATTAAGCTGCATCATCTGAAGAAAAAAAGTATAAAAAATTTCTGAGCTATGTTAAAACCGCCACAGTAATTAATAGACTTCAGAAAGATATACATGAGCCTATGCAATTATACCCAGTTTATCCCACTATTTTAAGCTTTCATAAGTAAATTTTGCCCTCAGCAATTATTACTGTGATATTTTACAAGGATTTTTTATTTCTCTCTTTCTTCTACATGTATTTATTAAAATTATTAGGTAAATATACAATGGAATATTATGATATCCATCAGAAAGGAGGAATATCCAACTTTTGTACCAACATGGATGAGACTGGAGGAGATTATGCTGAGTGAAATAAGTCAAGCAGAAAGAGTTAATTATCATATGGTTTCCCTTACTTGCAGAGCATAAGGAATAACATGGAGGACATTAGGAGAAGAAAGGGAAAAGTGAATTGGGGGAAATCAGAAGGGGAGACAAAGCACGAGAGACTGTGGACACTAAGAAACAAACAGAGGTTTTGAAGGGGATGTGGGTAGGGGGATAGGTGAGCCTGGCGATAGGTATTAAGGAGGGCACGTATTGCATGAAGAACTGAGTGTGGTGCTTAAACAATGAATCTTGGAACACTGAAAATATAAAACAAAATAAAAATAAATTAAAAAATTATTAGGTAAGAAACTCTTGTTATTTATTATTTATTGATATATTCAATCATTTTTTATATCAGCAAGACTTATGGGTATATTTTTCCATTCTAATATAACATAATACTGTGATTTATTTATAGCTCAAATCATTCCAGATTTAGCCATGGGGACTTCTTTCAGGTTGGATCCTTTGTCCTTTGGACATGTTCCCATCTCTGCTTGTTTTTATCTGTTTGATCATTATTTTTTTCCAGTTTTATTTGCATATATTTGACATGCAACACTGCATAAGTTTAATTTGTACAGCATAAAGAGTTGACTTAACATTTATCATGAAATGACTACCACAATACGTTTAGTTAACATAACATATAGATACAAAAGAAAAGAAAAAACTTTTTTTTTCTTTTTTTCTTTTTTTTTCTTTTTTTATTTTTTTAAAAGAAAAAATAAAAGTTTTTTCTTTTAATGAGAATTCTTGGAATTTATTCTCTTAACCACTTTCATATATGCCATATAGCAGTGTTAATCAGTAATCATGCTATACATTACATCCCTAGTACTTATTTATTTAACAGAAGTTTCACACTTTAATCACCTTCACCAAATTCCCCCTCCCATCACCCCTTCCTTCTGCTAGCCATAAATCTCTTCTGTTTTTTATTTAAATTCCAGTTAGTTAACCTCCAGTGTTCAGGTGTACAATCCAGTGATTCAAAACTTACCTACACCTAGTGCTCATCACAACAAGGACAATCCTTAAATCCCTCACCTATTTAAACCACCCCTTCACCCACTGCTTCTCTGTTAACCATCAGTTTCTTCTCCATAGTTAAGTGTCTGTTTCTTGGTTTTTCTCGTCTCTTTTTTCCCCTATGATCATTTGTTTTATTTTTTAAATGCCACATATGAACAAAATCATATGGTATTTGTATTTCTCTGACTTCTTTTGTTTAGCATAATAATCTCTAGCTCCAACCACATCATTGCAAATGGCAAGATTTCATTATTTTTATGGTTGAGTAATATTCCATTATGTATATATACACCATTTCTTCTTTACTTATTCATTGGTCGATGGAAATTTGGGCTCTTTCCAAAATTTGGCTATTATTGATAATGCTGCTATAAACACCAGGGTACATGTATCCCTCTCAAATAGTATTTTTTGTTTTCTTTGGGTAAATATCTATTAGTGCAATTGCTAGATAGTAATGTAGTTTTATTTTTAACTTTTTGAGGAACCTCCATACTACTTTCCAGACTGGCTGCACAAGTTTTAATTCACACCAACAGTGTAAGAAGGACTCCTTTTCTCCACAGACTCACCAACATCTCTTCAAAACTGTGTTATTAATTTTAGCCATTCTGAAAAGTGTGAGGTGATATCTCATTGTAGTTTTGATTTGCATTACCCTGATTATCAGGGATGTTGACCACCTTTTCACATGTCCATTGGCAATCTGTTTGTCTTTGAAAAAATGTCTATTCATGTCTCTTGCCCATTTCTTAACTGGATGACGATGGTGATGGTGATGATGGTGGTGATGGTTGTATACCATATTTACAAGTATCTTCTCCTATTCAGTAGGTTATATTTCAGTTTTGTTGATTGTTTCCTTTGCTATGCAGAAGTTTTTATTTTGATGAAATCCCAATAGTTTATTTTTGCTTTGGTTTCTCTTGTCTCAGGAGATATATCTAGTAAGAAGTTGCTATGGCCAATGTCAAAGTCATTACTGACTCTGTTCTCTTCTAATATTTTAATGGTTTCTTGTCTCACATTTAGGTCTTTCATCCGTTTTTGAATTCAGTTTTGTGTATGGTATAAGAAGGTGTTCCAGTTTCATTCTTCTGCATGTTGCTGTCAAGTTTTCCCAACATCATTTATTGAAAAGATTGTCTTTTTTCCCATTGGATATTATTTCCTGCTTTGTTGAAGATGAGTTCACCATATAGCTGTGGGTCCATTTCCAAGTTTTCTATTCTGTTCCATTAATCTATGTGTCCGTTTTTGTGCCACTACCATGCTGTGTCATTGACTACAGCTTTGTAATATACTTGAAGTCCAGGATCATGATACCTTCAGCTGTGCTTTCTTTTTTTCAAGGTTGCTTTGACTATTTGGTGTCTTTTGTGGTTCCATACAAATTGTAGGATTGTTTGTTCTAGCTCTGTGAAAAAGGCTGTTGGTATTTTGATAGGGATTACATTAAATGTGTAGATTACATTATGCAAGAACAAGATGGGATTGGGAGGGAGACAAACCATAAATGACTCTTAATCTCACAAAACAAACTGGGGGTTGATGGGGGGAGGTGGGATTGGGAGAGGGGGAGCGGGCTATGGACATTGGGGAGGGGAGGCGAACCATAAGAGACTATGTACTCTGAAAAACAACCTGAGGGTTTTGAAGGGTCAGGGGTGGGAGGTTGGGGCAACCTGAGGGTTTTGAAGGGTCAGGGGTGGGAGGTTGGGGGAACAGGTGGTGGGTAATGGGGAGGGCACGTTTTGCATGGAGCACTGGGTGTTGTGCAAAAAGAATGAATACTGTTACACTGAAAAAATAAATAAAATGAAAAAATGAAAAAAAAAAAGATAAACATTTTAACGTTATTTTTTCCTTCAATCCATGAGCTTGGAATGTTCATCAGTGATTTAATGTTTTCAGAGTACAGGACTTTTACTTTGGTTAGGTTTATTCCTTGATACTTTATGAGTTTGGGTGAATTGTAAATGAGACTGATTCCTTGATTTCTCTCTCTGTAGCTCCAATGATGTGTATACCAATGCAACAGATTTATGTACATTGATTTTGTATCATGTGACTACAGATTCAGTGTATCAGTTCTAGGAATTTTTTTAAATTTATTTCCTTTCAGTGTAACAGAATTCATTGTCTATGCACCACACCCAGTACTCCGTGCAATATGTGCCCTCAGTAATACTCACTACCTGGCTCCCCCAACCTCCAACCCCCCGCCCCTTCAAAACCTTCAGATTGTTTTTCAGAGTCCATAGTCGATCATGGTTCATCTCCCCTTCCAATTTCCCTCAACTCCCTTCTCCTCACCATCTCCCCATGTCTTCCACGTTCTTTGTTATGCTCCGCAAATAAGTGAAACCATATGATTATTGACTCTCTCTGCTTGACTTATTTCACTCAGCATAATCTCTTCCAGTCCCGTCCATGTTGCTACAAAAGTTGGGTATTCATCCTTTCTGATGGAGGCATAATACTCCATCGTGTATATGGACCACATCTTCCTTATCCATTCGTCCGTTGAAGGGCATCTTGGTTCTTTCCACAGTTTGGCGACCATGGCCATTGTTGCTATAAACATTGGGGTACAGATGGCCCTTCTTTTCACTACGTCTGTATCTTTGGGGTAAATACCCAGTAGTGCACTTGCAGGGTCATAGGGAAGCTCTATTTTTAATTTCTTCAGGAATCTCCACACTGTTCTCCAAAGTGGCTGCACCAACTTGCATTCCCACCAACAGTGTAAGAGGATTCCCCTTTCTCCACATCCTCTCCAACACACGTTGTTTCCTGTCTTGCTAATTTTGGCCATTCTAACTTGTGCAAGGTGGTATCTCAATGTGGTTTTAATTTGAATCTCCCTGATGGCTAGTGATGATGAACATTTTTTCATGTGTCTGATAGCCATTTGTATGTCTTCATTGGAGAAGTGTCTGTTCATGTCTTCTGCCCATTTTTTGGACATGATTATCTGTTTTCTGTGTGTTGAGTTTGAGTTCTTGATAGATCCTGGATATCAGCCTTTTGTCTGTACTGTCATTTGCAAATATCTTCTCCCATTCCGTTGGTTGCCTCTTTGTTTTGTTAACTGTTTCCTTTGCTGTGCAGAAGCTTTTGATCTTGATGAAGTCCCAAAAGTTCATTTTCGCTTTTGTTTCCTTTGCCTTTGGAGACATATCTTGAAAGAAGTTGCTGTGACTGATGTCGAAGAGGTTACTGCCTATGTTCTCCTCTAGGATTCTGATGGATTCCTATCTCACGTTGAGGTCTTTTATCCATTTCGAGTTTATCTTTGTGTACAGTGTAAGATAATGGTCAAGTTTCATTCTTCTACATATAGCTGTCCAGTTTTCCCAGCACCATTTATTGAAGAGACTGTCTTTCTTCCACTGGATAGTTTTTACTGCTTTCTTGAAGATTACTTGACCATAGAGTTGAGGGACCATATCTGGGCTCTCTACTCTGTTCCACTGGTCTATATGTCTGTTTTTATGCCAGTACCATGCTGTCTTGGTGATCGCAGCTTTGTAGTAAAGCTTGAAATCAGGCAACGTGATGCCACCAGTTTTCTTTTTCTTTTTCAACATTTCCATGACAATTCAGGTTCTCTTCTGATTCCATACAAATTTTAGGATTCTTTGCTCCAGCTCTTTGAGAAATACCAGTGGATTTTTTATCAGAATGGCATTAGGAGTATAGATTGCTCTAGGTAGTGTAGACATTTTAACAATGTTTATTCTTCCAATCCAAGACCCTGGAATGGTCTTCCATCTTTTTGTGTGTCCTTCAATTTCTTTCATGAGTGTTCTGTAGTATCTCGAGTACAATTCCTTTACCTCTTTGGTTAGGTTCATTCCCAGGTATCTTATGGTTCTTGGTGCTATAGTAAATGGAATTGATTCCCTAATTTCCCTTTCTGTGTTTTCATTGTTAGTGTATAAGAAAGCCACTGATTTCTGTACATTGACTTTGTATCCTGCCACTTACAGAATTGCTGTATGAGTTCTCATAGTTTGGGGGTGGAGTCTTTTGGGTTTGCCATATAAACTATCATGTCATCTGTGAAGAGAGAGAGTTTGACTTCTTCCTTGCCAATTTGGATACCATTTATTTCTCTTTGTTGTCTGATTGCCGTTGCTAGAACTTCTAATACTATGTTGAACAAGAGTGGTGAGAGTGGGCATCCTTGTTGTGTTCCTGATCTCAACGGGAATGCTCCAAGCTTTTTCCCATTGAGGATGATATTTGCTGTGGGTTTCTCATAGATAGATTTTATGAAGTTCAGGAATGTTCTCTCTATCACTATGCTTTGAAGAGTTTTAATCAGGAATGGATGCTGGATTTTGTCAAATGCTTTTTCTGCATCCATTGAGAGGACCAAGTGGTTCTTCTCTCTTCTCTTACTGATTTGTTCTATCACATTGATTGATTTGCGAATGCTGAACCATCCTTGCAACGCAGGGATGAATCCCACCTGGTCATGGTGGATAATCTTTTTAATGTGCTGTTGGATCCTATTACTTAGGATCTTGTTGAGAATCTTAGCATCCAGCATCCATATTCATAAGGGATATTGGTCTGAATTCCCACTTTTTGGTGGGGTCTTTGCTTGGTTTGGGGATCAGAATAATGCTGGCTTTATCAGGCTTTGAAAACTTCAAAGCAAGTTTTCCTTCTGCTTCAATTTTTTGAAACAGCTTCAGGAGAATAGGTGTTATTTCTTCTTTGAAAGGTTGGTAGAATTCCCAGGGAATCCGTCATGTCCTGGGCTCTTATTTTTTGGGAGGTTTTTGATTACTGCTTCAATCTCATTACTAGATATTGGTCTATTCAGGTTATCAATTTCTTCCTGGTTCAATTTTGGGAGTTTATAAGTTTCCAGGAATGAATCCATTTCATCTAGGTTGCTTAACTTATTGGCATATAACTGTTGATAATAACTTCTGTTGATTGTTTCTATGTCCTTGGTGTTAGTTGTGATCTCTCCCCTTTCATTCATGATTTTTTTAATTTGAGCCTTCTCTCTTTTCTTTTGGATTAGTTTGGCCAATGGTTTATTGATCTTACTGATTCTCTCAAAAAAACATCTTCTAGTTTCATTGATACATTCTACTGTATTTCTAGTCTCTAACTCATTGATCTCTGCTCTAATCTTGATTATTGATTAGTTCCCTGCTTGTGAGTGGAGTTGGTTTAATTTGTTGTTGATTCTCCATTTCGTTAAGGTGCAGAGACAGCTGGTGTATTCTGGATTTTTTAGTGTTTTTGAGGGAGGCTTGGATGGCTACGTATTTCCCCCTTAGGATTGCCTTTGCTGAATCGCATAGGTTTTGGACTGAAGTGTCTTCATTCTCATTGGTTTCCACGAATTGTTTAAGTTCTTCTTTGATCTCCTGGTTGATCCAAGCATTCTTAAGCAAGGTGGTCTTTAGCTTCCAGGTGTTTGAGTTCCTTCCAAACTTTTCCTTGCGATTGAGTTCCAGTTTCAAAGCATTGTGATCTGAGAATATGCACGGAATAATCTTAGTCTTTTGATATCAGTTGAGCCCTCATTTGTGACCCAGTATGTGGTCTACTCTGGATAAGGTTCCATGTGCACTCAAGAAGAATGAGTATTCTGTTGTTTTAGGGTGGAATGTTCTGTATATGTCTATGAGGTCCATCTGGTCCAATGTGTCATTCAATGCTCTTGTTTATTTATTGATTTTCTGCTTGGATGAGCTGTCTATTACTGAGAGAGGCGTGTTAAGACCTCCTACTATTAACGTATTCATATCAATATGGCTCTTTATCTTGATTAATAGTTTTCTTATGTAATTGGCTTCTCCCATATTGGGGGCATAGATATTTACAATTGTTAAATCATCTTGGTGGATAGTCCCCTTAAGAATGATGTAGTGTCCTTCTGTATTTCTGACTACAGTCAGAATTTAAAATCTAATTTATCTGATATGAGAATCACTACCCAGCCTTCTTTTGAGGCCCATTGGCATGAAAGATTCTTCTCCATCCCTTCGCTTTCAGCCTGGGTCTATCCTTTGTTTTGACATGGGTCTCTTAGTGACAACACATGGAGGGGTCCTGTCGTTTTATCCAGTCTGCAACCCTGTATCATTTTATGGGTGCATTTCGGCCATTCACATTGAGAGTGATTATTGAGAGATACGTTTTTATTGACATAATGTTACCTTTGAAGTCTTTCCTTCTGTAGATTGTCTCCGTATTTCTGTTCAATGATATTCTTAGGATTTTTCCTCTTTTATAGAACCCCCCTTAATATTTCCTGCAGTGTCGGCTTGGTGGTCGCATACTCTTTTAAACCTTGCCGGTCTTGGAAACTCTTTGTTTCTCCATCCATTTTGGATGTCAGTCTTGTTGGATAAAGTATTCTTGGCTGAATGTTCTTCTCATTTAGTCCCCTGAATATATCTTGCCAGCCCTTTCTGGCTTGCCAGGTTTCTGTGGACAGGTCTGACATTTTCTGATGGGCTTTCCTCTGTACATAAGGAGCCTTTTGTCCTAGGTGCTTTCAGGAGATCATGTCTACAGTTATGATTTCTCAGTTTTACTATCAAGTGCCTTGATGTTTTTTCTAGATTCTATAATCTTGGGGAGAGCCCATTCTGCCTCTAGTACATGAACGCTGGTTCCATTTGGGAGATTGGGAAAATTTTCATGGAAAATCTGTTCCACTATATCTTCTAGACTTCTTTCTTTCTCCTGCCCTTCAGGGATTCCAATAATTCTGACATTGGAACGTTTCATGGCATCATTTATTTCCCTAATTCTGCTTTTGTGGTTTCTAAGCTGTTTGTTTCAGGCTTCCTCCTGATCCTTTCTCTCTATCTGCTTGTCCTCCAGATCCCTAATTCTACCTTCTGTCTCAGTTACCCTAGCGTTTAGAGAATTTAGATTAGATTGGAACTTATGAGAACATTGTGACCATCATCCCTGGTGGCTTTTAGTTCTGCCCTAACATTGTGAATATCATCCCTGGTGGCTTTCAGTTCTGTCCTAATCAATTCCATTTTGTCATCCATGGCTTTCTCCAACCTAGTTATTGCCTGGATAATTGTTAGCCTGAATTCCCTTTCCAACATATTGTCTATGTTAATAGCCATTAGCTCTGTTGCAGAATGCCCATCCTCTGAATTTTTCTTCTGTTGGACATTCCTCCTCCTAGTCATTTTGGTGAGAGATGGCTGAATGGATGTAGCTGGATGTATCAACCGTGGTGCAGTCGAGGTGCACCCAGGAACGCTTCTGAGCAATCAAGAGTCCCCACCCAAAGGAAAGAAAAAAGAAAGAGAGAAAAAAGAAAAAAAGAGAGAGTGGGAGAGAAAGGAAAAAAGGGAAGATAAAATACAAGAGAAGACCCAGTCCAAATGGGCCCCAAGGTAAGATTTATGAGGTATACAAACAAAAACAGACAGACAAAAAGACTGACAAATGTAGATGACAAGAGAAAAGAAATATATATATATATATAAAAGCAAAACAAAAAAAGAACCTCATCAAAAAGAACCCCAAGTATAAGATTTATATACTACCATGACAAACACAAATACACAGAAACACTGGAGGAAGAAAAAGATGGGAGAGTGGTAATAAATTCTCAGTATGGGCAAGGAAGGTTATTTTGATTCTTCCTGGATGTATCTTGATATCTTTGTTAAGGGACTCAACTTTCCTAACATAAAGGGAGATTAAAAATTGGTTTACCTATAGGGGTAGCATTGACTGGGGAAAGGGGACTACCTTGAAGTTTAACTCTATATGAATATTAAAAAATAAAAATAAAAAAAGAATAAACTAAACTAAACTAAACTTTTAAAAAATTAAAAAATAGAAAAGCAAAAGTAAAACATGGGTATATGTATCAAAAAATTCAGGTTAAAAGGTTATTATGGAATTTGATGTACTGGACATCTCACTGTGATGGTAAATAGGTTAAAAATTATCTATAAAAAATGAACCAGAATAATGGGAACGAATTAGAAATAAAAGTTGTATCTATGAAGTTGTGGTGGTATTTCTCTTGTCTTTTTTTTCTTTTCCCCCTTGTTGACTTTCTGGGGGAGGGGCCTGCCGTGTGGGTTTTCAGGCAGTGTTCCCTGAGTTATGTCCTCCTGCCCCCCTCAAGGGGGTGGGCTCTGAGGAAATCGGTTTTTTCAGGCTTTTGTTCTCTGGAGGTCTTTTTGTTTGTTTGTTCGTTTTCTCTTGCCTTGACAGTTTTTGATGGTTTTTGGAGGTTTAGAGGAAAGCAAACTGCACCCAGACCTCCCTCTCAGAGAGAAGCCTCAGTCTGTTCCCCTCCAGGTGCTCCAGAGCCCATATACCTACCCCCTTGGCCGCTGGCAGAGCATGTTCCGAGTCACGGTCCCTCGGGACGCAGGTCCTCCTGCTTGTACCCAAAACCATGACAGCGGCGGCTCTCTTGGCAGCTCCAGACCACCAGAGAGGTTCCAAGCAGTGATCGCACACTGAGATTTTCCCAGGGGCCCAGGCTGGAAGTACTCAGACTTTCCGGGTCTGAGAGCGCCAGGCTGGCACCTGCACGTGTCTCTCAGGGGAGGGTGTGGGGCACAACTCAGACTCTGGTAGCATGGTGCAGCGCGCATGGGGACTGCAAAAAGGCTGTGGTTCTGCTGGCTGGCAAGGCTCCCAGCCCCTCAGGGGAGAGGCACCCCAAGCACTCTCAGGCATGCTCAGGGACCAAGATCTGGTTTGTTTGCCACACTCTCTCTGGCTCAGCACCAGGGGTGGCTGTCCTGGATCTGGGGACTTAAGCCCCTGTCCCTAACCACCCTGATTCCCACAATTTCCCCCCATGATCCTTTGCTCTTTTTGAGTGCTTTCAACCAGACTCCAAGTTAATGCTGGTCCCCAGACGCAGGGCACTCTCGTATTGGGGTATTACTTTCCAATGTGTCGCTTCTGGCGTCTCCCTCCCCCTTTTGTTTATCTTCTGATATCAGTCTGACGTTCCCACTCTGCTTTACCTGCCCACTGGTGTCTTCTGCCCCCATAGAGATCCAGACATGTATAATTCTAATCTCAGGCTGATTTCATGGGTGATTGGAGTTCTTTGGTAGGTAATCAGCTCACTTTAAGGTACAGATTGAAATGACGCCTCCTCCTAGTTCTCTGCCATCTTGTCTCGCTCAGTTCTAGCAATTTTTTGGTGCAGCCTTTTGGGTTTTCTATATATAGTATCATGTCTTTCCCAAATAACAAAAGATTTACTACTTCCCTGCCAATTTTGATGCCATTTATTTCTTTTTGTTCTGTGATTGCTGAGGCTAGGACTTCCAGTACTATGTTAAATAACAGTGGTGAGAGTGGATATATCCTTGTCTTGTTCCTGACCATAGAGAAATGCTCTTAGTTTTTCCCAGTTGAGGATGATATTAGCTGTGGGTATATATACATTGCCTTATTATGTTGAGGTTTGTCCCTTCTAACCATACTTTATTGAGTTTTTTTTAAAATCATGAATTGATGCCTTACTTTGTCAAAAGCTTTTTTTGTATCTTTTGAAAGGATCATCTGTTCTTATCCTTTTATTAATGCGGTGTATCATGTTGATTGATATGTGACTACTGAACCACACATGCAACCCAGGAATAAATCACATTCGATCATGTGAATGATTATTTTAACGTGCTGTCAAATTTGATATGATAGTATTTCATTGAGAATTTTTGCATCTGTGTTCATCAGAGATATTGGCCTATAGTTTTCTATTTCAGTGGTGTCTTTATAGGGTTTGGTATCAGGTTACCGCTGGCCTCATAGAATGAATTTGGAAAGTTCCCTTCCTTTTGTATTGTTTTGAATAGTTTGAGAAGAATAGGTATCAGCTATTCTTTAAATGTTTGGAAAAATTCACCTGTTAAGTCATCTGGTACCGGATATCTGTTTGTTGAGACATTTTGACTGTTTTTCATATGCCTATACCAAATTACAGTCCAAACAACAGCACATGGTTTTCCATTTTCTCCACCTCCTCACCTGCATTTGTTATATATTTTCTTCCTGATTTTAGCCATTCTAACAGGTATGAGGAGATATGTCATTGTAGTTTTCATTTGCATTTCCTTAATTATTTCTTGATATTGTATTTCTTTTCATGTATCCATTTACCATTTATATATCTTTTTTTTGGAAAAAAATATCCATTTCAGGTGTTTGCCCACTTTTAATCAGATTTTCCTGTTGAGGTGTATGAGTTCCATGTATAATTTGGATAATGCCCCTATTAGATATATGATTTGCAAAAATTTTTCCCATTCTGTAAATTATCTTTTTATATTGTTGATTTTTCTTTTGCTGTGAAGAAACTTTTAATGGTATGTCATCCAATGTGTTTATTTTTTATTTTGTTGCTTGTGCTTTAGTTGTCATATTTTAAAAAATATTGTTAAGACCTATGTCAAGAAGCTTTCCTTCTATGTTTTTGACTAAGAATTTTATGGCTTCAGGTGTTTCATTTGTTTTTAATCCATATCAGCTTTTGAGAGCCATGTAAAATAGAGATCTGGTTTTAGTCTTTTACATGTGGATATTCAAATTTCCCAGCACCATTTATTGAAGAGATTGTTGTTTCTCTTTTGAGTATTCTTGGCTACCTTGTCAAATATTAGTTGACCAGATATTCTTGGGTTATTTTGGAGCTCTTGATTCTGTTCCATCGCTATGTATATCTGATTTTATGTCGCTACCATACTCTTTTGATTACTATATGACTTTAGAGGATAGCGTGAAATCAAGAAGTTTGATACCTTCAGAGAGGAAGAGACAAGATGGCAGAAAGTAGGAGGCTCTGTTTCAACTGGTCCCCTAAAGTGAGCTGATTACCTACCAAAGAACTCTGATCACCCCTGAAATTAGAATTATACACTTCTGGGTCTCAAGGAGCAGAAGACACCAGTGGTTAGGTAAAGCGGAGTGGGAACATCACACAAATATTGGAGGATAAACAAAAGGGGGAGGGAGCTTCCAGAAGCGACCCATTGGAAAGTAATACTCCAATACAAGAGTGCACTGTGATTGGGGACCAGCATTAACTTGGAGTCTGCTTGAAAGCACTCAAAAAGAGCAAAAGATCTTAAGGGGAAATTGGTGGAATAGTGTCGTTAGGGACAGAAACTTAAGCCCACAGACCCAAGATGGCCACCGCTGGCGTGGAACCAGAGAGCACAGCAAAGAAGCCAGGTCTTGGTCCCTGAGCTGCTGGCATGCCTGAGAGCATCTGGGTGGTGGTGCCTGTTAGGGCATCTGGCATGGACACCAGCTGGCACTCTCTAGAACCACAGCGTTTTGTGCTCTGCATGCGTACTGTGTGACCAGGGTCTGAGTCTTGTTCCACACCCTCCCCTGATAGAGGTCTGTGCAGGCGCTAGCCAGTGCTCTCTAGGACTGGGAGATTCTGAACACTCTCAGCCCCAGCCAGCGTGAAAATCGCAGTGTGCTATCTCTGGATGCGACCTCTCTGGTGGTCTAGACCTGCCCAGACAGTCACAGCTAGTATTTCTCATGGTTTTGGGTACAAGCGGGAGTTCCTATGACCCCAGAGACTGTGACTGGGGACATGCTTTGCCAGTGGCAGAGGGGAAATTTATGTGCTCTGGAGCACCCAGAGTGGAACATACTGAGGTTTCTCTCTGAGATGGAGGTCTGGGTGAAGTTTGCTTTCCTCTAAACCTCCAAAGAACTGCAAAAAGCTGCCAAGGGGAGAAAAAACAAACAAACAAACAAACAAAACCTCCAGGGAACAAAAGCCTGAAAAACTGGTTTCCTCAGAGCCCAGCCCCTTGATGGGGGTAGGAAGAATCAACACTAGCAAGACTCCTTGAAAAACCATGTGGAAGGCCCCTCCCTGAGAAAGCCAGCCAAAAAAACCAAAAAACCAAAAAAACAAAAAACAAGAGGACAACCACCACTACTTCATAGACACAACTTTTATTTTTAATTCTTTCCCACTACTCTGGTTCTTTTCATTTTTTTTAAATATAAATTTTTAACCTATTTACCATCACAATGAGATGTTCAGTACATCAAATTCCAAAATAACTTTTAACCTGAACTTTTTTGGATACATATACTGTGTTTTCTTTTGCCTTTCTATTATTTATTTATTTTATTTTATTTTAAAAAATATTCATATAGAAATAAGCTTCAATGTAATCCCCTTTACCCAATCAATGCTACCCTTATATGTAAACCAGTTTTTTTTTCTTTTAAAGATTTTATTTATTTATTTGACAGACAGAGATCACAAGTAGGCAGAGAGGCAGGCAGAGAGATAGAGGAAGGGAAGCAGGCTCTCCACTGAGCAGAGAGCCTGATGTGGGGCTCGATCCCAGGATGCTGGGATCATTACCTGAGCCAAAGGCAGAGGCTTTAACCCACTGAGCCACCCAGGTGCCCCTGTAAACCAGTTTTAATCCCCCTTTATCTCAGGAAAGTTGAGTCCTTTAACAAAGATATCAAGATACATCCAGGAAGAATCAAAATAAACTCCCTCGTCCACACTGAGTATTTATAACCACCCTCCCATCTTTTTCTTTTGTCAGTGTTTCTGTGTATTTGTTTTTGTTCTGGTAGTATATAAATCTTATACTTGGGGTTCTTTCTGATGACGTTCTTTTTTTTTGGTTTTTATTTATATATTGATTTATTTATTGTCATCTACTTTTGTCAGTCTTTTTGTTTGTCTGTTTTATTTTGCATACGTTACAAATCTTACATTTGGGGTTCATTCAGGCTGGGCCTTCTCTTTTATTTTTTTCTTTCTTTTTTTTTCCTGCGTGCTCTCTCTCTCTCTCTTTTTGGTGGGGACTCTCCATTGCTATTCCAGAGTGCACTTTCCCTGCACCATGGTTGATACATTCATCTACACATCCGTTCAGCCATATCTCACTAAAATGACTAGGAGGAGGAATGTCCAAAAGAGGAAAGATTCAGAGACTGGGCCCTCTCCATCAGAGCTATTGGATATGGACATAAACAATAGGTCAGGAAGGGAATTCAGGCTAACAATTACCCAGGCAATAGCTAGGTTGAAGAAAGTCTTTGATGACAAAATGGAATTGATTAGGGCAGAAGTGAAAGCCACCAGGGATGATGTTCACAATGTTCTCAAAGAGTTCCAATCTAATCTAAATTCTCTAAAAACTAGGGTAACTGAGGCAGAAGATAGAATTAGTGACCTGGAGGACAAACTGATATAGAAAAAGGATCAGGAGGAAGCCTGGATCAAACATCTTAGAAGTCATGAAAACAGAATTAGGGAAATAAATGATGCCATGAAACATTCCAACGTCAGAATTATTGGAATCCGTAAGGCAGAGGAGAAAGAAAGAAGACTAGAAGATATAGTTGAACAAATTCTCCATGAAAATTTTCCCAATCTCCCAAATGGAACCAGCGTTCATGTACTAGAGGCAGAAAGGACTGCCCCCAAGATCATAGAATCTAGAAAGACCTTGAGACACCTGATTGTGAAAGCGATGAATTATAATTGTACCCAGGAGCTCTTGAAAGCAGCTAGGACAAAGAAATTCTTTATATACAGAGGGATGCCCATCAGAATAACAGCAGACCTATCCACAGAAACCTCGCAAACCAGAAAGGGTTGGCAAGACGTATTCAGGGCACAGAATGAGGAGAACATGCAGCCAAGAATACTTTACCCAGCAAGACTGACCTTCAAGATCGATGGAGAGATAAAGAGCTTCCAAGACCGGCAAGGTTTAAGAGTATGTGACCACCAAGACAGCACTGCAAGAAATATTAAGGGGGGGTTCTATAAAAGAGGAAAATACCCAAGGGTATCATTGATCAGAAATATATGGAGACAACCTATAGAAAAAAAGATGTCACAGGTAACACAATGTCAATAAAAACGTGTTTATCAATAATCACTCTCAACGTGAATGGACTAAATGTGCTTATAAAATGGCACAGGGTTGCCGATTGGATAAAACGACATGACCCATCCATATGTTGTCTACAAGAGACCCATTTGGAACCTAAGGATACATCCAGACTAAAAGTGAAAGGATGGTAAGCATCTATCATGACAATGGGCCTCAAAAGAAGGCTGGGGTAGCGATCTCAGAACAGATAAATTAGATTTTAAACTAAGGACTGTGGTCAGAGATACAGAAGGACACTACATAATTCTTAAAGGGTCTATCTACCAAGAATACCTAACAATTGTAAATATATATGTCCCCAATATGGGAGCAGCCAATTACATAAGAAAACTGTCAATCAAGATAGAGTCCTATTGGGATGCCTGGGTGGCTCAGTTGGTTAAGTGGCTGCCTTCGGCTCAGGTCATGATCCTAGAGTCCTGGAATTGAGTCCCACATCGGGCTCCTTGCCCGGCATGGAGCCTGCTTCGCCCTCTGCCTCTGCTTGCCACTCTGTCTGCCTGTGCTCTCTCTCTCTATCTCTCCCTCTGACTAATAAGTAAATAAAATCTTAAAAAAAAGATAGAGTCCTATTGATATGAATACATTAATAGTAGGTGAGCATAACATGCCACTCTCAGTAACAGATCATTCAAGCAGAAAATCAACAAAGAAACAGACCATTTAATGACACATTGGACCAGATGGACCTCATAGATATATACAGAACATTCCACCCTAAAACAACAGAATACTTCTTCTCGAGTGCACATGGAACCTTATTCAGAATAGACCACATACTGGGTAAAAAGTCAGGGCTCAAATGATACCAAAAGATTGATTTCCCTGCATATTCTCAGATCACAATGCTTTGAAACTGGAGCTCAATAACAAGGAAAAGTTTGGAAGGAATTAAAACACCTGGAAGCTAAATACCACCTTGCTTAAGAATGCTTGGATCAAGAAGGAAATCAAAGAAGAACTTAAACATTTCATGGAAACCAATGAGAATGAAGACACTTCAGTCCAAAACCTATGGGATACAGCAAAGGCTGTCCTAAGGGGGAAATACATAGCCATACAAGCCTCCCTCAAAAACACTGAAAAATCCAGAATAAAAGAGCTCTCATTAGACCTTAAAGAACTAGAGAATCAACAGCAAATTAAGCCAACTCCACACACAAGAAGGGAAATAATCAAGATTATAGCAGAGATCAATGAGGTAGAAACTAGAAATATAGAAGAACGCATCAAAGAAACTAGAAGATGGTTTTTTGAAAGAATCAGTAAGATCAAAAAACCATTGGCCAAACTAATCCAAAAGAAAAGAGATAAGGCCCAAATTAATAAAATTATGAATGAAAAGAGAGAGATCATAACTAACACCAAGGAAATAGAAACAATCATCAGAAATTATTATCAACAGTTATATGCCAATAAGTTAAGCAAGCTTGATGAAACAGATGCATTCCTGGAAAACTATAAACTTCCAAAATTGAACCAGGAAGAAATTGACAACCTGAATAGACTGATATCTAGTAACGAGATTGAAGCAGTAATCAAAAACCTCCCAAAAAGTAAGAGCCCAGGACCTGACAGATTCCCTGGGAATTCTACCAACCTTTCAAAGAAGAAATAATACCCATTTTCCTGAAGCTGTTTCAAAAAATTGAAGCAGAAGGAACACTTCCAGACTCTTTTTATGAAGCCAGCATTATTCTGATCCCCAAACCAAGCAAAGACCCCACCAAAAAGGGGAAATTCAGACCAATATCCCTGATAAATATGGATGCTAAGATTCTCAACAAGATCCTAATAGGATCCAACAGCACATTAAAAAGATCATCCACCATGAAGAGGTGGGTTTCGTCCCTGGGTTGCAAGGATGGTTCAGCATTCACAAATCAATCAATGTGATAGAAAAAATCAATAACAGAAGAGAGAAGATCCACATGGTCCTCTCAATGGATGCAGGAAAAGCATTTGACAAAATCCAGCATCCGTTCCTGATTAAAACACGCCAAAGGATAGAGATAGAGGGAACATTCCTGAACTTCATAAAATCTATCTATGAAAAACTCACAGCAAATATCATCCCCAATAGGAAAAGGCTTGCAGACTTCCTGTTGAGATCAGGAACATGACAAGGATGTCCATTCTCACCATTCTTGTTCAACATAGTATTAGAAGTCCTAGCAACGGCAATCAGAAAACAAAGAGAAATAAAAGGTATCCAAATTGACAATGAAGAAGTCAAACTCTCTCTCTTTGTAGATGACATGATAGTTTATATGGAAAACCCCAAAGACTTCACCCCCAAACTACTAGAACTCATACAGCAATTCTGTAAGTGGCAGGATACAAAGTAAATGTACAGAAATCAGTTGCTTTCTTACACACTAACAATGAAAATACAGAAAGGGGAATTAGAGAATCAATTCCATTTACTGTAGCACCAAGAACCATAAGATACCTGGGAATAAACCTAACCAAAGAGGTAAAGAATCTGTACTCAAGGAACTACAGAACACTCATGAAAGAAATTGAAAAAGACAGAAAAAGAAGAAAGACCATTCCTTGCTCATGGAGCGGAAAAATAAACATTGCTAAAATGTCTACACTGACTAGAGCAATCTATACTTTCAATGCCATTCCAATCAAAATTCCACCAGCATTATTCAAAGAGCTGGAGCAAACAATCCTAAAATTTGTATGGAATAAGAAGAGACCCTGAATTGCTAAGGAAATGTTGAAAAACAAAAACAAAACTGGTGACACCACGTTGCCTGATTTCAAGCTTTACTACAAAGCTGTGATCACCAAGACAGCATGGTACTGGCACAAAAACAGACACACAGATCAGTGGAACTGAGTAGAGAGCCTACATATGGACCCTCAACTGTGTGGTCAAATTATCGTCGACAAAGCAGGAAAAAATATCCAGTAGAAAAAAGACAGTCTCTTCAATAAATGGTGCTGGGAAAATCGGACAGCTATATGTAGAAGAATGAAACTCGACCATTATCTTACACCATACACAAAGATAAACTCGAAATGGATAAAAGACCTCAACATGAGGCAGGAATCCATCAGAATCCTAGAGGAGAACATAGGCAGAAGCTCTTCAACATTGGCCACAGCAACTTTTTCAAGATATGTCTCTAAAGGTAAAGGAAACAAAAGTGCAAATGCATTTTTGGGACTTCATCAAGATCAAAACCTTCTGCATAGCAAAGGAAACAGTCAACAAAACAAAGAGGCAACCCACGGAATGGGAGAAGATATTTGCAAATGACAGTACAGAAAAAAGGCTGATATCCATGATCTATAAAGAACTTCTCAAATTCAACACACACAAAACAGATAATCATGTCAAGAAATGGGCAGAAGACATGAATAGACACTTCTCCAAAAAGACATACAAATGGCTATCAGACACATGAACAAATGTTCATAATCACTAGCCATCAAGGAGTCAAATCAAAACCACATTGAGCTTTGCGCAGTGGCAGTATCGTAGCCAATGAGGTTTATCCGAGGCGCGATTATTGCTAATTGAAAACCACATTGAGATACCACCTTGCACCAGTCAGAATGGCCAAAATTAACAAGAGCGTAACCAGCAAGTGTTGGAGAGGATGTGGAGAAAGGGGAACCCTCTTACACTGTTGGTGGGAACGCAAGTTGGTGCAGCCACTTTGGAGAAGAGTGTGGAGATTCCTCAAAAAAAAAAAAAAAAAAAAGAAATTAAAAATAAAACTTCCCTATGACCCTGCAATTGCACTGTTGGGTATTTACCCTAAAGATACAGATGCAGTGAAAACAAGGGCCCTATGTTCCCCAATGCTCATAGCAGCAATGGCCATGGTCACCAAACTGTGGAAAGAACCAAGATGCCCTTCAACAGACGGATGGATAAGGAAGATGTGGTCCATATATACTATGGAGTATTATGCCTTCATCAGAAAGGATGAATACCCAACTTTTGTAGCAACATGGACGGGACTGGAAGAGATTATGCTGAGTGAAATAAGTCAAGCAGAGAGAGTCAATTATCATATGGTTTCACTTATTTCAGGAGCATAACAAATAACATGGAGGACATGGGGAGATGGAGAGGAGAAGGGAGTTGTGGGAAACTGGAGGGGGGAGATGAAGCATGAGAGATTATGGACTCTGAAAAACAATCTGAGGGTTTTGAAGGGGCGGGGGGTGGGAAGTTGGGGAACCAGGTGGTGGGTATTATGGAGGTCACATATCACATGAAACCCTGGTTGTGGTACATAAACATGAATTCTAGTACACCGAAAAGAAATTTTAAAAAAAGATTAAAAGTAGATTAATGGCAAAAACAAAAAGTTTGATACCTTCTAAAGTGTTCCTCTCTGTCAGGAATTTTTTTAGCTTTTTAGGGTCTTTTGTGGTTCCATATAAAATTTTAGGATTGTTTTTCTATTTTTGTTAAAATATGACATTAGAAATAAAAAATGTAAAAAAAATGACATCAGAATCTTGATGGGTATTGCATTGGATTCATAGGTTGCTTTTTTTAATTTCTTTTTTTTTAAAGATTTTATTTATTTATTTGACAGACAGAGATCACAAGTAGGCAGAGAGGCAGGCAGAGAGAGAGGAAGGGAAGCAGGCTCCCTGCTGAGCAGAAAGCCTGATGCGGGGCTCGATCCCAGGACTCTGAGATCATGACCTGAGCCGAAGGCAGAGGCTATAACCCACTGAGCCACCCAGGTGCCCCTTCTTTTTTAAAATTTGTTTTTAAAATTTCTTTTCAGTGTTCCAGATTCATTCTTTATGCACCACACCCAGTGCTCCATGCAATACATGCCCTCCATAATACCCACCACCAGGCTCAACCAACCTCCCATCCCCGCCTCTTCAAATCCCTCAGATTGTTTTTCAGAGTCCACAGTCTTTCATGATTCATCTCACCCACAATTTCCCCCAACTCCCTTCTCCTATCCATCTCCCCATGTCCTCCGTGTTATTCCTTATGCTTCACAAATAAGCGAAACCATCTGATAATTGACTCTCTCTGTTTGACTTATTTCACTCAGGATAATCTCTTCCAGTCCATATTGATACAAAAGTTGGGTATTCATCCTTTGTGACAGAGGCATAATACTCCATAGTGTATATGGACCACATCTTATCCACATCTTATCCATTCATCCGTTGAAGGGCATCTTGGTTCTTTCCACAGTTTGGTGACTGTGGCCATTGCTGCTATGAACATTGGGGTTACAGATGGCCCTTCTTTTCAGTACATCTGTATCTTTGGGGTTGGTGGTATTAATATTTTCACAATATTGATTCTTACAGTCCATGAACTTAGGACACATTTTCAGTTATTTCTCTTGATTTCATTCATAAACATCTGTAGATTCCAGATTAGAGAACTTTCACTTCCTTATTGTATTTATTCCCACGTATTTTATTATTATTTTTTTTTCATTGGACCATTTTTATTAATAAAAACAAAAGCTTTTCAGTGATTCAACAAAGAAAAAAAAAGCATATTGTTGGTGATTTTTTTTTAAGTAGGATAGAATTTTTTTTTACATTTATTATTTTAATTTATTTTTTCAGCTTAACAGTATTCATTATTTTTGCACAACTATGGTAAATGTGATCACTATCTTTATTTCTTTCTCACATAATTTGTTTTTCATGTATAGAGGGACTACTGATATTTTATGTTAATTTTGTATCCTGAAAATTTTCTGAGCCTATCTATTAGATCTAAAATTTTTGGGTGAAATCTTATGGATTTTCTATATATAAAATAATGTTATGTACATTTTGAAGCAATTTTAATTTTTCCAGTTCTGACCCTTTTTTTAAAAAGGATTATTTATTGGGTGCCTGGGTGGCTCAGTGGGTTAAAGCCTCTGCCTTAGGCTCAGGTCAGATTTCAGGGTCCTGGGATCGAGTCCTGGATCTGGCTCTCTGCTCAGCAGGGAGCCTGCTTCCTCCTCTCTCTCTCTCTGCCTGCCTCTCTGCCTACTTGTGATCTTAAAAAAATAAATTTTAAAAGTCCTATTAAAAAATAAAGATTATTTAATTATTTATTTGATAGGCAGAGATCACAAGTAGGCAGAGAGGCAGGCAGAGAGAGAGGGGGAAGTAGGCTCCCCGCTGAGCAGAGAGCCCAATGTGGGACTCGATCCCAGGGCCCTGAGATCATGACCCTAGCCAAAGGCAGAGGCTTTAACCCACTGAGCCACCCAGGCACCCCCTGATGCTTTTCTTTTTCTTGTATGATTTCTCTGACCAAACCGTTCTATATTATTGTGAATAGAAATAGTGTGAATGGGCACTTTTTTTTACTGTTTTTATCTTATTTTATTTTCCTTTCCTTCCTTTATGTTCCTCTGTTTTCTTACTTATATTCCACATGAGTGAAATCAAATGGTATTTGTCTTTCTCTGACTTACTTATTTTGCTTAGCATAATACCCTCTAGTTCCTTCCATGTCATTGCAAAGGAGATATTACATTCTATACTTATTCCACATCTTCTTTATACATTCATCTCTCAATGAACATCTGGTCTCTTTCCACAGTTTGGCTATTTTGGAAATTGCTGCTATGAATATTGGGGTACATGTGCCCCTTTTGTTTTACTACACCTATATCTTTGGAGTAAATACCTAGTAGTGCAATTGCTGAGTCACTGTGTAGCTCTATTTTTAACTTTCTGAGGAATCTCCATGGTGTTTTCCAGAATGGCTCCACCAGTTTGCATTCCCACCAAGAGTGTTAGAGGTTTCCCCTTTCTCTGCGTCCTCGCCAACATCTTTTCTTTCCTGAGTTGTTAATTCTAGCCATTATTTTTTTTTAACCTATGTCAGGTGGTATCTCATTGTGGTTTTGATTTGTATTTCCCTGATAACTGAGTGATGCTGAGCATTTTTTTATGTCTGCTGGCCATTTGGATGTCTTCTTTGGAAAAACATCTATTCATCTCTTCTGCCCATTTCTTTTTTTTTTTTAAAGATTTTATTTATTTATTTGACAGAGATCACAAGTAGGCAGAGAGGCAGACAGAGAGAGGAGAAAGGAGGAAGCAGGCTCCCTGCTGAGCAGAGAGCCCAATGCGGGGCTGGATCCCAGGACCCTGGGATCATGACCTGAGCTGAAGGCAGAGGCTTTAACCCACTGAGCCACCCAGGCACCCCTCTTCTGCCCATTTCTAACTGGATTTTTTGTTTGTTTTATGGGTGTTGAGTCTGATATGTTCTTTATAGATCTTGGATACTAGCCCTGTATCTGATAAGACATTTGCAAATATCTTCTCCCATTCCTTAGGCTGCTTTTTAGTTTTGTTGATGATTTTGTTTGCTGTGCAAAAGCCTTTCATCCTGATGAAGTCTCAATAGTTCAATTTTGCTTTTGTATCCCTTGCCCATGGAGATGTGTTGATGCCACAGTCAAAGGGGTTACTGCATGTATTCTTCTCTAGGATTTTGATAGATCCTTGTCTCATAATTAGGTCTTTCACACATTTTGAGTTTATTTTTGTTTATGATGTAAGAAAGTGGTCCAGTTTCATCTTCTGCCAGTGACTGTCCAGTTATCCCAACATCATTTGTTGGGATAAAGTCAAAGGGGTTACTGCATGTATTCTTCTCTAGGATTTTGATAGATCCTTGTCTCATAATTAGGTCTTTCACACATTTTGAGTTTATTTTTGTTTATGATGTAAGAAAGTGGTCCAGTTTCATCTTCTGCCAGTGACTGTCCAGTTATCCCAACATCATTTGTTGAAGAGACTGTCTTTCCCCTTTGGATAGTGTTTCCTGCTTTGTTGAACAATAGTTGACCATAGATTTGAGGGTCAATTTCTGGATTCTATATTCTGTTCCATGGATCTATGTGTCAGTTTTGTACCATTATTATACTGTCTTGATGATTACAGCATCGTAATACAGCTTGAAGTCTGGAATTGTGATGCCTTCTGCCTTGTTTTTTTTCCCCTCAACATTCTGTTAGTTATTCAGGGTCTTTCGTGGTTCCATAGAAAATTTTAAAATTGTTTGCTCTAACTCTGTGAAAAATGCTAGTGGTATTCTGATAGGGGTGGGATTAAATGTGTAGATTGTACTGGGCAGCATAGACATTTTAACAATATCTGTTAACAATATTTGTGCATTAATATTATATTAATATAATATAATATTAATTATTTCTTTTTCTTGTATGACTTTGCTGAATTCCTTTGCCAATTCTAGCACTTTTGGGGTGTAGTCTTTTGGATTTTTCTACATGGAGTATCATTTTGTCTATGAAGAGTGTAAGTTTGACTTCTTCTTTGCCAGTTTGGATGCCTTTTCTTTCTTTCTTTCTTTTTTTGTTTTCTTTCCTTTTTGTTGTTGTTGTTGTTATTGTTGTTGTTGTCTGATTGCTGAGGCTAGAACTTCCAGTACTCTGTTGAACAACAATGGTGAGATTTGACATCCCTGTCATGTTCCTGAACTTAGTGGAAAATTCTCAGTTTTTTCCATTGAGGACAATATTCACTGTGGGTTTTTCATAGATGACTTTTATGATGTTGGAGACTGTTCCCTCTATCCCTAAGTGGTGGAGGGTTTTCATCAAGATAGGATGCTGTATTTTGTCAAACTTTTTTTGGTATCTATTGAGAGGTTCACATGGTTCTTATTCTTTTTTTTTTTTTTAATGTGGCATAGCACATTGATTGATTTGTGGATGTTGAACCACTCCCGTAGCCCAGGAATAAATCCCACTTGGTGATGGAGACTAAACCTTTTAACTAACAATTGGCTAGTATCTTGTTGATAATTTTTGCATCAATGTTCATCCAGTATATTAGTTTGTAATTTTTCTTTTTGGTGGGGTCTTTGTCTGGTTTTGAGAGCAAGGCAATGATGGCCTCATGTAATGAGTTTCAAAGTTATCCTTATATCTTTGTTTTTCTGGAGAGTTACAGAAGAATAGGAACTAATTCTTCTTTAAATGCTTTGTAGAATTCCCCTGGGAAGCCATCCAGCCCAGGTCTCTTGTTTGTTGGGGGATTTTTTATTACTGATCAATTTCCTTGCTGGTTGTTGGTCTGTTCAGGTTTTCTAGCTCTTCCTGTTTTATTTTTTCCTGTTTTGGTAGCTTATATCTTTCTAGGAATGCATCCATTTCTTCCAGATTGCCTAAATTATTGCCATATAATTGCTCATAATGATATCTTTTAATTGTTTTATTTCTGTGCTGTTTGTGATCTCTCCTTTTTCATTCATGATTTTACTTAGTTGGGTCCTTTCTCTTTTGTTCTTGATAAGTATGACTATAGGTTTATCAATCTTATTAACTCTTTCAAAGAACAAGCTCCTAGTTTCATCTCTGTGTTCTAATTTTTTAAAAAATTTCTGTATCATTGATTTCTGCTCTAATCTTTATTACTTCTCTTCTCCTGCTGGATTTAGTTTTTTTAATGTCTTTTTTCCTGCTCCTTTTGGTGTAAAGTTAGGTTATGTATTTGACTTTTCTTACATCTCGAGGAAGGCCTATATTGTTATATACTTCCCTCTTAGGACCACCTTTGCTGCATCCCCAAAGTTTTGATTTATGTTTTCTTTTTCATTTGCCTCCATGTATTTTTTGCATTCATATTTAACTTTCTGGTCAACTTATTCATTCTTTAGTAGGATGTACTTTAACCATGTACTTGTGAAACTTCCAAATTTTTTCTTGTGGTTGACTTCAGGTTTCACAGGATTGGTCTGAAAATATACATAATCTCTGCCTTTTTGTAGTGGCTGAGTCCTGATTTGTGACCCAATATGTGATCCATTTTGGAGAATGTTCCATGTGCACTTGAAAAGAATGTATATTCTGCTGTTTTAGATTGAAATGCTCTGAAAATATTTAAGTCCGTCTGGCCCCGTGTATCATTCAAAGCCCTTATTTCCTTGTTGATCTTCTGTTTAGATGATCCGTCCATTGCTCTGAGTGGGGTATTAAAGTCCCTAATTATTGTATTATTATCAATGAGTTTCTTTAATTTTGTTATTAATTGGTTTATATATTTGGCTGCTCCTAAGTTATGGGCATAAATATTTGAAGTTGTTATATCTTCTTCTTGGATAGACCCTTTTATTATGATATAGTGTCCTTCTTCATTTCTTATTACAGTTTTTGATTTAAGACCTAGATTTTCTGATATAAGGATGGCTACTCCAGCTTTCTTTTAATGTCCATTAGCATGATATATCGCTCTCCATACCCTCACTTTCAATCTGGGTTATCTTTGGGTCTAAAATGAGTCTCTTGTAAGCAGCATACTGACTTTTTAAAATCCATTTTAATACACTATGTCTTTTGATTGAAGCATTTAGTCCATTTATATTCAGAGTAATTACTGAAAGATATAAATTTAGTGCCATTGTATTACCTGTCAAGTCACTGTTCCTATAGATTGTCTCTGTTCCTTTCTAGTCTTTGTTCTTTTGGGTCTCTCTGCACAAAGTATCCCCTTTAGTATTTTTTGCAGGGCAATTTTAGTGTTCATGAATTCCCTTAGTTTTTAGAAACTCATTTTGGAAACGCTTTATCTTTCTATTCTGAATGATAGCCTTGTTGGATAAAGTATTCTTGGCTGCATATTTTTCCCATTTAGCACAATGAATGTATCATGGCAATCATTTGTGGCCTGCCAGGTCTCTTTGGACAGGTCTGTTGCCAGGCTTGCATTTATTCTTGTATATTAAGGACCTCTTCTCCCAAGCTGCTTTCATAATTTTCTTTTTATCTTTGCAATTTATGTTTCCCTATAAAATATTGTGGTGTTGACCTGTTTTTGTTGATTTTGAGGGGAGTTCTCTGTGCATCTTGTGCTTAAATGTCTGTTTCCTTCCCTGGATTAGGGAAGTTCTCAGCTCTAATTTGTTCAAACAAACACTCTGCCCTTTTTTTCCTGTTCTTATTTAAAAAGATTTTATTTATTCATTTGAGAGAGTGAGTGAGCAGAGGAGCATGAGCAGGGGGATGAGCAGAGGGAGAGGGAGAAACAGACTCCCCACTGAGCAGAGAGCCCAACATGGGGCTTGATCCCAAGACCCCAGGATCATGACCTGAGCTGAAGGCAGATGCTTAACTGACTGAGTCACCCAAGTACCCCTTCCCACTCATCTTCTGGAACTCCTACAATAGGGATATTTTTTCACGTTATGGAATGGTTGCATTCCCTAAGTGTCCCTTCATGATCTAATTGTTTTCTTTCCAACTTCATTATTTTCCATAATTTTATCTTCTATATCACTGATTTGCTCTCCTGCTTCATTCATCCTCATTTTTATGACGTCCACTTGGGACTGCATTTCAGTTACAGCATTTTTAATATTGGCATGGCTACATTTTAGTTTTTTTTTTTAATCTCTACAGGGGATTCTCAGTGTCTTCTATGTTTTTTTCGAGCCCAGTTAGTATCTTTATAATACTTGTTTTAAACTGTAATTCAGACACTTTACTTATATCTGCATTGATTAAACCTCTGTCTCTGAGTAGTACCTGCAGTACTTTTTTTTAGAGTGAATTTCTCTGTCTCATCATTTTTCCCAGAAAAGAAAAGAAGAGAAAAAAGGAAAACAACAACAAAAACAACAATAACAATAACAACAACAAAAAAGACAAAAACAAAACAAAACAAAACAAAACAAAACACAAACACTGCCCTAGTGGAAATGTGTTTCCAGTGCACAAGGAGGCAGGGCTTGGTGTAAGTTGCTCCAGACTCCACCAGGTGGTGCTGTTTTGCTCCCTGATGTCTTTTAGCACTGAGGAGTAGGATGAATATTTTGCTCTCTAGCCCCAGAACTGGCAATTCATGCCCCCCATTCTTCAGTGAGCCCTCACAGAAGAGCAATCCATCACTCTTGTTTCTCTGGTTTACATCAGAACTCTGTGTTCACCCTGCCTTTGTCTGAGCTTTTTTATCTCAGGCAGGGGACTGAGTTTCAAAACCAAATTTTAGGGACTCCCGCCACACTGACCCATGCTGTTCCTCCCAAGGAGAGTCTCACCAAACTTCTGTCTTTTCCTGGATGCATCCCAGGAAAGCAGTTGCACAACTTCTTCACAGTTTATGGCATCACAGATCAGAAAGTCAGCACCCAGACAACTGTTCTCAGCCAGTTTCCACACTCCTTTGCCGGGGAACTGTGCTGCATTTATGCATCGCCCATTCTTGTGACCCAGGGAACCCTTGGATCATTGTGTCACATCCGGGATTCTGCCCTGCTTGGCTACTTTAACACCCTTAAGCCAGACACACCCCCTACTCTAGCAGACTTCTTAAAGTTCTGATTTTGTGCTCTGCTGCTTATAATATTTTGTGGTAGCCTCCTTAAGCAGGCTCCTTCCTTGCTGCTGTATCTTTAGCTATATCACACTGGATTCAAGACTTCACATGTCTTGGGGCACCTGGGTGGCTCTGTATGTTAAGCCTCTGGCTTCAGCTCAGGTCATGATCACAGGGTCCTGGTATCAAGCCCCACATTGGGATCTCTGCTCATCAGGGAGCCTGCTTCCCCACCCTCTCTCTCTACCTGCCTCTCTGCCTACTTGTAATCTCTGTCTGTCAAATAAAAAATATCTTAAAAAAAAAGACTTCAAATCTCCTACTTTCCAAAAGTTGGTGGTGGTTTTTCTACCTATAGACTTGCAGTATTTGTTTTCTTAGACCTCTGATTGATTTCTTGGGTGTTCAGAATGATTTGATAACTAACTAGTTGTATTCAAGGGAGGAGAAAAACAGGTTTCCCTACTCTTCCACCATCTTAACTCTTCTGCTGTGAGTGGGAACTCTTGTTTTGCTCCTAATCTTAAAAGAAATGATTTCAACCTCTCACTGTTGCCTATAAGGTTAACTGTGGCCCTCATATATGGCCTCTATTATGTTGAAGTGTATTCCTTCTATACCTAATTTGTTGAGAGATTTTTTCATGAATGGCTGTTGGATTTTAGCAGATTTTTTTTTTTGCATCCATTGAAGTGTTTATGTAAATTTTTCATTCTATTAATGTATCATATTGTATTATTTTGCATATTTCAGTTCCACTTGGTCATAGTGAGTGATCCTTTCAATGTGCTATGAAATTTGGTTTGCTAGAATTTCACTGAGAGTGTTTGCATCTATGTTCATCAGGGATATTGGCCTATAGTTTTCCTTTCTTGTAGTGTCCTTTACTGGCTTTGGTATTAGGGTCATACAGGCCTCACAAAATGAGTTTAAAACTGATCATTCCTCTTAAATTTTTTTAGAAGAGCTTGAAAAGTATTGGTAATAGTACTAATTTAAACGTTTGATTAAATTTATCAGTGAAACCATATGTTCCTCGGTTTTTCTTCATTGGGAGATTTTCTATTACTATTCAATCTTCTAGTAATTGTTCTATTCAAATGCTCAATGTCTTTCTGACTCAGTCTTGGCAGGTTTTATGATTTAAGAATGTTTCCATTTCTTCTAGGTTGTCCAGTTTGTTGGCCTATAATATTTCATAGTAAGATCTCTGTACATCTGGTATCAGATGTAATGTCTCCTTTTCTATTTATAATTTTGATTTATGTCTACTCTTTATTTTTGTTGGACAGTCTAGCTGATGGTTTGCCAATTTTATTTACCTTTTGAAAGAAGTTTTGTTAATTTCTGTTTTTTTTTTCCGTTCTCTACTTCTTTTATTTCTGCTCTAATCCTTATTTGCTTCCTTCTGCTAATTTTGGACTCAGTTTGTCCTTTTTCTACTTCCTCAAGTTGTATGATTAGGTTGTATGTTTGAGATCTTTCTTGTTTTTAATGGGGTAATTACCACTTTAACTTCCCTCTGAGATCTGCTTTTGCTTCATCCAATAAGTTTTGTATGTTTTGTTTCCATTTTCTTTTGTTTCAAGATACTGTTTATTTCCCCTTTAATTTCTTCTTTAGCCCATTGGTTTCTGAGGAGAGTGTTCTTTTAATTTCCATGTGTTAACAAATTTTGCAGTTTTCATTTTGTTATTGAGTTGTAGCTTCATATTGTTATGGTCAGAGAGAAGACACTTGATATGATTTCAGTCTCTGAATTTGCTAAGAACTTGTGTGGCCTAACATTTTGTCTATTTTAGATAATGTGTCATCTGTGCTTGAAAATAATGTGTATTGTGCTTTGTTGTATAGGATGTTTTGTATCTGTTAGGTCTATTGGTTTATAGTGCTGTTCAAATCTGATGTTTTCCTGCTATTTTTGTGTCTGGATGATTTATCCATTAAGAGTGGAGTACTAAGTCCCCAACTAGTATTGTGTTGTTTTTTTACTTCTCCTTGGCTTTGTATATTTACGTGTTCCAATGCTGGGTACATAAATATTTATAATTATTACATTTTTGATTGACTGACTCCTTTTTTCATTATTTACTAAACTTTTTGGTCTCTTTTTTACTAGTTTTAGTTTAAAATATTTATTCTGATGTAAAACTAGCTACAGTTAATATTGTTGATAACCATTTGCTTAAAATACATTTTCCCATCACTTTACTCTCAGTTTATGTGTGTTTTTAAGGCTAAACTGAGTCTCCTGTAGGCAATATTGATGAATCTTGTTTTGTATTTATGTAGTAATCCTACAAATTTTGAGTAGAGAATATAATCAGTTTATGTTTAAGATAATTATTGATAGGTAAGGATGTACTATTGCCATTTTGTTAA
This sequence comes from Meles meles, assembly GCF_922984935.1. Taxonomy (NCBI): domain Eukaryota; kingdom Metazoa; phylum Chordata; class Mammalia; order Carnivora; family Mustelidae; genus Meles; species Meles meles. Next base: position 64,290,931 of record NC_060087.1, read on the forward strand.
TTGTTTTCTGACTGTTTTGTGAATCCATTAATCGTGATCCCTGTCTTGATGTTTTTTGCATGTTTTAATGTCTTTTTGTATCAATATGTTTTCACATCTTTATCATATTCTTTTATGTAATTACCACAGGTTCTTCCTTTGTGGTTACCATGAAGCTTGCATAAAATACCTAAAATTGTAACACCATATTTTAAGCTGGTAATAACTTAATTTCAGTAGGATTTCTAAACTTAACATTTTCATATCTCACAATTTAGGTTATTGATGTTACAGTTACATATTTTTATACTGTGAAACCAATGTCAAATTATCATAGTTATCTTTATTTTTACTGTGTTTTTTTAACATTTAAGCTAGAGTTGTGACTTGCACACTACCATATTCTATAATATTATCATATTACCCAACCTAACTTTTACTATATATCTACCATCTACAATAAGTTTTATGCTACCTTTTAATGTTTTTATGGTGTCAATTAGCATTCATTTATTTCCATTCAAATAACTCACTTTATTATGTCTTATAGTGCAGGTCTAGTGGTGATAAACTCCCTCAGCTTTTGGTTGTTTGGAAAAATATTTATCTCTCTTTCTTTTCTGAAGGACGGCTTTGCTGTTATAGAATTCTTGATTGGCAGGGTTTTTTTTTTTCTCTCAATATTTTGAGTATATCTTCTTTTTTTGTAAAGATTTTATTTGACAGAGATCACAAGTAGCAGAGAGGCAGGCACAGGGTGGTGGGGGAAGCAGGCTCCCTGCTGAGCAGAGAGCCTGATGAGGGGCTCGATCCCAGGACCCTGAGATCATGACCTGAGCTGAAGGCAGAGGCTTAACCCACTAAGCCAACCAGCTAACCCTTGAGTATATCTTCTTATTCTCTCCTGGGCAATATATTTTGTTGAAAAATCCACCAACAGCCTTATGGGTGTTCCCTTATATATAACTTCTCATTTCTCTTGCTGCTTTCAAAACTCTTTCCTTATCTTTGCCTTTTGAATATTTGAACATAAATGTCTCAGTGTATCTCTTTCTGTTTAACCTATTTGGGGTTATTCAGCTTCATGGATCTAGATGTCTATTTCTCTCCTCAGGTTTGGGAAGTTTTCAGGAATTATTGTTTTATTTATTTTTTTTTAGGAATTATTGTTTTAAATATACACACTGTTTCTTTATACCTCTCTGCTCTCTCTGGAATTTTCATAATGCAAATACTTTTCTTTTTATTGTGTCCTATAAGTCTCATAGTCTTTCTCTAGTCATTTATATTATTTTCTCCTTTGATAATTTCAAATGTTTTGTCTTCTAGACCATTGATTCTGTTTTCTGCATGATTGAATCTGCTTATAAATCTCTCTATTGAATCCCTATGTTCAGTCACTGTATTTTTCAGCTCTAGGGTTTTTACTTGGGTTGTTCTTAGGTTTTTTTATTTCTTTGTTAACTTCTCATTTTGTTCATGCATTGTTTTCCTAATTTTGTTCAGTTTCTGTCATGTGTTCTTGTAGTTCACTAAACTTCTTTAATAGGACTTTTCTGAATTGTCAGGCAGTTCATAGATATTCACTTCTTTATAGTGCATTATTGGGAGCTTTATTAATTTTCTTTGGTGGTGTCTTGTTTACCTGATTTTTCATGACCCTTGAATCCTTACCTTGGTATCTATACTTTTTGAGTGATCATTTTCTTCTCCCAGACTTTAAAGCTTCACTTTGGCAGAAAGAGTTCTTCAGTAGTCAGCTTATTTTGGATTTCTGGACATGTCTACTGGTATCATCCTTGCAGGTAAAGCTTGTCATCAGAGTCTATTTTTGTGTGAAGCCATGGCCAAGCTCTGAGGTTGGTTGGAAGGGGGTTGTTGTTGAATGAGAAGAGTTGGTTTGGAAAAGACTGCTGGCTAGGTTTCCTCCCAAGTGAAGATGTAGAATGGGTTCCAAATTTGCCTGGTTTCTCTGTCCAGACTTACTAGATCATTGGGGCTGGATACTATATCCAATAGTATATAATCTTATTAATTAACTTGCCTGCCCTAGCAGGGCAACAGGACTAGCCCCAGGGTCTGAAAACCTGATTATTTGGGAACCTGAACTAGGCAAGACTTCCCTGAATTGCCTGGCCAGGTAGAGTCACTGTCTTGCTCTATGCACAAGAAAAGACACAGACAGATCTATTTGTTTGGCTGGTACTGTAAAGAAGGCTGTTACAAGGACTACCTGAGTGTTTTGCTTAAGTTCCCTGCTTAGGTGGGCTGAAGGCTGTATTCAGCAATGGGCAAGGCTTTGAATTAAGTTCCCTACTCAGACACAGTGTGAGAAATGACTCCAAATCCAGCAAACATTTTGGTTTGTGGACTTAAGTTGACCCATGCCTCAAGTTTCCTAGCTGAACAGGACCAATAACTTTGCTTTGCATATTGAAAGCGTTACCTGCCATATTCTTCTGTAGCATTTTTGGCTTATTTAAATTTCCAGGTGCTCTGGCCTGCCTTTTTTAATCAAGCAAGGCCAGAAACTAACACAGCAGTAGGCCAGGTTATTCTGCTACCCTGCCTCGGCAGGGGCAGGCCAAGTTGCAGGGCATACAAAATTCTTGGTTTGAAGACCCAAATCAGGCAAGACTTATAACTCATGTTTCCTCATTAAATTGTGCCACTATCTTGTCTCTGTAAATGAGCAAATCTACTGTTTGAAAATGCTACTTGGGTGCTGAAGGTTGGAATATTGTTTGCCAAGATCCAAGTGCTGGTTCTTTAAAGTACCTACTCTCTACTCCATCACAATTAGACTTTCAGTGGTCAAGTCCCATGGATTGCACTCCAATCCCTGTGGAGTATAACCAGAATAGAAATTTCCAAGAAATGACCCACAATTCTGGTGGAGCTGGACGTTAACCCTGGACACTCTTTTCTTGCCAGAGGAACTGTAGGCTCAGGGGAGACCTCTCATAGTGCTGAACTGCCCTAAGGATGAAGAAATGTGGTCAGTGTATAGTCAATTCTCTTAACCTTCTAATGCAGGCTGTCTTGGTCTTTGTGGTTCAGAGAGTGGTTCAGTCTCCCTCGCATGTTCTAGTAGTCTCTCAGTGGTGTTTTGTTCATGAATAGCTGTTTATTGCTCTTTTTGTGAAAGGAAACAAAGACAGAAACAACTATGGTGCCATCTTGGTGATATCACCCTCCTGATCATTAGATTTTGAGAGTATGTTAAAAACCTCTAACCACAATTTTTTGCATATCTATTTGTTTATTCAAGTCTGTAGGTACTTGTTTTAATCCCTTTTGAGGCTGTATTGTTTGGCATATATGTTCTTATTTTGGCTACATATTATTTCCCTATTTTCTTTTTTTTTTTAATTTATTTTGACAGAGAGAGATCACAAGTAGGCAGAGAGGCAGGCAGAGAGAGAAGGGGAAGCAGGCTCCCCGCTGAGCACAGAGCCCGATGTGGGGCTCGATCCCAGGACCCTGAGACCACGAAACTGAGCCGAAGGCAGAGGCTTTAACCACTGAGCCACCCAGGTGCCCCATCCCTATTTTCTTTATCAAGTTTTTGTTTTAATTCTATTTTGTCATAAAAAATAATGCTATTTCAAACTTTTGCTACATTATTCCTTAAAATCCTTTCATTCCCTCCAGAATACAATCCAAACTCCCTATCATGGCTAATAATCATTTCAAGATCCAGCTCTGGTCAAATCCCCCAACCTCATCTCCACCACTTTAGCACAAATACCTTTATTCCCACTATTCAGAATGATTTTTATTTTCCTCAATATGTCAAAACCACTGTGTTCTGAGATTTATGCTTTCTGATGTTTTATTATGCTATAACTCTTCCACACTCTTCTCATGTGCTTTACCTCTATCCCAACGGTCCTTCTGGTTTCATTTTTCTCTCCTTCTTAAATTGCAGATGCACAAATGAAAAGAAGTAATTCAAATGTCTTTCTGACTCTCAACTTTCTGGTCACCAGTAAAAACTGGATTCAAAAAGGTGATCTTTCTGGGGTGCCTGGGTGGCTCAGTGGATTAAGCCGCTGCCTTAGGCTCAGGTCATGATCTCAGGGTCCTGGGATCGAGCCCCGCATCGGGCTCTCTGCTCTGCAGGGAGCCTGCTTCCTCCTCTCTCTCTGCCTACCTCTCTGCCTACTTGTGATCTCTCTCTCTGTCAAATAAATAAAATCGTTAAAAAAAAAAAAGGTGATCTTTCTGAGTGCAATGAGTACAAGTGACATAAGTCTTTACCTGAGGATCCAAGGGAAGATGTCCCATGCATGGCACATGCCAAAAGTAGTAGTGTGGTGTTAGCTCTGGAAAGAGAATACTGAGGCCATGAAAGTTAGGGTCCAGTCCTGTCTAAACTACTACAAATAAGCTAGTTGACCTGGAGCAAGATTCTTGTCCTCCTGGGCCTCTGATTTCCCCATTAACAAAAAAAGCTAATTCAACATTTAAGTTTCTAATTAAGAAAAAACAATGTGTCCACAGAGACTTGTACTTTTATGTTCATAACAGCATGATTTATAGCACCCAAAAAGTGGCAAAAATTGGAAAAAACTCAAATGACCATTTACTGGTAAATGCTTAAACAAAAGGTGTTATATTTGAACAATCAATTAATAAGATTATATATATATACATATATATAGATATAGATATATAGATGTGTATATGGCTATTACTCAGCCATCAAAAACAATGAAATCTTGCCATTTGCAATAACATGGATGGAGCCAGAGTGTATTATGCTAAGCAAAACAACTCAGTCAGGGAAAGGCATATGCAGAATTTAAGAAACAAAACAGATGAACATAGGGGAAGGGAAAAAAAGAGAGGGAGGCAAACCATAAGAGATTCTTAACTATGAAGAAGAAACTAAAGGTTGCTGGAGGGGAAGTGGGTAGAGATGGACTAAATGGGTGATGGGTACTAAGGAGGGCACTTGTGATAAGCATTGGGTATTATACATAAGTGATGGATTACTAAATTCTACTCCTGAAACCAATATTGCACTATATGTTGACTAACTAGAATTTAAATAAAAACTGAAACAAAAGACATCAATAACAAAAAGCACACAAAAAGGCAACAGCAACAACAAAATATAATGCTATTCACCAATAAAAATAAATGAAGTACTGATCAGTGCTACAATGTGGGTGCATCTCAAAGACTTTATGCTAAGTGGAAAAAGTCAATCCAAAAAAAGCACATATTATATAATTCCATTTTTATGAAATGTACATAAAAACAAATCTACAGTGATCAAAATATATTAAAATTTGCCTGGGGCTGGGGTGGAAATGAGGAATCACTGCAAAAGGACATGAGGAATAATTTGGTAGTAATAGAAATTTTATAAAATTAGATTGTAGTGATGATAACAAAACCTTAAGTTTATAAAAACTCATTCAATTACACACTTAAAATAGGTGAATTTTATGTTATAAAAATCATAACTTGGTAAAACTGCTTTTTAAAACAAGTAATCATAAATAATTCAAGTCTGTTCATACCAATCTCTTCAAAAAAAGTTTTTAAATATGGGGAAGGTGTCAAGATCTGTTGGCAGACACATTGCAAACAATGTAATTTTGTTTGACAGTTTGAATTTTAACAAATAATGACAGTTTTCTTGATATGCCAAACTCATTTGGTAAATGTGAGAAAATTTCTGCTAAATACCTCAGTTTTAATAATCATAGTCTGTCTACATCATTTTTTTCAAATTTACAAAAAGAATGCATAGAAAAAATATTGCTTGTTTAGCTTACAAATCAATCACATGAGCTTTTTATCAAGACAAGTATATACCAGTATGCAGTATAAATACTTCCTATTTCATCACACAGAATACTTAAAAAACAACCTCATGTTGATATATAATAAAATTAATAACTTTTACTGCTTCATCAAGGGCATTTTAAAATGAAACAGTTTTTTTTTTCTGCAAGTATATGGAAGTGAAGAATAAATGAACTCCTAATACAGGTTGGTAACACTGTTTTTGTTTGTTTGTTTGCTGGTTTATTTTTTTAATTTAATTTTATTTTTTCAGTGTTCCAAGATTCATTGTTTATGCACCACACCCAGTGCTCCATGCAATACCTGCCCTCCTTAATACCCACCAGCAGGCTCACCCATCCCCCACCCCCCTCCCCTCCAAAACCTTCAGTTTGTTTCTCAGAGTCCACAGTCTCTCATGCTTCATCTTCCTCTTCGATTTCCCCCAATTCACTTTTCCTTTCCTTCTCCTAGTGTCCTCCATGTTATTTCTTATGCTCCACAATTAAGTGAAACCATATGATAACTGACTTTCTCTGTTTGATACAAATAGAGCTACCCTATATTCCAGCAATTGCAGTACTGGGTATTTACCCCAAAGACACAGATGTAGTGAAAAGAAGGGCCATCTGTACCCTAATGTTCACAGCATCAATGACCACAATGGCCAAACTGTGGAAAGAGCCAAGATGCCCTTTAACAGATGAATGGTGACCGTGTTTTAATTCATGCAAAGATAGCACCAGTTTTACTCACCATTGCTTTTAAAACATGAGTGTAAATGTCAACATAAAAATGTAAATAATATAGTGATGTTTTTATAAAAATAGTTCTAACCCTAAAAACATCTTAAAAGGAACTTGGAGCGCCCTGTGTCCAGAGATCACAATTTTAGACCCACTGCTTTAAGGAATCTCTTGCATGTGTACACCAGGATACATTTATTAAAATGTTCAAAGTAAAATCATTTTTAATTCCTAAAAATTGAAAATTAAATTTTCAACAATAAAAAATAATAAATCAAAATACATATTCAGATATTGGTATAATATACAGTGTTAAAAATTAATTAGCTATCTATAATAATACAATATTATAAAAATATAATATTGAAAATTTCCATCTCCAGTCATGATGAATTAATATGGACCAGATTTATCCTCCCATCATACATAAATAGAAAACCTGAGAAAATATATAGTACACCAGGTTTCAGACATCAGATAATAGGCAGCACAGGACTGTAATACAAGAATAAAAGGAAATAAAATGAGATAAATTCTAAAATTGGCCAGGCATTCTGTACCTTGGAGCAAGAAGGGTGGGTAATAGGGAGGGCACGTACTGCATGGAGCACTGGGTGTGATGCCAGAACAATGAACACTGTTATGCTGTAAATAAGCAAATAAAAATAAATAAATAAATTAAAAAAAAAAAAAAAAGAAGAAGGGAGATCCCAAACAGGACCCTGGCTGAGTTAAATATCAGAGTTTGGAGATGTGGCTGCTGGAAATGGTGGGTTAAAATTACAGAAAGAACCATGCATAAAGAGTTCCAGAAATTTCCATAAGGATCCCCTTCAGTTTATGCTAAATATTAAGAAATGCATACATAGAGTGATCCTAAGAGGCTGGGTAAACGGAAAACAGAAAATCCTGATTAAAACATCTCCCAAAGTTCACACAGGGAAGGAAGATATTTGAGATATGACAACAAGAATACAGAATCCTTGTTAATCACTCAGAGTATTTGGGAAGGACCACAAAAGGACTATGCCTTAGTATTGTAGCTAAAATATCACCAGAATAAAGGCCAATCTAAACTTACATGGAACATAAAAGCAAAAGTGAAGCAATTAACTGGACTAACGGAAAGAAGCTCAACATTTTTAAAAGGAAAACACTAAAATCCAGACACTCTAAAACACAAAAGTGTAAGTGTCCAGGACCAAATTAAAATTTATTACACAAGCTCAAAGTCATGAAAATGTAGCTCACAACCAGGAGAAACATCAGTCAATAGAAGCAAAACCAGAAATAAAAGAGATGATGCATTTAGCAGGTGATATAAATTTATAAACAAAATTCAAATATTGAAAGAAAACCCTAAACATAGTGATGAGAAAAATAATTGAAGATCAAATAAAACAAATTATCAATATACTAATAAAGGGCTCAAGATGGCAATGTAAAAAGACCCCAAACTTACCTCCTCCCATAGACACAACAAATTCACAGCTACATATGGAATAATTTTCCTCTGAAAAGGACCTGAACACTAAATAAACAGTCTTTTACAATAAAGGACAAAAAAGACACATTGAGAAAAGTAGGAAAGTTACAGTCATGTCTCACTCAGGATTCCACCCAGGATTCAGTGATCCCATAAGCAGAAGGATCCCCAAAATATGAAACACTCCCTCAAGGAGTGAAGGAATTATTCCCCACACTAGATACCCTGACCAAGGGGTCCAGCACTGAAAAAACAATGTCCCAAAATGTCTGGTTTTGAAAATCAATGGGGATACCAGAGACTCAAAAAACAATGGAAACAAAGATCCCACTCTTAATGGGCTCACACAAAAACCCACTCACCCTGAGATCTAGCACAAAAGCAAGAGATTAAAAATTGACTACATCATAAATGACAGACACCTATGTATTAATAATTATATTATAATGAAATGGCATAAGATATCCCCTTAATAAGCTAAGAAAACAAGAGCAAATTAAACCCAAAGTAGTAGAAGGAAAGAAATAAATATAGGAGCAGAAATCAATGGAGGTGGAACAAACATTAGAAAAATAAGTAAAAACAAAAGTTGGATTACTTTAAGTGGTAAGTTAGAAGGTAAATAAAATTTATGAACTTCTAATTAGATTGATCAAGTAAGAAAAGTACAAGGACACAAATTTCCAATATCCGGAAGGAAAAAAGTAATATTAATATATATTATCAACATTAAAATTATAATAAAGAAATGTGAAAAAAGTAATGCCAATAAGTTACACAACTTACAGGAAATAAACAGATTTTTGTTAAAAGCAAGACTTACCAAAACTAACTAAAAGAGAAATAGAAAACGGATATTGTTATATTTACTAAATAAATTGAATTTGTCATTTAAATCCTCACCACAAGGAGTTTACTGGTTAATAAAAAAATTCAAGGTGCTTTGAGAATTACATGCTGGAAGAATGCAAAGAAGCTCCATGCCAATCCCTGCCATCACACATTGCCCTAAATATCTTCCATTTGGCAGCCCTGAGTTGTATACAATTTTTCCTGTTTTATACTTGAATATTTCTAAATAAAATTAACATTTATTCTTGACAAATAAAATATATTTACAAAATCAAAAAATAAAAACTGTATTACAAGAAAATGCCAAGATGTGGAGACTTCACTGGTGAATTAAATCAAGCATTTTGAGACAGATTAATACCAATTCTACACAAAATCTTTTGTTTTATTTTATTATTTTATTTTATTTTAATCTGTATTGTGCTCATACAAAAACTAGATAAAATCGGGGCACCTGGGTGGCTCAGTGGGTTAAAGCCTCTGCATTCGGTTCAGGTCATGATCCCAGGATCGTGGGATCGAGCCCCACATCGGGCTCTCTGCTCAGCAGGAAGCCTGCTTCCTCCTCCTCTCTCTCTGCCTGCTTCTCTGCCTACTTGTGATCTCCATCTGTCAAATAAATAAATAAAATCTTTAAAAAAAACTAGATAAAATCAAGCAAAAAATTAAACTACAGGGAGGAGACAAGATGGCGGGAAAGTAGGAGGAGGCGCCATTTCAACCTATACCCTAAAGTGAGCTGATTACCTACCGAAGGACTCTGATCACCCATGAAATCAGCCTGAGATTAGAATTATACATGTCTGGATCTCTACGGGGACAGAAGACACCAGTGGGTAGGTAAAGTGGAGTGGGAACATCGAACTGATATTGGAAGATAAACAAAGCGGGAGGGAGCCACCAGAAGCGTCCTGTTGGAAAGTAATATCCCAATATGAGAGTGCCCTGCGACTGGGGACCAGCATTAACTTGGAGTCTGGTTGAAAGCACTCAAAAAGAGCAAAGGATTGTGGGGGAAATTGTGGGGATTGAGGCAGTTAGGGACAGAGGCTTAAGTCCCCAGACCCAGGATAGCCACCCCTGGCTCTGAGCCAGAGTGCAGCAAAGAAGTCAGGTCTTGGTCCCTGAGCCACTGCTGCACCTGAGGGCATCTGGGTGGTGGCTCCCGTGAGGGTGAGGGAGTCTTGCCAGCCAGCAGAACCACAGCATTTTGCACTCTCCACGCTCACCGTGCTACCAGAGTCTGAGCCGCACCCCACACCCTCCCCTGAGAGAGGTCCTGCAGGCTCCAGCAGGCGTGCTCTTGGACCATGGAGAATCTGAGCACTCCCAGCCTGGGCCAGTGGGAAAATCTCAGTGCACGATCACTGCTTGGGACCTCTCTGGCAGTCTGGAGCTGCCCAGACAGCCGCCACGTGGTTTTGGGTACAAGCTGGACTTCCTGTGCCCCAGGGTCCGTGACTGGGAACATGCTCTGCCAGCAGCAGAGGAGGAATTTATGTGCTCTGGAGCACCCAAAGGGGAACAAGCTGAGGCTTCTCTCTGAGAGGGAGGTCTGGGTGCAGTTTGCTTTCCTCTAAACCTCCAAAATCATCAAAAGCTGCCAAAGGGAGAGAAAACAAATGAACAAACAAAAAAACCTCCAGAGAACAAAAACCTGAAAACCCTGGTTTCCTCAGAGCCCACCCGCTTGGTGGAGGCAGGAGGACTTAACTCCAGCAAGACTCCCTGAAACCCCATGCAGGAGGGGCCTCCATCAGAAAGCCAAACAAACAAACAAACAAAAGACAACCATCACTACTTCATAGATACAACTTTTTTTTTTTAATTCGTTCCCAATATTCTGGTTCATTTTTTATATACATATACTTTTTTAACTTATTTAACATCACAGTGAGATGTCCAGTACATCAAATTCCATAATAACCTTTTAACCTGAACTTTTTGATACATAAACAGGTGTTTTACTTTTGCTTTCTATTTTTTAATTTTTTTTGCCATTTTAATTTATTTATTTTTTCAGCATAACAATATTCATTGTTTTTACACCACACCCAGTGCTCCATGCAAAACGTGCCCTCCCTATTACCCACCACCTGTTCCCCCAACCTCCCACCCCCGCCCCTTCAAAACCCTCAGGTTGTTTTTCAGACTCCATCATGAGTGCTGTGAAGTGTGTAAACCTGGCGATTCACAGACCTGTATGCCTGGGGATAAAAATACATTATATGTTTACCAAAAAAAAATTGGAAGGGGAGGCAAACCATAAGAGACTATTTTTTAATTTTTTAAATTTTATTTTAGTTTATTCTATTTTTAAAAAATACTCCTATAGAGTTAAGCTTCAAGGTAATCCCCTTTCCCCAATCAATGCTACCCCTATAGGTAAATTAGTTTTTAATCCCCCTTTATGTTAGGAAAGTTGCGTCCTTTAACAAAGATATCAAGATACATCCAGTAAGAATCAAAATAAACTTCCTTGCCCACACTGAGAATTTATAACCACTCTCCCAACTTTTCCTTCAGCCAATGTTTCTGTGTATTTGTTTTTGTCCTGGTAATATATAAATCTTATACTTGGGGTTCTTTTTGATGAGGTTCTTTTTTTGTTGTTGTTTTTATATATTTATTTTTTTTCTCTTGTCATCTACTTTTTTTTAAAATTTTTTTATTTGTTTATTTGCAGCATAACAGTGTTCATTGTTTTGGCATCACACCCAGTGCTCCATGCAGTACATGCCCTCCCTATTACCCACCACCTGGTTCCCTTGTCATCTACTTTTTTTGGTCTTTTGTTAGTCTGTTTTTGTTTGTATAATTCATAAATCTTACCTTGGGGCCCATTTTGGGTGGGCCTTCTCTTTTATTTTATCTTTCTTTTCTCTCTCTCTCTTTTCTTTAGTTAGGGTGGGGCCACTTGATTGCTCAGAAGCACTCCAAGGTGCACCTTGCCTGCACCACAGTTGATACATTCAGCTACACATCTGTTCTGCCATCTCTCACCAAAATGATTAGGAGGAGGAATGCCCAACAGAAGAAAAATTCTTCTTTTTCTTCAGAAGGCCAGAGACTGGCCTTCTGCAACAGAGCTAATGGCTATTGACATAGACAATGTGTCGGAAAGGGAATTCAGGCTAACAATTATCCAGGCAATAGCTAGGCTGGAGAAAACCATGGATGACAAAATGGAATTGATTAGGGCAGAAGTGAAAACCACCAGGGATGATGTTCACAATGTTTTCAATGAGTTCCAATCTAATCTAAATTCTCTAAACGCTAGGGTAACTAAGACAGAAGATAGAATTAGTGATCTGGAGGAAAAACTGATATAGAAAAAGGATCAGGAGGAAGCCTGGAACAAACAGCTTAGAGCCATGAAAACAGAATTAGGGAAATAAATGATGCCATGAAACGTTCCAACGTCAGAATGATTGGAATCCCTGAGGGGGAGGAGAAAGAAAGAAGACTAGGAGATATAGTTGAACAAATTCTCCATGAAAATTTTCCCAATCTCATGAATGGAACCAGTGTTCATGTAATAGAGGCAGAACGGTCTCCCCCCAATATCATAGAATCTAGAAAGACCTCAAGACACCTGATAGTGAACATGATGAATCATAATTGTAGGCAGGAGCTCTTGAAAGCAGCGAGGACAGTGGCGCCTAGGTGGCTCAGTGGGTTAAAGCCTCTGCCTTTGGCTCAGGTAATGATCCCAGGGTCCTGGGATCGAGCCCCACATTGGGCTCTCTGCTTGGCAGGGAGCCTGCTTCAACCTCTCTCTCTGCCTGCCTCTCTGCCTACTTGAGATCTCTGCCTATCAAATAAATAAATAAAATCTTTTTAAAAAAGCAGCTAGGAAAAAGAAATTCCTTAGGTACAGAGGAAAGCCCATCAGAATAACATCAGACCTGTCCACAGAAACCGGGCAAGCCAGAATGGCTGGCAAGATGTATTCAGGGCACTAAATGAGAAGAACGTGCAGCCAAGAATACTTTATCCAGCAAGACTGACATTCAGAATGGATGGAGAGATAAAGAGCTTCCAAGACCAGAAAGGTTTAAAAGAGTATGCAACCACCAAGCTGACACTGGAGGAAATATTAAGGGGGTTCTATAAAAGAGAAAAAATCCTAATAATATCATTGAACAGAAATATATGGAGACAATTTATAGAAACAAAGACTTCACAGGTAACACGATGTCAATAAAAACGTATCTCTCAATAATCACTCTCAATGTGAATGGCCTAAATACACTCAAAAAACGACACAGGGTTGCAGATTGGATAAAACAACAGGACCCATTCACATGTTGTCTACAAGAGACCCATTTGGAACCTAAGGATATACCCAGAATGAAAGTGAAGGGATGGAGAAGCACCTTTCATGACAATGGACCTCAAAAGAAGGCTGGGGTAGGGATTCTCATATCAGATAAATTAGCTTTTAAACTAAAGACTGTAGTCAGAGATACAGAAGGACACTACATCATTCTTAAATGACTATCCACCAAGAAAATCTACCATCGTAAATATTTATGACCCCAATATAGGAGCAGTCAATTACATAAGAAAACTATTAATCAAGATAAAGAGTCATATTGATATGAATACATTAATAGTAGGAGATCTTAACACGTCACTCTCAGTAATAGACAGACCATCCAAGCAGAAAATCAATAAAGAAACAAGAGCATTGAATGACACATTGTACCAGATGGACCTCATAGATATATACAGAACATTCCACCCTAAAACAACAGAACACTCCTTCTCAAGTACACATGGAACCTTCTCCAGAATAGACCACATATGGGGTCACAAATCAGGGCTCAATTGATACCAAATGATTGAGATTATCCCCTGCATATTCTCAGATTGCAATATTTTGAAACTGGAGCTCAACCACAAGGAAAAGTTTGGAAGGAATTCAAACACTTGGAAGCTAAAGACCACCTTCCTTAAGAATGCTTGGATCAACCAGGAAATCAAAGTAGAACTTAAACAATTCATGGAAACCAATGAGAATGAAGACACATTGGTCCAAAACTTCTGGGATACAGCAAAGGCAGTACTAAGGGGGAATTACATAGCCATCCAAGCCTCCCTCAAAAACACTGAAAAATCCAGAATAAACCAGCTGTCTCTACACCTTAAAGAACTGGAGAATCAACAACAAATTAAATCAACTCCACACACAAGAAGGGAAATAACCAAGATTAGAGCAGAGATCAATGAGATAGAAACTAGAGATACAGTAGAACGCATCAATGAAGCTAGAAGCTGTTTTTTTTTTAAAGAATCAGTAAGATTTAAAAACATTTGGCCAAACTAATCCAAAAGAAAAGAGATAGCCCAAATTAATAAAATTATGAACAAAAAGAGAGAGATCACGACTAACACCAAGGAAATAGAAACAATCATCAGAAGTTATTATCAAGAGTTTGATGCCAATAAGTTAAGTGACCTAGATGAAATGGATGCATTCCTGGAAAATTATAAACTCCCAAAATTGAACCAGGAAGAAATTGACAACCTGAATAGACCGATATCTAGTAACGAGATTGAAGCAGTGACCAAAACCTCCCAAAAAACAAGAGGCCAGGACCTGACGGATTCACTGAGGAATTCCACCAATCTTTCAAAGAAGAAATAACATCTATTCTCCTGAAGCTGTTTCAAAAAATTGAAGCAGAAGGAAAACTTCCAGACTCTTTTCATGAAGCCAGCATTACCCTGATCCCCAAACCAGGCAAAGACCCCACCAAAAAGGGGAAATTCAGACCAATATCACTGATGAATATGGATGCTAAGATTCTCAACAAGATCCTAAGTAATAGGCTCCAACAGCACATTAAAAAGATTATCCACCATGACCAGGTGGGATTCATCCCTGGGTTGCAAGGATGGTTCAACATTCGCAAATCAATCAATGTGATAGAACAAATCAATAAGAGAAGAGAGAAGAACCACATGGTCCTCTCAATGGATGCAGAAAAAGCGTTTGACAAAATCCAGCATCCATTCCTGATTAAAACTCTTCAAAGCATAGTGATAGAGGGAACATTCCTGAACTTCATAAAATCTATCTATGAAAAACCCACAGCAAATATCATCCTCAATGGGAAAAAGCTTGGAGCATTCCCGTTGAGATCAGGAACACAACAATGATGCCCACTCTCACCACTCTTGTTCCACATAGTATTAGAAGTCCTAGCAATGGCAATCAGACAACAAAGAGAAATAAAAGGTATCCAAATTGGCAATGAAGAAGTCAAACTCTCTCTCTTCACCAATGACATGATAGTTTATATGCAAAACCCAAAAGACTCCACCCCCAAACTATGAGAACTCATACAGCAATTCAGTAATGTGGCAGGATACAAAGTCAATGTACAGAAATCAGTGGCTTTCTTATACACTAACAATGAAAACACAGAAAGGGAAATTAGAGAATCAATTCCATTTACTATAGCACCAAGAACCATAAGATACCTGGGAATAAACCTAACCAAAGAGGTAAAGGATCTGTACTCAAGGAAATACAGAACACTCATGAAAGAAATTGAAGAAGACACAAAAAGATGGAAGACCATTCCAGGGTCTTGGATCAGAAGAATAAACATTGTTAAAATGTCTATACTGCCTAGAGCAATCTATACTTTTTTTAAAAAATATTTTATTTATTTGACAGAGAGAAATCACAACTAGGCAGAGAGGCAGGCAGAGAGGAGGAAGCAGGCTCCCCGTGGAGCAGAGAGCCCAATGAGGGGTTCAATCCCAGGACTCTGGGATCATGACCTGAGCCGAAGGCAGAGGCCCCAACCCACCGAGCCACCCAGGTGCCCCGAGTAATCTATACTTTTAATGCCATTCTGATCAAAATTCTACCAGTATTTTTCAAAGAGCTGGAGCAAATAATCCTAAAATTTGTATGGAATCAGAAGAGACCCCAAATTGCTAAGGAACTGTTGAAAAACAAAAACAAAACGGGTGGCATCATGTTGCCTGATTTCAAGCTTTACTACAAAGCTGTGATCACCAAGACAGCATGTTACTGGCATAAAAACAGACACATAGACCAGGGAACAGAGTGGAGAGCCCAGATATGGACCCTCAACTGTAGGGTCAAATAATCTTCGACAAAGCAGGAAAAAATATCCAGTAGAAAAAAGACAGTCTCTTCAATAAATGGTGCTGGGAAAACTGGACAGCTATATGTAGAAGAATGAAACTCGACCATTCTCTTACACGGTACACAAAGATAAACCCCAAATGGATAAAAGACCTCAATGTGAGACAGGAATCCATCAGAATCCTAGAGGAGAACATAGGCAGTAACCTCTTCGATATCTGCCACAGCAACTTCTTTCAAGATACATCTCCAAAAGCGGACATGGGGAGATGGAGAGGAGAAGGGAGTTGAGGGAAGCTGGAAGGGGAGATGAACCATGAGAGACTATGGGCTCTGAAAAACAACCAGAGGGTTTTGAAGGGGTGGGGGGTGGGAGGTTGAGGAACCAGGTGGTGAGTAATAGGGAGGGCACATACTGCATGGAGTACTGGGTGTGGTGCAAAAACAATAAATACTGTTACGCTGAAAATTAAAACAACAACAACAACAACAACAACAAAAAGAGATATCTACAAAGGCAAAGGAAATAAAAGTGAAAATGCATGTTTTGGGACTTCATCAAGATCAAAAGCTTCTGCACAGCAAAGGAAACAGTCAACAAAACAAAGAGGCAACCCAGGGAATAGAAGAAGATATTTGCAAACGACAGCACAGACAAAAGGCTGATATCCAGGATCTATAAAGAACTTCTCAAACTCAACACATACAAAACAGATAATCATGTCAAGAAATGGGCAGAAGACATGAACAGACACTTCTCCAAAGAAGACATAAAAATGTCTATCAGAGACATGAAAAATGTTCATCATCACTAGCCATCAGGGAGATTCAAATTAAAACCACATTGAGATACCACCTTACACCAGTTAGAATGGCCAAAATTAGCAAGACAGGAAACAACGTGTGTTGGAGAGCATGTGGAGAAAGGGGAACCCTCTTACACTGTTGGTGGGAATGCAAGTTGGTGCAGCCACTTTGGAGAACAGTGTGTAGATTCCTTAAGAAATTAAGAATAGGGCTTCCCTATGACCCTGCAATTGCACTGATGGGTATTTACCCCACAGATACAGATGTAGTGAAAAGAAGGGCCATCTGTACCCCAATGTTCATAGCAACAATGGCCACAGTCACCAAACTGTGGAGAGAACCAAGATGCCCTTCAATGGACAAATGGATAAGGAAGATGTAGTCTATATACACTATGAAGTATTATGCCTCTATCAGAAAAGATGATTACCCAACTTTTGTATCAACAAGGATGAGACTGGAAGATATTATGCTGAGTAAATTAAATCAAGCAGAGAGAGTTAATTATCATATGGTTTCACTTATTTGTGGAGCATAAGAAATAACACAGAGGACATGGGGAGATGGAGAGGTGAAGGGAGTTGTGGGAAATTGGAAGGGGGAGATGAAGCACGAGAGACTACGGACTCTAAAAAATAATCTGAGGGTTTTAAAGGGGCGGGGGTGGGAGGTTAGGGGAGCCTGGTGATGGGTATTATGGATGGCACGAATTGCATGGAGTACTGGGTGTAGTGCATAAACAATGAATTCTGTTTCACTGAAAAGAAATAAAACAAAAATAAATTGATTAAAAAAAGGAAAAAAAGAAGAAAATTCTGATAAAAAAGAAAATTAAACTACCCACTGATATCCCTCATAAACAAAGAAACTTAACAAGATTTTAGAAAAGAAAATTCAGTAGTATAAAAAATGAAAACACACCATGACCAAATAGGTTTAAGTCAGGACTATAAGATGGGTTTACCATTAAAACTACTGTCATTAAACATATTAAGACAATAAAGGGAAAAAAATCTTACCTGATTATTTCAAAGGATGAAGAAAAATTAATTGGCAAAATTTAATACACATTCATGATAAAAACTCTCATTGACTAGAATAAGAATAGAACTTTTTCAATCTAAGAAAGCATCTATTGACTGGAACAATTAGCACCACACGTAATCTTAAAATGCAAAACATCCCCCTCCACCAAGATCAAGAGCAAGGCAACAATGACCACTCTTACCACTTATATTTTTTTAATATTGTATTGAAGATCCTAGCCATTTCAATAAAGGCAAAAGTAGAAAGCATAAATATTGGAAAGGAAGAGATAACAATCTTATTTTGTAAATGGCATCACTATTCATGTAGAAAATTCTGAGATATCTACAAGAAAAATCAACTAAAAACACGAAGAGAATATAGTAAGGCCACAGAATACAAGGCTATCATACAAAGTCATTCGCACGTCCATTGACAGTAATACAATATTGTAAATTAAAATGTGGATGATATCATTGAAAATAGCATGAAAAACACAAAACACTTAAGGAAAAATTTACGAAAACATGTGCCAGGCTTGTAAACAGAAAACAAAACCACTTTCTCAGAGAAATAAAAGGAGACAAAATAAATGAAGAGATATGACGTATAAATGCATTGGAAGTCTCAATATTTTCAAGATATAAAGTTTCCTCAGAATTGGTCTAAATATTCAACACAATTCTGATCAATGTACCGGAATTATTTTGTGGAAAATTCCAAGCTAAATTGTAAACTGTATGTGGAAATTCAAAAGCAACAACAACAAGAACAACAACAAACAAACAAAAAAAAAAAAACAAAAAACATCTAAACCAGACAAAAAATTTTTTTAGAAAAGAACAAAAGTTGCAGGACTTGCACTACCAAATTTTAAGATTCACTAAAAAGCCATAACTATCAACAAAGTGTGATAAGTCATATGAATGGACATATAGACCAGTGAAATCCATAAATATCCATAATCCATAAAATCCATAAATAGACTCATGCATGTGTAGTCATGTAATTTTCATCATTAGTATTGATCAAAATGTAAAAGGTAACACTCTGAAACTTCTAGAAAAAATATAGGAAAAAATATTTGCAGTATTGGGGTAGACAAAAATTTCTTAAGACACAAAATCACAAATCATTATGGGGAAAAATAGTGAACAGGGTTTCATCAAAAGCATATTTCTTATACATATAAATCTGACAAAATGAGTATATTTAAGACAAATAAAAAATTTTCCACAATACAAAAATAATACAAATAATTCAATTTAGAAATCAACGAAGGAAAAAAATACAAAAAAAACTAATGATATACTGTATGATGACTAATGTAACAGAATTATGAAAAAATAAAGCCGCTTTCATCTGAATAATGTTTTCTAGCAGCTTAATGCATTCTACTGTGAGGCTGGTCATATTTCAGACACATTACAAATACGGAGTAAAAGGCATTGGAGGAGAGATATTGTAGGAAAATGGAATGGTTCTCTAAGTGGAGGGGACAAGAGATAGGGTAATTTTGATACAGATGTGAAATTTCCTTTTGTTATGTAAAATTCCTTCTTTAAAATATTTGCATAAATGCATTCTGAATATCCTTTTCAAAAAAAAAAAAAAGAAAGAAATCAAGAAGGATTTGAATAGACATTTCTCCAAAGAATGTGGGAATGTAAAAACTCTACAACCACTTTGGAAAATTATTTCACAACTTACTGACCTACGGCCCTGCCTATTTTACTCCTTGATGTTTATAAAAAAGAAGAAAGAAGAGAAGAAGAGGACGAGAGGAAGATGGTGGTAGAGTGGAAGCAATTGACGTTCACCTTACCTCATGGACACAAGTATCAAATCCTCCCAAATACCCTGGAAGTAGACATGAATGTGACTGAATAAATTACACAACTAAAGGGAGAAAAGAGGCCAAATCAAAGAAGGTAGGAAATGCAGAGATATGGTTTAGGGAAGAAACAGATTGTGACTGCTGTGGAGAGGAGGGAGCTGTGGTCACACAGAAGAGTGAAACAGAGCGAAGCACAAAGGGGAATGCAGAAAGAGAACACTTCCCCCAAGCCATTGGCTTGGAAATGAGAGGCACTGAAATGAGTTCTTGCAACTAATGGGTCATAAAGCCTGTAGTTTTAAGTCAGTGAGCATGACTGGGCTAGAGCTCTGAGGGCACGGCACTGCTCCTAGAGAGAAGGCAGGCAAACAAACTGAGGGCAGACAGCATAAAAACTGTGATTGGAAGAGTACCAGGGGCACACAGTGGGGAGATTATTTGCTCTTCTCAGAACATGTCTCTGAGAAACAGCCTTCATGGAGATACATCCCTGAGAACAAAGGTGACTAGTACCATGTTCCCCCAACAGCACTCTGTATAAAGACAGAGCCACTGGTGTGAAACTGTGCAGCACCAACACTGGATGCCTAACTTGCATACACCAAACCCCACCTCCTGTGCTATGGTGGGGCTGTCCTTCAGAGTCAATTTGCCTTGGTCCCAGTGCAGTGGGACCCTACCCCAGAAGACCAGCATAAACCCCTGCCCACACCACATCTGAACAGAGCTCTGCAGGGACTCATTTCTGCTGGAGGTGGTGACAGTTCTGATTTCACAAGAAGACAACAGCACATCTAGTTAAAGCTCTGTATGTTCAGGCCAGGAACAAAACACAGCCCACTTCAGGCAAAGAGAACCTCTGCAGATGACTGACCTGAAGGATACAGCAGGAAAAACACAACAGTAGAGCACACACAGCACACACCATAGATACTCCCTGAAGTGTTAAGCCCTGAGCACTACATTACATCTTCTTCATGAGGCCATTACTTTCAAGAGCAATAGACATAACTGGATTTTCTAACACAGAGAAGGCAGCAACTTAGACAAAAAGAGAAGACAGAAAAATTCACCCAATAACAAAGAACAAGATAAGGCCACAGCCAGATAAAAGTAATATGGCAGATGGAGAATTTAAAGCAAAAACCAATGATACTCAAGGGCTTTAAAAAAAGAATAGAAATATTGGTGAGACCCTTACCACAGAGATAAAAGAGTTAAAAAAAGAATCAATCAGAGACGAACAGTGTAATAAATGAGATTACAAATACACTTGATGCAATAAACAGCAGACTGGAAGAAGCAGATAAATAAATTGGTGACTGAGAGGAAAAAGTAATGGAAAGCAATAAAGCTGAACAGAAGAGAGAAAGAAGAATTATGCAATATGAGAATAGACTTACAGAAGTCAATGACTCTACTAATGTATAATATTCAGATTATAGCAGTCCCAAAAGAGAGAGAAAAGGGGGCAGAAAATATAGTTGAAGAAATAATAGATTTCTTCTCTAATCTGCAACAGGAAAAAGACACCTAGATCAAGGAGACACAGACACGTCCCATCAGAATCTAAAAAATCAGGCAACCACCAAGATATACTGACATTAAATTTGCAAAATATAGTACTAAAGAAAAAAATCTTGATTGGGAGAGGGGGAGTGGGCTATGGACATTGGGGAGGGGAGGCGAACCATAAGAGACTATGGACTCTGAAAAACAACCTGAGGGTTTTGAAGGGTCAGGGGTGGGAGGTTGGGGCAACCTGAGGGTTTTGAAGGGTCAAGGCTGGGAGGTGGGGGGAACAGGTGGTGGGTAATGGGGAGGGCACGTTTTGCATGGAGCACTGGGTGTTGTGCAAAAAGAATGAATACTGTTACGCTGAAAAAATAAATAAAATGGAAAAAAAAATCTTACAAGCAGCAAGACAAAATAAGTATAACTTTCAAGGGAAAACCCATAAAGCAAGCTGGAGATTTTTTAACAGAAACTTGGCAAGCCAGCATGGAATAGCATGACATATTCAAAAGGGCAAATGGGAACAAATCTGCAGCCAAGAATACTCTACCAGGCAAGACTAGCATTCAGAATAGAGAAATGGGGGGGTTCACAGAGAAATGAGGGGTGGTTTCCCAGACAAAAGCTAAAGATGTTCATGACCACTAGACCAGCCCTGAAGAAATATTAAAGGGGACTCTTGAGGGCAAAGGAAAGACCAAAATTGATGAAGACCAGAAACAATCAGAGGAAATCTCCAGAAATAATGACAAGACAAGTAATAAAATGGCAATAAAGACATACCTACCACTAATGATTCTGAATGTAAATGGACTAAACAGTCAAATCAAAAAACATAGGATGTCAGAATGAATTAAAAAAAAGAACCATCTATATGCTGTCTACAAGAGACTCATTTTAGATCCAAAGACACCTTTAGATTGAAAGTGAGGGGATTGAGAAAAATTTATCGTTCATTTGGATATCAAAAGGAGGAACTAAGATGATGGCATAGGAGGACTGTAAGCTTACCTCATGCCTTGAACACAGATAACTATAACAGGTGATAATTATCAGAAGAGAACATAGAAATTAGATAACTATCAAATCATTCTGAATACCCAAGAAATCTCCCTGAGGACTGACAGAACAAACAGCACAACTAGAAGGGGATAAGAGGCCATACCAAGGAAGGTAGGAAGTGTGGAGATATGTCTTGGGGAAAAAAACAGATCATGGGTGCAATGGGGGGGGGAGGGAGCCTTGGTTAGAGTGAAGCATACAGAGATATGCACAAGGAAAACACTTCCCCAAACCCATTGCTAGTAAAATGAGAGAGACTGATTTTCATGAGTTTTTGCAACCAGCAGGGCTCAATCACTGGAGTTTTAGAGGTGCCTGGGCTTGACTGGGAGAGAGCCCTGAGGGCACTGCCCTACTACTGAAGAAAAGGAGGGCAAACAACCCATGGGAAACAGCACAATCTGAGGTTCAAGTCAGGTGCATGGGGAGAGAGTGTTCACTCGTCTTGAGGTACATCTGTGAGACGTGACATTTCCTCTCAGGATAAAAAAGAGCAGGCAGGTGCAATTTTCCTCCCTGCCCTCCTTGGCATAGGTGCAGAGACACCTACGCAGAGCAGCTAAATTGCATATTGGCTATTTAGCTTGCTTTGCTCCAAATCCTATGGCCCTGTGCTCTAGTGCAACTTCCCTTCTCTGTCAAACATGCATCAGTCCCAGTGTGACAAGACCCTCCCCCAGAAGACCAGTGAATATACCCACCACACCAAGTCCCTAAAGTTTAGAGTTCAAAAAGTCAGCCAAACTTGCACCGGTATTTTTCAAAGAGCTGGAGCAAATAATCCTAAAATTTGTATGGAATCAGAAGAGACCCCAAATTGCTAAGGAACTGTTGAAAAACAAAAACAAAACTGGCGGCATCACGTTACCCCGATTTCAAGCTTTACTACAAAGCTGTGATCACTAAGACAGCGTGGTACTGTCATAAAAACAGACACATAGACCAGTGAAACAGAGTAGAGAGCCCAGATCTGGACCCTCAACTCTATGGTCAAATAATCTTCGACAAAACAGGAAAAAATATACAGTGGAAAAAAGACAGTCTCTTCAATAAATGGTGCTGGGAAAACTGGACAGCTATATGTAGAAGAATGAAACTCGACCATTCTCTTACACCGTACACAAAGATAAACTTGAAATGGATAAAAGACCTCAACGTGAGGCAGGAATCCATCAGAATCCTAGAGGAGAACATAGGCAGTAACCTCTTCGATATCAGCCACAGCAACTTCTTCCAAGATATGTCTCCAAAGGCAAAGGAAACAAAAGTGAAAATTAACTTTTGGGACTTCATCAAGATCAAAAGCTTCTGCACAGCAAAGGGATTAGTCCACAAAACAAAGAGGCAACCCACGGAATGGGAGAAGATATTTGCAAATGATAGTACAAAAGGTTTATATCTAGGATTTATAAAGAACTTCTCAAACTCAACACACACAAAATAGATAATCATATCAAAAAATGGGCAGAAGATATGAACAGACACTTCTCCAATGAAGACATACAAATGGCTATCAGACACATAAAAAAATGTTCACCATCACTAGCCATCAGGGAGATTCAAATTAAAACAACATTGAGATACCACCTAACACCAGTTAGAATGGCCAAAATTAGCAAGACAGGAAACAACGTGTGTTGGAGAAGATGTGGAGATAGGGGAACCCTCTTACACTGTTGGTGGGAATGCAAGTTGGTGCAGCCACTTTGGAGAACAGTGTGGAGATTCCTGAAGAAATTAAAAATAGAGCTTCCCTAGGACCCTGCAATTGCACTGCTGGGTATTTACCCCAAAGATACAGACGTAGTGAAAAGAAGAGCCATCTGTACCCCAATGTTTATAGCAGCAATGGCCATGGTCGCCAAACTGTGGAAAGAACCAAGATGCCCTTCAACGGACGAATGGATAAGGAAGATGTGGTCCATATACACGATGGAGTATTATGCCTCCATCAGAAAGGATGAATACCCAACTTTTGTAGCAACATGGACGGGACTGGAAGAGATTATGCTGAGTGAACTAAGTCAAGCAGAGAGAGTCAATTATCATATGGTTTCACTTATTTGTGGAGCATAACAAATAACATGGAGGACACAGGGAGATGGAGATGAGAAGGGAGTTGAGGGACATTGGAAAGGGACATGAACCATGAGAGACTATGGACTCTGAAAAACAACCTGAGCGTTTTGAACAGGCGGGGTGTGGGAGGTTGGGGAACCAGGTGGTGGAAAATAGGGAGGGCACGCATTGCATGGAGCACTGGGTGTGGTGCAAAAACAATGAATACTGTTACGCTGAAAAAAAAATTTAAAAAGTGAAAAAAAAAAAAAAGAATAGTCATGAAAAAAAAAATGCACTGCATTGCTCCAGGCAGGCAAACAAACTGGAGACAGTGTGAAAACAGCAATTCAAAAAAAAAAAAAATTTCCTGGGATGCATAAGGGGAACTAATTCACTCTTCTGGGAGTGCTTCCTGAGAGCAGCAAGCACTGAGTCCCCTATCTCGGGACAAAGGAACTGGCCGATGCCATTTCCCTCACCTGCCCCTCAGCAAAAACCAACTTCAGTAAACAGCACAGTGCAAACACTGCCTGCCTAAACTGCTTACACCAAGTCGTGACACCCTGCACTCAGTTAGTACTGCTTTTCTCAGGCAAGTATGTCTATGGACCAGAATGGCAAGCCCCTTCCCCAGATGACCAGGAGAAATGTCTGCACATACCATGTCTACCAACCACAGAGTTTTGCTAGGCTTCAGTTCTACTGGAAGTTACATCAGGTCTCATTTAACACCTGGACTAGAGCATGCCTAGCTAAAACCTGCCACACTCTGGGTGAGGTCCAAACACTGTCCACTGAGAAAGGAGAGCCTCTACAGATGACTGACCTGTGGGATAAAGAAGCCAAACAGCATCAGAAGGCATGCAGTACACACTAGAGACACACCATGAAGTATCAGGCCCTAAACACTATATGAACTCTTCTTCATAATACTGAGGTTTGAAGGAGGGGATGTTGGAAGGGGGATGGATTAAATATGTAATGGGTATCACGGAGGGCACATGTTGAGCTGATGCAACTGGGCGTTGCATTTAAGTGATGAATCACAAAATTCCACTACTGAAATCAATATTACACTGTGTGTTAGCTCACTAGAATTTTTATTTATTTATTTATTATTTATATTATGTTCAATTAGCCAACATATAGTATGTCATTAGTTTTTTATGTAGTGTTTAAGGATTTATTAGTTGCCTATAAGACCCAGCTTATCAAAACACATGCCCTCATTAAAACCCATCACCAGGTTAACCCATCCCCCATCCACCTCCCTTCTGTAAACTAGTGGTTTCCCAGAGTCCAGTGTCTCATGTTTTGTCTATTTCTCTGATTTCTTCCCATTCAGTTTTCCCTCCCTACACTTATAGTCCTCTGTGCTAGTCCTTATGTTCCACATATGAGTGAAACCATATAATTCTCTTTCTCTGCTTGACATAGTTTACTTGGCATAATCCCCTCCAGTTCCATCCATGTCAGTGCAAATGGGAGATATTCATCCTTTCCGATGGTTTGGTAATATTCCATTGTATATATAAATCACATCTTCTTTATCCCTTCATCTGTTGAAGAACATCTCAGCTCCTTTCACAGTTTGGCTACTGTGGACATCATTGCTATGAACACTGGGGTGAAGATGCCCCTTATTTTCACCACATCTGTATCTTTGGGGTAAATATTCATAGTGTAATTTCTGGGTCATAGGTAGCTCTATTTTTAACTTTTGAGGAACCCCCACACAGCTTTCCAAAGTGGCTGTACCAGCTTGCATTCCCACCAACAGTGTAAGAGGGTTCCCATTTCTCCACATCCTCACCAACATTTGCTGTTTCTTGTCTTGTGAATTTTAGCCATTCTAACTGGTGTAAGGTGGTATCTCAATGTGTTTTTTTTTTACATTTATTTATTTTTATTTGTTTATTTACAGCATAACAGTGTTCATTGTTTTGGCATCACACCCAGTGCTCCATGCAGTACGTGCCCTCCCTATTACCCACCACCTGGTTCCTCAACCTCCCACCCCCCCACCCCCCCGCCGCCCCTTCATAACCCTCTGGTTGTTTTTCAGAGTCCATAGTCTCTCATGGTTCATCTCCCCTTCCAGTTTCCCTCAACTCCCTCTCCTCTCCATCTCCCCATGTCCTCCATGTTCTTTGTTATGCTCCACAAATAAGTGAGACCATATGATAC
Source organism: Meles meles (assembly GCF_922984935.1). NCBI lineage: Eukaryota > Metazoa > Chordata > Mammalia > Carnivora > Mustelidae > Meles > Meles meles. The sequence continues at coordinate 64,317,423 of NC_060087.1, forward strand.
TTGACTCTCTCTGCTTGACTTATTTCGCTCAGCATAATTTCTTCCAGTCCCGTCCATGTTGCTACAAAAGTTGGGTATTCGTCCTTTCTGATGGAGGCATAATACTCCATTGTGTATATGGACCACATCTTCCTTATCCATTCATCCGTTGAAGGGCATCTTGGTTCTTTCCACAGTTTGGCGACCGTAGCCATTGCTGCAATAAACATTGGGGTACAAATGGCCCTTCTTTTCACTACATCTGTATCTTTGGGGTCAATACCCAGCAGTGCAATTGCAGGGTCATAGGGAAGCTCTATTTTTAATTTCTTCAGGAATCTCCACACTGTTCTCCAAAGTGGCTGCACTAACTTGCATTCCCACCAACAGTGTAAGAGGGTTCCCCTTTCTCCACATCCTCTCCAACACACGTTGTTTCCTGTCTTGCTAATTTTGGCCATTCTAACTGGTGTAAGGTGGTATCTCAATGTTGTTTTAATTTGAATCTCCCTGATGGCTAGTGATGATGAACATTTTTTCATGTGTCTGATAGCCATTTGTCTGTTCATATCTTCTGCCCATTTTTTTGATATGATTATCTGTTTTGTGTGTGTTGAGTTTGAGGAGTTCTTTATAGATCCTGGATATCAACCTTTTGTCTGTACTGTCATTTGCAAATATCTTCTCCCATTCCGTGGGTTGCCTCTTTGTTTTGTTGACTGTTTCCTTTGCTGTGCAGAAGCTTTTGATCTTGATGAAGTCCCAAAAGTTCATTTTTGCTTTTGTTTCCTTGGCCTTTGGAGACATATCTTGAAAGAAGTTGCTGTGGCTGATATCGAAGAGGTTACTGCCTATGTTCTCCTCTAGGATTCTAGGATTCTGATAGATTCCTGTCTCACGTTGAGGTCTTTTATCCATTTCGAGTTTATCTTTGTGTACGGTGTAAGAGAATGGTCGAGTTTCATTCTTCTACATATCGCTGTCCAGTTTTCCCAGCACCATTTATTGAAGAGACTGTCTTTTTTCCATTGAATATTTTTTCCTGTTTTGTCGAAGATTATTTGACCATAGAGTTGAGGGTCCATATCTGGGCTCTCCACTCTGTTCCACCGGTCTATGTGTCTGTTTTTATGCCAGTACCACGCTGTCTTGGTGATCACAGCTTTGTAGTAAAGCTTGAAATCGGGTAACGTGATGCCGCCAGTTTTGTTTTTGTTTTTCAACATTTCCTTAGCAATTCGGGGTCTCTTCTGGCTCCATACAAATTTTAGGATTATTTGCTCCAGCTCTTTGAAAAATACCGGTGGAATTTTGATCGGAATGGCATTAAAAGTATAGATTGCTCTAGGCAGTATAGACATTTTAACAATGTTTATTCTTCCAATCCAAGAGCATGGAACCGTCTTCCATCTTTTTGTGTCTTCTTCAATTTCTTTCATGAGTGTTCTGTAGTTCCTCGAATATAGGTCCTTTACTTCTTTGGTTAGGTTTATGCCCAGGTATCTTATGGTTCTTGGTGCTATAGTAAATGGAATTGATTCTCTAATTTCCCTTTCTGTATTTTCATTGTTGGTGTATAAGAAAGCCACTGATTTCTGTACATTGACTTTGTATCCTGCCACGTTACTGAATTGCTGTATGAGTTCTAGTAGTTTGGGGGTGGAGTCTTTGGGGTTTTCCATATAAAGAATCATGTCATCTGCGAAGAGAGAGAGTTTGACTTCTTCCTTGCCAATTTGGATACCTTTTATTTCTCTTTGTTGTCTGATTGCCGTTGCTAGAACTTCTAATACTATGTTGAACAAGAGTGGTGAGAGTGGGCATTCTTGTCGTGTTCCTGATCTCAACGGGAAGGCTGCAAGCTTTTTCCCATTGAGGATGATATTTGCTGTGGGTCTTTCATAGATAGATTTTATGAAGTTCAGGAATGTTCCCTCTATCCCTATACTTTGAAGCGTTTTCATCAGGAACGGATGCTGGATTTTGTCAAATGCTTTTTCTGCATCCATTGAGAGGACCATGTGGTTCTTCTCTCTTCTCTTATTGATGTGTTCTATCACACTGATTGATTTGCGAATGTTGAACCAACCTTGCAACCCAGGGATGAATCCCACCTGGTCATGGTGGATAATCTTTTTAATGTGCTTCTGGATCCTGTTTGCTAGGATCTTGTTGAGAATCTTTGCATCCATATACATCAGTGATATTGGTCTGAAATTCTCCTCTTTGGTAGGGTCTTTGCCTGGTTTGGGGATCAGGGTAATGCTGGCTTCATAAAAAGAGTCTGGAAGTTTTCCTTCTGCTTCAATTTTTTGGAACAGCTTCAGGAGAATTGGGGTTATTTCTTCTTTGAAAGTTTGGTAGAATTCCCCAGGGAATCCGTCAGGTCCTGGGCTCTTGTTTTTTGGGAGGTTTTTGATCACTGCTTCAATCTCATTACTAGATATCGGTCTATTCAGGTTGTCAATTTCTTCCTGGTTCAATTTTGGGAGTTTGTAGTTTTCCAGGAATGCATCCATTTCATCTAGGTTGCTTAGCTTATTGGCATATAACTGTTGGTAATAATTTCTGATGATTGTTTCTATTTCCTTGGTGTTAGTTGTGATCTCTCCCTTTTCATTCATAATTTTATTAATTTGGGCTTTCTCTCTTTTCTTTTGGATTAGTGTGGCCAATGGTTTATCGATCTTATTGATTCTTTCAAAAAACCAGCTTCTAGTTTCATTGATATGTTCTACTGTATCTCTCATTTCTACCTCATTGATCTCTGCTCTAATCTTGATTATTTCCCTTCTTGCATGTGGAGTTGGTTTGATTTGTTGTTGATTCTCCAGTTCTTTAAGGTGTAGAGACAGCTGGTGTATTCTGGATTTTTCAATGTTTTTGAGGGAGGCTTGGATGGCTATGTATTTCCCCCTTAGAACCGCCTTTGCTGTATCCCATAGGTTTTGGACCGAGGTGTCTTCATTCTCATTGGTTTCCATGAATTGTTTAAGTTCATCTTTGATCTCCTGGTTGATCCAAGCATTCTTAAGCAAGGTGGTCTTTAGCTTCCAGGTGTTTGAGTTCCTTCTGAACTTTTCCTTGTGATTGAGCTCCAGTTTCAAAGCATTGTGATCTGAGAATATGCAGGGAATAATCTCAGTCTTTTGGTATCGGTTGAGTCCTGCTTTGTGACCCCATATGTGGTCTATTCTGGAGAAGGTTCCATGTGCACTTGAGAAGAATGAATATTCTGTTGTTTTAGGGTGGAATGTTCTGTATACGTTGATGAGGTCCATCTGGTCCAATGTTTCATTCAATGCTCTTATTTCTTTATTAATTTTCTGCTTTGATGATCTGTCTATTTGTGAGAGAGGCGTATTAAGATCTCCTACTATTATTGTATTCGTATCAATATGACTCTTTATCTTGATTAATAGTTTTCTTATGTAATTGGGTGCTCCCATATTGGGGGCATAGATATTCACAATTGTTAGATCGTCTTGGCGGATAGTCCCTTTAAGAATTATGTAGTGTCCTTCTGTATCTCTGACTACAGTCTTTAGTTTAAAATCTAATTTATCTGATATGAGAATCGCTACTCCGGCCTTCTTTTGAGGCCCATTGGCATGAAAGATGCTTCTCCACCCCTTCACTTTCAGTCTGGGTGTATTCTTAGGTTCAAAATGGGTCTCTTGTAGACAACATATGGATGGGCCCTGTCGTTTTATCCAATCTGCAACCCTGTGTCGTTTTATGGGCGCATTTAGGCCATTCACATTGAGAGTGATTATTGAGAGATAGGTTTTTATTGACATCGTGTTGCCTTTGAAGTCTTTCTGTCTATAGATTGTTTCTATATTTCTGTTCAATGATATTCTTAGGACTTTTTCTCTCTTATAGGACCCCCCTTAATATTTCGTGCAGTGTCGGCTTGGTGGTTGCATAGTCTTTTAAGCCTTGCCGGTCTTGGAAACTCTTTATCTCTCCATCCATTTTAAATGTCAGTCTTGCTGGATAGAGTATTCTTGGTTGCATGTTCTTCTCATTTAGTACTCTGAATATATTTTGCCAGCCCTTTCTGGCTTTCCAGGTCTCTGTGGAAAGGTCTGACGTTATTCTAATGGGCTTTCCTCTGTATGCAAGAAGCTTCTTTGTCCTAGCTGCTTTTAAGAGGGTCTCTCTTGAAACAAAATTCCCCATTCTAACAATAAGGTGCCGTGAGGACTTTCGAGAATCAAAATCTTGGGAGGAAATCTTTCTGCCTCTAGTACATGAACATTGTTTCCATTCGTGAGATTGGGAAAATTTTCATAGACAACTTCTTCCACTATATCTTCTAGACTTCTTTCTTTTTCTTCCCCTTCAGGGATTCCAATAATTCTGACATTGGAACGTTTCATGGCATCGTTTATTTCCCTGATTCTGTTTTCATGGCTTCTGAGCTGTTTGTTCCAGGCTTCCTCCTGATCCTTTCTCTCTATCTGTTTGTCCTCCAGATCACTAATTCTATCTTCTGTCTCAGTTACCCTAGCTTTTAGAGAATTTAGATTGGATTGGAACTCATTGAGAGCATTTTGAACATCATCCCTGGTGGCTTTCAGTTCTGCCCTAACATTGTGAACATCATCCCTGGTGGCTTTCAGTTCTGCGCTAATCAGTTCTGTTTGGTCTTCCATGGCTTTCTCCAACCTAGCTATTGCCTGGATAATTGTTAGTCTGAATTCCTTTTCTTTTTTTTTTTTCCCTTTTTATTTATTTATTTTTTCAGCGTAACAGTATTCATTCTTTTTGCACAACACCCAGTGCTCCATGCAAAACGTGCCCTCCCCATCACCCACCACCTGTTCCCCCAACCTCCCACCCCTGACCCTTCAAAACCCTCAGGTTGTTTTTCAGAGTCCATAGTCTCTTATGGTTCGCCTCCCCTCCCCAATGTCCATAGCCCGCTCCCCCTCTCCCAATCCCACCTCCCCCCAGCAACCCCCAGTTTGTTTTGTGAGATTAAGAGTCATTTATGGTTTGTCTCCCTCCCAATCCCATCTTGTTTCATTTATTCTTCTCCTATCCCCCTACCCCCCCATGTTGCTTCTCCATGAGCGTATCATGCTTAGTGAAATAAGTCAATCGGAGAAAGACAACTATCATATGATCTCCCTGATATGAGGACATGAATTCCTTTTCTGACATATTGTCTATGTTGATAGCCATTAGCTCTGTTGCAGAAGGTCCATCCTCTGTATTTTTCTTCTGTTGGGTATTCCTCCTCCTAGTCATTTTGGTAAGAGATGACTAAACAGATGCAGCTGGACTTATCGATTGTGGTGCAGTCAATGTGCACCCTGGAACGGTTCTGTGCAATAGAATTCCCCACCCAAATGAGAGAAAAAAGAAAAGAAAAAGAAATAGAGAAGAAGAAAGAAAAAAAAAGGGGAAAGAAAAAAGGAAAAAAAAAAGAGAGAGAGAGGTAGGGAAAAAAGGGAAGATAAAAGAGAAGACTCAGCCCAAATGGGCCACAAGGTAAGATTTGTGGAGTATACAAACAAAAACAGACAGAAAAAAAGAGTGATAAAAGTATATGACAAGAGAAAAAAATATGTATATATAAGCAAAAAAAAAAAGGGAAGAACCTCATCAGAAAGAACCCCAAGTATAAGGTTTATATATTATCAGGACAAACACAAATTCACAGAAACACTGACAGAAGGAAAATTGGGAGAATGGTTATAGATTCTCAGTGTGGGTGAGGAAGGTTATTTTGATTCTTCCTGAAGGTATCTTGATGTTTTTGTTAAGGGACTCAACTTTCCTAAGTTGCAGGGGGATTAGAAACTGGTTTGCCTATAGGGGTAGCATTGATTGGGGAAAGGGGATTACCTTGAAGTTTAACTCTATATGTATAGTAGAAAATAAAAATTAAAAAAGAATAAACTAGACTAAACTAAGTTAAAATTAAAAAGAATTAAAAAAATAGAAAAACAAAAGAAAAACACGGGTATATGTATCAAAAAGTTCAGGTTAGAAGGTTATTAAAGAATTTGATGCACTGGACATCTCAGTGTGATGGTAAATAGGTTAAAAAATTATCTGTATGTATAAAAAAAAAGAACCAGAATATTGGTAAAGAGTTAAAAATAAAAGTTGTATTTATGAAGTAGTGGTGATTGTTCTCTTGTAGTCTTTTTTTTTTTTTCTTCCTTCCTGGTTGGTTTTCTGGGGGAGGGGCCTGCTACGTGGGTTTTCAGACAATGATGTTCCCTGAGTTAGGTCCTCCTGCTCCCCTCAAGGGGGTGAGCTCTTTTTTTTTCAGGAAACTGTTTTTTTCAGCCTTTTGTTCTCTGGGGGTTTTTATGTTCTTTCATCTGCTTTCTCTCGCCTTGACAGCTTTTGATGGTTTTTGGAGGTTTAGAGGAGAGCAAACAGCACCCCAACCTCCCTCTCAGAGAGAAGCCTCAGACTGTTTTGCAAAAGCTGCTGGCAGAGTCGGTTCTGAGTCACTGTCCCTGGGGATGAAGGAGCTCCTCATTGTACCCAAAACCAGGGCAGCAGTGGCTGTCTAGGCAGCTCCAGACCGCCAGAGAGGTTCCGAGCAGAGATCGCACACTGAGATTTTCCCGCTGTCCCGGGCTGGGAATGTCTGGTTTTTCCGGCTGCCAGAGCTCCAGGCTAGCGCCTATGAGCACCTCTCCCAAGGGAGGGTGTGGGATGCGCGCGTTTCAGGATTGCCGTCTGGCCAGGCTCCCAGCCCCTCACGGGAGCCAGACCCCACTCGTTCTCGGGCGTGCTGGCGTTCAGGCGCACTGGCGGCTCAGGGAGGGAGACCTGATTTCTCCGCAGCACTCTCTCTGGCTCCGTGCCAGAGGAGGCTGTCCTGGGTCCGGGGACTTAGGTCCCTGACCCTAACTGCCCAGGTTCCCACTATTACCCCCGCGATCCTTTGCTGTTTGTTTTTTGAGTGCTTTCAACCAGACTCCAAGTTAATGCTGGTCCCCAGACACAGAGCACTCTCGTGTTGGGGTGTTACTTTCCGATCGGTCACCTCTGGTGGCTCCCTCCCCCTTTTGTTTATCTTCTGATATCAGTCAGACGTTCCCAGTCTGCTTTACCTGCCACTGGCGTCTTCTGTTCCTGTAGAGATCCAGACGTCTATAATTCTGATCTCAGGCTGATTTCATGGGTGGTCAGAGTTCTTTGGTAGGTAATCAGCTCACTTTAGGGTACAGGTTGAAATGGTGCCTCCTCCTACTTCACCGCTATCTTGACTCCTCTCAATGTGTTTTTGATTTGAATTTCCCTGATAGCTAATGATGATGAAGATTTTTTCATGTATCTGTTAGCCATTTGTATGTCTTCTTTGGAGAAGTGTCTGTTCATGCCTTTTGCCCATTTCTTGACTGAATTATTTGGTTTTTTTAGAGGTTGAGTATGCAAAGTTCTTTATAGATCTTGGATACCAGTGTTTTCTCTCCAGCGTCATTTGCAAATATCTTCTCTCATTCCGTGGGTTGCCTCTTAGTTTTGTTGACTCTTTCCTTTGCTGTGCAGAAACTTTTTATCTTGATGAGGTCACAGTAGTTCATACTGCTTTATTTCCCCTTGCCTTTATAGACATGTCTTGAAAGAAGTTGCTGTGGCTGATATAGAAGAGGGTATAGCCTATGTTCTCCTCTAGGATTTTGATGGATTCCTGTCTCACACTGAGGTCTTTCATCCATTTTGAGTTTATCTTTGTGTAAGCAAATGGTCAAGTTTCCTTCTGGGTGTAACAGTCCAATTTTTCCCAGCACCATTTATTTAAGAGACTGTATTTTTTCCACTGGATATTTTTTCCTGATTAGCTGAAGATGAGTTGACCATAGAGTTGAGGGCCATTTTTGGAGATTCTATTCTGTTCCACTGATCTATGTGTCTGTTTCTGTGCCTATACTATGATGCCTTGATGATCACAGCATTGTAACATAGCTTAAAGTCAAGCATCATGATGTCCCCAGCTTTGGTTTTCATTTTCAATATTACCCTGGTTATTTGGAGTCTTTTCTGGTTCCATAAAAATTTTAGGATTGTTTGTTCCAGCTCTGTGAAAAATGTCAGTGGTATTTTGATCAAGATTGCATTGAAAATGTAGATTATGCTGGACAGCATAGACATTTTATCAATGTTTATTTTTCCAAGCCATGAGCATGGGATGTTTTTCCATCTCTTTGCGTCTCCCTCAATTTCTTTCATAAGTGTTCTGTTGTTTCTTGAGTATAGATCCTTTACTTATTTGGTTAGATTTATTCCTAGGTATCTTATGGTTTTTGGTGCAATTGTAAATGGAATCAATTCCTTAACTTCCCTTTCTTCAGTTTCATCGTTAATGAATAGAAATGCAACTTATTTTTGTGCATTGATTTTGTATCCTGTGATGTTGCTGACTTGTTTTTTGAGTCCTAGTACTTTGGGAGTAGATTCTTGTGGGTTTTCCACATAAAATATCAAGTCATTTGTGAAGAGAGAGAGTTTGTCTTCTTTGTCAATTGGTATGTCTTTCATTTTGTTGTTGTTGTCTGATTGCTGAAGCTAGGGTGCTTAGTACTTTGTTGAACAATGGTGGTGAGAGTTGAGCATCCATGTCATTTTCCTGACCTTAAGGGAAAATCTCTCAAGAGCTTTTCCCCATTGATAATGATATTCACTGTGGACTTTTCATAGATAGCTTTTATGATATTGAGGTATGTTTTCTCTGTCCCTGTACTTTGAAGAATTTTATTTAAAAAAGGATGTGGTATTTTGCTAAATGCTTTTCCTGCATCAGTTGAGAGGAACATATGGTTCTTGTCTCTTTTGTTAAACAGATCTATCATGTTGGTTGATTTGCAAATGTTGAACCACCCTTGCATTCCAGGAATAAATCCCACCTGGTTGTGGTGTATAATCCTTTTATTGTACTGTTGGATCCTACTGGTTATGACTTTGTTGAGTATTTTGGCATCCATGTTCATTAGGGATATTGGTCTGTAATTCTCCTTTTTGATGGGGTCTTTGTCAGGTTTGGAGATCATGGTAATACTGGCTTCATAGAATGAGTTTGGAAGTTTTCCTTCCATTTCTATTTTTTGAAAGAGCTTTGGTCTTTGTTGGGAGTTCCTCCTCCTAGTCATTCTGTCAAGAGATGGCTGAGTGAATGAGCAGAGTCCAAAATATCAACAATGACCCAAGCAAGATGTACCCTAGCAAAATATGGAGTGGTCAGAAGCCACCACTGAAAAAACAAAGCCAAAATCAAACACAAAAATAAAATTTAAAAAATGAAAAAAAATTTAAAAAGCAGTGGAGTGATAAAAGGACATAGCAGGGTGTTTCAGTTGTTCCTGGGTGTATTTTAGTCTATGTATTAGAGGACACTATGCCCCAAAATTACAAGAAAGTAAAACTTGTATGTATATAAAGGTAAAACTGAATAGTGAAAAAAGTACTACAACAAAGCACAGATCTATAAAAAATATAGTTGTGAAAAAATACAAGTTGAAAAGCGACTAGGAAATATAAGTTGATATAATAAACATCCGGTTGAAATGAGAAAGTAAAAAGGGAAAAAGAGGAAAAGTATAAGAAAGAATAAAGAAAAGAAAAAGAAAAGAAAATTCTGTCTGAATAATAAACAAGTCATGAGGCCATACCTAGAGCTCAATATAGAATTTTCTCCTGGCATTGGGATTTTACAGTCTTATAGGATCCATAGTCTTGTCGTCCAGGTGTTCTTCCAGCCTGTCTTCTGGGGGAGGGGCCTGCCATACTGTTTCTTAGGTAACTCTGCCTGTGCGAAGTTGCCCACTCCTGCACCATCCCAATCGCATCAGGGGGATGGTCTCTGTGGAAACCTGTCTTCTCTGTGGCTTTTGTTTCCTGGGGGCTTTACACTCCTCTTCAGAGGATCAGACCAAAAATGGCCACAGCTAAACCTCTGGCCCAGAGCAGAAAATTCAGTCTGCCCTTTAATAAACCCTCCAAGACAAATAGTCTCCACTTCTGCATGCACAGCCTTCCACGGTGTGTGTCCACAGCAACTCTCTCAGAGGTAGTCCCTGGGGCCCAGAAGTGTCACTGTCCTTTATGATTCTAAAACCACATGTGTCCTTGGGCTTGTGGGCACACCAAAACTCCTGGATGGTGTCTGTACACGGCTATAAAGCCCTTTCCAGGCTGCTACTGCTCTGCGAGTTTTTTCCCTGTCTTGAGCACAGGTTCCAGATTTTTTCAGGCTGCCCAAGAGAAGAGCAATTATTGACTAGCCAAGCTCATGGTTTATGGTGATCGGAGTGAAGAGTCCCTTTCTGGACTTGCTGACCATAATCTGCTTCCTGGCTCTGCTGCTGGGGCTGTTTACTGGTTCAGCAACACCCTTTTGCCTGTTGTTTCTCATATCATGAGATGACTATGCCCTACCTAGAATTCTGTCTTTTCATTTCCAGAATCCCTTACAGAGAGGAATGTCTCTCACTAGAGCAGATTTCTAAGGATTCTGATTTTGTGCTCTGGTCTTATATCACTTTTGAGAAGACAACTTATGGAGGCTCCCTCTCCCTTGTTTGTCTTCTGATATCTCCCCAGAGATTCATGACTCTGTATGTCTTATCTTGCAAAAAGCAATGCTTTTCTGCTTGTAAGGATCCAGATATATATTCTTACATATCAAGCAGATTTTGTGGGTGTTCAGAATGGTTTGGTAGACATCCCACTCATTTCAGGGGATCATTAGAAATGGGGTCCCCTACTCCTCCACTATATTGCCTCCTCTTCCAGCCTACCAATTTAAATGTTAATCTCATCGATTATAGTCTGAGACAAACACCTCAAATAATGTTTAAGCAACTATCTCCATACCTCCATGGCCCAGTCAAGGTGACACATAAGACTAACCATCACAGTAACCATCTAGGATGAGTCTGATGTGATTTACGTTTTTTTAAATGAGTTTTACTTTTTAATTGAAGTATAATCAACATACAATTTAATATTAGTTTTAGGTGTACAGCATATTAATTCAACAGTTGCAGGAGAGCTGAAATGATAGAGTTATAGGGGATTCCTACACTTGCCTCATCCCTTGAATACAGCTAGATAGATATCAAATCATTCTGAATACCCAAGAAATCAATCTGAAGACTGACAAAACAAACTGTACAACCATAAGGAGAAAAGAATCCATATCATGGAAGGTAGGAGGTAGAAAGATGTGATTTTGGGGAGAAACAGATTGCAAGAACTACATAAGGGAGGAAGCCACCCTGGTGACAAAGAGAAGCAAGAGAGAGAAGACTGCAGAAGGGATCACACAAGGAAAACACTTCTCCAATGCAACTGACTGAGAAAAATGAGACTAGCTGATTTTCATTAGTTTTTACAACTAACAAGGCTCAAAGACTAGAGTTTTAGAAGTCCATGATGGCCCCTGTGGAGCCCTGAGGGCAATGCATTGCTCCTGTAGAGAAGTAGGGCAGATAGCCTGGAAGCAGAAGGCACAATCTGAGGATTCACTGGGATTCACTGGGAGAAATGGTTTCCCCTTCTTAGAGCACATTTGGGAGAGGTGGCATTGGCTCTTAGGGACAAAAGGGCCATCAAGCACCATTACCTACTCTCACCCTTCAGCAAAGGTGCAGAGACACGTACTGAGGGTAGTTAACCTGGACACTGGCTTTTTACTGTGCTTTACTCCAAAATACACACCACGGTGTTTTAGTGAGACTGCCCTCCTGGAACAAATCTACCCCAGTCCCAAAGCAGTGAGACCCTCTCCCAGAGGACCAGCACAGGTCCATACCATACCAGGTCCCTAAAGTTTGAAATTTTAAGACTCAGCTGACCTGCCTCTTATAGACTCCAAGATGCACTCCACTGCTGGGTGGGCAGGTGGCCCAGACAGACAGGGTGTGGACAGCGATATGAGAGATGCCTGGTACATACAAGGGGAGATTGTTCACTCTTCTGGGAAGGCTTCCCAGACAGCAGGAAGCATGATCTCCCCTCTTCAGGTACAAGGGAGAGGGCTGGTGTGATTTCTTTTACCCACCCATCAGCATAAACTAATCTCAGTAAGCAGCACAGTGCCAATAGTGGTGGCCTAAACTTCTTACAGGAAGACCCACGCCCTATGCTCTTTAGATGTTGCTTTGCTCAGGCAAGTGCCTGAGAAGCAGGGCTGTGGCCACCCCCCAGAAGATCAACATAACTCTCCCCACACACACACCATGTCTACTGACCATAGAGTTGTCAAAGCTTCAGCTCTAATGGAAAGAGCATCATGTTTTCTTTTAATGAAAAGACTAGAGCACACCTAGTTAAAACTTGCCACACCCTGCCCAAGGTCCAAACACTCCCCACTGCAGGGAAGGAGAAACTCTACAGAAGACTGAGCTGATGTAAAAAGCAGCCAAACACAGTAGCTGAGTGCACAAGGCATATACCAGTGACACATCCTGAAGCACCAGGCCCTGGACATTATATGACCTCTTCTTTATAAAGCCATAATAGGAAACATCATAGCTTAGGAGGAGGAAACATAACAAGATTTGTTAACACTGAAGAAGGCAGAGACCTAGACAAAATGCCAATATGGAGGAATTATCCAAAGGAAAGAATAAGAAAATGTCATGGCTAGGGATCAAAAACACATATAAATTATATACCTGATCCAGAATTTAAAGATTTTTTTTTTTGCTTATTTATTTGACAGAGACATCACAAGTAGGCAGAGAGGCAGGCAGAGAGAGAGAGGAGGAAGCAGGCTCCCCGCCGAGCAGAGAGCCCAATGTGGGACTCGATCCCACGACCCTGAGATCACGTCTGATCTCGGAAGCTAAGCAGGGTCGGGCCTGGTTAGTACTTGGATGGGAGATCCAGAATTTAAAATGGCAATCGCAAGGATACTAGTTGGGATTTGGAAAAGCACAGAATACACCAGGGAGTCCCTTACTACAGAGATGAAAGACCTAAAAACTAGTCAAGCTGAAATGAAAAATGCAGTAGTCAAGATTTGAAACTAACTGGATGTAATGACCACAAAGATGGAAGAAACAAAAGAATGAATAAGTGATATAGAAAATAGAATTATGGAAAACAATGAAGCTGAACAAAAGAGGGGAGGAAAAATGTTAGATTATGAATGTAGACTTAGGGAACTCAATGACCATAAAGTGTAATAGCATTCTTATCCTAAGAGTCCCAGAAGAAGAAAAGAGGGAAAAGTGGGCAGAAGGTTTCTTTGAGGGAATTATAGCTGAAAACTTCCTTAATGTGGGGAAGGAAATAGACATCAAAATCCAGGAAGCACAGAGAATTCCTATCAAAATAAATAAAAAAAAGGCAGGCCAACACCAAGACACGTCATACTCAAATTTTCAAATATAGAGATTTAAAAAGTTCTAAAACCAGCAAGAGAAAAGAAGTTCCTAACTTACAAAGGAAGACAAATAAGGTTAGCAGCAGATTTATTCAGCAAAATCTGGCAGACCAGAAAGGAGAGGCATGATATATTCAAAGCACGGAATGGAAAATATCAGCAGCCAAGGACAATCTATCCAGCAAGACTATGATTCCGAATAGAAGAAGAGGCAAATAGTTCCCCACACAAACAAAAACTAAAGGAGTTTGTGACCACTAAACTAGCCCTGAAAGAAATATTAAAGGTGACTCCTCGAGTGGGAAAGAAAGAATATAAGTGACAAAGACTAGAAAAGAACAGTAAAAATCTACAGAAACAATAACAAAACAAGTAATAAAATGGCACTATACTCATATCTATCTGTAATCACTCTGAATGTAAATGGACTAAATGCTCCAGACAAAAGACATAGGATGTCAAGATGCGTTTAAAAAATAAAATCTATATGTTTCTTAGAAGAGACTCATTTTGGGGGCGCCTGGGTGGCTCAGTGGGTTAAAGCCTCTGCCTTCAGCTCAGGTCATGATCCCAGGGTCTTGGGATCCAGCCCCGCATTAGGCTCACTGCTCAGCAGGGGACCTGCTTCCTCCTCTCTCTCTGCCTGCCTCTCTGCCTACTTGTGACCTCTCTCTGTCAAATAAATAAATAAAATCTTTTTTTAAAAAAAAGAAGAAACTCATTTTAGACTTAAAAATACCTGCAGATTAAAAGTGAGGGGATGGAGAACCATTTATCAGGCTAATGGACATTTTTTAAAAAGCCAGAGTAGCCTTACTTATATCAGAAAAACGAGATTTTAAATGAAAGACTGTAATAAGAGATGAAGAAGGGCACTGTATCAATAAACAGTTCTCTCCATTAAGAAGAACTAACAATTTTTGCTTTTGTTTCCTTGAGCTTTGGAGACATATCTTGAAAGAAGTTGCTGTGGCTGATATTGAAGAGGTTACTGCCTATGTTCTCCTCTAGGATTCTGATAGATTCCTGTCTCACGTTGAGGTCTTTTATCCATTTCGAGTTTATCTTTGTGTACGGTGTAAGAGAATGGTTGAGTTTCATTCTTCTACATATCGCTGTCCAGTTTTCCCAGCACCATTTATTGAAGAGACTGTCTTTTTACCATTGAATATTTTTTCCTGTTTTGTCGAAGATTATTTGACCATAGAGTTCAGGGTCCATATCTGGGTTCTCCACTCTATTCCACTGGTCTATGTGTCTGTTTTTATGCCAGTACCACGCTGTCTTGGTGATCACAGCTTTGTAGTAAACCTTGAAATTGGGTAACGTGATGCCGCCAGTTTTGTTTTTGTTTTTCAACATTTCCTTAGCAATTCGGGGTCTCTTCTGATTCCATACAAATTTTAGGATTATTTGCTCCAGCTCTTTGAAAAATATCGGTGGTGGGGCGCCTGGGTGGCTCAGTGGGTTAAGCCGCTGCCTTCGGCTCAGGTCATGATCTCAAGGTCCTGGGATCGAGTCCCACATCGGGCTCTCTGCTCAGCAGCGAGCCTGCTTCCCTCTCCCTCTCTCTCTCTCTGCCTGCCTGTCTACTTGTGATCTCTCTCTGTCAAATAAATAAATAAAATCTTTAAAAAAAAATATCGGTGGAATTTTGATCAGAATGGCATTAAAAGTATAGATTGCTCTAGGCAGTATAGACATTTTAACAATGTTTATTCTTCCAATCCAAGAGCATGGAACCGTCTTCCATCTTTTTGTGTATTCTTCAATTTCTTTCACGAGTGTTCTGTAGTTCCTCGAGTACAGGTCCTTTACCTCTTTGGTTAGGTTTATTCCCAGGTATCTTATGGTTCTTGGTGCTATAGTAAATGGAATTGATTCTCTAATTTCCCTTCCTGTATTTTCATTGTTAGTGTATAAGAAAGCCACTGATTTCTGTACATTGACTTTGTATCCTGCCACGTTACTGAATTGCTGTATGAGTTCTAGTAGTTTGGGGGTGGAGTCTTTGGGGTTTTCCATATAAAGAATCATGTCATCTGTGAAGAGAGAGAGTTTGACTTCTTCCTTGCCAATTTGGATACCTTTTATTTCTCTTTGTTGTCTGATTGCCATTGCTAGAACTTCTAATACTATGTTGAACAAGAGTGGTGAGAGTGGGCATCCTTGTCGTGTTCCTGATCTCAACAGGAAGGCTGCAAGCTTTTTCTCATTGAGGATGGTATTTGCTGTGGGTCTTTCATAGATAGATTTTATGAAGTTCAGGAATGTTCCCTCTATCCCTATACTTTGAAACATTTTCATCAGGAACGGATGCTGGATTTTGTCAAATGCTTTTTCTGCATCCATTGAGAGGACCATGTGGTTCTTCTCTCTTCTCTTATTGATTTGTTCTATCACATTGATTGATTTGCGAATGTTGAACCAACCTTGCAACCCAGGGATGAATCCCACCTGGTCATGGTGGATATCCAGGATCTATAAAGAACTCCTCAAACTCAACACACACAAAACAGATAATCATATCAAAAAATGGGCAGAAGATATGAACAGACACTTCTCCAATGAAGACATACAAATGGCTATCAGACACATGAAAAAATGTTCATCATCACTAGCCATCAGGGAGATTCAAATTAAAACCACATTGAGATACCACCTGACACCAGTTAGAATGACCAAAATTAGCAAGACAGGAAACAACGTGTGTTGGAGAGGATGTGGAGAAAGGGGAACCCTCTTACACTGTTGGTGGGAATGCAAGTTGGTGCACCACTTTGAAGAACAGTGTGGAGATTCCTGAAGAAATTAAGAATAGAGCTTCCCTATGACCCTGCAATTGCACTGCTGGGTATTTACCCCAAAGATACAGATGTAGTGAAAAGAAGGGCCGTCTGTACCCCAATGTTTATTGCAGCAATGGCTACGGTCACCAAACTGTGGAAAGAACCAAGATGCCCTTCAACGGATGAATGGATAAGGAAGATGTGGTCCATATACACAATGGAATATTATGCCTCCATCAGAAAGGACGAATACCCAACTTTTGTAGCAACATGGACGGGACTGGAAGAAATTATGCTGAGCGAAATAAGTCAAGCAGAGAGAGTCAAGTATCATATGGTCTCACTTATTTGTGGAGCATAACAAATAACATGGAGGACATGGGGAGATGGAGAGGAGAGGGAGTTGAGGGAAACTGGAAGGGGAGATGAACCATGAGAGACTATGGACTCTGAAAAACAACCAGAGGGTTTTGAAGGGGCGGGGGTGGGTGGGAGGTTGAGGAACCAGGTGGTGGGTAATAGGTAGGGCACGTACTGCATGGAGCACTGGGTGTGATGCCAAAACAATGAACACTGTTATGCTGTTAAATAAACAAATAAAAAAAAAGAAAAACTAACAATTACAAATAGTTATACTCCCAAGTTGGGAGTACTCAAATATATAAATCAATAACAAACATAAATAAACCCACTGATACTAATACAATAATAGTAGGGGACATCAACACCCCACTTATAGCAATGAGACAGATCATCTATGCAGAAAATCAAAAAGGAAACAATGGATATAGAGACACACTGGACCAGATGGACTTAACAAATATATTCAGAATATTTCATCCTAAAACAGCAGAATACTCTCCAGAATAGATCACATATTGGGTCACTAATCAGGCCTCAGCAAGTACAGGAAGACTGACACCATACAATGCATATTTTCTGACTACAATACTATGAAACTTGAAAAATTGGGGAAGATCACATATACATGGAGGTTAAAGAGCATCCTATTAAAGAATGAGGGGGTCAATCAGGAAATTGAAGAAATAAAAAATACATGGAAATAAATGAAACAATAATGAAAACATAACCTTTGGGTCCAAAACCTTTGGGATGCAACAAATGCAGTCATGAGAAGGAAGCATAGAGCAATACAGGACTACCTCAAGAAGCAACAAAAATCTCAAATACACAACCCAAACTTATACCTAAAGGAGCTAGAGAAAGAACAACAAATAAAGCCTAAAGTCAGGAGAAGATGGGAAATAATAAAAATTAGAACAAAAATGATATACAAACAAAAAATACCAGTAGAACAGATCAAGGAAACCAGGAGCTGGTGTTTTGAAAGAATGTTTCAAGTGATAAACCCCTAGCTAGACTTCTCAAAGAGAAGAGAGAAAAGACCCAAATAAATGAAATCACAAATGGGAGAGGAGAGATCACAATCAACACCACAGAAATACAATTATAAGAGAAGATTATGAAAAATTATGTGTCAACAAATATGACAACTGGAGGAAATGGATAAATTCCTAGAAACATATAAATGACAAAAACTAAAAAGGAAGAAATCAAATACTTGAACAAGCCAATTATGTGGAAGGAAATTGAATCAGTGATCAAAAATCTTCCAACAAACAAAAGTACAAGGCTAGATGCCTTTCCAAGGGAATTCTACCAAACATTTAAGGAAGAGTTAATATCTATTCTTCTCCAACTATTCCCCCCAAAATAGAAATGAATGGAAAATTTCCAGACTCATTCTATGAAGCCAGGATTATCTTGATTCCAAAAGCAAAAAAAACACCCCACTGAAAAGGAGAACTACAGGCCAATATCCTTAATGAACATGCATGCAAAAATTCTCAACAAAAGGGGCACCTGGGTGTCCCAGTTGGTTAGGTGTCTGACTCTTGGTTTCAGCTCAGGTCCTGATTTCACAGTACTGGAATCCAGGCCCACGTCAGACTCCCCACTCAGTTGGTAGTCTGCTTGAAGATTTCTCTACCTCTGCCCCTTCCCCTGCTCTCCTTCTCTCTCTCAAATACATAAATATATCTTTAAAAATTTCTCAACAAAATACTAGCAGATCAAATCCAACAGTACATTGAAAGAAAATTATCCATTCTGATGGAGGCATAATATTCCATTGTATATATGAACCATATCTTCTTTATCCATTCATCTGTTGAAAGTCATCTTGGCTCTTTCCACAGTTTGGGGATTGTGGCCATTGTTGCTGTGAACATTGGGGTACACACGGTCCTTCTTTTCACTACATCTGTATCTTTGCGGTAAATACCCAGTAGTACAATTGCAGGGTCAACTTTCGTATCAACATAAATGGGACTGAAGGAGATTATGCTGAGTGAAATAAGTCAAGTAGAGAAACTCAATTATCATATGGTTTCACTTATTTGTGGAACAAAAGGAATAACATGGAGGACATCAGGAGAAGAAAAGGAAAAGTGAATTGGGGAAAATTGGAGGAGGAGACGAACCATGAGAGACTGTGAACTCTGAGAAATAAACTGAGGGTTTTGGAAGAGAGCTTGGTAGTGGGTATTAGGGAGGGCACGTATTGCATGGAGCACTGGGTGTAGTGCATAAACAATGAATCTTGGAACACTGAAAAAATAAAATTAAATTAAAAAATAAAATAAAAAAGGAAAAGAAAAGAAAAAA
This sequence comes from Meles meles, assembly GCF_922984935.1. Classification (NCBI taxonomy): domain Eukaryota; kingdom Metazoa; phylum Chordata; class Mammalia; order Carnivora; family Mustelidae; genus Meles; species Meles meles. The sequence continues at coordinate 64,336,245 of NC_060087.1, forward strand.
GAAATTTGCCACAATCAAATGGAACTTTTTTCATGGACTGCAAGGATAGTTTGATGTTTACAAATCAATGAATATGATATATCACATTAATAAAAGAAGGGATGGGGCACCTATGTGGCTCGGTGGGTTAAAGTCTCTGCCTTTGGCTCAGGTCATGATCCCGCTCAGGGTCCTGGGACCGAGCAATGCATTGGGCTCTCTGCTCAGTAGAGAGCTTGCTTCCCCCTCTCTCTCTGCCTGCCTCTCTGCCTACTTGTGATCTCTGTCTGTCAAATAAACAAATAATTTTTTTTAAAAAGGGTAAGAATCACATGATCCTCTCAATAGATACAGAAAAAAGCATTTGACAAAATATAACATCCATTCATGATTAAAAGCCCCAACAATGTAGGGACAGAGGGAACATGCCTCAATATCATAAAAGGCATACATGAAAGACCCTTAATATCATCCTCACTGGGGAAAAACTGAGAGCATTTCATCTATGGTCAGAAAGAAGACACAGTTGTCCACTCTCACCACTGTTATTTGATATAGTACTGGAAGTCCTAGATTTAACAATCAGAAAACAAAAAGAAATAAAAAGCATCCAATTTGGTAAGAAAGAAATGAAAATTAGACTACTTACAGGGAACATTATACATTATGTAGAAAACTCAAAAGAGTCCACCAAAAAATTGCTAGAACTGATACATGAATTCAGTAAAGCTGGAAGATATAAAATCATTGTACAGAAATCTTCTGCATTTCTATACAACATAATGAAGCAGCAGAAAGTGAAATCAAGGAACTGATCTCATTTGCAATTGCACAAAAAACAATAAGATAACTAGGAATAAACCTAACCAAAGAGGTAAATTATCTGTACTCTGGAAACTATAGAACACTTATGAAAGAGACACCAAAAAAAGGAAAAAAGACATTCCATGTTCATGGATTGGAAAAGCAAATATTGTTAAAATATATATACAACAAGAACAACTGACATATTTAATGCAATCCCTAACAAAATAACTTCAACATTTTTCACAGAGCTAAAACAAACAACCCTAAAATGTATGTGTAACCACAAAAAAAACCTAAATAGCCAAAACTACCTTGCAAAAGAAAAGCAAAGCCAGAAGCATCACAATTCCAGACTTGAAATCATATTACAAAGCTATATTCATCAAGACAGTATGGTAGCATGAAAGACTGTGGACTCTGAGAAACAAACTGAGGGTTTTGGAAGAGGGGGTGGGGGGATGGGTAAACCTGGTGGTAGGTATTAAGAAGAGCAAGTATTGCATGGAGCACTGGGTGTGGTGCATAAACAATGAATCTTGGAACACTGAAAAAAATTTAAAAAAAATAAAAAAGACTAAATAATAATAAAATAATAATGAATAAGCTATGTTCTTATCCTATACACTACCTCTTAAAATAGCAAGTTCCATGTGCTTATCACCCTTTCTGTTTTTCTAAATTTACTTGAAAGTTTGGTATGCAGGAATATAGGCAGCCCAGTGAAGGATTCTAGAATTTGGTAAACAAAACCAAGTTCACCTAATCTACATCCTTAACAGACATCAGTGAAACCTCTCTCATTTCTGTCTTTCTGGATAACCAGTTCCCACCTTTTTAGACTACCCTTATATGATGTCTTATATGATATGATCCTTATATAACATCTTTTGCTACTGGTACTTTTTTTGCTCTTCTTCCTTTCCCACAGTCCCCCCCCCCCCCGCCTTTTTCAGGATTATCACATCATTCCTCACACAGTGATAAGGTATTTGTGCAATGCTTCTCTGTATTAGACACTGCATATATGTCCTTTATTTGTAATTTAGTAGATGTCAACCTATGTTGCTCTTTATCTCTGTGTCATCAATAGCAGCCAACATTTAATAAGTGAGTGACACAGAAAGGAATAAGCACCTGTTTTTTCAGGGTACTGTTAATTTCAAATAGTCTACCTAAATTTTAAAATGATATGCTTTAACTTGTGGTTTATAAAATATGGTCACCATAAGTATAAGGCATACATGAAAATATCACACAGTAAATATTTAGATAAGTGCAATTCAGTGCTAGAGTCAAAATGATTGTAAATAAGAACTAGAAGGGTTTAAGGAAAAAACATACCAGAGTGACCACTACCACTACCACTACCAGTGAAGCAACTAGCAGGATTTCAACACAGGAGATAGGACTGAGTGGGGTTTAGAACAGGTAGGTCACAGCTGGATACAGTGGTGAAAGAAATGGAGTGATAGTCATCATCTAAGCAGTTTAAAGGGACCACTTATATGGCTGTCAAATCCTACTTAGCAGCATCATACTGTACCAACCAATTTCTTTGCACCTACATTAGATTCTGAGATCAATTGTCAGAATGCCCTTCTCTGTCATTCAGAAGTTTCCTTCTTGATCTACATCTTATCTTGCCAATTCATTTCCTGGCCTAGTCTTACTGGGCTCAGGTTCCATTGTCCAATCAAAAATTGGTCAAATCAGTTTAGTTGTTTAGATGGACTAGAAATGCTCCAGCTAGAGAGGATAAAGAATTTCAGAATTGTGATGCCACCAACTTTGGCTTTCTTTTTCAATATTCCTTTGGCTATTCGAGGTCTTTTCTGGTTCCATATAAATTTTAGGATTATTTGTTCCATTTCTTTGAAAAAAATGGATGGTATTTTGATAGGGATTGCATTAAATGTGTAGATTGCTTTAGGTAGCATAGACATTTTCACAATATTTATTCTTCCAATCCAGGAGCATGGAACATTTTTCCATTTCTTTGTGTCTTCCTCAATTTCTTTCATGAGTACTTTATAATTTTCTGTGTATAGATTCTTAGCCTCTTTGGTTAGGTTTATTCCTAGGTATCTTATAGTTTTGGGTGCAATTGTAAATGGGATTGACTCCTTAATTTCTGAGGGTTTTGAAGGGTCAGGGGTGGGAGGTTGGGGGAACAGGTGGTGGGTTATAGGGAGGGCACGTTTTGCATGGAGCACTGGGTGTTGTGCAAAAACAGTGAATACTGTTATGCTGAAAAAATAAATTAAAAAAAAAAAAAGAATTCCAAAAAGTTATTTGATATGACCTTAGCATTCAAAGGCCAGACTAATTCGACTTTTTTTTCTTCGCCTCAAAATTGGTTTGGGGTAGTTACATAGCAGACAATGTTAACATAAACCAAAATGTAGGTCATTTTAAAATAAGTATATGAAAATATGATAAACAAGCAGGAATCAAATATGTAGAATTAAATATTTACACCATGTATAGACTGAAGTGGGAAAGTGAACAGGGACAGGCAAGAAAGTTTCATGTTTAAACAGAATGAGGTTTGTAAACTTATTAGACTTCTTCTGAGTGACCAAGGAAAGTTTGAAGGATTTAGGATATGAAAAACTACTTGGATAAAGTCTAATGACTTTGGGGGAAAAGGCAAGGGAGCTTGGACTACAGCTTGTGAACAAGACTAAGAATATTTGGATGAGGCCTCAGAGTATCTGACAAGAAAGATTCCCTTTACTTTAATTTACTGGTTTCTTTTATTCCTAGTACCTCTAAAAATGAGCATGTTCAAAGCCCTGTATCATCCAATAAATAGTAAAAATCTAGGAACCCATGAGAACTATGCAAATAAACTCTATTATTACTAGACTTATGGTTAATATGTAAGTATACAAACAGATAAATAAACAGAATTATTAAAACAAATGTTATAATCCAAGATGGCATGGGAGTGGCCAGTTTGAATCTTAAAGTTTTCTTAACATATTTCAAGCATGTTGTTAGTTGCATATATGTTACAGGCATTGTGAACAATTTCTAGGAATGACTTACAAACATTATACACATTGCCTAGGAATTGTTTACAATTCCTGATTTAACATTCTGCCTGTAACATAAATACCAGTTAAATTACAAGAAACTTGATCATACACTGGCATCAAATCAGAAGGCAGTATTTCTTCAGACCTGTCATATAATCAGAAGGTTGATTTGCATGTTGAAAATGTAACACAGCATAGGTTATGGCCAAATAACTATACTGTGTGTTTTAAGACCCATATGCAGAAAATTATGTATAAATCAACTGAAATAACCTACGTGCAAAGAAAAATTTGATTCAGTGTTTTTGAAAGTAAGCTAACTTTATAATTACTTACTGAATTGTATGACTCTAAGTCCAAACATAAGGAATACATACAAAAAATATAACTGATTTTCTTACTTCACTGCTTTTTAAACAAATTAACTGCTAATTTAATATTTAAGAACATACCAGAACTTGTACATCCAAATGCATGTTGTACTTTTCAAAGTAGTCCCCTTGAAGACCTATCATCTATAAACTTATTATGATTATGCTATTATTGCTCAGAATATTTTTGAAATGCTGTTTTTGGAGCTGCCTTCAGAGCCAGTTTATGAACTACACAATTAAAAGTCACATTACTTTCTAACATATTTCAATACACATCAGCTATACAACATATATTAGCTATATAATTTATATAAACCAGATTCATCTGATAAATTAAAGTATAGTCATATTATTATTAAAGCCCTTTCCCAAACCACTCTCTGAGACTTTTCTCAGGCTAGATTCAAGACCATCTCCTCCCTCTCCACCCAACCATGCCTCCCAGAAGACATGTTCAGTTGAAAAGTATTGACTATAATTTGTCTCAATAATGTTTCTTAGAATATTACATTTGGCCATACCAGGCAGCTAGACTATGAGCTTCATAACAGCAGGGACGTTTGTCTGGCTTGTTCAATGTTTTATCCTCAGTGCTAAGAACAGTGTCTGACATGTTGTAGTTGCTCAATAATTATTTGTTGAATGGATGGATAAATAAATGAATTAATTAATTAAATCCCTTTAAAAGACATTATGGATGAACAAACATAGATGGGAAAATGTGAAATAATAAGGTGATGGCTATATTGAAAGTAAGACCATGCTCCCAATGACAATGAGCTCAAGTTATCACTGGTAGTGGTTAACAAAAATTCTGGTAGTGGTTATAGCATGTCTCTGGATTAGGAGTCAGTTAGCTTGGTGTGACTTTAGGGGCTGGTATCATGCCCCATGTGGACCAGTTTGTTTATATATTCCATTCACAGCTTAGACCTCTGGTATAGGCCAGGTGACTTGCAAATACATTTCAGTGACATTTTATTTTCAAGGGTAGTTACTAAAACTTAGAGATCTAAACTGGCTTGGGCTATATTGCATAGCAAACTAAAGAAGAGTGAAAGAGCTGGGGTCTGAGATAAAAGAAATACAATTCCAGGTTCTTGTACTTCTTTGGCATTTCCCGTATTCTAAGAATTACAGTCCTGAGGTCTTCCTTGATATTACTACTTTCTACCTAAGTTAAGAAATCATGAACTTGAGGTATTCAACTTCCCAACTCATTTGGGAAAAGCCCTCATTACCAGTAGTAGTGGTAGCAGCAGCAGCAACAGCAGCAGTAGTAGTTTATGTAGTTGTTGTATAGTGTAGTAATTATAATAGTAATAGCAGAAGAAGCAGTAAAGATAAAAGGACTTCTAGTGGTAATATTAATAGTAATATTGTCTAGGACTTATTCAGTGCTTAATACATGATATGCACTATGCACACTCTTTATATATAGAGAGATATTTCCTTTTAGTCCACTTCATAAACCTATCAAGTAAGCAATGTTATTGCTCTCATTTTACAAATGAAGAAACTAAAGCTCTGAGAGATTAAGTCTCTCAGCTAGTCAGGGATCTAAGGCTTTGTCTGCCTAACTCTGAATCTGAGGCACTAAAACACAACAAAATGTTGCCTTCTTAACATTATCCCCTGTTATCTAATCCACCCTTTCCCTGGCCCACAATAAACTACAAGAAAAATCTGAAAAGCCACCATGGTTCAAACCTTGAACTGATTTGGTTCTACTTATAGCATTCAATAATACTGGCTGAAAAGCAACACAATCCTCCTAGAGACTGAACATCTGTTTTAAGACCTTGAGTATGTTTTTCTGGAATATCCCCTTAGAAATGTTTTTTGAACATTTGTTCAAACAAGTTAAGGTCTGGACACCCTCTCTTGCCTTTCTTGATTGGTTATATGCCAAGTATGACATGATCCTTCTGCATGTGGTTTGAGTTAGATGGAAGCATTGTACATGCCTGGGACACTGGGCAAGCCCTCCAGACCTGCCCCTAGATCCAGACAAGCAGGCCCACTGACTAAATGTCAGCCATGAGGTTACTGGACTGGGTCACACCACAACCCCCACTGAGGAGGCAGCCTTTGTCTGATATTCTGAGTTCTCTTAACCTTTCCTTTGCCTCTGCCTAGATATTTTCCTGTCTTTGGGACAGGTTCCAGAAACACCCAATGGACTTCTCATGCCTTGTGGCTTAAGAGTTGCAGGATCACTGAGCCCAAACAACTAGCCCAATGCTGCTACGGCCTTACATTCCTACTATGAGCCACCTGAGCTCTATCTGATGCACTGTGAAATCATTAGGAAACTGATTAATGACATTGGCAGGTGCTTTGGTGCACATAACTGGAAGGGACTACAATTCTAGACAGTTTTACAGTTTTGGCAGGATGGAAGTATACTCTGGATAGATTGAATGTCACCTCTTGGCCTGTGTTTGTGGAAGATGGCTGCAGAGCCCATCAGCAAATCTGCCACGTGGCCAAGTACATATGAGTGATGGAAACATGACTGTAATTAGAGGTGAAGGCTGGTAATGAGGGAGGAGACACTAAAACCTAAGGGAAATCCCTGAATTCCCAACATCTGTAAAATGTATCAGATGAAGCTAGAGAGCTTTTTAGCAACAGAAAAGCATTCATCTGACACAGGTGTATAAAAAAAGAAGCAAAGATCAAATTTTATGTTGTGGCCAAAAGGAAAGCTATAGATGTCAGGTCTATTTTAACATCCAAATTAGGAGATAAAACATACAATGGGAGTGCTTCAGAGTTAGAAAAGGATCTAATTATTCAAGCATCTTAGTCCACTTAAAACTCCTGAAATTTCCTCTATTTCAAGAAGTCCAACAAACTAATGCCATTCCTTCTTCATGTCTCTGATAAAAAAAAATGCACATGTACCTCTAAAAACTAAGAATATCACTGTTCCATAAACTTGGTCTAACACTACTGGTGGAACTACTGGTGGGAAAGGAAACTAAGTTAAATGTTGCTCTAGGCTTTTATTGATTGAAGTTGATAAGGTTTAAAAGGAATGGACCAGATAAAAGGTTATTAAAATATTTGAAATGAGAAGTTATGAACGCCTAAATGAAGGTGGTGATAGTAAGTATGCATAGGAGCTTTTGCTCATGAGAGATATTATGGTGGAATAGCCACACAATGTGGCAACTGACTGCGTTTAGTGAGGCAATGGAAGAATCAGAGATACTGCCAAAGTTATTAGTCTTAGTAATTGGGAAAATAAAAATGATGGTGCCAGTTATAGGAACAATGAATTCAGGAGAAGAGAAGGGAAGATGAATGAGTTTGAGGTGCCATACTGAGACATGGAATGGGCAGTTTGAAATTCTAGTCTTGGACTCAGGAAAGGTTTGGCCTAGAGATAAAAATTCAGGCAGACATCATTTACATTCTACTCTACCTAAGTCTAAACCTTCTGGCTCCCAATCCCCACCAGCAGAGGCCGTACATAAGGGATACTTGAAACTTCCTTCTCTCTGCTTCTGCTGCTATTCCTCCCTACTCCCCAGATTCTTCTGCCCTACAATTACCTCCAGAACATTACAGCTGAGAAGCCTCATTTGCCTGTCTATTCCAAACATCCACTGTACATGTCTAGTTTTAAGCATGATTTTTTGTATTCCCAAATACATGTCATTTGTGAGTAATAAGTGATCCATGCATATTATATTTATAGAAAGTTTCAATTACTTTAAATATTCCTTATGCCAATGAAAAAATTCATATACATTAGAAAAAAACCTAGAAAGGAAACATAAAGTGAGTGCTACAGAGTTATGGCAACCATATTTTCTGAAGCAAAAATAAGGGATTGGTTTCGTTTTTTTACTTTATTGAAATTCAGTTAGTTAACATATAGCAGCATATCATTAGTTTCAGAGGTAGAATTCAGTTATTTATCAGTTACATATAACACCCAGTACTCATTGTATCATCTGCCTTCCTTAATGCTCATCACCCAGTTACCCCATGCCCCCAACCTCCCCTCCAGCAACCCTCAGTTTGTTTCCTATAGTTAAGAGTCTCTTATGGTTTGTCTCTCTCTCTGATCTTCTAAGGAAAAGTGTTCTGAAATCCTTTCTGATCGAATAAGGCAGTTTAGCAGACTCAATTGGAATGGTGAAACATTACAATTACCAGGATATTTGGACTGTTTCTAGGGAAAATAGGACAAGATATTTATCCTGGGAAATCTGGAAAGTACATAGAGTAAAATACTAGTAACACAATAATACAATGCGTAATTCATACTTTGTTTTTGTACTGTAAAATTATTTTATTATCTTATATTCCTTAACTTTCTGTTTATGATATCTGATAGTCTTGGTATTTGCTCCCTCTCTAGAGAAATTTAAGGGCCCAAAGTATTGAAAGTCAGAATGAGAAAGTAACCTTGGAAATCAGTTATTCCAGCCACTTTTTTAATATTAAGAAAGTGAGGGTCACAACTAAGAGATTACTTTCCCAAGGTCACATATCAAGTCAATGACAGAACTGGGACTAAAATCCAAGTATCTTGACCTACAAAACATCTTTTTTACCAAATACCAAAGTTCCATTTGAGCAACAGTCTTTCCACTCTTTTTTTTTATTCTCAAGAATGGCTCTATTTACATTTATGAGATCACAAAAAGTCTAATTTTTTCACTTTGACTTTCGAGATTTTTTTAAAGTTAAATATTTGTCTACCTATGTACCTTATGCACTGTTTGTACTGACTTGGTAACAGATACCACTATCTAAATTGTTCTGTTCTTCACATCTCATCCCTACTCTTTTTCCTTGGAAATCCCTGAAGGAATGGAGCCCATTGTTAACACTGCAGAACACCCAATGCCTGTTATCTCAAATGCCTTTAATCCACAGCAGCAGTACCCTCTCCCCTCACCCAGACATATTTCCCTCTATCAGCTGACACACACACACACACACACACACACACACACCTGTTATAGCAGATGTCTTAGGGATAAATGGTACATCAAGGAGAAACACAGGTGGAATTTGGATACCTGATATTCCCAGAATTGAATTCCTAGATGATTACAGGTTGAGAACTTTGCACACACCAAGACTGCTAGAATGTCAGCACATTTCATGCTTTCCAAGCTTCTCTCAAAATTGCTGGAAGAGTCAAACTTCCTATTGAGGAACAAATATTCACCATAAGGAAAAAATTCATTGATGGTTATACTTCATTCCTTGAAGTTTGTTCAACTCTTCCCTGTAGTTAAGCAGGAAAATAATATTACTTTGCATCTCTTATGAGAAATGACTTGCCCAAAATCAACACATCAGAGCTGGAATCCATGACTTACACTGCACGTATCTAAGTTCTCTTCTCTATTCCCTATGGCCTCCTAAGGCTGTCAGAAAAACCAGTGGCCAAGAATGGCTCACACTCCCTCATGCATGACTTCTTCACATGGAGCAGGCTCCTATAATCCCATTAACCATGCAGTACACTTTAGAATTTTCCCTTCTGAGACTATGAGCTTTTGAGCTTCTTGAAGAAAGGACTGTAAATAGATTGGTTTGTTTATCTACAGGGCCTAGGATGTGGCCAATAAGTATATCACAAACACTAAAATAAACATATATGGAACTAAACTGAAAGAGTAAGCATAATAGATTAGAACAGAAAAATGGGCCAGGACCAGAGTGTGGAAGACTTTGAATAACATTCTTGGAATCTATAGTTTTCAACTTAGTCTCTGACTGTGCATCTTTGTGTGTTATGTAAAACAGAACTCTATCAACATTCGAGTATAACTCCATGATAAGGAGGAATTTTGAGAACTATTCCCCTCTTTACCTCAGTGTCTCTGTAAGTAGTATTCAGCCTTCTTTTAATATATGAGGAACTCATAATTCCTAAGCACTCACTCCAATATGTCGCAAGCAATTTGATTGAAGTATTGCACGCACTGTGGGCCTGAGACCAAGTGTGAGAAATTCTACACTCTAAAAAAACCATTGAGGCAGCTTAAGGTAATGGAAACTGGTGCTTTGGACTAAACCTGCCTCTTTCCATTTCTGTTTTTGGTGCCTGAATGATGTCTTTGAAGGAAAAAAAACAAAGAGTATGTAGCTTTAATACTCTGGAGTTAAAGAGAGAAGAAAGATTTAAAAAGAGAGGATATGGAGCTATGTTCTAGTCTCTAATACAGGTCCCAATGAGATCTCAAAAGTAACATACAAAGAACACTTTCAAATTAGGGGGATCCCACAGGCCAGTATATTCCATGATCACAACCCAAGCTTAGGATATCTGCTTTGTAGAGAAAGACAAGGAAGTATAAGAGAAAATCTCCAGAAACAAGCCAAAAAAGTAATAAAATGGCAATAAACACGTATCTATCAATAACTACTTTGAAAGTAAATAAACAAAATGCCCCAATCATAAGATATAATGTGACAAAATAGATTTTAAAAACAAGACCAATGCATACGCTGCCTACAAGAGACCCATTATAGATCTAAAGACACCTGAATATTGAAAATGAAAAGATGGAGAAACATCTATCATGCAAATGGATACACATATTTATAGCAGCACTATTCATAATAGTCAAAACATGGATAAAGCCCTAATGTCTGACAACTGATGAATGGATAAAGAAAATGTGGTGTGTATGTATGCGTGTGTATGTATACACACACACACACATATGTATGCCATATACATACAATGAAATATTACTCAGCCATCAAAAAGAATGAAATCTTCCCATTCGCAATGACATTGATGAAACTGGCGTGTATCATGCTAAGCAATATAAGTCAGTCAGAGAAAGACAAATACCATATGATTTCATTCGTATGTGGAATTTAAGAAACAGAACAGATGAAATTAAGGTAAGGGAAGAAGAAATAATTAAGATAAAGACAGGGAGAGAAGCAAACCATAAGTGACTCTTAACTATAGGCAACAAACTGAGGTTGCTGAAGGAGAGGTGGGTGGGAGGATGGGGTAATTCGATGATGGGCACTAGGATGGCAGGATGGCACTTGATGTAACGAGAATTGGGTGTCATATGCAACTGATGAATCAATAAATTTACCCTGAAACTAATACTACACCATATGTGAACTAACTGGAATATAAATAAAATCCTGAATGAAAAAAGCCAGAGTAGTAGTACTTACACTGAACAAAATGACTTTAAAACAAAGAATGTAACAAGAGACAAAGAAGGACACCATATAATAATAAAGGGGGCACTCCAAGAGGAAGATATAACAATTGTAAATATGTATGCACTCAACATAGGAGCACCCAAATACATAAAGAGTTAATAACAAACATAAAGGAATTAATAATAAAACAATAAAAGTAGAGGACTTTAATACCTCACATCAATGGACAGATCATTTAAACAGAACATCAAAAAGGAAACCATAGCTTTGAATGACACAATGAAAGAGGTAGGATTTAAGAAATGTATTCAAAACATTTCATCCTAAAACAGCAGAATACACATTCTTTTCAAGTGCACATGGAACAGTCTCAGGAACAGAGCACATATTACTCACAAAACAAACCTAAACAATTTCAAGACTAAATCATACCGTGCATATTTTCTGACCACAATACTTTGAAACTAGAAATCAAACAAGAAAAAATCTGAAAAGATGACAAATACATGGAGGTTAAACAACATACCACTAAACAATGAATAGGTCAACAGATAATGAAAGAAGAAATTTAAAAGTACATGGAAAGAAATCAAAATGAAAGCACAATAGCCCAAAACCTTTAGGATGCAGCAAAAGTGGTTCTAAGAAGAAAGTTAGCAATACAGGCTTTCAAGAAGCAAGAAAAATCCAAATTAAATAACCTAATGTTATACCTTAAGGAGCTAGAAAAAAAGAACAAACAAAACCTAAAGCCAGCAGAAAGAAGGAAATAATAAAGATTAGAGCATAAATAAATGATATAGAAGCTTTAAAAATGATAAAACAGATCAATGAAACCAGGAGGTTTTTTTTAAAGATTTTATTTTATTTTATTTAACAGAGATCATAAGTAGGCAGAGAGGCAGGCAGAGAGAGAGAGGAGGAAGCAGGCTCCCTGCTGAGCAGAGAGCCTGATGTGGGGCTCGATCCCAGGACCCTGGGATCATGACCTGAGCAGAAGGCAGAGGCTCTAACCCACTGAGCCACCCAGGCGCCCCCAGGAGGTTTTTTTTAAATCAATAAAATGGACAAAATTTTAGCTAGACTTATCAAGAAAAAAAGAGAAAGGAGTCAAATAAAATCACAAATGAGAGAAGAGAAATAACAACCAACACCACAGAAATACAAATGATCATAAGAGAACATTATTGAAAACTATATGCTAACAAACTAGAAAACTTAGAAGAAATGAATAAATCCCTAGAAACATAAAAACTACCAAAAGTGAAACAAGAAGAAATAGAAAAGTTGAAAAGACTGGTAAACAGCAAGGAAATTGAGCCAGTAATAAAAAAATAAAACTCCCAATAAACAAAAGTCCAGGACCAGATAGTTTCACAGGTGAATTCTACCAAACATTTAAAGAAAAGTTAACACCCTTTCTTCTCAAACTGCTCCAAAAAAATAGGAAAGGGAAGGAAACATCCAAATTCATTTTGAGGCCAGCATTACCCTGATACCAGAACCAGATAAAGACACCACTGAAAAAGAGACCATAGTTCAATATCCCTGATGAACACAGATGCAAAAATTCTCAAGAAATTACTAGCAAGCTGAATTCAACAATACATTTAAAAAGTCATTCACCACAATCAAGTGGGATTTATTCCTGGGTCACAAAGGTGATTCAGTATTTTCAAATCAATCAATTATGATATGTCACATCTTTAAGAGAAGGGATAAGAACAATATGATCATTTCAATAAATGGAGGAAAAAAGCATTACAAAGTTCAATATCCATTCATGACAAAAACCATCAACAAAATAGGCTTGGGGGGGTGTATCTCAACATAATAAAAACCATCTATGAAAAATCCACAGCTAAATCTTGAAAATGAAAAGCAAAGCTGGAGGGATCATAATTCTGGACTTCAAGTTATATTACAAAACTGCAGTGATCAAGGAAGTATGGTACTGGCACAAAAATAAACACACCGATCAGTAGAAGAGAATAGAAAACTCAGAAGTGAATCGACAATTTTATGGTCAATTAATCTTTGACAAAGCAGGAAAGAACATTCAATGGGTAAAAGTCTCTTCAGCAAATGGTGTGGGAAAAACTGGACAAAATCATACAAAAGAATATAACTGGATAATTTTTATACACGATACACAAAAATAAGTTCAAAAAGGATGAAAGACCTAAATATGGGACCTGAAATCATAAAAATTCCTAGAGCAGAGTACAGACAGTAAACTCTTTGACATCAGCTACAGCAACTTCTTAATAGATATGTCTCCTGCGGCAAGGGAAACAAAAGCAAAAATATACTACTGGGACTGCATCAAAATAAAAAGTTTCGCGCAGCATAGGAAATAATCAACAAAACTAAAACAAAACCTTTTCCCCCAGGGGGAAAGGATATTTGCAAATGAAATCTCTGATATATTTCTAAGATTCAAAATGGATAAAGAACTTTTAAAACTCAACACCCCAAACCCAAATAATACAATTAAGAAATGGGCAGAAGACATGAGCAGACATTTCTCCAAAGAAGACATCCAGATGGTCAACAGACACATGAAAAGATTCTCATCATCACTTATAATCAAGGAAATGAAAATCAAATCCACAGTGAGTTATCACTTCACACTTGTCAGAATGGCTAATGTCAAAAACATAAGAAACAACAGTTTCTTGTGGTAAGGATGTGGGGAAAAAAGAACACTCATGAACTGTTGGTGGGAGTTCAAATGGTTGCAGCCACTCTGGAAAACATTATGGAAGTTCCTCAAAAGTTAAAAACAAAATTACCTTACAACCCAGCAATTGTGCTACTGGATATTTACCCAAAGAATACAAGAACACCAATTCAAAGGGATATATGCACCCCTATATTTGTAGCAGCATTATTCATAAAAGCAAAGATATGGAAGCAGATGAAGTGTCAATGGACTGATGCATGGAAAAAAGAAGATAGATGATTAGATAGATAGATAGATAGATAGATAGATAGATACAGGTATATAATAATGTGAATATTATTCAGCCATAAAAAGAATGAAATCTTTTCATTTGTAACGAAATGGATGGAGCTAGAGAATATAATGCTAAGCCAAATAAGTCACAGAAAGACAAATACAATATGATATCACTCATATGTGGAATTTAAGAAACAAAAATGAGAAAAAGGGAAAAAATAAGAGAGAGTCAAAGCAAGAAACAGACTCTTAATTATAGAGAACGATCTGATGGTTACCAGAAGGGAGGTGGGTGGGGGGGATGAGTTAAATAGATGATGGGTATTAAGGAGTGCACTTGTGATGAATGTACTGTGATGTATGGAAGTATATAATTACTATATTGTATACCTGAAACTAATAATGCACTGTATGTTAATTAACTGGAATTAAAATAAAAACTTAAAAAAAGAATATCTGCTCTTTAGACTGAAACATTGGACTATGTCCTTTCCCCTTGTCTTTTTATACAACCTGTATCTTCTGTAGTATATTATCAAGACAGTATCTGTCAAACAGGATTGATTTACTACAGTGTTAGAAATTATATACAATGGAATATTATGCCTCCATCAGAAAGGATGAATACCCAACTTTTGTATCAACATGGATGGGATTGGAGGAGATTATACTGAGTGAAATAAGTCAAGCTGAGTGAAATATGGTATCACTTATTTGTGGAACATAAGGAATAACATGGAGGACATCGGAAGAAGGAGAGAAGGGAGTTGGAGGAAATCAGAGGGGGAGACAAACGATGAAAGACTGTGGACTCTGAGAAACAAATGGGGGTTTTGGAGAGGAGGGGGCTAGGGGTGGGATGAACCTGGTGGTGGGTATTAAGGAGGGCATATATTGCATGGAGCACTGGGTGTGATGCATAAACAGTGAATCTTGGAACACTGAAAAAATAAAATAAAGTTTAAAAAATTGAACACTGAAGATTAAAAGTAAATAAGTTGTGACATATAGCATAGTTAACTATTAACTATTACAGGTTTAAATGCCCTATTTGTAGGAGAAGAAGGAGTATTAATAAGACTATCCAACATTTATATAAACTGTTACCATCTTCAAATGTCATTTTTTTGAATTAGCGTTCATAACACTAAAAGGTAGATATTTGTATTAGTCTGTGGGAGCTGCCATAACAAAATACCACAGATTGGGTGGCTTAAACAACACAAATTTATTTCCACACAGTTGTTAAAGGTGGAAGTCCAGGAGAAGTTGCCAGGGATAGTTTCTGGTGAGATCTTTCTTCCTGGCTGCCTTCTCATTTTGTCCTCATGTAGCCTTCTCTCTGTGCTTGTGCAGAAAGAGAAGTCTACAGTGTCTTTTCTTATGAGGTCACCAATTCTCTAGTAGATTAGGAGGCATTACATCTCATTTAAACTTAATCACCTCCCTTGTCTTCAAGTACAATTACATGGTAGGGGTTAGGACAACAACATGTGAATTTGGAGTGATACAATTCAGTCCATAACAGTATTATTAACCATACTTTACTAATGAAAACTGAGGCTCAAAGAGGTTTTGTGATTTATACACACTTATAAGTAATATAAGCCAAGACTGGAACTCTAGTCTTGTATCCTTTCTAGTATATTATGCTGCACTATGGGATTCATTTTTTTTAAAGATTTTATTTATTTGACAGGGATCACAAGTAGGCAGAGAGGCAGGCAGAGAGAGAGAGAGAGGAGGAAGCAGGCTCCCTGCTGAGCAGAGAGCCCAATTCAGGGCTTGATGCCAGGACCCTGAGATCATGACTTGAGCCGAAGGCAGAGGCTTTAACCCACTGAGACACCCAGGAGCCCCGCATTATGGGATTCACTAAGAAATATTCTTTCTGCTTTTATTTTCTGGAGAGATTATATACAGAATTGATACATATTTATTTATTTATTTATGTTCAATTACCCAACATATAGCACATTGTTAATTTTTGATGTGGTGTTCAATGATTCATTAGTTGCATATATATTCTTTTTTGTGTGTGTGTGTATTTTTTTTTTAGGCATTCTCATTTTATTTATTTTTTCAGCGTAACAGTATTCATTGTTTTTGCACAACACCCAGTGCTCCATGCAAAACGTGTCCTCCCTATTACCCACCACCTGTTCCCCCAACCTCCCACCCCTGACCCTTCAAAACCCTCAGGTTGTTTTTCAGAGTCCATAGTCTCTTATGGTTCGCCTCCCCTCCCCAATGTCCATAGCCCCCAGCAATGTCTACAATAGCCAAACTATGGAAAGAACCTAGATGTCCATCAACAGATGAATGGATAAAGAAGATGTGGTATATATACACAATGGAATACTATGCAGCCATCAAAAGAAATGAAATCTTGCCATTTGCGACGACGTGGATGGAACTAGAGCGTATCATGCTTAGTGAAATAAGTCAATCGGAGAAAGACAACTATCATATGATCTCCCTGATATGAGGACATGGAGAAGCAACATGGGGGGTTAGGGGGATAGGAGAAGAATAAATGAAACAAGATGGGGTTGGGAGGGAAACAAACCATAAATGACTCTTAATCTCACAAAGCAAACTGGGGTTTGCTGGGGGGAGGTGGGATTGGGAGAGGGGGAGGGGGCTATTCTTTTTTAAATATTTGGTAGAATTCACAAATGTACCCATCTGTGTCTGGTACTTTCTGTTTTGGAAGAATATTATTGATTTAATTTCATTACCAAAAACAGGCTTATTTACATTATCTCTCCCTGAGTTTTGTTAGATTGCATTCTTCAAGGAATAGGTTCATCTTATCTATATTATCAAATTTGTGGTCACATAGTTTTTGTGTTTTCTGTTCATAATATTCCTTTATTATCATTTAAATATTAATGTGATTAGTAGTGATGGTCCCTCTTTCATTTCAAGTATTAGTAATTTGTGTCTTTTCTTAGCCTGGGTAGGGGTTTATCAAATTTATTAATTTTTTTCAAAGAAATAGCTTTTAGTTTTGTTAATTTTCCCTACTGATTTCTCACTTTCAATTTCATTGATTCCTGTGCTAATTTCTGTTACTTCCTTTCTTCTGCTTATTTTTAATTTAATTTGCTCTTTTCCTAGTTTCCTAAGGTGGAAGCTTAGATTACTGATTTTAGATCTTTCTTCTTTTCTAATATATGAATTCACTACTATAAATTTTCCTCTGCTGCTTTTGCTGCATCCCACAAATTTTGATGTTATACTTTTTCATTTAATGTGAAATATTTTAAAATTTTTCATGAAACTTCTTCCATAGTCTACGTGTTATGAATAAGCATGTTAATAGTCAAGTATTGTGGGTTTTTCCAACCATTTTTCTGTTATTGATTTTTATTTTTTTAATATTTTATTTATTTGACAGAGAGACACAGTGATAGAGGGAACACAAGCAGGGGGAGTGGGAGAGAGAGCAGCAAGCCCCCTGCCTAGCAGGGAGCCTGATGTGGGGTTAGATCCCAGGACCCTGGGATCATGACCCAAGTGGAAGGCAGATGCTTAATGAATAAGTCAGCCAGGTTATTGATTTTTAGTTTAATTCCATTGAGATCTAAGAACATACTTTTTTTATTTCCATTCTTGGAAAAATTTGTTAAGGTTTGTTTTATGACCCACAATATAGGTTTATCTTGGTGAATATTCTGCATGAGCTAGAGAAGAATGCACATTCTGCTGTTTTTGGATAAAGTATTCTGTAAAATACTTATAGAATTTGGTAATCCTATTGATACTATGGTGCTGTTCAATTCAACTCTGTCCTTATTGATTTTCCACCTGTTGGATCTATCACATAAGATAGACAATATAAGATAAGAAATCTCCAACTATAATAGTGGACTCATCTTTTTTTCCTTGCAGTTCTCTAAGCTTTTGCCTCATGTATTTTGTTGCTTTGTTGTTAGATGCATACATATTAGGGGTTTTTATGTGTTCTTGGAGTATTGACCTTTACCATTACATAATACCCTTGTTTATCTTTGATAATTTCCATTACTTTTAAGTCATCTTTGTCTTTTATTATTTTAATAAATATATATTTTATTATTATAGTTCTTTCAGCATTCTTTTGATTATGTTAGCACAGTATATCTATCTCTGTTCCTTTACTTTTAATCTATCTTTGTCTTTATATTTAAAGTGGGTGTCTTCTAAACAACATAGAGTTGAACCTTTTAAAAAAAAAGATTTTATTTATTGATTTGACAGAGACACAACAAGAGAGGGAACACAAGAAGAGGGAGTGGGAGTGAGAAAAACAAGCTTTCTGCTGAGCAGGGAGGCCAATGAGGGGCTAGATCCTAGGACCCTGGGATCATGACCTGAGCCAAAAAGCAGATACTTAACAACTGAGCCACCCAGGCGCCCTGAGCCTTTTTTTAAAACGCACTCTAAAAGACTATTTTTTTTTTAATTTGGCTAAAGTTGACACACAATGATACATTAATTTCAGGTGTACAACATTGTGGTTTAATTTCCCTATACCTCATTCTATGCTTACCACCAGTGTAGCTACCATCTGTCACCATAAAATACTCTTAGAATATTATTG
This sequence comes from Meles meles, assembly GCF_922984935.1. Classification (NCBI taxonomy): domain Eukaryota; kingdom Metazoa; phylum Chordata; class Mammalia; order Carnivora; family Mustelidae; genus Meles; species Meles meles. The sequence goes on from NC_060087.1 coordinate 64,355,169, forward strand.
ACTATATTCCCTATGCTGTGCTTTTTATTTCATGACTTATTGATGTCATAACTGGAAGCCTGTATCTCCCACTCCCTTTCAACCATTTTGCCCATTCCTCCCTTCCCTCTGACAACAATCAGTTTATTCTATTTATGGGTCTGATTCTGCTTTTTGTTTATTCATTTGTATTATTTTTTTAGATTTCAAATATAAGTGAAATCATACAATATTTTCTTTCTTTGTCTTATTTATTTCACTTAGCATAATACCCTCTAGGTACATACATGTTATTGCAAATGGCAAGATCTTATCCCTTTTATGGCTGCATAATATTCAGTTATATATATACCACATCTTTTTATCTATTCATCTGTCAATGGACACTTAGGTTGCTTCTATATCTTGGCTATTGTAAATAATGCTGCAACAAATATAGGGGGTGGATATATATTTTTGAACTAGTGTTAAGACTGTCTTTTAATTGGGGTATTTAGACCACTAACATATAAAGTGATTATGATATAGTTGGGTTAATATCTACCCATATTTTTACTGCTTTCCCTGTGTTGCCTTTGTTCTTTGTTTCTTTTTTTGTCTTTCTGTTTCTGCCATCTCTGCTTTTGAATATTTTATATGATTTCATTTTCTCTCCTCCTAGCATATCAATTGCATTTTTTTAACTTTTTCTAATAGTAGCCCTAGAATTTGCAATTTACATGTACAACTAATCCTAGTACACCAAGTACATACAAGTACAATGAATATAACATTGTGCGCCAATTAAAATTTAAAAAAAATTAAAAATACACACCCTCCAAAAAAACCCACAAGTAATCCATACCACTTCACAGGTAGTACAAATATCTTATAACAGAGCATACCCAATTCATTCTCCGTATCTTTTATAACATTGGGGTTATTCATTTCACTTATGCTTAAGCTATAACTATCAAATACATTGTTACTTCAATATTTTGAATAGTTATGTATCACATAAAATAAAAATAATATATTTTATTTTACCTCCATTTATTCCTTCTCTAATGCTCTTTCTTAATGTACATCCAAGTTTTTGACCCATATCATTCTCCTTATTTCTGAAGAACTTTTGAGCATATCTACTGGTGATAAATTCTCTCAACTTCTGTCTAAGAAAGGCTTTATTTCTCTTTAACTTTTGAAGTATAATTTCTCTGAATACAGAATTCTAGTTTCATAGGCTTTCTCTTTCAATACCTAAAATATTTCATTCTACTCTTCTTGTTAGCATAGTTTTTGAAGAGAAATCTGATGTAATTCTTACCCTCTATCCTCATAGATAAGGTGTTTTGTTCATCAGGCTTCTTTCAAGATTTTCCTATGCCTTTGATTTTCTCCAGTTTAACTATTATATGCCTAGGAATATATTTTTGGTATTTGCCTTGTTTGGTCTTCAGTGAGATTCCTGCATCTCTAGGTTAATGTCTTTCATTAGTCTTAGAAAATTTTGCAGTCATTATTACTTTGAATATTTCTTCTGCTCCTTTCTCTCTCCTTCTAGTATTTGCATTGTGTATGTTACAACTTTTGCAATTGTCCCACGGGTTGCATATTCTGTTCTGTCCTTTTCATTCTTTTTTTCTATTTGCATTTTATTCTTAGATGTTCCTATTGACAATCCTTCAAGTTCACTGATTCTTTCTTCAGCTGTGTCCAGTCTATTGTTTTTGATGTGTCTATCAAATGTAATTCTGTATTTCTGTTTTTGATTTCTAGCATTTCCTTTTGATTCTTTAAGAAAGAGTTTCCATTTATTTGCTCAAATTACCCATCTGTTCTTGCATGATGTTCATTTTTTCCATCAGAGCCCTTATCATATTAATATAGTTGCTTTATATTTTCAGTCTGATAATTCCAACATCTCTGCTATATTTGAGTCTGATTCTAGTGCTTGCTTTGTCACTTCAAACTGTATTTTTTTGTCTTTTAGTATGTTTTTTTACTAGTAGCCAGACATGATTCACTTAGTAAAAGGAACTGAGGTAAATAGGCCTTTACTGTGAAGTTTTATGTTTATCTGCTAGGTGTTTTACTGTGTTTACCATTTGCTTTAGCTGTAGATGTCAGAGACCATTTTTTCTGGTGCACTTTTTGTTTTTGTTTTTGTTTTCCTCTCTCTCTTAAGACTTCTTTTTTTAATAAAGATTTTTTAAAATTTATTTATTTGACAGGGGTGAGAGGGAGAGGCAGATAGAAGGAGAGGGAGAAGGAGACTCCCCACTGAGCAGAGAGCTTAACATGGGACTCAATCCCAGGACCCTGGGTTCATGACCTGAGCTGAAGGCAGATGCTTAACTGACTGAGCCACCCAGATGCCCTGAGACTTCTTAAGTAGTATCTGAGACACACAGTTCTTTCAGCTGCATTTCTCTGTTATAATACAGAAGCACTCTTGAAGTAATGGTGAGGTGTGGGGAGAAGGGACACATTCTATAGTCCTATGATTAAGGCTCAGTCTTTTAGTGAACCTCCATTACTAGGCCATGATCTTCACAAGTGCTTCTCAGTTTTTATCCTCTTAGGTGAGACAGAAAGCCTAGAGGGGGTTGGAGTTTGCTATTTCCTTTCCCCTGGGACATTTTGGCTCTGGTAAAATCCCAGTCAGTTAGGCTTTGATAGAATAGTTTTCTTTGAGGGCAGGCCTTTTTAAAAAGAGCAGAATTTTCTGGGCATAGTTCAAAATGGTTATTCTCCCCCTTCCTCTGCTGGAAGCACAAGGCGATTATTATTATTATTATTGAATCTTCATTGTGAAAATTCAGTAGGACTCCTAGAGATAAAACTCATGAAAATGTGGGGGCTCCCCTAAAACTGTTCCCCTCTGGAGTTTTTAACTAACAAGCTTGTCCACACTGAGCCTCCAACAATGTGTCAACTACAGTTTGTTTTCCTAACTCATTATCACTTCCAAGGGCACTTTATGCTCCTGGGCTTCTGCTCTAATAAGTTGTATTCTGTGTTCCCCTGTCTGACTATCCAACTGGGGATGGGGTAAGCAGTTTTCTTGAGATCTCAATTCTCCAGTGCATGTAAGAAGGGTCAATGATGTTCAGTTTGTTCCTTTTTCCTTGTTATGAGAACAGGAGTGATGACTTCTAAGCCAGAGGAGAAACCAGAAGTTTCATGTTGTCTCTACATATAAGTCTTATTTTTCCAGTTCCAGCCACTTTGAGCTCTGAGCTCTTTAGTTTTTTCTTGGAGTCCACAGTACTAGGAAACCCTCAAGCTTATCCTACTTAGTTTCAAACCCCCTCCACTCCATATCTCATCTTTTTTTAGATCAAAACTGTCCAGACTTCACCATCAATATCTATTTCTTACTAGAAGCTATAATTAAAACATTTCTCTTACTCTCCTGGGCATTTACCCAAAGAAAATGAAAACACAAAATCAAAAAGATATATACGTCCCTGTGTTTATTAAAGCATGATTTATAATACCCAAATTATGGGAGCAACCAAAGTATCCATTGATACATGAATAAATAAAGATGATGTGTAATATATATTCAATGAAATATTATTCAGCCATAAAAAAGAATGAAATCTTGACATTTGCAACAACATGGATGTACCTAGATGGTATAATGCTAAATTAAATAAGTTACAGACAAATACCATACAATTAACCCCATATGGGGGAACTTAAGTAAAAAATGAACAAATTAAAAAGAAAAACAAACAAGAGAAAAGACTTCAATATACAAAATAAACTGACGGTTGCCAGAGTGAAGGTGGGTGGGAATGGGCGAAATAGATAAAGGGGACTAAGAGTACACTTAGCTTGCTGAGCACCAAGAAATGTATAGAATAGTTGCATCATTATATTTTATACCTGAAACAAATAAAAAAATTGTGTTGCTCCATTACTAGTTTTGTTTCAGGTCCACTAGTTAGCTATTTCTGTGTACTAGTTCAAAGACCTTGTTAATGTATATTTTTGTATTCCTTATAAATTTTGGCACATAGTAGGTTGCTACAAATAGGAAATTTTTTAAAAGCATTTTTTTGAATGACTAGGGAAAATGTTATATTGTGTATGATCAATTCCATGTGTTTGAAGACAGCCTTGTGTTTGGGAATGATCAAGAAAGGCTTCATTATGGAGGCTGAAATTAAATCTTGCCCTGAAGAATGAATAGGATTTATAATGATTGAGAGGAGAATGAAATGGCACTTCAAATTTTGAGCACAGCATGAGCAAAATTGTAGAGAAAGGATACGAAAAAAACATCTGCTTCTGAGGGACAAATTCTGTCTGCTGTTAAGAAGAACTGTTATTGAGATAGCTTGGGTGACTTGAAAGTTTTGAAAATATTAACATTCTTCAGAGTTGATTACGCATGGAGAAATTATACCCAGCTTAGAGGATACTGACTGAGTCAATAATAAGCAATGATCAAAGCCTTATAACAAAGTATGTACTAGTTAATTATTGCTGCTCTGGTTTAAAATTATTTCTGTGATAATGGAAGATCTCAAGTTCCTATGTGGACCCAGGTAGAGGCATATACATAGCATAATTTGCTAACTAAAGTTCAAAGAGATAAAGCAACTTCTTCAGTAAGGTGCAGAGCTAGGATTTAAACCCAGATCTAACTTTAAAAAGATCATAATGTTTAAATAACACTGTGTTTTGTCTAAGTAAGAGGAGTGCAAAAATGGAATGGGCTACCTTGTAAGTGAGTACACCTTAAACTCCAAGTGTATAACCAGAGGCTGGATAACTATGAAAAAGGAATTTCAGAGAGGTAATTAAAACTAGGAAGGTAAGGAATGGGGTGTATTTTCTGCTTAACTATTAAAGATCTGGGAGGTGTTAAGATGGTAGAGGAGTAGGGGGACCTTAAACTATCCTAATCACTCAAACACATCTAGATAACTGTCAAATCATTTGGAACATCCAAGAAATCAATCTGAAGACTGAAAGGACAAAGCTACACATCTAGGGGAGGAGTAAAGATAGCAGAGAAATAGCAGGCTGAGACTACATCAGGTAGCAGGAGATCAGCTCGATAGCTTATCTAAACATTGCAAACACCTACAAATCCAATGGGAGATTGAAGAGAAGAAGAACAGCAATTCCAGAAACAAAATCAACCACTTTCTGAAAGGTAGGACGGGCGGAGAAGTGAATCCAAAACGATGGGAAAATAGACCGTGAGGGGAGGGGCCGGTTCCCGGCAAGCGGCAGAGCAACAGAGCACAAAATCAGGACTTTTAAAAGTCTGTTCCACTGAGGGACATGGCTCCAGAGGCTAAACCGGGGTGAAGCCCATGCGGGGTCAGCGTGGCGCCAGGCCCACAGGGTCACAGAAGGATCGGGAGTGTCAGAGTGTCGCAGAGCTCGTAGGTATTAGAACAGAGAAGCCGGCTACAGAGACACAGCCGAGGACTGAACTCTCAGCTCGGGGTTACCTTGAACTGGTCGCAGGCTGGGTGAGCTCGGAGCGCGGCCAGAGGCCGGGGATACGGGAGTGATTGGGCGCTGTTCTCTGGGGGGCACACTGAGGAGTGGGGCCCCACACACTCGGCTCCTCCGGGAGGGAGATTGGGAGGCCGCCATTTTCTTTCCTGACCTCCGGAACTGTACAGAAAGTGTTCAGGGAACAAAAGCTCCTGAAAGCAAACCTGAGCGGATTCCTTAGCCTGGCCCCTGGGAAGGGTGGTGCAATTCTGCCTCGGGCAAAGACACTTGAGAATCACTACAACAGGCCCCTTCCTGAGATGATCAACAAGAAATCCAGCCAGGAACAAGTTCACCTACCAAGGAGAGCAGGTTCAATACCAAGGACAGCAGCGGAATTCCAGAGGAAGAGAAAGCAAAGCACAGAACTCATGGCTTTCTCCCCATGATTCTTTAATCTTGCAGTTAATTTAATTATTTTTCCATTTTTTTGCTTCTTCTGCTAAATTTTTTTAAACTTTTACCCTTTTCTTCTTTAATGTTTTAAAATAGTTTATCTAATATATATATATTTTTTTCATTATTTGTTTTCTTTTTTAAATTTTTTCTTTTTTTTTTTTCTGAACCTCTTTTTATCCCCTCTCCCCCCCACCCCACGATTTGGGGTTTCTTCTGATTTGGTAACAGCGCATTTTCCTGGGGTCTTTGCCACCCTTTTAGTATTTTACTTGCTCCTTCATATCCTCTTATCTGGACAAAATGACAAGGCGGAAAAATTCACCACAAAAAAAAGAACAAGAGGCAGTACCAAATGCTTGGGACCTAATCAATACAGACATTGGTAATATGTCAGATCTAGAGTTCAGAATGATGATTCTCAAGGTTCTAGCAGGGCTCGAAAAAGACATGGAAGATATTAGAGAAACCCTCTCTGGAGATATAAAAGCCCTGGAGAAATAAAAGAACTAAAATCTAACCAAGTTGAAATAAAAAAAGCTATTAATGAGGTGAAATAAAAAATGGAGGCTCTCACTGCTAGGATAAATGAGGCAGAAGAAAGAATTAGTGATATAGAAGACCAAATGACAGAGAATAAAGAAGCTGAGCAAAAGAGGGACAAACAGCTACTCGACCACAAGGGGAGGATTCGAGCGATAAGTGACACCATAAGACAAAACAACATTAGAATAATTAGGATTCCAGAATAAGAAGAAAGAGAGAGGGGAGCAGAAGGTCTATTGGAGAGAATTATTGGAGAGAATTTCCCTAATATGGAAAAGGGAACAAGTATCAAAATCCAGGAGGTGCAGAGAACCCCCCCTCAAAATCAACAAGAATAGGTCCACACCCCGTCACCTAATAATAAAATTTACAAGTCTTAGTGACAAAGAGAAAATCCTGAAAGCAGCCCGAGAAAAGAAGTCTGTAACATACAATGGTAAAAATATTAGATTGGCGGCAGACTTATCCACAGAGACCTGGCAGGCCAGAAAGAGCTGGCATGATATATTCAGAGCACTAAACGAGAAAAACATGCAGCCAAGAATACTATATCCTGCTAGGCTATCATTGAAAATAGAAGGAGAGATAAAAAGCTTCCAGGACAAACAAAAACTGAAAGAATTTGCAAACACCAAACCAGCTCTACAGGAAATATTGAAAGGGGTCCTCTAGGCAAAGAGAGAGCCTAAAAGTAGTAGATCAGAAAGCTTCCAGGACAAACAAAAACTGAAAGAATTTGCAAACACCAAACCAGCTCTACAGGAAATATTGAAAGGGGTCCTCTAGGCAAAGAAAGACCCTAAAAGTAGTAGATCAGAGACAATATACAGTAACAGTCACCTTACAGGCAATACAATGGCACTAAATTCATATCTCTCAGTAGTTACCCTGAATGTTAATGGGCTAAATGCCCCAATCAAAAGACACAGGGTATCAGAATGGATAAAAAAACAAAGCCCATCTATATCTTGCCTATAAGAGACTCATTTTAGACCCGCAGACACCTCCAGATTTAAAGTAGGGGGTGGAAAACAATTTACCATGCTAATGGACAGCAGAAGAAAGCTGGGGTGGCAAACCTTATATCAGATCAATTAGATTTTAAGCCAAAGACTATAATAAGAGATGAGGAAGGACACTATATCATACTCAAAGTGTCTGTCCAACAAGAAGATCTAACAATTTTAAATATCTATGCCCCTAACATGGGAGCAGCCAACTATATAAACCAATTAATAACAAAATCAAAGAAACACATCAATAATAATACAATAATAGTAGGGGACTTTAACACTCCCCTCACTGAAATGGACAGATCATCCAAGCAAAAGATCAACAAGGAAATAAAGACCTTAAATGACACACTGGACCAGATGGGCATCAGAGATATATTCAGAACATTCCATCCCAAAGAAACAGAATACACATTCTTCTCCAGTGCACATGGAACATTCCCCAGAATAGATCACATCCCAGGTCATAAATCAGTTCTCAACTGGTATCAAAAGATTGGATCATTCCCTGCATATTTTCAGACCACAATGCTCTGAAGCTAGAACTCAGTCACAAGAGGAAATTTGGAAAGAACCCAAATACATGGAGACTAAAGAGCATCCTTCTAAAGAATGAATGGTTCAGCCAGGAAATTAAAGAAGAATTGAAAAAATTCATGGAAACAAGTGATAATGAAAACACAATGGTTCAAAATCTGTGGGACAGGGGCGCCTGGGTGTCTCAGTGGGTTAAAGCCTCTGCCTTCGGCTCAGGTCCTGATCTCAGGGTCCTGGGATCGAGCCCCACATTGGGCTCTCTGCTCTGCAGGGAGCCTACTTCCTTCATTCTCTCTGCCTGCCTCTCTGCCTAGTTGTGATTTCTCTATGTCAAACAAATAAAATATTAAAAAAAATCTGTGGGACACAGCAAAGGCAGTCCTGAGAGGAAAATATATAGCAGTACAAGCCTTTCTCAAAAAACAAGAAAGGTCTCAAGTACACAACCTAACCCTACACCTAAAGGAGCTGGAGAAAGAACAAGAAAGAAAGCCTAAACCCAGCAGGAGAAGAGAAATCATAAAGATCAGAGCAGAAATCAATGAAATAGAAACTAAAAAAACAATAGAACAAATCAACGAAACTAGGAGCTGGCTCTTTGAAAGAATTAATAAGATTGATAAACCCCTGGCCAGACTCATCAAAAAGAAAAGAGAAATGACCCAAATAAATAAAATCATGAATGAAAGAGGAGAGAGCACAACTAACACCAAAGACATACAGACAATTATAAGAACATACTATGAGCAACTCTACGCCAACAAATTTGACGATCTGGAAGAAATAGATGCATTCCTAGAGACATATAAACTACCACAACTGAACCAGGAAGAAATAGAAAACCTGAACAGGCCCATAACCAGTAAGGAGATTGAAACAGTCATCAAAAATCCCCAAACAAACAAAAGCCCAGGGCCAGACGGCTTCCCAGGGGAATTCTACCAAACATTTAAAGAAGACCTAATTCCTATTCTCCCGAAACTTTTCCAAAAAATAGAAATGGAAAGAAAACTTCCAAACTTATTTTATGAGGCCAACATCACCTTGATCCCAAAACCAGACAAGGATCCCATCAAAAAAGAGAACTACAGACTGATATCCTTGATGAACCCAGATGCAAAAAATCTCACCAAAATACTAGCCAATAGGATTCAACAGTACATTAAAAGGATTATTCACCACGATCAAGTGGGATTTATTCCAGGGCTACAAGGTTGGTTCAACACCAACAAATCAATCAATGTGATACAACACATTAATAAAAGAAAGAACAAGAACCATATGATACTCTCAATAGATGCTGAAAAAGCATTTGACAAAGTACAGCATCCCTTCCTGATCAAAACTCTTCAAAGTGTAGGGATAGAGGGCACATACCTCAATATTATCAAGCCATCTAAGAAAAACCCACTGCAAATATCATTCTCAATAGAGAAAAACTGAAAGCTTTTCCACTAATGTCAGGAATACGACATGGATGTCCATTATCACCACTGCTATTCAACATAGTACTAGAAGTCCTAGCCTCAGCAATCAGACAACAAAAAGAAATTCACGGCATCCAAATCAGCAAAGAAGAAGTCAAACTCTCACTCTTTGCAGACAATATGATACTATATGTGGAAGACCCAAAAGACTCCACTCCAAAACTGCTAGAACTTGTACAGGAATTCAGTAATTTGTCAGGATATAAAATCAATGCACAGAAATCAGTTGCATTTCTGTTAACCAACAACAAGACAGAAGAAAGAGAAATTAAGGAGTCAATCTCATTTACAATTGCATCCACAACCATTAGATAACTAGGAATAAACCTAGCCAAAGAGGCAAAGAATCTATACTCAGAAAATTATAAAGTACTCATGAAAGAAATTGAGGAAGACACAAAGAAATGGAAAAATGTTCCATGCTCATGGACTGGAAGAACAAATATTGTGAAAATGTCTATGCTACCTAAAGCAATCTACACATTTAATGCAATACCTATCCAGATCCCATCCATTTTTTTCAAAGAAATAGAACAAATAATCCTAAAATTTATATAGAATCAGAAAAGACCTGGAATAGCCAAAGGAATATTGAAAAATAAAACCAAAGTTGGTGGCATCACAATTCCGGACTTCAAGCTCTATTACAAAGCTGTCATCATCAAGACAGTATGGTACTGGCACAAAAACAGACACACAGATCAATGGAACTGAATATAGAGCCCAGAGACAGACCCTCAACTCTATGGTCAACTGATCTTTGACAAAGCAGGAAAGAATGTCCAATGGAAAAAAGACAGCCTCTTCAACAAATGGTGTTGGGAAAATTGGACACCACATGCAGAAAAATGAAATTGGACCATTTCCTTACAACACACATGAAAATAGACTCCAAATGGATGAAGGACCTCAATGTGAGAAAGGAATCCCTCAAAATCCTTGAGGAGAACACAGGCAGCAACCTCTTCGACCTCAGCCACAGCAACTTTTTCTTGGGAACATCATCAAAGGCAACAGAAGCAAGGGCAAAAATGAACTATTGGGATTTCATCAAGATCAAAAGCTTTTGCCCAGCAAAGGAAACAGTTAACAAAACCAAAAGACAACTAACAGAATGGTAGAAGATATTTTTTCCCTCAACCAAAATTATAAGAATAATCGTTGTTCAGATCAGTCAACCAAACTTCCTTTTATAATTAAACATGAAATATGGGGAATGCCTCTCCCCTAGTTGAACATAAATTATTCAGAAAAGACCAACCACAGTTTGACAACTTGAGAGTCCCCCACTAGTAATTAACCTTAATAGTATTTTTTTTAATTTTATTTATTTATTTGACAGAGAGGTCACAAGTAGGCAGAGAGGCAGGCAGAGAGAGAGGGAGAAACAGGCTCCCCACTGAGCAGAGAGCCTGATGCGGGGCTCAATCTCAGGACCCTGAGATCACGACCTGAGCTGAAGGCAGAGGCTTAAACCACTGAGCCACCCAGGCGCCCCATAACCTTAATAGTATTTTAAAAAACAACAACAAAAAACCAGGTCTGTGCTATCTATGTTCACCTTCACTGCATTTCTACCAACCCCATTCTCTTACAAGAAAACCAAAGTTATAACACAACTGTCATATGTAAAGATTTGAAAAAAATTACCACTTGGCCATAAATTAGAAACAAGCTGGAGTTACAAGTTGTAGCCTGTGGTGAAAGCCTCAAAATCAGGGCAAAACAAAAACAGTTGTCTACATCCAGTGGTCTTTCTCCAGAACTGAACCTGACTGAAAATCTTCCAGAACAGATTTTGAGCAAATTTCTTTGAGGAGTCAGTCTTCCAAAGATTTCCCAAAAGGCTATTGATAAGTCTAAGACCACGAATTCAGTTTTCTTTTTGTCCAGCTGCAATTCCTCTACTGGATGTCATCTTGATATTAGAAGAAAATGAACTTGACTCTTACAACCTGTTCTTTTGATTCTTAATGGTTCTGAGTTTATGCAGCATAAAATCCTACCTATCTATGTTCTTAAAACCAAAAGGAATAATATCACAGCTTTGGGCATCTTTATGAGATCTTATCTAATGAGTGAGTGAACTTTTCCAACTACTATATATATTGCATTAGGAAGAGAAGAATAAGCCATAAAAGAATAATGCATTTTTATCAACAATTTCATACATTAACTTTATCAAGGAATGAAAAGATTAGCTGAGATGAAAAGGAGACAAGAACAGACCTCAGATCTAAGCTGCCATCATGGGGTTCATTGTCAGTAGAAATGCTAGATACTGAGTAACAATAATAACAACAACAACAAAAAGAAAAGCAATATTTTTACTGAGCTTTTATTATGTATCTGTACTATTTCAATGGATACAGGAAAATAAAAGACAGTCATGTGTCCTCAAGGAGTTCTTACAATCTTACAGGGTAGACTCTCCCAGACATTTCCATTTGTGCTTCCCTATCACTGTGTCCATAGAATAATTAAAATTCTTTTCTCATCTCTATGTTCATAATGAATATTTCCCCAGCTGGACTGTGAGGTCCTTGAAGGCAGTTCTTTTCAGTTTTATATCCAGCAAAGATAGTGGACAGTCACTGAAAAATGTTTGAATGAATCAAGAAATAAAGACGAGTATGAACTAGAGAATACAAAATTAGGAACAGGTCAAAGTTGAAAGATTCTAATCTTATCTTTCTCCAATATACTCTTTACACTACAACCAGTGTGAAATTTCCCATAAATTTGATCAGATTACCACCATAGCTGAATGGGTCTGCATTGTCTTGGGGATAAAACCTGAACCTTCTAAGTGTCCTGTAAAAGTCCATCAAAGATCTGCCCTCTGCCTGCCGCCCTCACCATAGCATGGGTCATATACTATTGTGTTCATAGCTGATTCTCCAACTAGACTGTAAGTTCCTTGAGGATAAGAATCTTGTCTCTTTTATTGGTGTAGTACCACTGCATAATGTAGTGTGTCTTAATGCCTACTAAACATTCACTATGTACCAGATCCTTCCAGTGGCACTGGGATATTACCATATATTCATTTATCTTCATATTATCTTTCATTTAATTGTGCCTCATAGCCCTCATAAAATTTGCCAAGTAAACAATAATTCATATGCCTCTTTATGAATCAGCTAACTCAGCTTCTACTTCTGGTTGTCTAGCTATTTAGATAAATTTATCTCTGACTGTTTCCTCACTCTAATAAGAAATAGACTACCACTTACACTTTTTACCTTCCTTGATATTCTATGCTGACATACTTTCTGGAATATGATGGAGTATAAATGAATACCTACATATACAAATGTTATTATAAACAAATAATGTAATTATACTAATGTAAAGTAATGAAGTTATAACCATTTATATGGATTGACTGAGTCTGGAGCCAGATTGCCTGGATTCAAACCTTGGCTCAGCCACCTGTAATCAAGTGTTCTCTGTTCATCAATTTCTTTATCTGTAAAGTACAGGTAGTAATTATACCTACTCTTAGGGTTGTGTTAAAGATTAATTGAGTAGATTTTATGTAAAATGCTTAGAATATTACCTAGTATGGAGTAGATACTCAACAAGTGTCAGCCATTTTTTCTAGTTATCTGTGACTTGATTGTGGCAGTGAATGTCAAGTTATCCAACCAGTAAAGATATCAACTATACATATCTGATAGCTGCTCAAGCCCTAAGAGATAAATTTCAGCATGCTCAGAGATAGACTCACCTCTAAATTCTACCCAAAATGTAATATACATGGGGAACTCTTGAGAACTTTCCAAACACTTAAGGTATGCCATCTGGTCCTCAAAATTGAGCATATTTTCATTTGCTTAGAAACTTCAAGAATTTGCCCCAATAACCAGAGACAGCTCCAGGTTTACATATTTCCAATAAAAGAACCAACGCCTTGAAAGTAGTTGTGATATGAGGGGTTTCCCTGATCGTGTTTTCCAACAAATTCCTACAAACTTCTCTGTCCCACCACCCTCAGCCTTGATAAGAAAGTCAATTGTCAGAGTCCCCTTGAGTCTGCAAGAACTTCAAAGAATGAGAGATTGGGGAGATTTTTTTATGTTTATCACCTCTAAGAGTTGCAAATAGAGTAACTGAACTTCCTTGAGTCAGTTTAGTTAGGATTATATCTTATGACAGTTTCCCAAATCTGTTGAAAGGATAGCTAGAGAATTTGATTTGAAAGGGAAATCAGGAAGAAGGATTACACACAGAAAGTAAACATGTTTGATTTTAGACATTTGAATTTGCAGTGTAGGTGAAACAAGCAGTTCTTACTGATCCTAAAGCTACAGACTCCAAGGGATGGAAGATTTTCTACTATATCTCAAAACGAAACAAAATTTGAAAAACGCAATTTGAATGGACGGTAAAAACTAGGGGTAATTTTGAAAAAACAAAAGAGACTTGAGTTCTATAGTACAATATTAGTTTCAGGTGTAGAATGGACCTGTGAGGAAAGAGGGAAAGTGTTCATCAAATGGCTCCCTCTAGAAAAACTGATCTAAAGATGAAATAAAAAAATAGGGAGTCACTATGTTGGCCTAACTCTGCCTCATCTCTATCCCAGCCACTCATCTACCAGAAGATAGGGTCATATTATTTTGGTTTCCATAATTCTGTTAAAGTTGAATTTATGATGCTTGCAATAAATTCTAAGTGTGTTTTTTTAAAGATTTTATTTATTTATTTGACAGAGAGAGAGATCACAAGTAGGCAGAGAGGCAGGCAGAGAGAGAGGGGAAGCAGGCTCCCTGCTGAGCAGAGAGCCTGATGCAGGGCTCGATTCCAGGACCCTGAGATCATGACCTGAGCCGAAGGCAGAGGCTTAACCAACTGCGCCACCCCAGTGCCCCTCTAAGTGTGTTTTTAATACGTATGTTTTTCTCTACCCTCCTCCAGTGTACTTACTTCGATGTTACTTTTTTTTTTAATTTATTTATTTTTATTTTTTTATTTACAGCATAACAGTGTTCATTGTTTTGGCATCACACCCAGTGCTCCATGCAGTACGTGCCCTCCCTATTACCCACCACCTGGTTCCTCAACCTCCCCCCCCCACCCCCCGCCGCCCCTTCATAACCCTCTGGTTGTTTTTCAGAGTCCATAGTCTCTCATGGTTCATCTCCCCTTCCAGTTTCCCTCAACTCCCTCTCCTCTCCATCTCCCCATGTCCTCCATGTTCTTTGTTATGCTCCACAAATAAGTGAGACCATATGATACTTGACTCTCTCTGCTTGACTTATTTCGCTCAGCATAATTTCTTCCAGTCCCGTCCATGTTGCTACAAAAGTTGGGTATTCGTCCTTTCTGATGGAGGCATAATACTCCATTGTGTATATGGACCACATCTTCCTTATCCATTCATCCGTTGAAGGGCATCTTGGTTCTTTCCACAGTTTGGCGACCGTAGCCATTGCTGCAATAAACATTGGGGTACAGATGGCTCTTCTTTTCACTACATCTGTATCTTTGGGGTAAATACCCAGCAGGGCAATTGCAAGGTCATAGGGAAGCTCTATTCTTAATTTCTTCAGGAATCTCCACACTGTTCTCCAAAGTGGCTGCACTAAGTTGCATTCCCACCAACAGTGTAAGAGGGTTCCCCTTTCTCCACATCCTCTCCAACACACGTTGTTTCCTGTCTTGCTAATTCTGGCCATTCTAACTGGTGTTAGGTGGTATCTCAATGTTGTTTTAATTTGAATCTCCCTGATGGCTAGTGATGATGAGCATTTTTTCATGTGTCTGATAGCCATTTGTATGTCTTCATTGGAGAAGTGTCTGTTCATATCTTCTGCCCATTTTTTGATATGATTATCTGTTTTGTGTGTGTTGAGTTTGAGAAGTTCTTTATAGATCCTGGATATCAACCTTTTGTCTGTACTGTCATTTGCAAATATCTTCTCCCATTCCGTGGGTTGCCTCGATGTTACTTTTGAAATGACCTATTTCGTTTGCTTCTGTAGATCACACACAATTCCTAATAACTAATTTTAACTTTCATCTGATTCCAAGAATAAGCCAATGCCTAGCAGAGATCTGGTGTTGTTCTTGGAAAACTGCTCTCTCCCAAAAGATAAATGCAGCATGACCCTCCAATTCATTAGTCCAATGACTGTCTCTGGGTGGTTAATAGGCCTAAATCCTAAATAGGAGACACATGATGTCTAGCCCAAAAATTCTCAATCAGGGTTTCAGAGTTATTCCTTTTGAACTCCTACACTCTAAGGAGACAAAAATGTCCAACTCTGTAACTCATTTCTAACTTTGCTTAAAATTGGTCAAGGAAACATTCTGACAGTCAATTCAATTAAGCAATTACTTCAGCCAAAAAGATAACTCAGTCTAACAGTAAGTTCTGTCTCACGACTAATTAATTCATTATAACCATTTATCAGTCCTGTCAATCAATTTATTCAACATATCAAACAACCAGATTTAACGGATTCTAGTCACCCTACTCCCCACTTGATAAGCTGAAAAGAATAAACAGAAATGCTTAGGAGCGAGATATTTGGGAGAGGATACAAAGTGTTCCCACATCCAATGTAAGAGGATGCTATCCTGGTATGTATTAAATGTGCTTAGCCACAGCAAACATAGAAATCCTGAACTGAGGGACAATGTGTGGGAAAATAAAATTACAAGTAATGGTTTATTATTAATATTATATACTCAAGATAGAGTGGAAGGAATATTTTTAGATGTATTATTTACACCTTAAAATATTGGTTCAGAGTTTTCAGTTACTGTGAGAGAATTTTTATCAGTTTTATCCTTAATAGACCATTACATAAATGTGGCCATTCCATAAATTCCATAAATTTTAGATATATTATTCACATCTTGACATATTAAGAGTTTTCAGCTTCACTGTGAGGAAGCCCTCTGAAAGAGGCAGCACTTTGGCTAAGCATCAATTCAGATTTTTATTCAGCCATTTTGACACCAGGAACTCCTTGACCCAGTTAATTTAACCCAGCCATTTTGGTGTGGCCTAAAACAACACACCATTACACTTTAGACTGTTTTATAAATTACCAGGTAATGTGTAAAACAAATGACCTTACCTCATTCTGACACACCCTAACACCAGCTTCTACACCTGGGAAGAGTGAGGTTCAAAATGGAGTGGGAATTTGGCATATTTATGTTTTTTCATATATGAAGAGTGGTGTGTTGACCACCTGTGGTCATCTCGTAAGGGGCCAACAATTATACTCAGTAATCCATCTTCTCACTTTCCAAGAATTATATCTTGATAAACACTTCAAATAACCTGATTTTCCCCTAAAAGTCAAAGATATTGGGGAGAGAAAGTATTTTAGCCACATTATGATCTCTCATTCTGAGATCTAAGCTGTACAGGAAATCTTTGGTTGAATCTTTCACAGTAATCTCAGACATCTCAGTAATACACATATATTTAATATCATGATGTTCTTTTTTTTCATTTTATTTTTTCAGTGTTCCAAGATTGTTTATGCACCACACCCAGTGCTCCATGCAATACGTGCCCTCCTTAAAATCCACCACCAGGCTCACCCAACCCTCCACCCTCCTCCCCTCCAAAACCCTCAGTTTGTTTCTCAGAGGCCACAGTCTCTCATGGTTTGTCTCCCCCTCTGATTTCCCCCAACTCCCTTCTCCTCTCCTTTTCCCAATGTCCTCCGTGTTATTCCTTATGCTCTGTAAGTAATGTTCCTTTAATTAAAGAGTTTCAAAAAACATGATTGGCATGTCCTTAGAAATTAGCGTGGCTGGCTCTAACAGATAGATGATAGATAGATAGATAGATAGATAGATAGATAGATATCTGATACCTATATATATCTTTAATTCTTTTTTAACAATATAAAGGTAATGTGCTCATCAAAGTTTTTAAAATAAAAAAATTAATAAAGAATAAAATGAAAGACTCAGACAACTAGGATTGGAGTTAGGTAGAGACGTGTGCTCTAAATATCAACTGATAAGTTTAAAACAATAGTAACTATTCATAGATGAAACAGTTTCATCGAAATGACTGTATCATAATGTTCTGCTTTGGATTTTTGACGGTAGAGATGGTAGCTGATTTGGAAAATATGGGGGACTAGAAAAAAAGAGACTAATTAGTTAATTGATAACTAAGAACATTTACCAGAGTAAGGAAAACTGTAACCAAATGTGACTCTACTAAAGCCAACATCATACAGAGAGATGTATAGTGGCTTTATAAAATGAAGAAGTAGGGGTGTTTCAATACTGTATGGAAGTGAGAAATACTTAAAGCAATGAAGGTAGGATGAAATTAAATAATGACACAAAATAGATAAGAAAGCTTTAAATTTGTACATTTGTGTTTGTATTTCTGTAAACCTTATTCTCCATTATGAATTATGGCATATATAAGGAAAAAGAAAGATTAGTATTTATGTTTTTATTTTTCCCAAAGAATAACATGCTAAATGATCTCCACACCCAACTATTCTGAACTAGAGCATGTTTAGCTAGTGGGTCTACGTGTTGAACACAAAAGATTTCATCATTCCCCTGCTAACCAATACCTAAATATCAGGAAAAGAAACTAACAATAGACCAAGCCAATAAATTTGAATCTATGTAGCAGTACTTCTTAACTTTCAGAGGATTTTGGATCCTTGGTGAATCTGATCAAAGGTAAAGACTCCAGAAAATTGCACATATGCATATAAATGTGAATTTTTTTGCTAACATCTTCTGGAGTTTCATAGACTTGAGATTAAATGCCTCTTTCTTGGTTTCTTTTGGCCTTGAGCACAATGCTTCCTTTCCTGGCAAAACATATATCATTTTTACCTGGATGCTACTGAGGTCATTTTCCAGTGACATGTTCCTTGCTTTCCTCTGTGCCTTAGGTACTATGATGATGTGTGGATAGTGACACTGCTCCGCTTCACTTGGGGTCCTCAGGAAATGAATTTTGCCAATACTGGTAACCCTGTCTTATAAGCTAATATGCCATTTTCATGCATAACAATGGCATAGTAAAAATAACAGAACAGGAACTCCCCAAACCTTTTTTTTTTTTTTTACCCAGTACATTGACAGACATGCAAAACCTGACTGGAGGTATAATTTTTTTGCCTTCTTTCTACATTAATTTTCTTCCTAATTTCAATTAGCCAAACTTGAATGGAGACTTTACAGACAGTTCATCCCCACCTCAGAGCTTTGCAGACAGCTCTTGCTGCCAAGCTGTCTATCACCAAGACAACCAGGCCAATGTGCCTTGCTCTGGGTAAATACTTCATCAGGGCCAGTTGCAAAAGGAGTCTCTGCAATGACTTTCTATCAGATCAAATACTTACTCCTAGCAATTGAAAATATTTTTTGAAAGTATGTGGGGGTATAAATAATCATTAACATTTAAAAATAATTATTTATGCTGATTAACAGGAAGCTATTTCCAGAAATAGTCTCTCATGAAGGCAGGCTCATTCAAGAAATCTAGAAAAGCTCTCTCTTCCCCAATAAGTCTGAAGTTCTTCTATTTGTGAGACATTATTTTTTTTCCTTTGCATTAATTATAACTTTCTTCTAACTTCTTCAAAGCCACAAACTCCCCTGAAGTGGTCATCAGTAGTTTATCAATTTTCAGTCTTTAGTCTCTTCTTTTTAAACATTTTGAATAAGATGAGATGACAAAAGGTGAGGTAGTTGGCATTCTTACCTCAAGTGAAAAATAAAGGAGATAGGTTAACTCCTTGGACACAGTGGCATTCAATAAAGTGATGTTTTTGACATGTTCAGTACATATAAATGAGTTAAAAACAGAAAAACTTTACATCCAGTAGAGTCAAAGAAAGTTTTTTTTTTAAAAAGCTGGGTTTGGGGACTTTATGGACCCAGAAGAGGTGCCAAATCATTGTACTCCTCCCATCCAGGCTCCACTACTGTTGATCCACCCTCAGGGGTTTTCTGAACAGTCCCTCACAGCTTTATTGTTTGCTGGTCTCCTAGGCGGCAGGTGTCTTTTAATCAAAGGCTTAAAAAGGTGTGGGGTTTAGGAGTCACCCCTGACTGGAAGGAAAACTTTCCATTTAGCCTGGGACAACAATATTGGAGCTTTTTTGAATGTTGTAATCAACTCTGTGCCAAGTGGGGCCCAATCTCCCCCTACACAGCCCCAGGAATCCAAAGAAAGAAGTGTTTTCAATTCTCTTCAGAAGTCTGATCTCCCACACTGCAGAACAAATAAAAGCAGTCTGGGCCAATTGTGTCTCCTCCTACCCCCATTTACTGTGGAATCCGCCTGGGAGAAACGGAAAAGTTGGCTTTGGGCCAGCACTGGCCTTCTGTAGAGGCAGAAAACTTCCCTTACCTTCCTTCCACGGACTATCAGAAACCAAAAGGAGAACCTCCTCCTCAGATGTGCCATGGAGAGGGGCAGCTGTGAGGGTCAGGGTAGGACCTAAGATGACAGCTGGGACATCAAGGCCCAAAACGTTCAAACACTTGATTTGGAATTTCAATGTACATATTAGTTTGTTACTGCTATTTTCTCTTATTAAGTAGACTGGGAGGAAAACTGGAAAGAGTTGCTTGGGAGTTGAAATGGCTACAGACTGAATCTCAGCATCAATACTTACAAACCATAACATCAGACAAATTATTATATAGACCAAGGCTCTCACCCCATTTCTCTCACTGACTAGCTCTGTGATGTTGGCCAAATCCCTACACCAATGCTGGTCACCTCATCATAAAAATGAGGAAGATGCACTAAAAGATCTCTAAAGGACTCTTCAATCCTAATAGTTTAAGTTACTTCTGGGATCCTGAATTTGGAAAACATCCAAGTGGGATTAGACACTTTTAAATTATCGTCTGCCCTATCCACAACCTCCACCAACTTCAATGGGTTTTGGTCATAGTTCTTCAAGACATTTTTCTTGGGGGACCTACTGGGCCTAAGAATGCGGAGCAAGAGTAGAAAATGCAAGGCCAGATCCACAACAAAATTTCCAGTGGCCATGCTCAAAGTAAGAGTAGCTCAAAACTACAGGTTTCCAGGCCAGAAATACCAGTTTATGAGGAACTTTTCCCCAAGAATTTTACCAAGCAAAGCTTGTCAGGTGACTCGAGGGTATCCTGGAGATTATGGCTCAAAACTGCCATAACCAAGGCTCATACGGACGCTGCCGCTAATACATCCCAATGTTAAAGGAAGAACAAGTGATCCAGTGAAAAGGAATCAGAGAAAATGAGGCTGGGAAAGTTTGGGGGGACAGAACTACAGAAGGGAATACCTCTAAGAATCCAACAGAAGGACAAAAGGAGAGAAAGCGCTTTCATGCTACAGTGGTTATCAACTATGTGCTAGAGGAGATGAGGCCAAAGGCCTGTTTAAGCCACAAATACTGAAATGAGGACTCTTAGAAACTAAAACTCCTTTAAGGACCTAAATGAACAAAGCCAAATTTCAGGTCTTGTCATAGTTTGTTAGGGAAAACAGTTTGGAGAGTCGAATGAGCTAGAGATGTTGTAAAGAATTCCACAGAACTCCTTTTTTTGTTCTTAAGATAGAATTGTCACAATTGAAAGCTGTTGGTGGTAGGAAAGTAAAGGAGAATATAGTGGAATTCTAAACAATATGATGCTCATAGTGAAATACAGGCTATTTCTATACTCAAAATATTTGTCTGAATATATTAAAATAAAACTAAGTAATAAATCAAAAATAAAACTAAGTTAAAAAAGAATAAGGCTAAATTCAAACTTATTTTTCTGTGTTCATGACACTAAATAAACAGATTTTAGTGAATTCTCCCTTTTTAACTAGTTGGTTGATATTGTGTAGATGCAGCCAGCATTTAATATGCTTTCAATTGTGTCCTCAGCCCTCAAGACCCTGGGGGTCTGAAATCTCAGCCAACTTTGCAATTTAATCCAAAACCCAAAGCAGTTCAGGTTCCAAGTAACCTGTTACCCTCTGTTAGCAAAACATCACTTGTGGTTTGAAAAATAGCATTTTTAATAACCTCTTTTCAGTTTCCTGGCAGGCCCCCAGCTTTACTTCAAAGTTGATTTTCCCCAGTGAGAGTACAGCTGGAAGAATCCAGAAGTGCACTGTGCCACAATCCCACTACCTCGGGCTGGGAAGACCCAGCTCTAGGGCAAAGAAGGGGTGGGAATGCAGGTGGGGGGTGGGTTACAGGCTGGGGGTGGTGCAGGTTGTGGATCACAGAGAAATGGCTTCAGTTAGGGCCTTCCCAGAGACAAAACAATGCATCCCTCTCAGTAGTGAGCAACTAACGAAACTGAATCCAAATTGAATTGTGGATTATATCATTTTGGCTTATTTTTAAATAAATTTGACAAAAAGAAACCACTACAATTTGGGCTGTCTCTTGAATGCCATTTTTTTTTTTCAGTGACCCACCCTTCTGATGTCACGCAAATAAATGTCAAGAAAACATACTATGAAGAGAGACCCTGGAGGCAGGAGTGGGGGCAAGAAGACAGACTTTCATCTTCGGAAAACTAGGATCTCTTAAGACAAGTGCAGACTGAGCTCTCCTTAAACTCCAAGACAGTAGTAGTCTTGAAGTCCTGAGTTTGCTCTTGTATTTCTTACCCAGGACTAGTGAAGTTGAGGTTGCCAATAAAATGATCACTTTGCTCAAAATGTTGCATTTAAAATCCAAGTATTCTTAAAACAGCAGAGTAGGATTTGGGCCAGAAAGTGCTTTCTAGTACAAACACCAGTACACTTTTACAAGGCAGGTGAAACTCAAAATTATGTTGCTAATTAATTTTATAGTTCCTCTAGCTACCTAGAACCAACTGTAGCCCAACATTCTTCAATTGGGATTTGGCCAAGAATTCAGATAATGCGATTTATGGACCATGCCAACAGCTGAGGTCATGCTTTCTGTCAAAAGAGGAAAAAAGAAAAAAAAATAAATACGGAAGGATTCATGGAAAGTACATATTAGGGGATAGGAGCAGAAGGGAGAAAAAAAACAGATAAGAGGTAAAAAAATCTTTACATATCAACCAATGCCAAAGAGAAATGCATACCAGAAGAGAGGGCCTATAGACTTTGAGTTTCCATTGTTTTGAGGAAAAAGTGAAGCAAAACAGGAGAATGCAGTGATTGTAGTAAATGCTAGAGAAGCAACAGTTTGATATCAAAGAAATAAACTTTATTTCCCCAATACAAAAAAAAAATAAGAAAAGGGAAATGCCTGAAGTCTTGCATCATGGCTGGTACAAATATTCTGTTATGTGCATACTATGAATGTGAATTGCGTGCTACTTGATTTGAGGTTCTGTAATTATCAGTCTTCTTTTTTTTTTCAGCACAAACTCAGATTCCAAGAACTAGAAAGAACCTCAACAAATACAAATTACAGTATACTGAACATTAGAGTTAAAAAGGAATTTGGATCTCATCTAATCTATCTCCATTCTAGGAATGAGGAAACTGAGGTAAATGGAGAAAAAACTTGGCCAGATTTCACACAATAAATTAGTCAAAATTAGAACCAAGATCTAGTGGGGTAGTTACCAAAATATCAGTTGATAATAAACATCACTGGTCCAAGGGAATAAGAGAAATACAAGAACTATGTCGTGATTATTTTATTAAGTTAAAAATTTTTAACTATTTTTGATTTTGAGATTATGTCCATTTTTAATTTTTTTAAAGATTTTATTTATTTATTTGAAAGAAAGAGAAACAACAAGAGAGGGAACACAAGCAAGGGGAGTTGGAGAGGGCGAAGCAGGCTTCCTGCCAAGCAAGGAGCCCGATGCCGAGCTCGATCCCAAGACCCTGGGATCATGACCTGAGCCAAAGGCAGACGCTTAACCAATTAGCCACCCAGGTGCCCCATGAGATTATGAGACTTCTTATGTTAAAATATCCCTTCTTTTATGAAATGATGATAAGCACAGAGAATACTTGTTATTTTATAATGTCCTTAATTGACAAAAATAATAAATAGTCAGCCTCATGTGAAGCCTCAATATTTTTTGGAAAATATTTGGTATGTGAAAATTTGAAGTCTTCTACTAGCCTAGTCCAATCCCCTGGTGTCAGGCAGGATATCATCACTTAATCCAAGGTCTCTTCTAACCCCAAAAGATTTTGTACCCACTGAACATGCCACTGAAGTGTCATATACTGAACGAAGTGTCAGAAAAAGACTGGTTTGACTGGGATGTGGAGTGGAAGACAAATGAGGAAAAAAAATGTACATGGAAGAACATGGAGAAACAAACTAGTTTGCAATCAATGCATCACCCTGTTTTTTTGTTATGGTAACTTCAAGTTACCATACTATCCTGATTTAATAGGTAATAGCTTTTTCACTACATATTTATATTTTTCATTTGTGATTCAATTCAAATTTTCATCATGAGGAAAAAAGACACAGACACTCAATTTTTATGAGGTTGGCATATTGTAGAGAAGAAGCTAAGAGAGGTTAAGACTTGTCCCAAACAAATTGATTCACATGGGACTGAACAAGGACTAAAGCCTAGAACTTCACTCTAGATCTCATAATCCTTTCTCTTATCCACGTTTCTATCCACTGCACATCTTAACTCAATTTCTTGATATGACCCATCAGCTGGCCAATGACATTGTGGTATAATTTGTTATATTATATGATTATATATTATATGATTTGTCCCAAAAGTGCCCAATATCACCACTCTAGGTGCCAGGCCCAAGTAGCACGAGACTCCAGGACCCAGAAAGATTACAAGGTTACTGGGAATATAAAGGTCTCTGGCTCCTGGCTGGTCACTGGTATGATTTGTGAAATATAGGTGGTCCAAGAGCCCTATCACTGTTGCCACCTGTTGCTACCACTTCTGGCCAGTTAAAGGCCAGAGGAGAGAACTGACATATCAAAATGCTCACACAAGTGTCATCATTATTATCATTATTACCAAATTGTCAGTGATTTTCATTGAAATAACTTGACTTATGAATTATCTAAATTCAATATTTCATTCTAGCTATTACCTCCCACCATTCAATCAAGAACCAATCTGATATCCAAACAGATTTTAACATCAACTTAAGCCACACAGAATTTTAAAGGTAGAGCAGATAATAACAACCAAAACTACCACATAATATGCTCCAAAGTCAAACGGAAGGTCACTATTTGGGATTGCTGCTATTTGGGATTCCAGCCATTTAGGACAATCCTTATCTCTGCACCCATTTACATGGGCTGGAATCACATGTTTTTTAAAAACAAGACCGCCTTCTGGCTACTGGTTAGGTTAGTAGTTAACAACTTCCAGGGTCCTGACTCGGCAAAGTATCAAGAGAAACTACGTAGTACTCACTTAGCTGTGGCCCAGCCAGTAACTGCCTTCAGTCATAATAAATAACTCTTTTTTTAAAGATTTTATTTATTTATTTGACAGACAGAGATCACAAATAGGCAGAGAGGCAGAAAGAGAGAAAGGGAAGCAAGCTCCCTACAGAGCAGAGAGCCCAATGAGGGGCTCGATCCCAGGACCCTGGAATCATGACCTGGGCGGAAGGCAGAGGATTTAACCCACTCAGCCACCCACACACCCCTAAATAACTCTTGAAAGAGAAACCAGTATCTCCATCTGGACAGGCACACTCTCAATACAGAACTCAGATCTGACCAATCAATAAATGTTTATCTCTCAGACCCCAGTAAAATAAAACAGGGCTCAGGTGCTCTGGATAAAAACAGTCAGGTTCCCAGAGTCACTTGGGAAAAAAGTTAATATGGTGGTAATAAGCCACTTAAATGCCTGTCTGCACATGTTACAATAACATACCCTTTTCATTCCTTCCAATGGCTCCCAAAGGGTGCTGTGGATAGCCACAATTTGTGGGTACTTCTTCCACTCCACACACCTACCCACAGAAGGCAAGTCACTTCTGTCTCTCCCAAACTTGATTTTATAGTTATCGGAGATTCCCCTTTCCTTAAGTTTTTTTCTTTTTGTTTTATTTTTCTTTCTTTTGTGCTTTTTGTCCTTCCTTTGGGATTTTTTTTTTTATCGTTTTTAGTGCTTGGGTATTTTATTGCCCTTTGTTGCTTTTGTTGCTGCTGTTGCTGATGCTGTTCACTATCCTTGCCTTCTCTTTCCCATTGGTTTTCTTCTTTTTGTTGCAATTTGGGGAATATCTTTCTCTGTTTGGGGCATTCATTTTACTTTTATGTGTTTTCAGATTTTTGTTTTATGGGTTTTTTTTCTCTTTGTTTGTTTCTTTTTGTTTGAGGTTTTTTTTTTTTTTTTTTCTCATTTTATTTATTTTTTCAGCGTAACAGTATTCATTCTTTTTGCACAACACCCAGTGCTCCATGCAAAACGTGCCCTCTCCATTACCCACCACCTGTTCCCCCAACCTCCCACCCCTGACCCTTCAAAACCCTCAGGTTGCCCCAACCTCCCACCCCTGACCCTTCAAAACCCTCAGGTTGTTTTTCAGAGTCCATAGTCTCTTATGGTTCGCTTCCCCTCCCCAATGTCCATAGCCCGCTCCCCCTCCCCCAATCCCACCTCCCCGCAGCAACCCCCAGTTTGTTTTGTGAGATTAAGAGTCATTTATGGTTTGTCTCCCTCCCAATCCCATCTTGTCTCATTTATTCTTCTCCTATCTCCTACCCCCCCATGTTGCTTCTCCATGTCCTCATATCAGGGAGATCATATGATAGTTGTCTTTCTCCGATTGACTTATTTCACTAAGCATGATACGCTCTAGTTCCATCCACATCGTCGCAAATGGCAAGATTTCATTTCTTTTGATGGCTGCATAGTATTCCATTGTGTATATATACCACATCTTCTTGATCCATTCATCTGTTGATGGACATCTAGGTTCTTTCCATAGTCTGGCTATTGTAGACATTGCTGCTATAAACATTCGGGTACACGTGCCCCTTCGGATCACTATGTTTGTATCTTTAGGGTAAATATCCAGTAGTGCAATTGCTGGGTCATAGGGTAGTTCTATTTTCAACATTTTGAGGAACCTCCATGCTGTTTTCCAGAGTGGTTGCACCAGCTTGCATTCCCACCAAAAATGGAGGAGGGTTCCCCTTTCTCCACATCCTCTCCAGCATCTGTCATTTCCTGACTTGTTCATTTTAGCCATTCTGACTGGTGTGAGGTGATATCTCATTGTGGTTTTGATTTGTATTTCCCTGATGGCGAGTGACGTGGAGCACTTTTTCATGTGTCTGTTGGCCATCTGGATGTCTTCTTTGCAGAAATGTCTGTTCATGTCCTCTGCCCATTTCTTGATTGGATTGTTTGTTCTTTGGGTGTTGAGTTTGCTAAGTTCCTTATAGATTTTGGATACTAGCCCTTTATCTGATATGTCGTTTGCAAATATCTTCTCCCATTCTGTTTGAGGTTTTAACTTTTTTCCTGGGTGTTTTATATTTTTTGCTGTTGTTTGCTCATTTTGGGGGGGGATTTTTCTTTTCTATGCTTTTTTCCCTTTGGGTTTTGGGTTTTGTTATGTTTTTCTTTATATTTTGGGGCTTATACTTTTTTTTTAGAATTTAGGATTTTTCTTTTTCTGTTAAAGTTTTCCCTTTTTTCTGTTTCTTTAATTAAAAAAATTATCTCCTTTCATTTAAGTGTTTTTTTACATTTTGCCTCTTGACTTTTTTAACCTTTTAGTAATATTTTTACATTGGAATCATTTTAGATTTACAAAAAAACCTGCGAAGATAATACAAAGGGTTCCTATATACTCGCCTAGTTTTCCCTATATTAACATCTTTCATTAGTATAGTGCATTTGTTACAATTAATGAACCAATTCTAAAATGTTATTGTTAAGTCCATACTTTATTCAGATTTCCTTAATTTTTCTCTAATGTCCTTTTCCTATTTCAACATTCCATCCAGGGTACAATATTACACTTAGTTGTCATATCTTCTTAGGCTCCTCTTGACTTAGTTTCTCAGACCTTCCTTCTTTTAGATGATCTTGATGGTTCTGAGGTACTGGTCAGGTATTTCATAGAATTCTCCTCAATTGGGATTTCCTCAATGATTCTTTCATAATTAGACTTGGGGAATGTGTTGGAGAAAAAGACCACATAGGTGAAGAGCTCTTCTCATCCATCAAATGATGGAAAACACTATCAACATTAGTTACCACTATGTTATTTATCAGTAACAGGATTTATTTTTTTATATATTTTTTATTTTTACTTCTAAATTTTTTTAAATTTCACATTTTTATTTAAATTTCAATTGGTTAACATACAGTGTAATATTAGTTTCAGGTGTAGAATTTAGTAATTCATTGCTTACATACAACTAGTGCCCATCACAAGTGCCCTCCTTAATACCTATCACCTATTTAACACATCCCCCTGCCCACCTTCCCTCTAACAACCCTCAGTTTGTTCTTTATAGTTAAGAGTATGTTTTATGGCTTGCCTGTCTCTTTTTTCCTCCTTTTGTTCATTTGTTTTGTTTCTTAAATTCCACATATGAGTGAAATCATGTGGTATTTGTCTTTCTCTGAGTTATTTCACTTAGCATAATACTCTCTAGCACCAACCACGTGATTACAAATGGCAAGATCTCATTCTTTTTATAGCTGTATAATATTCCATTGTGTGTGTGTGTGTGTGTGTGTGTGTGTGTGTGTGTGTGTATCTATCTATCTATCTACATATGTATACCACTTCTTTATCCATTCATCAGTTGATGGGCATTTGGGCTCTTTCCATAACTTGGCTATTGTTGACAATGCTGCTATAAACATTGGGGTGCATATATGTTTTTGAATCAGTATTTCTGTATCTTTTGGTAAATGTCTACTAGTGCAGTTACTGGATCATAGGGTAGTTCTATTTTTCACTTTTTGAGGAATCTCTATACTGTTTTCCAGAATGGCTGCACCAGTTTGCATTCTGGGCAACAGTGTAAAAAGGTACCCTTTTCTCTGCATCCTTACCAACATCTATTGTTTCTTGTGTTGCTAATTTTAGCCATTCTGACAGGTATGAATTAATATCTCATTGTAGTTATGACTTGTATTTCCCTGATGATGAGTGATATTGAGTATCTTTTCATGTTTGTTAGCCATCTGGATAGCTTCTTTGGAAAAATGTCTATTCATGTCTTCTGTCCATTTTTTAACTTGATTCTTTGGGGTGGTGTTGAGTTTTATAAGTTCTTTATATTTTTTGGATACTAACCCTTTATCAGATATGTCATTTGCAAATATCTTCTCCAATTCCATAGTTGCCTATTAGTTTTATTGACTGTTTCCTTCACTGTATAGGCTTTTTATCTTGATGAAGTCTGACTAGTCCATTTTTACTTTTATTTCCCTTTTCTTAGGAAACCTGTCTAGTAGAAGTTGCTATGGCCAATGTCAAAGAGGTTTCTATCTATGTTCTCCTCAGGATTTTGATGGTTTACTGATCACATTTAGGCCCTTCATTCATTTTGAATTTATTTTTGTGTATGGTGTAAGAAAGTAGTTCTGTTTCATTCTACTACATGTGGCTGTCAAGTTTTCCTAACACCATCTGTTAAAGAGAATGTCTTTTTTCCCACTGGATATTCTTTCATGGTTTGTCAAGGATCAATGGACCATATAGTTGTAGGTACATTTCTTGATTTTCTATTTTGGTCTATTTGTCTATGTGTCAGTTTTTATGCCAGTACCATACTGTCTTGATGACTATAGCTTTGTCAGATAGCTTGAAGCCTGGAATTGTGATGCTTCCAGACTTGCTTTTCTTTTTAAAGATTTCTTTGACTATTTGGGTTCTTTTGTGGTTCCATACAAATGTTAGGATTGTTTGTTCTAACTCTGTGGAAAGTCCTGGTGATGTTTTCATAGGGATTTCATTAAATTTGTCTATTGCTTTGGGTAGAATAGATGGCTCATTGCTCAGCAGGGAACATGCTTTTCTCTCTATCTCTGCCTGCTTGTGGTGTGTGTGTGTGTGTGTGTGTCAAATAAATAAAAATCTTTAAAAATTTTTGCAAAATATAGAGCTAAAGAAAAAAGTCCTAAAAGCAGTAAGACAAAAGAATCCCTTAACACACGAGAAGACAAATAAGTTTAGCAGTAGATATCTCCAGAGAAACTTAGTATGCAAGAAGAAAGTGGCATGATATCTTCAATGTCCCAATTAGAAAAAGTATGCAGCCAAGGATACTCTATCTAACAAGGTTATCATTTAGAATAGAAAGGGAAGCAGAGTTTCCCACACAAACAAAAAGTAAAGGAGTTTATGACCACTAAACCAGTCCTGCAAGAAATATTAAAGGGGACTCCTTTGAGTGGGAAAGAAAGACCAAAAGTGACAAAGAAAAGGAATACAAAAAATCTCCAGCAACAACAGAACAATTAATAAAATGGCACTAAATTCATATCTATCCATAAGTACTCTGAATCTGAATGTAAATGGACTAAATGCCCCAATCAAAAGACAAACGGTGTCAGGATGGGTTAAACACACACACAGGTGATTTCTCCTAGAATCTGTTCTGAGGAAGAACGCCAAAGGACCAAGTGAAAGAAGAAATTGCCAGTTCTCAGGGACAGCTGGGCTTCAGGGATGTGGCCATCAAATTCTCCGAGGAGGAGTGGGGACGCCTGACCCACACTCAGCGGCAACTGTATAAGGATGTGATGCTGGAGAACTATGGACACCTGCTCTTCTTGGGTCTCATTGTGTCAAAGCCTGATTTGGTCTCCGTTTTGGAGCAAAAGAAGGACCCTTGGGATGTGAAGAGAAAGAAGACAGTGGTCTTTGTTCCATCTGTATCTTCACAGGGCACCCTGAGCTTCCTGCCAAAGCCATGCAAAGAAGCTTCATTTCAAGATGTGTCAATGGGCCAATATAAACATAATGTCCTTGAGAAGTTACACTTAATGATAGACTGGGATAATGATCATAAAGGACATATATCCAAATTGAGACTACTGCCCATATTGAGAATCTCACTGCCCATAATGGTGAAAGATACAAAATATTTTGTAAAACCTTCCTTTTTAAGTCCATTAGTTCTGCAAAACAGGGTGTTTCTGTAAGCAGAAGCTCCAATCCAATACTCAAATGTATATATTTATGGATGGAGAATGTGGAACATCTGGAAAGTTACCTAGTCTGTGCTGAAAATAATGATTTGAACAATTTTGAAAATAGGATTGGATTGACCTTGCATTCAAATATTTCTAAACTTCAGAGATTTCAACATGGAGAAACAACTGCTAAGTGGGATCCATTTGAGAGGTCCTTCACTAAAGACTCAACCCTTCAAAATTCTCAGAGCATTTTCAATGGAGAGGGAATTTCTCAAGGCAGTGAACCTGAGAAAAAATTCATCAAGGCTCAAATGTTAATAAACACCTGAAGACTCATTTTGCAGAGAACCATTTCAAACCTATTAAATGTGGGGAAGTCTTTTATCAAAGATCCAACCTTCTGTCTAACAGTATGCATATAAAAGAGAATCCTTATGTATTTAATGAATATGAAAGAGATTTTAACCAGTCCTCCAGTGTTGGTGATCATTCAATAATTCATGTGGGGAAAAACCCATACAGATATAAGAAGCCCAGGAACATGTTTAGTCAGCCACCAAGAATACATATACATAAGACAGTTTGTACTGGAGAGAAAGCTTACAAATGTAAAGAAGGTCTTTAACCAGCAATCATACCTTACTCAACATCACAAAACTCATACTGGAGAGAAACCTTATAAATGTAAAGAATGTGGCAAGGACTTTATCCAGCAATCAAGCCTAAATCAGCATCACAGAATTCATAATGGGGAGAAACATTACAAATGTCAAGAATGTGGCAAGGCCTTCAAGCAGCACTCAGCCCTTGCTCAACATCACAAAATTCACACAGGAGAAAAACCATATAAATGTAAAGAATGTGGCAAAGCCTTTAACCATGACTCAAGCCTCACTCAGCATCACAGAATTCATACTGGAGAGAAACCTTACAAATGTGAAGAATGTGGGAAGGCCTTTAGGCAGCACTCACACCTTACTCAGCATCACAAAATTCATACTAGAGAGAAGCCTTATAAATGTAAAGAATGTGGCAAGGCCTTTAGGAGGAAGACACACCTTACTCAACATCAGAGAATTCATACTGGAGAGAAACCTTATCAATGTAAAGAATGTGGCAAGGCCTTTGTCCTCCACTCAGGCCTTACTCAACATCAGAGAATTCATACAGGTGAGAAACCTTACAAATGTAAAGAATGTGGTAAGGCCTTTATCAATCAATCAAGCTGTACTCAACATCAACGAAGTCATACTGGAGACAAACCTCTTAAGTGCAAAGAATGTGGGAATGCCTTTAAGTGGAACTCAGCCCTTAGTGTACATCACAAACTTCATACTGGAGAGAAACCTTATAAATGTGAAGAATGTGGTAAGGCCTTTATCCTCCATTCAGGCCTTATACTCAGCATCAGAGAATTCATACTGGAGAGAAAACTTACCAATGTAAAGAATGTGGCAAGGCCTTTATCCATCAGTCATTCCTTACTCAACATCAAAGAATTCATACTGGAGAGAAACCTCTTAAGTGTAAAGAATGTGGGAAGGCCTTTAAGTGGAACTCAGCCCTTAGTGTGCATCACAGAATTCGTACTAGAGAGAAGTCTTAGAAATGCAAAGAATGTGGCCAAGGATTTATCCAGCAGTCATTTATACAACATCACAGAATTCCTACTGGAGCAAGTCTTACAAATTTGAAAACTGAGAGAATTTGGAAGGACTCCTAAACCTTAAGCCTATGTCAGAGAATTCCTATTGGAGAGGAAATATCTATGTGTAAAGAATGTGGCAAGACCTTTAGGCAATGCTAAACCCTTGTTCCTTATCAGAGAATGTATAGTGGAGGTGATTTTACAAATACAAAATTTGGCAAGCCCTTTCCTAGTGCTCAAGCCTCTCCCAGCATTACAGAATTCATACTAGAGAGAAACCTTATAAGTGTAAGGTATGTGGTAAAGTGGGGCACCTGGGTCGCTCAGTTGGTTAAGCAACTGCTTTTGGCTCAGGTCATGATCCTGAAGTTACAAGATTGAGCCCGCATCATCAGGCTCCCTGTTCAGTGGGGAGTCTCCTTCTCCCTCTGACCCTCCCCCGTGTCATGTTCTCTCTCTCTCACTCTCTCAAATAAATAAGTAAAAACTTAAGAAAGAAAGAAGAGAGAATGTGGTAAAGCTTTTGGATTGCTCAACACTTAGGCTCAGCATCCCAAAGTTCATGCTGAGGAGAAATGCTAGAAATGGAAAGAACATGACAAACCCCTGGCTGGAAGTCATAACTTGCTCAACATCGTCGTTATCATCCAGGAACAAAACTGTAATATGTAAAGACAGTGGCCAAGCCTTTAACTAGAATTCAGTCCTTACTCAGTATCCCAAAATGCAGTCTTGGTTTAAACCGTACAAACATAATGAAGAAAGACTTTCTCTTACACTTCAGAAAACATCAGAGTTTAGAGAAGAAAAGGAACTTTTCAGAGAAAAATACATAGAAACATTTAATTGAAAATCAGATGTCAATAAATGTCACAAAATTCACAGTATAAAGCAGTATACCAGTCACTCTCTTCAGAGATTACATAAAAAAATAATACAAATTTAATTAAGTAATGTATGTGCTATTATGCTTCACAAGATAGAAGGGGGATTTTTTCATTATAATTTAAATGTGTTTGTCTATCCATTGACGCTGTATGAGATTTGTGACCTGCAATTATTCATGTATTTCTACTCTTAGAACTCTTCAGAAAAGTCATTTATTTCTAGTGAGTGTGTGAAACTGTATAGGTGATTGGTGTCGCATCAGGGATATGAGAAGCCCTTTTTCTTTAGGTGGGATTCATGCATATCTAATTTTCCATGGATGATGAAGGACTGTGTAACATACAATATATGAGGAAAATCTAAATGAATATTCCTCTTGTGGTTATGACATTGATATAGGTCATCATGGAGTAGTTGTTCAGAACATCATTCTCCAGTTATTAAAACTAAACAAAATTGTGACCATTACCAATTACATGTTTTACTAATTGGTGTTTATAATGAAAACAAGATGGCAGCCTTCACAACAGTAATTGTTAGTATGAGTTGATGGAGTTGAAATGAAGAAATCCTGACAGATATCAGAAAATAGCTAACTTCTGTAAAATGACATACACTTGTACATCCACATTTTTAGAGAATTACCAGAGTCCTGAAAGCATTTTCATATGCAAAATTAAGCTGGTAAGAAGTTAAAATAGACTGCTATCAGATGTCTTCTCTAAGCCTCATGGTAATCACAAAATGAAAAAATGCAGTAGATACACAAGACATAAACAGAAAATAATCTAAGTATTCCCTTATTTAAAATCATCAAATCACAAAGATAGCTAATGAATAAGAAAGTGATGAATAATTCTAAACAGCCAGACTGTGACTCCATACTTGTACTGATACTTGCTTTAAATATAAAGGGCCTAAATTCTTGAATCCAAACATACAGATTGCCTGAAAGGAAAGAAATACAAGACCCAACTGTATACAGTCGTCAAGATAATCACTCAGCTTTAAGAACACTGATGGAAAGTGCAGATGTAGAAGAGAATATTCCATGCAAATAGAATCGAAAGAAAGCAGGTTAGCCCAACTTTTGTAGCAACATGGATGGGACTGGAAGAGATTATGCTGAGCGAAATAAGTCAAGCAGAGAGAGTCAAGTATCATATGGTTTCACTTATTTGTGGAGCATAACAAAGAACATGGAGGACATGGGGAGATGGAGAGGAGAAGGGAGTTGTGGGAAATTGGAAGGGGAGATGAACCATGAGAGACTATGGACTCTGAAAAACAACCTGAGGGTTTTGAAGGGGCGGGGGGGTGGGAGGTTGGGGAACCAGGTGGAGGGTAATAGAGAGGGCACGTATTGCATGGAGCACTCAGTGTGGTGCAAAAACAATGAGTATTGTTACGCTGAAAATAAATAAATTAATTAAAAATTAAAAAAAAAAGCAGGTTAGCTCTGCTTACATCAGTGAAAATAAACTTGAAGACAGAGAGTGTAGTAAAACATGGCAAAGCTCATGTAACATAACGGGATCACTTTGTGCAATGTTCATAATTATGTGGTTTTGGCAGAATGTCAAAAAAGATTTCCCTCATTCTTTTGGTTTTGGAAGGACAGGAATAGTATGCTTATGTACTTGTGTAACACTTTCCTCTTCCAAAACCAGTACCTTTTCCCATAAATGTTGGTGGTGTTTGTCCAGGTACCTCAATTGTAGCTTGTGTAAGGTTTATGAACATTGATATGTTAGGAGTCCCCTAACCAAGGAGTTGATTTTCAAAACCCTTTTTCTGTGTTTTGAGGGTTGGGGGGTAAAAAAAACACTGAATAACAATTTGAGAAAACCTAAAAAAAAACCACACACACACACAAGACCCATCTATATGCTGCCTAAAAGAAACTCGTTTTGGACCTAAAGACACCTGCAGGAGTATGGAGAAATATTTACCATGTAAATGGATGTCAAAAGAAAGCTGGAATAGCCATACTTATATCACACAAACAAGATTGTAAACCAAATACTGTAACAAGAGATGAAAAAGGATCCTATATCATAATAAAAGGGCTTATCCAACAAGAAGATCTAACAAATGTAAATATTTATGCTCCCAGCTTGGGAGTACCTAAACATATACAACAATTAATAATAAACATAAAGGGACTCATTGATAATAACACAATAATAGTAGAGGATTTTAACACCCATCATTTAAGCAGAAAAATCAATAAGGAAACAATGGCTTTGGATGACACTCTGGAACAGATGGACTTAAAAGATACATTCAGAATATTTCATATTAAATCAACAAAATACACTTTCTATTATTACCTTCAGTCGGCCAACATATATTTTTTGAGTGCATGTGACATTCTGCAGAATAGATCACATACTTGGTCACAAATCAGGCCTCAACAAGTACAAAAAGACTGAGATCATACCAAGCATCATTTCCCGTCACAATGCTATGAGACTTATTGTTGATTACAAGAAAAAAAAAAGACAAAATCTGGAAAGACCACAAATACATAGAGGTTAAGGAACATCCTACTAAAGAATGAATGAGTCAAAAATGAAATTAAAAAAGAAATAAAAAAATACATGGAAACAATAATGAAAACATGATGGTCCAAAACTTCTGGAATGCAGCAAATGCAGTCATTAAAGGGAAATATATAACAATACAGGACTTATCACTATTGATATTAACCTTGATTACCTGCCCAAGGTGTATTTGCCAAGTTTCTCCACTATAAAGTTATTTTTATCCCCCTCGATACTGTACTTTTTAAAATCAAGTCATTAAGCCTCATCTATACTTAGAATGGAAGAGACTAAGCTCCACTTCCTGGGGTAGGGGGCAGGTATCCAAATAAATGATTTGGAATTAAGTATTGCATTATCTATTTTGTTGTTCCAATTGTTCAACTTTGGTTATTGGATGCTTTTTCAGGATTGTTTCTGTGCATTTTCTTGACGTGCCCTCTTCTTTTTATTTTTTCACCTGTTAAACTTTTAAAAATTATTTCCTAGTCCTTTTTCTTTTACATTTGTTTCAGTTTCCTTTTTCATTTCTATTGTCCTTCTGCTTCCACTTTCCCTCCCCTTTTCTCCCCCGTTAGCTTTTAATAATTTCTCTTTTCCTCCTTTTTTCTTATCCACGTGTATTCTTAAAATAATTTTCTCCTTTCCAATATTCATTTTATCATTTTTCTTTTTTACATACCATTTTCTTTTTTTTAAATTTTTTTTAATTTATTTGACAGAGAGAAATCACAACTAGGCAGAGAGAGAGAGAGAGAGGAGGAAGCAGGCTCCCCGCGGAGCAGAGAGCCCGAAGTGGGGCTCGATCCCAGGACCCTGGGATCATGACCTGAGCTGAAGGCAGAGGCTTTAACCCACTGAGCCACCCAGGCGCCCCTACATACCATTTTCTTAATCAAAAATTTTAATAAATTCTACATTATGATGAATTCACCATAACTAGTAAAACAATATAAGTTGCAAAAAGAAAAATATACCCTCATTCCCACCCTCTCAACCTCACTGCTAAAATTCTTGGTCATCTACCAGAGTTTACAACACCTCTGTAAAGCTCTATTCTCCCTCACAGGAATGACTGGAAGACCCTGTGTGGTAATTCCGGAGGCTCTGCTAGTTTCGTTGAGAATTTTACTCCTATAAAGGTCATATTCATTAAACTGAAGATTAGTTGAAATACTATAGCAGTAATCATACAATTTAATATATTCCTTATATAAAAACATCCTCATTGAAATTACTTTGGCTGGCTATGACTAGAGAAGTGTTCTACAAAGACTTTGTCTAGGACCTTCTAGTTCTTAACATCAGGAGAGTATGCATATGTATATGCGTGTATTCCCATGCTCTCTGCCCTCAAACTCAGGGAGTTATTGGGAACCAGGAATAAGAAGTGAAAGGAAGTCCAGGGAACTTAGGGAGACAATTCTTTTAGAAATGAGACATTCACATACATAGAAGGTACCAGGAAGACATTAAAAGCTACATTTCTGTTCTCTAAGAACAGAAATGGCCTATTTGAAGGCCATTCTGTCTTCATGCTCTCATCTTAACTGTTTCGTCTCTGTTTAGATTCTAAGCTTAAACCCATGTACAGCTAAATTGGCAGGTAAAGGTGGATCCCCAAATTCCTTTGCTTTTTTGTACTCCAGTTTCTCTGGGTTGAAAAGGAAATAACAACCCACCTTTCCTGACAAGTCCTGACAAGTCCTGACAAGTTCAGCAGTTAAGAGCTTATTTCAGGTACAATCCTGCATGGGGGCTAAGGGTGAGGGAGAGAAGAATGAGGTGAATTAGATGATCTTTAGAGCCTATTTCTAATGATGTAACTCAGTCATCTGAGGGCTTTTGTAGTTGCTGTCAATTGAGGTTGACACCAGGGGTCAAGCAGACTCTGTGAGCTAGGCTAAAGTTGGATCACTTTTGGAGCTAGGGAGAGGAAAGAACATCATTATAGATCCTACCAGAGCCTTCTGCTGTTCCCTTTCATTATCATGCCAATTATTCAGAAGAGAAGCCAGAAACCATTTCATTAAAAATCATGTCACATCCTTCCAAGCAAGGGGTTCCTTCCAAACCAGCCTGATTTGGAATGGTGTTCCTGGTCTAGGGCCCTAACCTGGAGCAGTTTGCTGACTAGTGGACATCCATTCCACAGTGTCAGAGAGCTGCCCTTCCTGTCTTTTACTTACACATATATACAGCCAAGGTCTGATACTGGCTTCTGGACTTGAGACCATGTGACTTTATCTTCCTTAAATGTGGTATTAGTTTTCCCCAGGGGAAAGAAGTGACTAATAAAATCAGGCACTTAAGGTAACAAGGACAGTTTTGCCTTAGGGTAAAGCATAAGGGTTTGATTTTTCTCAGAATTCTCAACCTGATTCTGAGGTCAGCAGCAACTAGTCTGGAGGAAGTACAAATACATCAGCTGAAGCCTTTAGCCCAGGACCTGGAGCAAGAAGCATCCACTAGTTCAAGAACACAGTGGATTTAAGTGATATTTATTTTGGAGGTCTTTTCAACAATGTGGCTGTAATCTTCATAGTGACCAGATTGAGCAAACCACATTTGAGTGGTAACTTCAAGAGGGCAAAAGTAATGCTGGGGTTTGGGGGAATTCAGGAGTATCAAGGGAAGCTCTAGAAGAATGATAAGACCTTCTGTTTTGTTGGTCCTTTCCTTGCCTACAGCTAGTAAAGAATCACTGTTTATAAGGGCAAAGGGGAGCATTAGGAAGGTCTCTACCCAAACAGCAACCTCTTTAGGACCAGATATTTCACTATTAATGTTAACAATTTACTTCTTTGGTTTAAAAAATGTGAATTCCCTGAGATGTCTCTGGAAAAAAAAATATATTCACTCTTTGACACCATAAATCCTAAGAAAGGTGGAAAAGGGTGGCCAAGAGGGAGGATTGTCCTTTGGAAAGTGAAATACTTGCTTTAAGTGAACCAAACACTTAAAGAGGATGTGACCTAATAGATCATTTAATTCACCTTGAAACTTAACAATAATAAATAGGCTACCAATTAAAATAAGGTTGAGGGTCCGGAATGGAAACAGAGAGAGACTCTAGGTTGTATACGGGGATTGAACCAGAAAAATATTTTAATTTTTAGGGGCTTTAGTATACAACCTTAAAGGTAAGAGACAAAATAGCACCAAGAAAAATGAAGGGACACAGGCAAAACTAGGCCAGTGTATATGGGGTAACAGTGTGTTGAGGTCTAATATTTGAAAAGAATTTATAATGAATTTCAAGGGTGCAGAGAACTCTTTTGAATGGCCAGACAGCTACAAGATGGTTTTCTTTAGTTTAGATCTCTCAGGCTAATTGAAATTGAATATTTCTATTAAAGGAAACACCTAGTAGACCTTAGACCTAGTTATACCCCCACTCAAATAAAGGTGTAGGTCAGAATGGTGGCAAATAGCTATACTTTTCTCAATTTTGAGTATAAAATATAGAATGTACACTTTCAAAGTTTGTTATGGAACTATTTTGAATGTTACAAGATACAGTAAGCCCTCTTGGGAAAAAATGGCAAAATTGCAGCAGGAAGCTCTATGCCTATTAATTTTACTTCCCTTACCTTAAGTCCTATCATGCAGTGTTAGAGCATTATTTAGGGGAAAATGGAAAGGAAGAAATGGAATTTTCAAAAGAGTATTTGCAGAGTTATTCTCTTTTACATTCTGCATTTTTGTTTTATTTTTAGTTTTTTAAAAAGATTTTATTTATTTATTTGACACAGAGAGAGATCACAAGTAGGCAGAGAGGCAGGCAGAGAGAGAGGAGGAAGCAGGCTCCCTGCTGAGCAGAGAGCCTGATGCGGAGCTCCACCCCAGAACCCTGGGATCATGAACTGAGCCGAAGGCAGAGGCTTTAACCCACTGAGCCACCCAGGTGTCCTTATTTTTAGTTTTAAAAGGATAATCTATGCACATGGTAAACACGTACACAGTAATACATGCACATAGTTAACTTCACTAGAGGGAAACATTATTCAAAATTTCTATGATGCCTTCCAGAAATAGTCTGTATATTTCTAAGCATACATATGCATATTATTATAATTTTAGATGTTATAAAAACTTTTGTGAAGGTTTCTATCTGTCAGGTTTGCTTCAAAGCAACATCTGATTTCCACAGCATGGTCCAAACTATAAAGCCAAAGCTATCTGCAAAGATTCAACCAAGCAACAGTCTCTAATGTATATACCCAGAACCCACAGTAGAGCAGCAGAGTGAGAATAAATCCTGGTAAAACAATGTGTACTTCTTTTAGGAAAATGGGGATATTTACTTATCTCACAGGATTGTTGTAATTCCTGAAAAAAATAATACACACAAAGTGCTTAAACATTGCCTGGTATAGAGTAAGTGCTTTGTAAGTGTTAGCTGTTGTCATTTGTATTGTTGTTTGCCACTGTTACTTGGACAGGATAGCTTGGCCCTTCTTGAAGCTATTCCCTATTTTCTCTGAGTTTTCTTCTCAAGTACCTCCAAAGTTGGGAGCCTCTATTTTGTTATTATTCTTCCTCTGGGATACCTCTCCCACCAGGATATAAACTCTGGAGCCAACTGATAAACAAAACTATACCTGAAAATCTGTCCTGGACACAAGGAAATCTTAGTCTCACTACCTGATGCTCCCTTCATGGTCTCAAGGAGATAAACTTTTATATTATAGTTCATTACTGTTCTTATAAAGACCATGGAAGTGCATGGACAGATTGGCAGCTCACCACACTTTCTGGGGAATTACTCAGCCCAGAACATATTGTTTCCATCTTCTTTATGTGATTCAGTCCCTCTTCATCCCTACACCACTCAGTGCTTCTGAGGAGTTGCATGTTACTGGCTAGCCACAAATACTGTACTGGTCTGGTTTACCCTGCAGACTAGACCTTTAATAAGCTGGTGCTGCTGGGACAGGTTGGACTCCACAGTCACAGGTCAAACATCCGAGTCTACCATCTCATTCCCTTAGAAGCTCTTTGAGGAGGGAAAGCCAAGCACATAATGTTTAGCACAACTTCTCTCACTTATCTCCTTATCTGGAAGGGTAGGTGAATGACAAGTGAAACACTAGCTTTCTCGTACTTGTTAGTCTCATCAGTGGCCTCTGCCTACTTCCTCGTTTCTTCCAAACATAAATTGAATATTTAGCTCCTGATACAAGTCTTTGTATCATCACAGAGGGACTTAAACATCCATGAAGATAAACCATACAGAACCACTTTCTCAGCTCAATTCCAGTGACATTTCCTTGCATTTCAGTTGTCCACAGCCAATGGTAAAAAGTCTACGAGGATCTTTTTACCATTCAAAACCACTCTACCTCTAAAATCTTAAATTCATATATTCCACTCTGTAGATACATTTTCCCATTAAAG
The DNA here is from genome assembly GCF_922984935.1 of Meles meles. Taxonomy (NCBI): domain Eukaryota; kingdom Metazoa; phylum Chordata; class Mammalia; order Carnivora; family Mustelidae; genus Meles; species Meles meles. The sequence continues at coordinate 64,396,192 of NC_060087.1, forward strand.
ACTTTTTACTTCCTCATTCCTACTACTCCTATTATTTGGTCTCCTCCCAACTTACCAGTCCCCTGCAGCCTAATTTTCTTCTGTGACTAGCATGAACCCCAAAACCATGATTTTATCCACTATCTTCCATACTCTTAACTTACCATATTTTGACCTAATATCACCCAAAAATTCTCTTGCTTCAGAAAAATTCTCAGTGCCACACAATGATTCTTCCAAGAATTCCTGGTCAGTTTTATCTCCCATCACTTCCTATACTCTCAGTGATCTCTTTTCATCAATTACTGCCTTTATTTCTTAATCTTTACTCTTTCCCTCTCTGCTGTTTCTTTCTTCTCCAGGCAACAATATGTTCAAATCTCTCATTATTTAAGAAACAATCCCTGAACCCTGTCTCTCTGTTTGCTGCTCTCTCTCTCCTTTTCTTCTTAACCAAACTGTGTCTCAAAAGAACAGTCTACAGTGTCTTCACTTCCTCTGTCCATATTTACTCCTCAACACACTATAATCTGGTTGTTTCTGGAGTAGGTCCCCTCCTACCCTTGTTTGTACCTCTGTCTTAAACTCATCACTTTATTGTAACCACCACTAAACCTAAGCACTTGAAAATGCAAGACCTTATCTAACTTATCTGTGTGGTCCCAGAGCCTAGCACAGTGCTTGATTGATAGGAGGTGCTCAATAAACGAATTATGTCACAAACACTTACTGAACACCTACTAGGAACCAAGCACTGTAGCGGTTCTGTCAGAATCCACTACACTTGGACTCTCATAATCCAGCACCAGAATTATATCCAAGTATCCTTATTCTTACAGAAACTTCCTTCCTTTAGTGAATATCAAGTCAATACGTTCAATTAACCACACAACCCTTGCTGTATGCTGTGCCTTACTCATAGTAATCATTTAAAATTTGTTGAAGGAATGCCTGATAGATCTCAGCAGAACCAAGAGCTGCTATTGCAAATGGCTACAGAGGGGTCTGTCTGGAATCTGGTTCCTCACAGAGAGCATTTTGGTTTTTTTTTAAGCACCATTTCTAAACAATTCCCTAGAAACACATACATTTGCAACTCTGTCTCAATATTGCTGATACTTAGTGTAAGCTAACAGCCTGTTTACAAACCCTCCTTTTCCTTTATCTTCAACTTCTCTCCAAGCTTCTTCCCCTCTACCTATAAACAGGTACAAGTCACTCCTAGCCACAAATAAATAACCTAAACTAGAACCCTCTCTTAACCCCAAAGTCCCACTTTACCCAATACCCTTCCTTTCTCCACTAATCTTTACAAAAGTAGTCAATACTTATTAGCTCAAATTTCCTTTTTCCCACTGGCTTCCACAGTTTGTCAGAGAAAATCTTCATGGACAATAGGACACAGGGGAAACTCTAAGATTAATGTACAGGAGATATAAATGTATTGTGGCTGTAAGACATTTTTTTCCTATTCCGTATTTAATCTATTTTATAATTTTCCTTTTTTAAGCACATAACATATGTATATGATACACAGTTCAAAGTGTACAAAAAATACAGGGTGAAAAGTTTTTCCCACTTCCGCCCATGTCCCCTCTTTGCAGGCAAAATCACTGTCAAAAGTTTCTTGTGGGGACGCCTGGGTGGTTCAGTCAGTTAGGCCACTCCCTTCGGCTCAGGTCGTGATCTTAGGGTCCTGGGATCGAGTCCCGCATCGGGCTCCTTGCTTGGCAGGGAGCCTGCTTCTCGCTCTGCCTCTGCCTGCCATTCTGCCTGCTTGTGTGTTCTCTCTCTCTATCTCTCTCTGACAAATAAATAAATAAATAATCTTTTTAAAAAAGTTTCTTGTGTATCATTCCAGAGATAATCTATGCATTTACAGATATTTACATAGATGGAGTCTCTATGCACAGTGGTAAAAAAAACGATAGGAATTGCCATGAGACGGGTGAACTGACAAGTATAGGAGGAGATGTTGAAGAATTAGGAAATATCATCTTCCCTCCAAAACACTCTTCCTCTTCAGTGCCCACCTCCATTAATAACATTTTCACCCTCCCAAGTTGCCAAAGCTCAAAGCTTCTGAGCATCTCTCATTGGTACAATGGTCTACAGTTTACAGAGCATTGTCATAGCCCTTATGTCATCTAACTTTATGGCATAACACTGTGAACTGAGCAGTGTTATCTGCACATTACAGTTAAGCTGATTAACAATTTCTCTACCCTTCCTACTGCTACATTCAATTTTATTTCTAAAATGTAAATTGTATATATCCATTTCTCACCACCTCCACTATTTTACCCTTCTTTAGGCCTTCATTACTTGTCATTTGTAAAATTGGAATAGTTGCCTACTTTATGGGGTTGTTAAATGGACTCATTAAAATTAAGTAAGAACTGTAACACTACAACAATCTTTGTTCTCAACAAATATCTGTTCCTTTCTCCTTTTCACTGCCAAATCTCCCCATCCTTAATCCATTCTCCACATTACATACCTGATTCATCAAAATGATGTAGAATTCTTGATTTTTTTCTATGTCCATCCTCTATTGATCCCAACATCAGGGCATCAGAATATGACAACTCACCTGGAATCTGAGGGAAAGCACTAGAATATTCTGGGTGCAGTTATATCAAAGGAAAATCATTCTCATTGACTCACAAAGACATTGCTTTTACAATCTATGGTAGCATCATTGGCATTTAGAAGCTAAGAAGGTCAAGGTCTGCCCTGCATTTTCAACCTAGAAAAATCCTGCATATCTTTTATTACTCAGTTCAAATGTCACCTTCTTGAAGCCTTCTTTTTTTTTCCCATTTTATTTATTTTTTCAGCGTAACAGTATTCATTCTTTTTGCACAACACCCAGTGCTCCATGCAAAACGTGCCCTCCCCATTACCCACCACCTGTTCCCCCAACCTCCCACCCCTGACCCTTCAAAACCCTCAGGTTGTCCCAACCTCCCACCCCTAAGATCCTGCTCACATTACCTCTTTACCCAAATCTGAGTGAATCTTTCATTTCTCTGCATTACCAAAAGTGGAGGGAGGGAAAGAGAGAAAGAGGGAGAGAAACAGAAGGAGGGAAAGGAAGTGAAAGAGAGGGAGAGAAAGGAAAAGGGAGAGGGGAAAGGGAAGGAGAAGAGAGGGAGATGGGGGAAAATAGGTATGTTCGATTGGCTTAGTTCAGGCAGAGTTATGTTCCTGTGAGGCACGGTCACAACATTTTTATCAATAAATCAACACATACATTGTTTATATGGGTTTCTGTTTAGAGACAACATTATTTAACACACATTGTTGATTCATTAACATTGAACTCACAGCCGATAGCACTGTAACTCACGCCTGAACTAAGCTAATCTAACATATATTTTCTCTGTAAGGCATATCACAGCCTTCTTGTGTTCAAGAACACTACACAGCACTTTAGCATCACACTTGGGGGGACATTATAAACTGCAAAATCGCCAAGAAAAATGGGGCCTGGGTGGTTCAGTCAGTTAAGCATTTGCCTTCAGCTCAGGTCATGATTCTAGAGTCCTGGGATTAAGCTCTACAAATGGCTCCTTGCTCAGCAAGGAGCCTGCTTCTCCCTTCCCTACCATGCTCTCTCTTGCTAGCTCTCTCTCTTAAATAAATATATAAATAAATAAATAAATAAATAAAATCTTTGAGGGGCGCCTGGGTGGTTCAGTGGGTTAAGCCGCTGCCTTCGGCTCAGGTCATGATCTCAGGGTCCTGGGATCGAGTCCCGCATCGGGCTCTCTGCTCAGCAGGGAGTCTGCTTCCTTTCCTTTCTCTCTGCCTGCCTCTCTGCCTACTTGTGATCTCTCCCTGTCAAATAAATAAATAAAATCTTCAAAAACAAATAAATAAATAAATAAAATCTTTGAAAAAAATTGCCAAGAAAAAGCACAAAAATGTGAAAAACATGGCACTAAGTAGACTGAAAATACACTTATTTACAGTATGAGAGCTAAAAGACAGAGAATCACCTTGTTGGACCTCAACGAGGAATGTGCACATCAGGTAATTCAAATATTGCCCCTGTGTATATCTACAAATGACCAAAAAGGCACCACAGGTATTGATTTCAGGATTACAAATAAATTTTAGTGACTAGATGAATAGAATCCACAAATGAGTATCAACTGCAATTGTCATATTTGTTGCAGTTTTTCAGTTTATCATCTGTACTTCGTGTTTTTCATGTTTTAGATTTACAGAGATTTTCATTTCTATATATAAAAATATATAAACCTTTCTTTCATGATACCATATGTTACTTTAAGCATATGCAAAGAAGAAATAATTTATTCACCTACATTTCCTTCTATTTTTAAAAAATCTTTAATATTTTGCATAAAACTGCTTAATATACCTGACATTGGGTTTTTTTGATGATGTATTAAATTAGGGTGGGGGGAGGTAAGTCACTAATCACCAATCAATTAACCTTACCTTTGGAGCCCTCTGTCATTCTCACAATGATGTGCCCTTCTGAATACAGGTAAGCCAGTTCCAGAGTACCTAAGAAGCTTTAAAAAGAAATGAAAAAGCAAGGGAAAAAAGTTTTAACACAATCCAAGTGTTGGTTATTAGGAAACTAAATGGAGCTGGTAATATCCCACAACAACTTCATGCCTGCATTTAGCAGTGAGGCAAGACCAGGTAGGGAGCTAGAAGCCACGTCAATGCCAAGGACTAGAGTGGTTCAAATGCAGTTCTCTCTATGCCATAGGACAGTATTTCTCAATGTACTGTCAAGGACAGCCTGCATCAGAGTCACCAAAAATGTATAGTGTATAAAATGAATAAGTTAAGGGTTTTGTTCTTCACTCCACTCCATACCGGGAATACTACATTTAGAACACCACACCTCAAGACTGATAAAACCAAAATATAATATGTCCTCAAAAGGATAATTTGGCTGATGTAGAGGCTAGAATTCAAGACATTCAGAAATATCTTTGATCTAGGGATGCCTAGAGAATTGAATAATTGGGATTACATAACTGTCAACTTCAAATAGCTAGAGTCATCATGTGGAAGAAATCCCTCTGCTAAGCAATGCCATCCATGCATGTGGCTTTGTGTACCTTCCCTTTGGCTGTTGATTCTCAAATCTGTATCTCTAGATCCAGTCATTCCCCTGAGCTTCAGCCTTTCCTTAATCTCTCCACTTGGATTTTTCACAAGAACCTCAAACTCCACATGGTTAAAATAGAACTATTATTATTCCTATTTTCAAAGATAATGAATCTGAGTCTCAAAAAAACTAAAGAATGTCCCATGGGTTCCAATAAAGGAATTAAATCTAATCTTTCTGATTCTAAACTAATGCTCTTTTAACTTATATGATGCTGATTTCTATAATATGGTGCAGGGAGGTGTAGAAACCAGAACATTACATATCCATATTGTAGCTCTGAAATAGAGTAGCACATTTCACGGGGGAGTTGGTCCTTTCTGAAAAACAAATCAGCTCTAAGAAGCTCTAATCCTAAGTTTGCTAAATCACATTTTTAAAAATAATTTCCTTGGCAATATCAGGAGCAAATTCATTAAGTGGAACAGGTTTGAAAAGTCCTTCTCCTCTCTCGAGTACAGTTTTCTGTTCTTCAAAATAGATAGGTTTATCTGGACTTTGAAGATCTTTATATCCTTTAACAGCTGTGCTATTCTGTTCCATATAAGGTACAGACATTATGAATAAACAGTCATGCCATTTAGCCTGTGTAATAGCTCAGTTGCATTCCAACATCATCCTCCAGGATCTGCTGGACTTGAGGCTGATCATATATCTTTATGATATTCTCATCTACTCCAGGCACCCAGCCCAGCATGACGTGCTTGTCCACACATTTTTGACTTGCCTCTGGTAATACCAACTTTTCACTCAACTGGAGAAGTGTTCAGGTAACAAGTAGAAATTCTGTCACATCTTTCCCTGCACAGAGTTCTGATGTGCTCCCCCAAAGTCACTTACTAGCTGCATGAACCTGGGCAAGTCACTTAAACTTTCTGAGCCTCCTTTTTCTCATTTGTAAAAGAAATGCTAATTATATATAATTCACCTGATTGTTGTGAAAATTAAGAAATAATACAGGTAAAAGCACCAGGCATGTATATGGTGCCTAGTAAGTGTTTTTATGCCTTCAGTATCACCCTTGGCTGAGCCACACCAGCTAATCCCAGGGTTTTCTTGGATTAAAATGTTATTATCAGGGTTACCCTATAACTCTCCTTTCTGATCATCACCCTCTCCAACAACCAGACAACATTCAAGAAATGCTCAATGACAATTCTCTCAATCCACTGAACTGTAGCAATAAGACTACATTTGAGGTTTTGTAACAAAACTCAAATCCCTAACAAGTAGTCAGCTAGTCTCTGCTTAAATATTCCCTATGATAGGGAATTCATTCCCTTCCAACACAACCCATTTTTTCTTCAGACAGCTCTGCCATAACTTCCACCTAACAATCTTAACTCTGTCCCTTGGGTTCACAATTGTGCAGATAAAATTCTCTTTCTTATGACAGCCTTGCAGATAATGGAAGATAGCAATCATGTCCCACTTCACCCTTCAAGCTTCTTTTCTTAACCTCTACTTTGTTTTTGTCCCTCTATAAGAGATAGCTGCCATTACTAACACAATACTTGAGGTGTAGTTCATACAAACCTAGAGAAGAGTGGAATAATTACCTCCTTCATTGTAGACTCTCTACTACTATTAATGTAGACTGAGTATGCATTAACTTTTCTGGCAGCCATATTAATCTTAACCCATCCTATGGAATTACTATTTTTAAAAATTTTATTAAATTTGTGCAGGATGTCATATTTACTCATATCAAATTAATTTTGCTGTTTTTGAACCATCTTTACCGTCTAATAAATTTTTCTTGAATTCCTGGTTCTGGTATCCAATACATATACTTCTCCTCCCACTCCAGTTGTCTCTTAAAATTTGATGAACATACTTTTCTACATCTCTATCCAATTGTTAATTAAAGTGCTAAGACCAAGATAGAACCAGGTACAAAGCCCTACAGCTCACCATGAAGGATCTGTCTTTGCAATATTGAAGCTCAACCTTTTCCCTCCCTTCAACACACCTTAGGACCGTTCCTTTCACTCTTTCACATTAATCACAGTAACTCACAAAACATCTAAAATACCCAAGGAGGGGTAGTCCTTCTGTAGTATTTCTAAGGAAAGTACTATAATGGGGGAAATGCCTACATGCTTTCAAAAAACTTTCATCGAGGTGATTCTACTAAACCCCTCAGAAAATGTGCCTTCATCCTCCCTTTCACTCCGACACACTTCTCAAGAATTTCTTTTCCACATAAGGAATAACATGGAAGACATTAGGAGAAGGAAAGGAAAAGTGAATTGGGGGTAATTAGAGGAGACAAACCATGACAGACTGCAGGACTCTGATAAACAAACTGAGGGCTTTGGAAGGGAGGAGGGTGAGGGATGGGTGAGCCTGGTGATGGGTATTAAGAAGGGCACAGATTGCATGGAGCACTGGGTGTGGTGTATAAACAATGAATCTTGGAATACTGAAAAAATAAAATTAAGTTAAAAAATTTAAAAAAAATCCTATGCTATGGAGCAGAAAAAGAATTTCTGCTCCAGGAAATGTAGAATTAATTATTAGTGTCCTTTGTAAATGGTTTTCCCATCTGTATGATGAAGCTAATTACACATAGATCATAAGGCTGTTGTCAGGATGAAACGATTAATGCATAAAGTACTTAGCAAAATGCTTGGTATACAGTAAGTGTTCAGTGAATAGTATAATTTAAAAAAAATCTTTCTGAGTTCAACTAAAGGAACTATGTTACAGCTCTTGTTTTCTCTATCTTGTTAACCAGGATGTCATAAAAATAAAAATCTTTATTATACAACTTGCAGTAATACAGGTACACTAACTGTAACTATCAAACACTTGCATCTATTAGTCAACCTTATTTTAAAAAGGCCATATTTCTAAGCCCACAAATCTGTATGCAGAACACAGCTCCTTAATGGAGCCATTATGGCCAAAAATATATTAAAATCTAATGTTTTTTTTTTCCCAGCTCAAGCTGTGCTGCCTTATTTGGATCCCATCCCCATCACCTATGAATGGTAGAATCAGAATTTCCATATTCATAAAGGTCTACATTATTGTCCTTCCTATTGCTCCTTTACCCAATCCTGCTGTTTTCAAGGAGGATGACAGAATCCAGGGAAAGTAATCCAGGTTTGCCTCACAATAAATAATTTCAAGATGTTTATGGCTGAAGGACAGTTCTTTACACCCTACCCTGTTTACACTAATCCATACCTATTACCTATATCTCTGACATGATTCTTCCAACTCTTATCCACCATCTGCACCACCACAATTTATGATGGTGCATACCACATCTCAGGGCTTCTAGTGGCCACAGGTCCAGGATGAAGTAGGAACTGAAACTGGATCCAGAGATCTCTATGAGTCTGAAACACAAGGAGCCATTTTATGCTATGGATTTTCTGAGTGTCACTTAATGATCAAAAATTATTATAAAAATAATAGTTTCTGACATCTATTATATTTTTAGTTTAGCTTCATTTGGGTTTAACATTGTTGAAAGACTTTTTAAAAAACTGTCTTTATCAGGGCACCTGGGTGGCTCAGTTGGTTAAGCGGCTGCCTTCAGCTTAGGTCATGATTCCAGGGTCCTGGGATCAAGCCCCACATAGGGCTCCCTGCTCAGCAGAGAGCCTGCTTCTCACTCCTCCTCTGCCTGCTGCTCTGCTTACTTGTGCTCTCTATCTTTCTGTCAAATAAATAAATATTTTTAAAAAATTAAAAATAAATAAATGTCTTTATTAAGCTAAATTGTGTATTATTTTCCCATGTATACACAAAAATAATCCACCATACAATTTAGGTTATTCATACAACAATGTTGAATGGCAGCTACTTTGCTCCAAAAGGCATTAAACTCTAAGGTTATTTTCCTTTTAGGGCAGATGATATTAACTTTGTCTCACAAATGAGGAAAGTAAGTCTTTGAGAGGTTAAATAATTTGCTCAAGGCCCATGTAGCAAATAGCAGAAACAGGATTTAAAGCCTGGGTCTTCTGAATCCAAATCTTTTTATTTTTTTTCTACCTTGACATTTGGAAGTGCCATTCAACTGTCTTGACTAAAATGACCTCCTTTCTTCCAAGTCAAAAAATAGGCAGTGGCTAATTGAATCCATCTTCCTAAAAGACATCTTTCAAATTACAGGATCCTAAGCCAAATTTTTTCATAAAAGGATCAATTTCCATCCCAGTCAGCAAAGTTCCTATGCCATTCTAAGAATACTTCCTTTTTTTTAACCTGACAGGTAAATAGCCATAAAGCCTCATCTATCTGCAAAAAAGATGTGAGACATCCTGCACCAAACCAGAGCCCCAGCCCCACCCTCAATCTTGCAGCGTTCTGTCACTCATCATCAAAGCCTCTGGCCTTTGCCGACTGTCCCTCTGCAGAAATTTTGCTCAAATTAGAAATGCTACAATCTATAAAAATTCCATTTTCCAGCCTCCATTTCTTTCAATAGCTACTACAGTCCTTGCAAAGGACAGGACAACCACCTGGGAGAAATCCAGAAAATGCAGGCCAATTTTCACTTCAGTCAATAATAAGGTGATAGATAACCAGTCCCACAGGTGAAAGATTAGATACTGTTCTCAACTTACCACTTTCTCTTACACATCTCTCTGAAAAATTGCAAGGTATAGTCTTCAACTCAATTCTAATTAACTGAGTTATGCACTTAATGACTATCTACTGTAATTAGTTTTTTTTCTTCAAGGTTTACCAATCCCTTCTTCTAACCTAAATAACATCCCTAAACAGCTAAAAAGCATCATGACCATCCACAGTTAAAGGGGTGGGAATGTTGTCATTTGTGGTTTGGGACTCTAATAATTGTAACTTGAGATGAGGCCAAACACAAAGAATAGCAAAACCAGGTATCACTAGGGCCACATATAACCCAGTCTCAGCTCCAGCTGGATCGGGCTGCTAGATGGTATCAGCTTCCATACTGCTTCCCAGACATACAAAGGCAGAGCCCAAAATCCTGCATTACCTCCTCAAAATGGCCTCTCACCTTTCAAAAAAAAAATAGGTTTGGATGCAACTAATCTCTTTTGAGCTTCCCTCAACCAACTCTGGCTCCTACATTTTACTCTCTCATTTCATCTATTTTCTTTCCTAGTTTTCAGCCCAGTTTCAACTTTTGTAAGTACCTGATTCCTTGCTTTGGCTCAAATCAGCATCCTCTTCAGCCTTCTTCCTGAGTTTACCGACCTCAGGCTCCAGCTCTGCAGAATTACATTAAACTGGTCAAAATAGATTTGAACTGGTCAGAACTGATTTTTCCGTGTGAGAAAAGGTTTGAACTGGTCATGAGCAAGTTCTGACCACTTTAAACCCATTTGGACCAGTTTTACGTTGCTAGTGCAAGAACGAGCCACTGAAGGGATCAATTTGAATCAGGAATGAGATGAAGCAGCTTCAATCTGCTTCGAAGACCAGTGTGGGATACAAAAAGAACCTGATGCTAAGGACCATACCATTTGTGGTGGCGATGCTAGAGGGGGAATCAGAGAGGACCTAATACTTTGTGAGGCAGGATCAAACCACTGTAGACCCCGGGGGAGGAGCTAAAATAAACTGATGCTCAATGACGTAGGATCAAATTATTGGTGTAAGACAGAAGAGGAAAAGATGCTGATGCTCCCCAGACAGAATCAAACCACTGAGATCTATGGGGAGCAAAACAAGGAGGCTTTTCTATAAGGTGTCATCAAACCACTTCGGGGTAGGGATAGAAAGAAGAAAGGAAAGTAAGAACATAAAAGGCCTAGTAGTCTGTGAGACAGGATCAGACTACTGTGAAGTGGCAAAAAGGGGATGCAGTTCTAAGAGAGGATCAAACCACTGTGGAAGGGAGGGGAGCAAAAAAGAAGCTGAAATTTCCTGAAGCAAATTTAAATTCCTTTTAGTAAAGTAAAAAAGGATATGATATTCTGTAAAACAGAATCAGACTCTGTTTTTATAATAAATGAGGGGCATTTACATATATTATCTCTTTTGCTCTTTACTCTGCCGTGATGGTTGGGTGAGACCATCTTCACCAAAAGGCCCCTGCAGTAATTTGCAGCTGTCCCTGATGGTTTCTAGGCAACAGTATAGCTGCTGCCTAATGAACTCTGCCCTTTGACATTAACTCCTGGGCTTCTGGAAGGGAAAGAATATGCACAAATATGAAAAAGATGGGGAGCAAATTAAAACAGTATCTTCAAATGCTAGGTGGGGAAAAGTGGGAGACAACCACACAGACTTTCAAAAACTAAAAGAAGACAGCAGGTAGTTGGGAAAATGATGGTTATATAGAGGAAGAAAAACTCACAAAAGCGCAGTCCTGTAGACTTAGAAAACCTCAAATCCAAGCCCCCACAAAATCTTTGAGTCCTCTTATGATATCCTTAATCAGTGGTGCTTTAATATCTTCAGTGGAAAATGAGTAGGTTTAAATTCCTAGGGAATTTATTACATTTTCCTATAAAATTTTTTAAAAGATTTTATTTATTTATTTTACAGAGAGAGATCACAAGTAGGCAGAGAGGCAGGCAGAGAGAGAGGAGGAAGCAGGCTCCCCGCGGAGCAGAGAGCCCGATGCGGGACTCGATCCCAGGACCCTGAGATCATGACCTGAGCCAAAGGCAGCAGCTTAATCCACTGAGCCACCCAGGTGCAACCTCTTTTTTAAATTTTTAAGCCAAACTCCATCCCTCATAATATCCACCCAGTAGTCTAAATTCTGTCTTCCAGAGTGGAGGTTAGCAAACTAGGGCTTGCTAGCCATATCCATCCATCACCTATTTTCTGAAGAGTGTGAGCTAAGAATAGTTTTACATTTTTAAATGGTTGAAAAAATCAAAAGAAAAATATTTTGTGACATGTGAAAATTATATGAAATTCAAATATACCACAAATAAAGCTTTGTTGGAACACAGCCATGTTCATTTATTTACGTATTATCTATAGCTGCTTTCCTGCTACCATGGCAGAGTTGAGTAGCTGCATCTGAGACACTATGGTTCTCAGAACCTAAAATATGGCTTTTTACAGAATAAGCGTGCTGACTCCTGATCTACAGCAACAGAGAATCAGTTTTTTTTTTTTTTAGGACTCTGCTTAAGTAAGAATGTAATGATAATGTTAGATATGAAAGGGAATGAAGAGACCTCACAAAGAATCTCAAATTCTCAAACAGATGACAGGGACTGGTACCAAAGTCTTCTGAGACCACAAATAACTTTAAGCCACTTCTCATGGCCTTCAGGGGACAAGATGGAGATTTAGGCTATATGAAATTGCTGAGAGTCTCCAAAAAGAATGAGAGAACGTAAGGAAGAGAAGGTTCAGAATATGAAAGGCCTTGAACACCAAATACAGTTGCTTGGCCATCCTGAAAGCAACGGAAGAGCTAGTATTAGGTTTCAAGTTGGGAAACAGTTGAGCAGCAGAGTAACAGAAGAACTTGAGAAATGTGATTCATGCCTCCAGGTATCTAATACTCTTCCAGCTCTAGACAAGTTATAATGTCTGAGAAGACCACATCATTTTGGTGATGCGAACTCAGGTTCAGAACAATCTCAATACAGGTATCCTAGTGAACATAATCTGGTTGGAGACCAGGATTCTACAGTAAATCAAAATATATTTTGAGTCAGTTTCAAAGGATTTCTGCCTTAGGAGCATAAGAAAACTCTCATCACATCTTTATCTCATTCTTAGTCACTCTTCAGGACCCAGTTAATCCCATATCTCTCCTAGACCTCTTGCCCTCCTCTGAACTCCTTTAGCGCTTCTTTGTGCTACTCACACGAGCTTCACTCCACCCTGTCTAGTACTAAAAGTACCTCTTTGTGAAAATGGTTTGTTTCCCCAAAAAGACTTTGAGATCTCAGAAAAAAGGGAAACAAACTGATACTTCTCTGTGTTCCTGTGGTATATGGTTGGTTGGTAAGGATATTGATCCAGTCTTCTAGTGGTCCCTCAGTGTGTGGAGGCCCCCATTTAAGGGGGCTCAGGCACTTTGGGAGCTATGTCAGCTCTAGCCACACATACACCTTCCTAGATTGGAAGACCTGGGAAAAGATGAGGCCTAGTGATATATTACAGCCAATCCTGGGCTTCAATGACAATGCAAAGAGCAGTTAACTATCTCTGGCCCTGATACCACAAGTACCCCAGTCCCCATCATTCTTAGCTTCACAGGCTCAGGGAAGAATGTCCTGGTCAGGAAGACAAAGCCCACAGTTCTGGCTGCCAAGCATCCAGTCCTATTTTCCACAGCCTCTGTTGATCCTGGATCTAGACTTCAGGCTGGACTCAACAGATTCAAGACGAAAATAGGCCCTTGGCTGCGAAGGCTAGCTTTCCACAAAGTGCTCTTTCCCCCAACGGCCAAAGCAAATGTCGCCAGCTGGCCGGGGCTAAAAGCCAGCCGACCACTCCCGACCTCTGCTGGCCAGCCCCAAGGAGGCCCAGAGTCAACAGTGCATGGACAGGTCTGCTATTCTATTCCTTATACCTCTGACATCAGATTCCCTTCAGTGAATCTAAACAACCAAATAGAACTAAAGTCAGCTCTAGGAAAATGTCAAAGGTCCCTCATGGGCCTCAACTGCTAAGAGTTGGAAATTCGGCACAACCTTTACCTTTATTCTCCTCAGCTTCCTGTGTCCAAGCCCACAGGCCAACTTCTGGAGTCTCTGTTTAAATTGTTTTCCTATGCTCCCTCAGGGGAAAGGAAAGAAGAATACAAGAATGAACTATCAGTACCCACTATTCTTACTGGTTCACAGGCCAAGCTGAGATTCAAAACAGAGTTCAACCAATCATTTTTTCCTGAACTTAGTATCAAGCATCCCTTCATTATGATGGGGATGGGGCCAAGTCTCAGACACTGGCTGAAAGGAATATGAAGAGAGGTAGAGGAGAAAAGAGAAGGAAAAGGAGAGTAGGAGAGGCCAGGCAGAAACATGGGAAAGTATCTTTTTTTTAATCTAATACATAGAAGCCTCTTCTGAAAGAGTGATTTTTTACTAGAAATCACTAGAAGCTAGAAAAGTGCACTTCCTTTGAGAATGAAGTTTTCTTCTCCATACACATAGAAATTACTCTCCCCTCTCAAGCTAGGGTGATTTGGTCCTAATTTAGAAAAAACCTGAGACTAGAAGATATTACTACCAAAAAGGGAAGCATCTCTCCTCAGGGATATTCAACATCTGAATCAAACTAGTAGGTCAGCATCCTCTTTGGTAATAACAATCTAATAATAATAACAGATATTCTAATAACAATCACAGACATTTTATAATAATAATAAATACCATGTATTTAGCACCAATTGTTTGCCTGGCAGTGTTCTATTCCCAAACTGTGCACCAAGGCACACCAGGGTGCCATAGCCAACTCACAGAGCTATTATATTTAACTTTTTTTGAGGGAAACACAGTGACATCTTTTGGCCAGAGCATGAACTACTACTATTATGTGTATAACAGAAGGGTTAAATACTTCTTTTGGCTTGGGGATGCTGTGAAGACAGTTACTAACACAGGAAAGGCACAATGAACCAAGAAACTTGGGGAACTTCTGCTATATACATTACATGGATTATCTCATGCAAGCCTCAAACCTTAAGAGATAGGTATTAATATTATTTCCATCTTATAGATAAAGAAACCAAGGCTCCAAGAGATGAAATAATTTGTCCAAGGCTCCCAGCTAAGTGATGGTAAAGCAGCGTTGAGAACCTAGATGTGGCAGACTTCAGAGAGTTCTCATAAACTATTTGCAACACTTCCCTCTCATAATTAACTTTGTCCACTACTCTCATTGCATATGCAGGCTATGAAGAATGCCTTGATAGAACAAGTGACCTTTGTGTTATAGAAATAGTGTTACTATTCTGAGTCCAGAATGTGACCTATAAATCAAGACACATAAAAGACATAGGAAAAGGGACATCATTTATTTATTTTTTAAGATTTTTCTTTTTTTGAGAGAGAGAAAAAGAACGTGCATGCACATGTGTGCACGGACAAGCAGGAGAGAGGGGCAGAGGGAGAGAGAGAGCAAATCTTAAGCAGGCTCCACATTCAGAGCAGAGCCCAATGCAGGGCCCACTTTCATGACCCTGAGATCACAATCTGAGCTGAAATCAAGAGTCAGATGCTCAACCGACTGAACACCCTCATGGGACATCATTTAAAAAGCAAGAATTAAACTAAAAAGAAACAAAACCTGAAAACAGGACTGCCCTTAAGCTATTTGAATGGTTCAACTGCTTTTAACTAATGTTTGGGAGACCCCCCATGCTAACTATAATCTTACCCTAAATTTTACCTGTCCTGAACCACTAAGGTTCACTTTCGTGTTACAGTGTGAGAAACAATGCTCACTACCTCACTGAATATAAAAGAAGCATCAGCCCTTGTTACCATTGGTTTCCCTTTTGTAACCATAAAGCAAACCAGGATGAGGACAAAGCCAACATATAGAAGAGGGCAGAGTCAAGAGAATCATAAAGAAATGAAGCAAAGTCATAACTAAACCATAATTAAAGCCTCTCCTACCTCTATATTTTCCGTAACATGAGTCAATAAGTCCCTGATCTGTTTCAGCCAGTTTGAGTTGGGTTTTCTGTATTTTGTAACCAAAATCATCCTGAGTCATAATTACTCTCCTAAAACATCTAATATAATGCTAGTACATTCATCCATAAGAACTCGGTCCAATGTCAGTTACTCAATGAAGCTTGTTCTGAACCTCCAAACAGAATTTATTGTTCTTTCCTTTGTGAACTCATAGCTCACTATACAGAACTTTACTGTATAACGTATCACCTTGGATCATATATTTACAGTTACTTCTTTATCTATTGTCTCTTCCACTGTAAGATGAACCTGTGGTGCCATATAAAATGCCAAGTACATGGAAGACACTCCATAGGCATGTTTTTTTGTTTTGTTTTTTTTTAATATTATTTATTTATTTATTCGACAGAGAGAGAGATCACAGTAAGCAGGCAAAGAGAGAGGGGGCAAGAAGCAGGCTCTCTGCTGAACAGAGAGCCCGATGTGGGGCTCGATCCCAGGAGCCTGAGATCATGACCTGAGCCAAAGTCAGAGGCTTAACCCACTGAGCCACACAGGCGCCCTCCATAGGCATGCTTTTTCTGAACCAAAATGAAATATTAAGCATTCAATCAATGCTAATTCAATTATCCTTCCTCTGGTAAGCAGAATGATGCCTGCTGGCCCTATTCTTATTGTAAACTCTGAGGACTCATGAAACTGATCCACACCAGTCCTGGGCACATGCAGAACAACTACAAATGGCAATATTCAGTCTGATGTCCCAGTACCCAACACCTTGCACCAAACCCGACAGAAGTTAATCAAGAGGTTGCTGGGACAAGCCATGGGCCCACTGAACCCAGCCCAGACATTAGTAGCACAATAATGGCCACACGAATGCAACCAACTTTTCAAGCAGGGCAGCACAAAGGCATTTTCAGAAAGGCCTCAAAAATATACTCATTTAGGGCGCCTGGGTGGTTCAGTGGTTTAAGCCGCTGCCTTAGGCTCAGGTCATGATCTCAGGGTCCTGGGATCGAGTCCCGCATCCGGCTCTCTGCTTGGCAGGGAGCCTGCTTCCCTCTCACTCTCTCTGCCTGCCTCTCTGCCTACTTGTGATCTCTCTCTGTCAAATAAATAAATAAAAGTCTTTAAAAAAATAAATACTCATTTAATTCTCTCTTCGCTGTCCCATCTCCAAGCCTGCAATTCTACAGAAGAAGTTAATTGTGTTGACTGGGGGCTTTGGCTTTTTTCAAGTGCCAATTCCTCCCTGTACAGTAGTTCACCCTTTTCTGAACTCCCAGAGCGTTTTACACATTTTTTGAATATGACTTCACTTATTAGCTTGTGATTACCTATATGTATATGTCTGTTTTTCCCACTAGACTGTGAACTCCTTGAGGGTAAGAACTGTGTTTTCTTAGTCTGCACCCCATGGACCTAGCATAGTGTCTAAAACAGAATAGGTGCTCATAAAGTATTGGTTGAAATGAATTATTATTATTGTTATTCTCTCAAAAGAATGGGTTAGATTAATGGGTTAGATTTGATGCCATTTTGATCCTTGATACCTCCTTGTACAGGAAAAGTTTAGGAATTGGAGATGGTGACAGAAGACAAGGATTGGAGTCTGGCGTGACCAATTACTAGCCCTATATCCTTATATCCTATATTCCTATATCCTTGCTCAAGTCCTGTAACCTCTTCTGAACCATAGTTTTTTTTTTTACCCTCACAATTAGGGCAAGCTTAAACATGCCTTACAAGGTTATAGTAAAGAAAAAAAATACTATCTGAGGCAGCACTTTGCAAATGTGATATCTTATGAAAAAGTTGAGTTTTTATATAATTAAATTAAAGGAGGATATTTTTCATAATTATTTTTGCCTGGAGACAGATGGGAGTTCCTTCAGAGTGATTCAGAGATTTCCACTATGTGTTCTGGATGTGTCCTGAGTTGCCTTTCATGGTTATAAGCCTCTTCTCCCCACTCCCCATTAGATAATAAACAGCTTTCTTCCTTCTTTAGGCATCCTTCTTCCATGGTGTTCAAGGCTGGCAAATGGCAGTGGAGACAACCAAGATCTGGCTCTTAGAATCAGTATTAGAATGATATTCTTGCAGATGAGAGGCCTTCCACTTTTTACCACACTTTAGTTAATATTAACACTAATCTATGTCTCCTGAGCACCTGCGGGCTGGATGGTGAGAGAAGCCATCTAACAGGGATGGTGAAGGGGGTAATGTCTTCTCTGGATGCCAAACCAAAGCCTGCCAAATTGAGCTACATACTGCTCCTCAGACATGCCTTGTGATTTTTTGTATCTTTGTTCCTGTGCTACAGAGGTCTGAAATGGACTACTTCCACCCCTTTCTCAATGTCAAGTGATAACTATCCTTCAAGGCCTGGCTCAAATCCTATCTTGACGAATCTTTTCCCATATATGACCTCCTCCCATCACCTGCAAATTCTTTCTCCTTCTGATATCTCTCCAAAGCACCTATATTCTGACACTTATAACTTTCCTATGATCTTTCTCAGTCAGTATCCAATTTACCCTCTCCTCCTAGGCACTGCATTCATCATCTTTTGCCTGTGATATTACAGTTGTACATACAGTCTCCTTGTCACTGGTTTTTCCTTCAGTCTATATTCTACTACCAAAAGCAGCTTTCTGAAATACAGACCACTTCTCTAATCTAAAACCCTTTTTTTCTGATTTAAAATTTCTGATTGCAAATTTAATAATATAATATAACATAATAGCTATTAAATATGGATCCATGAACTCATTATATGAGAATCATGGCAGGAGGTATTGGAGGGATAGTAGATTGTTAAAAGCTTAGACTCCCAATGGGATTCTGTTTCCTGAACGTCTGTAACTTTAAAGGCATTGAAGTCAGCCAAGGATGGCAAATATGTTTCATCTCATAAATCAATTCAAATTGACTGCAAGTGGCCATTGGAATACTGTGTTCAGAAGGATTCTAAGCCTTATCCAGGATTTCTGGGAAAGAATATTACATCTGGTTAAAGCTTTCTGCCATGGGCATGGGAGTAGCTGATAGTGATGACCATGCCAGACACTTACCATACTTGCTGTAGACACACAGAGCAACAAGCCAAGCAATGCCCACCTTTGTGTAATGTTCCATTTGTCTAGAATGTGTCCCCTTACCCATATCTCCCATTTCTGATTCCCTAGAAAAATAATCATTGTCTGAGTTCAATTCAAATATCACCTTGTCTGGGAGACTTTGGATGATTCACTTTTACATCATTACTTCTCTCATCTGGGTTTTCATTATAATTTGTTCATAAGCAGAACTTACCATGTTTGGCACCTCAAATCCCCCTTTTTAATGAAGAAGAATATAAATTAATTTTTTCAATATTGAATTATTTTGTAAACCTCTGTGCATATCTATCTGACCTATTAGACTTTGGTCTACTACAGGTAAAGGACTGTAGATTATTTATCTTTTTATTCCAAACCCCTGGTTCAGTACCTGGTACCCACAGCGTACTCAATAAACATGTTTGAAACTAATGCAGATTCTATTTGGGAGGAGTGAAAAGAAGAGGAAGCAAGAGACCTGGCTTCAAATAGCATCAAACTCATCATCCTTCCCTGAAGAGCATAGGGTTGGGCCCATGGGTGCAAGTAAACACTTCCAAATGAAGGAAGATAAAGCACTGACAAGAAGGCAACATGAAATAGGTGCAAAGATGTCTCCTTTTCTCCATAATGCTTTCTTGGACTAATTTGGCCCCCAGTGGTCTCCTGCTGTTCTCTACAGTGCTTATTGTCATATCTCACAAATTGGTATCTGCTTGTCTCAGGTGAGTCTTGCCTTTACTACTAGACTACTCCTAGAAAGCAGGAATCAGGGCTGAATATTTTCATATCTCCAGTACAAGTCTAGGCACATGTTACACATTCAAGAAGGGCTTGTTACTTGATTTATTGAATGACTATTATTTGTGGATTAATAGGTCAGGTATTTATGTAATGCTTGGCCCAGTGTTTATTGTTCTCCAAAACCAGAGCAGTAAATGTTCAGAGAAACTCCTGTTCATGTAAAAATAAAATTCTTCTACCTCCACATTAATCTGCCCAGAGCTTGCTTCTACATACTGACAATGCCTTGCCTTTGCCCTGTAGCTGGAGAATAAAACTAACTTGTGTGCCTAGCATGGTATATAGTAGGAAAAGTTGTAGATCTAGGCTTAGCTGTCTTGAACTCTTCTTCAGACTCTGACAAGTTGCTATGTGGTCTTGGGCAAGATTCTTCCCCTCAGTCTTATCATCTATTAAGTGAGAGAGTTAGACAAGCAGGTCTCTAAATGCCTTTTCTATAAACCATTAGAGACTCTTAATGTCACAAAACAAATGGAGGGTGGCGGGGGAGGTAAGGATAGGGTGGTGGGGTTATGGACATTGGGGAGGGTATGTGATATGGTGAGTGCTGTGAAGTGTGTAAACCTGGCAATTCACGGACCTGTACCCCTGGGGCTAATAATACATTATATGTTTATAAAATATTTTTAAATTATTTTAAAAATGCCTTTTCTGCTCTAACTTCCATTGTTCTATTAAGACAACTGTGTTTACAATGAGGAACATGAATGAGGGAATTGAAAATATCTACCCTTAGGCCTTTTAGGTTTTATTTATTCCTTAATCCAAAAAAGTTTTGGGGGTGCCTGGGTGGCTCAGTCAGTTAAACCTCTGCCCTTGGCTCATGTCATGATCCCTGGAGTCCCAGGGTTGATCCCCCCACATCAGGCTCCCTGCTCAGTGGGCAGTCTGCTTCTCCTTCTCCCTCTGCCCCTCCCCCGATCCTTCTCTCTCTCTCTCTCTGTCTCTCTCAAATAAATAAATGACATCCTTAAAAAAATCCCAGCAGAATTTTTTAAAAAAATTACTATGTGCCAAGCGCTGTTCCAGAGACTGAAAATACAGCATTGGACAGAACAAAAATCGTTGTTCTCAAGCAACTAATATCCTAGTGTGGAGAGATAGATCATTATCAAGTAAGTAAAATCATAATATGTCGATGAATGCAATAAAAAATAAAGCAGAGCAAGAAGGAGAGTGCAAGTGTATATCATTAATAGTTCACATAGTATAATGAAGAAAGGACTCTTTTATAAAATAACATTTGTTTAGAGACATGAAGGAAGTGAAGGAGCCAACCATGTACCTGGGGAAAGATAATTCCAGACATAAGGAACAGAAAATACAGAACAGAAAAATACATTTTTCCCTGAGGGAAAAAATGTACTGGGTGCATGCAAAGGACTGCAAGGCAGCTCATGTGGCTGAAGCAGAGCAAGCAAAGGAAGAATAATAGGAGAGGAAGTCAGAGAGGTGACAGGCAGTTATGAAGAGCATGGAAGGACCTTGTTGGCCATTGTAAAGACTTTGGGTTTTACTCTGAGAGTAGACTATACGGAAGGTAGTAAAGGTTGAAGCAAGGACAAGTCAGAAGTCTTTGTTATAAGTGATAATGGCTTGTTTCAGGAACATAAACACATGAAATAATCAGAGACTTAAACAAGAATAATAAAATGACTACACAGAAATGAATAGAGTTTAAGTTTTATGGTGGATGGGCAGTGGAAGAACAGTGGAGAATGGAATTACTATAGAGGAGGTAAAGTTCAAGCTTGGTCTTAAAAGATGAGAAGGTAGAATCTATCAAATAATAAGAATGTAAGCACTATTAACCCCACAGACTTCATATGAAACCCAGCTGAAAGCCTTGACTGAAGAGATGTAAAATGAGATTTATCCTACAGAGGTAAGGAATTATTAACCCCGTTCCTTGACCTGAATCTCCCCTACTTCTCATGAATAACCAGAGAAAGGGGACTGGTATCTAATTTCATGCAGCCAGGAATATACAAATTACACTAAGAAATTGACTATCAACTCAAAAGATATGCATATATAGTAGTCTTTATTAGTTGCCCTATTCCCATTGGTAGGGAATTCCTGTCTTGTTAATTAAAGCCCATCAATTCTACAGCATTTGAGTCTGATATCCAAGGCTGTACTAGTGGAAAATATTATCAATAGTCAAGGCTGGCCCAGCTGGAAAGGTCCAGTGTTTGATAACCAACACCACAGAAGCTGCTCCAACCCCCAAGCCTGAGGATTCCTCTTTCTTTTTCTGTGTAATCACTGAGAGAAAACTGTCAATGCCATACACTACATACAGCTCTTTCCCTTTGTTCCTTCCTCATCCCTATAATACCCACATTACCCAGGAAATCTTCACAAATTTTTGAATAAGCTGTAAGAAGGGGTGAGCAAAGGTTTCCAGTGATGTTGCCAGGCAAACAGAGTCACAGAGTATCTGACCTAGCAGGTACCATCTAGTCTAGTGATTGACTCTGCTGAAGCAGAAAGATGACCAATAACCCTGACTTTTTATATCCACTCCATCTCCACTTCAGTGAGCCCTGACAGGGCTCTCCACACCCATGGTATAACATAGCACAGAGTGTAAAAGGCACTCATCTACCCAACCACATATATTTATCATAGGTTGTACTAGGGCCCAGAGAGAGGAAAAATGTCCAGTCACAAACTGAGTTCACAGCAAAGGTAGCCTAAACCCAGGTTTCCTAACTCTCTGCCCCAGGCCCTTTCTGCTATAATGAAGCT
Source organism: Meles meles (assembly GCF_922984935.1). NCBI lineage: Eukaryota > Metazoa > Chordata > Mammalia > Carnivora > Mustelidae > Meles > Meles meles. The sequence goes on from NC_060087.1 coordinate 64,418,562, forward strand.
GACTTGTTTCATCTAGTTTTGCACATTCACTTTTCTCAGATGACCATCATTTGCACCTATGAGTCCTAGATTTACCCACAATTCAAAGACATCAATTGGACTCTCCCATCATATTTCAACTTGGATACTTTTTAAGGAATGTTTCCATGCTGGGAAACCTCATCTGAGATAGAAAGGCACTCTATCTTTCTATATGAATCACTATTTTTCCAGACTCAAATCCCTGGAGTTTTTTCTGCCTCTCCCTTATCCTTTATCCCCTCAATTTTTCCTGTTTTTATCATGTCATTCTGATTCTCAACCTTTATCTAAAATTATAGTCCTTATACACATAACCTATCCCCCCATCCTTGTTTTACTTTTCTCCTTGGCATTTAATATGGTCTAATATACTATATATTTTACTTACTTAATCATATTTGTCTATTGCTCCTTCAAACGGATAAATAAATGAATGCATGCATTGAATATAGATCATTTAGCAGTGTGTTTGACACACAGCATATGCCAAGCCCCTTCCTCCAATACTAAGGTCCTATGACTAATAAACATATCTTAAATATTCACTGAAAATGGTGGTCTGAAGGTTAAATGACCATCTCTATATTAAAATATGTTGTTTTATGGGCACCTGGGTGCCTTAGTTGGTTAAGCAACTGCCTTCAGCTCAGGTCAAGATCCCGGAGTCCTGGAATCGAGTCCCACATCAGGATCCCAGCTCCGTGGGGAGTCTGCTTCTCCCTCTGACCTTCTTCCATCTCATGTTCTCTCTGTCTATCTCTCTCTCCCTCTCAAATAAACAAAAAAAATCTCTTTAAAAAGTAAAATAGGGGCACCTGGGTGGCTCAGTGGGTTAAAGCCTCTGCCTTCAGCTCAGGTCATGATCCCAGGGTCCTGGGATCAAGCCCCGCATCAGGCTTTCTGCTCAGCACCTGCTTCCCTTCCTCTCTCTCTGCCTGCCTGTCTGTCTACTTGTGATCTCTGTCAAATAAAATAAATAAAAATCTAAAAAAAATAAATAATAAAATATGCTGTTTCCAAGTAGAAAGAACACTGTATTGCAGGGTGGATTACCTGAGATCCATCATTCATTTATTCTTACCTTCATTCATTCAATTAATCAAGAAATATCTATAAGCATCCATTATGTGCCATGCCATCTGCTACATGCTAGGGACATAATAGAGAGTTAAAATTGGCATAGTTATTGATCTTATGACACTCAAAATCTACCAAGAGAGACAAACAAGAAAACGGATAATTATAATATAACATAATAACAGCTATATTAACAAGCAGGTCTGGGGTGTTATGGGAATTCAGAGAAGAAGCATTTAACCCATCCTGAGTATGGAGGTGAGGTGAGGGTTCCTAAAGAAGGCAATATCAGAGGTAGGGCTTGAAAAATAAGCAGGAGTTTACCAAGTGAAGAGGAGTGGGGTAATTGAGTATGGCAGGCAGAGAAAATAACATGTGCACAGACTGGAAGCAGATCTTCAAAGACCTGAAAATTTTCAAAGTTATTGAAGAATAGAATGCAAGGAAGGAATGGGAAGAGAGAGAGATAGCAGACTCTAAGTGATAGAGGCCATATGGCATTATGTAAGCCAGATTCAAGAGCTTGTTTTTTATCCTAAGAGCAATTAGAAGGGGTTTTATACAAGAGATTGTCATGATCAGCTTAATACACTAGAAAGATCACTCTGACTGCTATCTGGAAAATGGACTAGAGGGCTTGGGCTACAGTGGTGACAGTGACAATGGGGAGAAAATGGACTTATTGAAGATGAGGTAAAGAAGAAAATCATCCAGAATTAGCAGTTGACAGGAAATAGAAATAAAGGAGTCCAAAATGCTACCCAAGGTTTTTCCACGCTCAGCTTGGCACTATCACTTAATAACTAGAGGCCCTTGTGGCTATGACTTCAGTCTGCAAGTCTCAGTTTCTTTGTGTATCAGATGAATAGAATAACTCCTGGTGTACTTGCTTCTACCTTATTAAGGAGACTCAAATGAAATAATGGTCATGAATACTCTTTCCAGGCTACAAAGAGCTATGAAACAGGAGGCCTGGGGATGGCTTATGGGTTTAGGCTCTCTGCAAATGCAGGTATATGATCAACAAGTAATAAAATTCCTAGTCCAATTACTTTACCAGATTTTCTTTCTTTTTTTTTTTTTTTGTTTTGTTTTATTTAAAATGCCTCATTCAACAGTCTTTGTTTTTTTTTGTTTTTTTTTTAAAAAAAGGCATCTTACTCTACTCTCAGGAGGATATGAGCCCTGAGGTCTCACAGAATTGTTGGGCTGCTGCCAAAGCAACCATACTGTTATCCAAGCCTTCTCATGAGCAGTGCACTGTTGTTCATCTGGCTAGTGGCTACCACATTGGACAGCATATGTCTAGATCTCAAGAGGACAGTAAGTCAGAGATAGGAGTGTCAGCACAGGTAGGACCAAAGCGACATCTGATGCCAGGGCAGAGGCTGTTTGTTCTCTGTATCCTCTGATACCCCTTCCAGGTAGGCAGCCCAAGTACAACTCTGGTCCAAAGGGAAAAAGAGGCTTGGAGATACCAAAGCTGGGCCAAGGTTCTGATAGTCCAGGCAGCCAATGAAGGCAGTTTCTAGATAGGATTAGCACAGTCCAATGCATAATGGTAAGAGGCAATAAAATTTGTCTTTGGCCCTCTCCTCCTTCCTGGCACCTATGTGTCACCCCTGATTCCAACATCTTATTTCCCGCTATCATAGGACTTTGCTTCCAGCTGGCTGTCAACATCTCCTTGAGAATATTTTAGGGTATATCCCCTTGTTTATTAGGTTGTGCTTCTGCTTATACCACCATTATTCCTTTTGCCCCATGACTCTCTAAATCCTTGGAGACTTTCCCATACCCTGACATCTTACCAACATCATAAGGCAAGAGGAAAGGAAATAAGAGCAATTAGTTTAGTTCCTTCCATCTGAGGGAGGTAAGAATAAAGTCTTACCATCCCTTTATTTCTCCCAGAACATTCAAAAATGTCCCCTACACCATGTTCTTACTCCATATATGTGAGCAGCAGGTATTAGTAGCTCCACTTTAAATGGAAGAAGTTGAGACAAAGAGATGATGACTGACTTGCTTAAAGCCACAATGCAAGCTGATGACAGAGCTAGGACATAAACCCAGGACTCCCGCCTCCCAGCCAATTAGATTCTCTATCCAGGGGAATGTGCTTCTTCATCAGGAGACGAATTCTTCCTGTTGGAAGCCAGTCAAAGAAATGTAACCAGCTGCAAGCAGGGATCCACCCAGCAGAGACCTGTTCCATGAACCCTTCTACCTCACCCCTAACCCCAACCCAAGAGACCCAACTTCAGGCTTGAAAAATGCAAGCACTGGCCAGGCTGGGGGTGGGAGCATACATAACCCTGGCCCCCTCCTTCTCTTCCCCTCCAGATCCCTGGAGCTTGAGCCTTGGAAAAGCCACACATTACAGGGAGGGGGCCGCCCCATGACAGCTGCAAGCAGGTTATTCCAGAGAACACTGAGATGGCAGGAATATTTTCCAGTTGAAATCAACCCAATTCCCTTTGCGTTTGAGTCTCGGGAACATTCATGATGAAAATCTAGACAGCATGACATTGTATGAACTCTGAAAGCTGGGCTAATACTACTCTGGTTGGTGTTGCCTTTGGCTCACACTGAAGACCCAGCAGAGTCCTGGAAAGGTTTGGCCAAAGCAGCTTCAGCTAAAGACCCTATGCCATCCATATTTTTAAAGGCTGTCTATGTGTAGTGGTGACCTGGCCTCTCAATGATTGACTTTTTGTACTGTCCAAGGAAGATCTGGAGTTGTGAGCCTCACCACTTGAGATAGCCCAGGGAAGGAGAGTCCTGAGGTTGCAACTTTATTCCAGCTGCCAGGGCAAGAAAGAGAGTGGCAAAAAGAAAACATGGTGAATTTCAGGTAAAAGTGACATAACTGTCATGCAGAGTGTAACTGGCATCAGACAGGCAGCAGGGCTATGAGCATGCAGAGCTAAGGATTTTCCTACCAAGGTCTGTCAGTACATTTAAGGGAGCAAAATGGTACTGAGGGAGGGGCTCTGGGCTAGAAATGAGAAAAACTTGGTTTCCTGGTCTTCTTGTTTCTTTCTCTGCCCCAGCCTGGGCCTTGTCTGAGATCTAAGAGGGTTTTTAGTACACTGGTAAAAATGACCACCAGAACCCCAACAATGCAAGTGAAAGCATGGAATATTGCTTAGAAGGCAGAATAAGTAAGCTGTACCACACACTGGCGGAATGACAAGTTAGTTTCCCCACTCCAGTCTTTAGTTTCACCCCATTAAATTATAATAAGCCTGCCCATCACAAGGCTCTAATGAGAACAAAATGAGATAATGGATATGAATGAGCTTTAGAAGCTGCAAACTATGAAGCTTGTAGCCAGGATCTCCGGAAGGGACTGGGTGATGCAACTAGCATAGTAACATGTATATGTAACTTTCCTGAGCCTGGGGCTTTGTGAAAAGAATGAAAGGAACAGTGAAATTCCCCCTAAACTCTAGGCCCCTGGCTCATAATACATAGAAATCTGAGTGCAAAATGAAACCAGAGAGCAGCACTGAGTTTTAGCAAGGACTTGTCTGAGTGTAATCCAGGGAGGAGATCATCACAGATTTGTGTTCCAGGACCAGGAAGCCTCCACCTTCCAAATATCCCTATCTCTAGTGGTTGAAATCCTAGGAAAAGAAACTATGGTTTTTCACTTATATTGTTTCTGCTGTTAAAAATAGAAATGTACTCACGCCAGGAAGAGTGGGAAGGTCTATGGCAATTCCAGCCTACATTTGGGGCTACTTCTTAGTTGCTTTGCTCCCTTCAAGTTCTCTCCCACTCCAATCTACCAGGTATGCTGCACTAAAGCATTTGAGTAACATTCCTAAATTGTGAATGATGTCATACCACAGTTCCAGAACATCTAACGTTTTCCCATTACCTACAGGAGAAAATTCAAAAGATTCAGCCTGGAATTCCAAGTTCTCTACAGCTGTGTCCTACCTTCCTTCCTTGCTTGAGCTGTACCTCAAAAACATGCCTTTTAAACTTTATTTGGGTCAAACTTCCCCATTTCAAAAGCGTTTGAGCAAATAGAGATTACAAAGGAAACACACCAGACTAGAATTCAGGAGCACTGGTTTCCAGTCCCATTAACTTTCTGAATGACCTTGGAAAAGTCATTTATTTAACCAGAATGTAAGGAATTTTGAGATCACTTGAAAGTGTGTTAAAATAAATTTGTTACTAAAGGATAAATGTTTGTTAATGACTTAATTTTTATATTCTAGAACAGAGTCTGAGTCCTCCATATACTGTGATTCATATTCACTTTTTTTTCCAATACGTTTTCCAGAATGGGAAGGAAATGACTACTGTTACAGCCAACACCCAGGAAATCACCCAGAACCCTGGATAAATATAAGGATCTTTCTAGTTTTAGTGCTTATAACAAGCTGAAGTCATATGTGTTTATTTTTAATTTGTGCCTCTCCTTCACATTCATATTTCATAATATCTTCCCACCTTCCTGGAAAGTGTTTAAATCCTCTCCCTCCTTTAAGACCTTACTACCACTAATACCAGGAGTTCTTTCCAATGTCACAACCCACCATCCCACAGTGAGCTCACACACACACACACACACACACACATCAGTCTTTAATACTGGCTATGCCTGTTCTCTGGATCTTCAAAATAGTTGTCCTGTGATTTCTTCTCTGTCAACCATCTAGAACAGATTGCCTTACCTAACTTACCTACTCTCAGAGTATATAAGCTTCTGAGGTCATATCTCTGTCTTACAGGCCTTGGGAGAAACTCCGTAGGGGTGGGGTAGCAAATTCCTGGCTTAGGTAATGAACTGACTGCCAAAGTATGGCTTAAAGTCAACAGGAACATCATCATTATCATCACCATTATCATTGTCATCATCATCATCCCTGAAATGTGTAAGGCACAGTTTAAAATCTATTTTTACATCCATTATTGCATATAATCAGAGAATCAAAGTTGGAAAGGCCTCAGACTACTCTAGTTCATGCCTGTAAGTCTTGTTAAAACACACATTTCTAGGCCCCAATTCCAGAGCTTCTGATTCACTAGGTCTGAGACAAGGCTTAAAAAATGGAATTTTAGGTTTACCTATCCTGGTGGTGGATATTAAGGAGGGCATGTATTGCATGGAGCACTGGGTGTAGTGCATAAACAATGAATCTTGGAACACTGAAAAAATAAAATAAAATTTTAAAAAATAGAATTTCAAAAAATTCCCAGGTGATATTCTTGTTCTGGTCTGGTGATAACCACTGATCTGATCCAATGCTACCACTTTACATATGAGAGCAGAAGAGACTTGTCCGAGTTTACCTCACAAGTCAGTGAACAATCTGTGGCTCCTGAATCCTAAGTCATAACTCTTTCTTTACCACCACAGCTACACCTCCTCCCCTTCTTCTCTCCTTCCCAAGGGTGCAGTGAAGATGAATTAAATGCTGTCTGGAAAAGCCCTTTGGATGCTGCAAATCTAAGATTCTCATAACCAGGTGGCAGTGTTATTGCTCTGCAGAGACATCTGATCACAATTAGGCCACTCCTCCTCTTTGCCTGGACTCATGTTTGAAATATCCCCTTTGCCCCCCCCCCAGCTGTGTCTGTAACAAATAGCTCCACTTTTTTTTTGGTCCAGAGCACCTTGGGCCACTGTTAATAGCTGTGCCTTCTCTGAGGCTGTGTGCACATGGAATGGCCGAGCTCAGCCAAGGGGACTGTGGCAGAGGGGAGCTGGTTTGCTTCCAGCAGCGTTCCAAATGCACCTAAGGCTTACATTCTACCTGTGACTTGTACCATCTATCACCCTCCCAAAGCCCAGCCAAGAGCAGTCTGGAAATTGCAGGCTGTACACAGGTCCTGAGGTGGTGGGGTGGCAGGGGGTGGGAGCAGGAGCAGAGGAGAAAGAGGAGGAAGGAAGAGGATGGAGGGACAAGGAGGGGGAGGGAGAAGAAAATGAGAAGGCAGAGACAATAGTGGCCCACAAAGCCCAAAATATTCACTACATGACCCTTTTCAGAAAAATTTTGCTGACCTCTGAACTTCATATGATACCAAGGGAACCCTCAAACTGCAGAATGTCAGAATTGAAAGGGCCTTGCAAGTTCAGTTAGTTGAGGATCAGACTGCATTCCTGGGTGTTCTGGGGTTCTAGAGGTAGCTCAAGATATGCCTCTAAGGTGATCAGAGCTTCTAGCCCCTATTCAACCTGATTTTTCAACTAGAGAAGCTACACTGATATCATTTTTCATTTTCTTTGAGAAAAAGAGTGTGAGCAGGGGTGCAAAGGTGGTATCAGAGGGAGAAAGAGAATCTCAAGCAGATTCAATGCTGATCACAGAGCCCAAGGTGGGACTGAATGTCAAAACCCTAAGATCATGACCTGAGCCAAAATCAAGAGATGGATGCTTAACCAACTGAGCCACCCAGGTTCCCCTACACTGATTTCATTTTTTTTAATATTTAGTGGAATTTTTATTTTTATTTATTTTTTTAATTTATTTTCAACATAACAGTATTCATTGTTTTTGGATCACACCCAGTGCCCCATGCAATACCTGCCCTCCCTATTACCCACCACCTGGTTCCCCAACCTCCTACCCCCCTGCCCCTTCAAAACCCTCAGATTGTTTTTCAGAGTCCATAGTCTCTCATGGTTCATCTCCCCTTCCAGTTTCCCTCAACTCCCTTCTCCTCTCCATCTCCCCATGTCCTCCATGTTATTTGTTATGCACCACAAATAAGTGAAACCATATGATACTTGACTCTCTCTGCTTGACTTATTTCACTCAGCATAATCTCTTCCAGTCCCGTCCATGTTGCTACAAAAGTTGGGTATTCGTCCTTTCTGATGGAGGCATAATACTCCGTCGTGTATATGGACCACATCTTCCTTATCCATTCGTCCGTTGAAGGGCATCTTGGTTCTTTCCACAGTATGGCGATCATGGCCATTGTTGCTATAAACATTGGAGTACAGATGGCCCTTCTTTTCACTACATCTGTATCTGTGGGGTAAATACCCAGCAGTGCAATTGCAGGGTCATAGGGAAGCTCTATTTTTAATTTCTTCAGGAATCTCCACACTGTTCTCCAAAGTGGCTGCACTAACTTGCATTCCCACCAACAGTGTAAGAGGGTTCCCCTTTCGCCACATCTTCTCCAACACACATTGTTTCCTGTCTTGCTAATTTTGGCCATTCTAACTGGTGTAAGGTGGTATCTCAATGTGGTTTTAATTTGAATCTCCCTGATGGCTAGTGATGATGAACATTTTTTCATGTGTCTGAGAGCCATTTGTATGTCTTCATTGGAGAAGTGTCTGTTCATATCTTCTGCCCATTTTCTGATATGATTATCTGTTTTGTGTGTGTTGAGTTTGAGGAGTTCTTTATAGATCCTGGATATCAACCTTTTGTCTGTACTGTCATTTGCGAATATCTTCTCCCATTCCGTGGGTTGCCTTTTTGTTTTGTTGACTGTTTCCTTTGCTGTGCAGAAGCTTTTGATCTTGACGAAGTCCCAAAAGTTCATTTTCGCTTTTGTTTCCTTTGCCTTTGGAGACATATCTTGAAAGAAGTTGCTATGGCTGATATCGAAGAGGTTACTACCTATGTTCTCCTCTAGGACTCTGATGGATTCCTGTCACACATTGAGGTCTTCTATCCATTTCGAGTTTATCTTTGTGTACGGTGTAAGAGAATGGTCGAGTTTCATTCTTCTACATATCGCTGTCCAGTTTTCCCAGCACCATTTATTGAAGAGACTGTCTTTTTTCCATTGTATGTTTTTTCCTGTTTTGTCGAAGATTATTTCACCATAGAGTTGAGGGTCCATATCTGGGCTCTCTACCCTGTTCCACTGGTCTATGTGTCTGTTTTTATGCCAGTACCATGCTGTCTTGGTGATCACAGCTTTGTAGTAAAGCTTGAAGTCTGGTAACACGATGCTGCCAGTTTTGTTTTTCTTTTTCAACATTTCCATAGCAATTCGGGGTCTCTTCTGATTCCATACAAATTTTAGGATGATTTGCTCCAGCTCTTTGAAAAATACTGGTGGAATTTTGATCGGAATGACATTAAAAGTATAGATTGCTCTAGACAGTATAGACATTTTAACAATATTTATTCTTCTGATCCAAGAGCATGGAACGGTCTTCCATCTTTTTGTGTCTTCTTCAGCTTCTTTCATGAGTGTTCTCTAGTTCCTGGAGTACAGATCCTTTACCTCTTTGGTTAGGTTTATTCCCAGGTATCTTGGTGCTATAGTAAATGGAATCAATTCTCTAATTTCCCTTTCTGTATTTTCATTGTTAGTGTATAGCCACTGATTTCTGTACATTGACTTTGTATCCTGCCATGTTACTATGAAAGACCCACAGCAAATATCATCCTCAATGGGAAAAAGCTTGCAGCCTTCCCACTGAGATCAGGAACACGACAAGGATGCCCACTCTCACCACTTTTGTTCAACATAGTATCAGAAGTCCTAGTAACAGCAATCAGACAACAAAGAGAAATAAAAGGTATCCAAATTGGCAATGAAGAAGTCAAACTCTCTCCTTTTGCAGATGACATGATTCTTTATATGAAAAACCCCAAAGACTCCACCCCCAAACTACTAGAACTCATACAGCAATTCACTGATTTCATTTTTAAAATAAGATTCTCTGCTTTTAAAAATATTGAAAGTCACTGGCATAAATCAAAACCCCTCACTTTACAGATGTGAAAACAGAACCAGAGAAAGAAAGGGTCATATTCAAAGGGACATATTCGCATAACAACTCAGAGCCAGAGCCAGAAGAGAACCCTAGGTGTGCTTGACTCCCTAGGTCAATAATCTTTACACATTTACATCCCACAAATAAAGCAGAGCATAACCACAACCATGGCAATTATCATTTACATAGGATTTGTCACTTTACAAAGAACGTTAACATGCTTGTCACCCCAACAGATAACACAGTAGCAGGACTTTGTTGATTCCATTAGTAGAAGTGATAAACCATTCTAGGACATCACATCATCTAATCCAATGCTCTCATTATACAGGTGAGAAAACTGAGATCCAGAACATGTGGATGACTTACACAAGGTATGTAATAAACCAGTGGCATAACTTTTTCTACTGTGCCACACTTAGAAATCCAACAATACCAATCTGGTAAAAAGAAGAAAGCTGCCTTCTCCCAGGAGATGAGTTTCCACAGCTTCCCAGCTCATTAATAAACTGTGGCCCGAGAACTTTCATGGAACCTCGTTTCTCTTTGCACTTAGTCCCTAATTTATCTCAGCAGTTCTGATGCCTTAAAATGGTATCTGTTTGTTGACAACTTCCAAATTGTATCTCCAGCCAAAAGTGTTTCTCAAAATCCAGACTTAGATATCCAATTGCCTATTCAATATCTCCATTTGGACATAGAACACACCTCTCAAACTCAACATGTCCAGAACTAAACTCATCTCCCTCATCTTCCAAAAAGAGCACCTGCCCCACCCACCGGGAAGAAGTACCAATGGCTTAGAGACCACCTGAACCAACCCAAAGAATAAAAGGTGTTAGAAAATATAGTAATGAGTGAGACACTCCCTATAGGGTATAATCCAAGTCCTTTTCCAAAGAAGAAGAAGCTGGACTTTGACTATCCCTTTTTTTCCCACCCGAGCATTCTAGGAGAACACAAAAACAATCTCAAACAGCATGAAATAAAAAACAAATGAGAATGCAAAAGTAGCTTGTGAGATGTTTTGCTTATTTGAAAGTTACTACGAGGAGTAGTGGAAAAATGGAGGTAAGTTAACCAGAGATTGATCATCTCTGTCTATGACTAGAAGAGGGTGGGCTAGTCATATGGAGTTAAGAGGAAAAACAGTATGAACAAAAAGGAATTATGAGGAAAGTGGGGATAACCAAACCTTTAACCCCCCTACATCTTGTGGCTCAGGCCCAAGGAAATCTCGAAAATCCCCAAGTGGGGTCTGAGGAGGCAACTGTATCTTTCCCTGCTCTCAAAGCTCTGAACTCCCTCCTCCATAATGGCCAGCAGCAAATACTCTGGCTCACAATGCAACTGAACCCTATTTGTAGCATATTTCTGAACTCTTTGTCTTTTTAACACTGCCCTGTATAGGGTATAACCAGCTCAGTGAGGTAGTATGGGTTTTTAGAAAGTGCTTGACTTTAAATCAGAAGATCTGGGTTTGAGGCCCAGATCCTCACTAACCATCTATGAGAACTTACACATCCCCAAACTTGGGCCTCAGTTGTATCATTAAAAATAAAGTTAATTAATTAACTTTTAATTTTAATTAATTAAAAAATACTACACTTGAAGTGATGTATCTTCTTCCAAACCTGTAGGAAGACTTCAGGGCCTCAGTCCCCACTATATATATATTTTACCATTTTTAGTCAACCCATTCAGATCTCTGTACTCCACTCCAGCAAATATACCAAAAAATGAAGCTCCTGTACAAACTACTAACTATGTGCCCCCCTCAATAAGGTTTAGATATAGAAACTTACTAGTTAACTTTCACCCATTTTTAGATGGGGAAACAAGAAACTAAGGCCCAGAAAAGAAATGTAATTTTTTCTAAAGTTACATAGGGACCTAGTTGTAATGAACATTGCTGCCCAGACTTAGAAGGGAACCTTCTGTAAGTGAAGGGTTGTTGATGGGAGCTCTCACAGGAAAAGATCAAAGGGGCAACTGGGAAATGGTAAGGACACAAAGCAACCTGGAATTATCCCAGGAATGGGAATGCAGTAATCCTTCTACCTTTACTTCTACCTCTGCCACTAACCAGCTGTGAGGCCTTGGGTAGGCCCCTTCACCTTTTAGGATTTCACATTTCTTATCAGTAAAATAAATGAATTGAAGTAGACATTATCTAAGGATATACTCCTTACTGTTGATACTCTGTGAGATATGATTCTGAGCTGAGCTCCTTTATCTGAGCTTGAGCTCATGCTGAGCTAAAGGAGCTCATTCCTTGAGCTCAAGGAAATTTATAGCAGGATATGAAGATAATAAGGCCCTACAGTCACCTGGAGGTGTCTCTAGGTGTCATCTTCTCCTTCCCACGTATTTTCCCAGTGGACTCATTCTGAACCTTAGAGATCCAGCTCTAAGCATCATCTCATCTACAAGGCCTTCTCTGAGTCCCCAAAGTAGAATTAATCACAGCTTCTTTGGGGCTATTACTATCCTTTGTATAAACACCCACATTAGAGTACTAATCTTTCTGACTTAGCATTTCATTCATGAATTTAATAAACTGGCTATAAATATGGTAAAGAATGAATGTTGGGGAATAGGAGATCAAAGCTGGAGGTAAGAGAAGATTTAAAAGCTAAACAGAGTCCTGAACCAGATGAGGGCACAATGGTGATGAGAGTAGATTTGTGCAAGGCACATGGTGAAATAGGTATTCATTAAGATGAGAATAAATGCGTGGAAGTGGGAATGATCCTGAAGATCAGGTGTCTGCCTATGTGCTGAGGGAGTGGGGGCAATAGTGAGAACCCAGACATGACTTTTTGTGGCTCACACTAAACCACTGGCCAATTTCATGATGCAAAGATCTCTTTCTTTTATGCTAGATGCGTCCAAGTAAAGTCCTCTAAACCATGACAAGTGGTTTTTAAAGAGTCTCAAAACAGCTTCATGTAAGAGCATGAAGGTCAGGCTGGGCAAGGGAATCAGGGGTAGGGAGAGGACTACGATCAGATGGCAGTAGGATCTATATTCCATTTTGCTTTGGGACCATTTAGGAGATAAGAAGGAGTGAGTTGAGCTGAGTTAAGCCTCAACCCACACTGTAGTGTGGTCTACCTCAGGAGTCAGCTCAGGGATGGCCCTTATACACACACACACACACACACACACACACACACACACGCGCGCGCACGCGCGTGCACACACACACACACACCTGGCAGCCCTTAGAGCTTCCACACAGCAGGGGAAAACCAACTTTCCCAGCAGCCTGTACAAAGGTCAAGCAGCTGAGAAGCCCCTAAAGAGAAGATTCGGAAAATATAAGAGGGTTCAGGGAATGGCTGGGCGCAATGACAAACAAAAATTTTGGACTCCTGTTCCAGGTGGACTTGACCTAGTACTGCCATTCAAGGCAGAAAAAGGCCTGGTTTGGTTTTGGCCTGACTTCAGAGGGGGCAATAAGTGCCCACAAACAGGCTGCTATGGAAAAAACTTTTCCCTCTGGAAAATCATGGCCTTTAGCACATTCCCCAGAATGACATCAACCAGGGAACAGTGCCAAAAATGTGACTTTCACGTTTCTGCAGCAACAGACAATTTCCTCTCCCTACTTGCCTTTTTTTCTTATATGTATAAATAAGGGAACCAGTTGATCGTTCTAAAAATATGAACATCTTAAGCACTTCCAGGTTTTGCAAGTAGTAATTATTATTAGAAGCAAGTGACCATGCCTCTTAGAAATGTTATTTCACATATCCCTTTTCTGGTTCCTTACAGGAGATTTATATATGCAGCCATGCTGAACTGAAATAATACAAGTTGACACAATGACCACACCAAAATGGATTTTTTCCCTACTTGATTTATTTCACCAACTTTGCACATGAATGTTCCATTTGGTCTGCCCAACAACTCTTAAGCCTGAGGGCAAGAGACTGAAGGTCATCCAGTCCATGGTGGCTGAGAACAGAATCAACCAATGCAAAAGAAGGAAGTCAGAAACATCACGGAAACCCATATTTCTGACTGGCCCATTTTTGTTCAGACTCACCCAGAGATCACCCTAAAGTCTTAATAAAGAGGGAAAAGCAGGGGCACCTGGGTGGCTCAGTGGGTTAAAGCCTCTGCCTTTGGCTCAGGTCATGATCCCAGGGTCCTGGGATCGAGCCCCACATCGGGCTCTCTGCTCTGCAGGGAGCCTGCTTCCCCCTCTCTCTCTACCTGCCTCTCTCCTAGTTGTGATTTCTCTCTGTCAAATAAATAAAATATTTTTAAAAAAGAGGGAAAAGCAATATTCATTGTATTTGCCCACAACCTCTATCCCCTCATTCTTATCTCCTTACTTAATCTGCCTTTCTTCCTGAGCCACAGCATTCATCTAAACTCTGGAAATGATGAATGACTTACTCCTTCACTACCTGGCCTATTCTCTGTTTTCTCTCCACCAACCACTTGCCTCATCAGCCTTCCTAGTATATAAACCCTTAGAGACTGAACCCAGCTACATAGCTCAGGTCTAGTTATATCATGAGCAATGGCCTTTTAGTATGAGCTTTATAGCTGGGGCAATAAGAAGAACCAAAGTCTAAAAATGTTTCTGTCTACTCAGGTGAGGGAAGTTTTCTGATTTACCTAGAATAGAATGGGCTACTTACTGTTCCATACCTTATGTAAATAGCCTTCTATGCTGCTAAAATGAGTTTGCCCTCCAGCTGCTGGTTATGTTCAACTAGTTATCTAGCTGACAGAGAGCTTCCTCATTCAGGGGGTGGCAACACAGATGCCAAAATAGAAGTGTCTGTAGTATAAGATTGGAGTGAATTTTTACTTAAGAACACATGCATCTGCAATCAAGAGTCAGAGAACCAAGAAATGTCAGTTTACATCACTGATTCAAAACCAAAAACAGGTGAAATTAAACTGAGGCCAGTTCTTCTGAATCCTGGGATTCAAAAGACAACATAAAAGGCCATGTATTTTCTACAGAACTTTGATGAAGTTGTTATCCATGCTAAAGAAGTATTAGGTGATCCTTCCAAAATTATATGAGAATCCAAATAAATGTTGGAAGCCCTTGGATCTTGCCAGCATACAAGCTCTAACATGCATTGACTTTGTCTGGAGCCCAACAAAATAATCCTTGAGGAAATAGTAAGTACAAAACCCTCAAATATGTCCTGATCCAATTTGCATTTTACAGACTTAGTTAAGGGCTGGAATTGTCATGAGTGTTCTGGGTTTAGTCCCTTAGAGTAAATCAAGCAATATATATCAGGGATTAAGGGCATGAATTTCATAGTCACAAACCTGGGTATAAAATTCCTCAATGTATGACACAGTATAAGTTGCTTAACCTCTTTATACCCCAGTTTCCAAGTTTGTATTATAGAAATAATGATAGTACCAACTTAATAAATTTTCTGTAAGGATTAATAAAACTATATATATACATGCACACACACATATACATATATATGTACATGTACACACACACACACACAAACACACACCACTTCATGCAGTGCTTGGCACATGGTAAGCAACCAGTAAATGGTAACTATAAATGTCATCTAGATGATTATCTCTTTATTAGGTCACAATATATATAAAGTTTAAGTCACAGACACACATGTCTGTGGACATTATAGATATCAGATGTCATGAATCTAAGTCCACAATGCTTGTATCTGATTTAGCATGCTATCTTACAAGTCCACAAGCAATATTGTTAACCCCAAAAGAACCATAGTAAAAAGTGAGTCAAGCAAGTCAATGACACAGATTACATGGCAAATCTAGTAGTCATTATAGAGCAGGAGGTCCCTATTCTTTACATCAAAAACTGCAGTTGCTTAAGTAAGGGAAGTAGAAGAATAAAAAGAATCTTAGCAAAGGTTAAATGCAAGGAAGTGCTAAGAGACTTGGCCATGGTCTCTTTTTTCCCCACGCTATGCTGTACATTTTATTCCTGTGACTTATTCATTCCATAACTAAAAGCTGGTTTATCTCCCACTTCTTTTCACACTTTTCCCCCGGGCCCTGTCACCCTCCCCTCTGGCAACCATCAGTTTGTTCTCTATATTCACAGATCTGATTCTGCTTCCTGTTTATTCATTTGTTTGGCTTTTTTTTAAGATTCCACTTATGAGTTAAATAATATGGTATTTGTCTTTCTCGCTCTGACTTATTTCTCTTAGCATAATAGCCTCTAGGTCCATCCATGTGTGTCAGATAGAATGATCTCAACCTGTTTGATGGCTGATTATATATATATTCCTTATCTATTAATCTATTTTTTTAAGTAGGCTCCATGCCCAGTCTGGAGCCCAATGTGGGGCATGAACTCACAACCCTGAGATCAAGCCCTGACATGAGATCAAGAGTTCGATGCTTAACTGACTAACTAATCCACCCAGGGACCTCTCCATTCATCTGTTGATGGACACTTAGTTGCTCCATATCTTGATTATTGCAAATAATGATGCAATAAACACAGTGGTGCATATATTTTTTTAATGTATGCTTTTGTTTACTTTGGGTTTTACTTTGATAAAAACAATAGTAGAATTATTGGATCATATGGTATTTCTATTTTAATTTTTTTTATTTGTTTATTTACAGCAAAACAGTGTTCATTGTTTTGGCATCACACCCAGTGCTCCATGCAGTACGTGCCCTCTCTATTACCCACCACCTGGTTCCTCAACCTCCCACCCCCCCGCCCCTTCAAAACCCTCTGGTTGTTTTTCAGAGTCCATAGTCTCTCATGGTTCATCTCCCCTTCCAGTTTCCCTCAACTCCCTCTCCTCTCCATCTCCCCATGTCCTCCATGTTCTTTTTTATGCTCCACAAATAAGTGAGACCATATGATACTTGACTCTCTCTGTACTCCAGGAACTACAGAACACTCATGAAAGAAATTGAAGAAGACACGAAAAGATGGAAGACTGTTCCATGCTCTTGGATTGGAAGAATAAACATTGTTAAAATGTCTATACTGCCTAGAGCAATCTATACTTTTAATGCCATTCCGATCAAAATTCCACCGGTATTTTTCAAAGAGCTGGAGCAAATCATCCTAAAATTTGTATGGAATCAGAAGAGACCCCGAATTGCTAAGGAAATGTTGAAAAATAGAAACAAAACTGGCGGCATCGCTTTACCCGATTTCAAGCTTTACTACAGAGCTGTGATCACCAAGACAGCATGGTACTGGCATAAAAACAGACACATAGACCAGTGGAACAGAGTGGAGAGCCCAGATATGGACCCTCAACTCTATGGTGAAATAATCTTCGACAAAACAGGAAAAAATATACAATGGAAAAAAGACAGTCTCTTCAATAAATGGTGCTGGGAAAACTGGACAGCGATATGTAGAAGAATGAAACTCGACCATTCTCTTACACCGTACACAAAGATAAACTCAAAACGGATAGACGACCTCAACGTGAGACAGGAATCTATCAGAATCCTAGAGGAGAACATAGGCAGTAACCTCTTCGACATTGCCACAGCAACTTCTTTCAAGATATGTCTCCAAAGGTAAAGGAAACAAAAGCGAAAATGAACTTTTGGGACTTCATCAAGATCAAAAGCTTCTGCACAGCAAAGGAAACAGTCAACAAAACAAAAAGGCAACCCACGGAATGGGAGAAGATATTTGCAAATGACAGTACAGACAAAAGGTTGATATCCAGGATCTATAAAGAGCTCCTCAAACTCAAAACACACAAATCAGATAATCATATCAAAAAATGGGCAGAAGATATGAACAGACACTTCTCCAACGAAGACATACAAATGGCTATCAGACACATGAAAAAATGTTCATCATCACTATTCATCAGGGAGATTCAAATTAAAACTACATTGAGATACCACCTGACACCAGTTAGAATGGCCAAAATTAGCAAGACAGGAAACAACGTGTGTTGGAGAGAATGTGGAGAAAGGGGAACCCTCTTACACTGTTGGTGGGAATGCAAGTTAGTGCAGCCACTTTGGAGAACAGTGTGGAGATTCCTGAAGTAATTAAAAATAGAGCTTCCCTATGACCCTGCAATTGCACTGCTGGGTATTTACCCCAAAGATACAAATGTAGTGAAAAGAAGGGCCATCTGTCCAATGTTTATTGCAGCAATGGCTATGGTCACCAAACTGTGGAAAGAACCAAGATGACCTTCAACGGATGAATAGATAAGGAAGATGTGGTACATATACACAATGGAGTATTATGCCTCCATCAGAAAGGATGAATACCCAACTTTTGTAGCAACATGGATGGGACTGGAAGAAATTATGCTGAGTGAAATCAGTCAAGCAGAGAGAGTCAAGTATCATATGGTCTCACTTATTTGTGGAGCATAACAAAGAACATGGAGGACATGGGGAGATGGAGAGGAGAGGGAGTTGAGGGAAACTGGAAGGGGAGATGAACCATGAGAGACTATGGACTCTGAAAAACAACCAGAGGGTTTTGAAGGGGTGGGGGGGGTGGGAGGTTGAGGAACCAGGTGGTGGGTAATAGGGAGGGCACGTACTGCATGGAGCACTGGGTGTGATGCCAAAACAATGAACACTGTTTTGCTGTAAACAAACAAATAAAAAAAATAAAATAAAAAAAAAACAAAGCTTCTGCACAGCAAAAGAAACTGTTAACAAAACAAAGAGGCAACCCACGGAATGGGAAAAGATATTCGCAAATGATAGTACAGACAAAAGGTTGATATCCAGGATCTATAAAGAACTCCTCAAACTCAACACACACAAAACAGATAATCATATCAAAAAATGGGCAGAAGATATGAACAGACACTTCTCCAACGAAGACATACAAATGGCTATCAGACACATGAAAAAATGTTCATCATCAGTAGCCATCAGGGAGATTAAAATTAAAACCACATTGAGATACCACCTAACACCAGTTAGAATGGCCAAAATTAGCAAGACAGGAAACAACGTGTGTTGGAGAGGATGTGGAGAAAGGGGAACCCTCTTACACTGTTGGTAGGAATGGAAGTTGGTTTAGCCACTTTGGAGAACAGTGTGGAGATTCCTCAAGAAATTAAAAATAGAGCTTTCCTAGGACCCTGCAATTGCACTGCTGGGTATTTACCCCAAAGATACAGATGTAGTGAAAAGAAGGGCCATCCATACCCCAATGTTTATCCAACAATGGCCACGGTCACCACACTGTGGAAAGAACCAAGATGCCCTTCAACGGACGGATGGATAAGGAAGATGTGGTCTATATACACGATGGAGTATTATGCCTCCATCAGAAAGGATGAATACCCAACTTTTGTAGCAACATGTACGGGACTGAAAGAGATTATGCTGAGCGAAATAAGTCAAGCAGAGAGTCAAGTATCATATGGTTTCACTTATTTGTGGAGCATAGCAAATGACATGGAGGACATTGGGAGATGGAGAGGAGAAGGGAGTTGAGGGAAATTGGAAGGGGAAGTGAACCATGAGAGACTATGGACTCTGAAAAAGAACCTAAGTGTTTTGAATGGGCAGGAGGTGGGAGGTTGGGGGAACCAGGTGATGGGTGATAGGGAGGGCACGTATTGCATGGAGCCCTGGGTATTGTGCAAAAACAATAAATACTGTTATGCTGAAAAAAGAAATAAAAATTTAAAGAAATAGGAATCAGTTGCATTTCTATAACTAATAATGTGGCAGAAGAAAGAGTTTGTGTGTTTTCCTGAATGTTTGAGACAGTTTCACCTTGAACTTTGAATTTCTCAGCAGCTGCTAGTTGTGTCTGTGGAAATAAATCCTCCATCTTGGCTTCCTCAAAAACTATGTAGGTATCAGAAGCTGGGCTCATAAACATTGATGACGTGATGACAAAGAGGATATTCCTAGATTTATACAGAGTGACTCTCATAACCTGTGGAAGACCCAGTTTAGACATGCCTTCCATACCTTCTTTTCATTTCAGCTCTATTTTTGTTTTTCTGTCTGATTCTTCATTGATTTCCACTGCTGTTACCAGCTGGGTTTGTGTGGTTGCCTGTATGGAATCCTGGTTCTTGAGCTCTGGACTGATTCATCACTGTCACATTCTCTTCCAGACCCTGCCTCAGCCTGAAGCTGTGGCAACTCCTACTCTGTAGTAGGGATAGTCTATGGCTTCACCATACATTTTGTGCAGGGAAGGTAGAACCAAGATGGCAGCAGAAAGAGAGTGACCCAATAGGGATTACGTTGAATGTGTAGATTGCTTTGGGTAGTGTAGACATTTAATGATATTAATTCCTCTAATCCACAAGCATGGAATATCTTTCCATTTGTTTGTGTCATTTTCAATTTCTTTCATCAATGTTTTATAGATTTCAGAGTACAGGTCTTTCACATTTTTCATTGTTTATTTCTAGGTATTTTATTCTTTAGGGGCAATTGTAAATAAAGTTATCTTTGTTTTTTCTTTCTGCTACTTTGTTGTTAATTTATAGAAACACTGTGGATTTCTACATATTCATTTTGTTTCTTGAACTTCACTGAGTTCATTTATTACTTTAATTTTTGTGGATTTAAGGATTTTCTATGTAAATGTAATATCATCTGCAAATGACAGTTTAACATCTTCTTTAACAATATAGGTGATTCATTTCTTTTTCTTTTGTGATTGCTGTGGCTAGGACTTTCAGTACCATGTTGACTAAACCCTGGTGGAGTAGACATCTTTGTCCTGTTCCTGATATTAGAGGAAAATCTCTCAGTTTTTTGCCATTGAACAGGATGTTAGCTGTGGGTTTTTCGTATGTCCATGTTTTTTTTTAAGTCCTTAAGTTTTTTTCTAGTTCAGGATCTTCAGAATTCTGGACTTACTCTCTTCTACATTACCAACTTATCCTGTTCTAGTGATCATTCTTATCAGCATACAAGTGAGGAAAAAAAACCCAACACTTTCATGACCCCAATGCTCCCTTTCTGTTACTGCCCAAATTCTCTGCTCTTTACCACAGAAAGACTTGTTTAAACTATAACCTAGAGTCACTGTTTCTACTACCTTATCTCTGTTTCTAAACTCAACCCACTCCAGTTGGAATTAAAAGTTAAAATTCTACCAAAACTATTATTTCCAAGGTCACCAAATGCCATCTACATTACTAATGGGGAGAAACTTCTTTGTCCTCATCTTATTCAAGCATAGGAAGTAATCACTCTTTCCTGTTCTTGAAATACTTTGTTCTTTTATCTTCTTGGCACCACATTCACCTGGTTCTCCTTTTATGTCACTGGCCTCTCCACATTTTCCTTTACTTTTTCCTCTTCCTCTGTTCCATCTCTCAATGTTGGTATGTCTCAGTGTTTGAAACCTCTCTCATCCACATTTTCTCCCTAGAAAAATTTATCCAGCAGAACAACTTCATACAAACCAACTATATGAAGAGGAGTCCCAACTTTTAACTATATTCCTGAACTCAAGACTTGTATATCTAACTACTTAATTTATCTCACCACTTGTATACTAAATAGGCATTTCAAACTTAACGTCTCTAAGCAGAAATCTTGATCTCACAAACACAAAAACCTGGTCCCCTTCCAGCTTTTCCCATCTCAGGAAATGGTATCACTATCCATCCAGTCACTCAAGCAAAAAAGAGTAATCCTTAATTCTCTTCTTTTCCTATAACCTTATACCCAATCTACCAGACTCTCCTTTGAATTTATATCTCTAAATCTATCCACTGCCTTCCATATCCATGGTTTATTCCAATCATTTCTCTTGCCAAGTTTGCCACAACAGCCCCCTAACAGGTCTGCCTACTTATATTCTTGCCCCAGTATAATCCATTCTTCAAGAGCAGTCAGGATCATCCTTTTCAAATAAAAGTTATATCATTCAATTACCCTACCTGAATATCTCCAATAGCCCTCTATTGCTATCATTTAAAAAACAAAATATTTTAATACAAATAACTAGATGCTATTTGATTTGTCTGTACTGATTTCATGTCATACCACTACTCTTTATCACTATGCTTCAGTTATAATAGCCTTTCTCTCCCACTGACATGTAACACTCCTAGCTGTTCCTCTGTCTATAAAGGTTCTTTCCCTCAGATTTTATACGTGTTCTACTTATCATTCACATTTCAGCTTAATATCACCTAGTTACTCCATATCATATCACCTTGTTTTCTTTTACCTTAACACTAATCATTATCGAAAATTATCTTCTTTGTTTATTAACTGTCTACTCCCATATCAAACCATAATATAAGCTACACAAGAATAGGGACTTCACTAATAATGTTCAACATGGTCTTCTTACCACTAGAACAGTATCTGGCACCTAATAAGCTCCATGAAGGCAGAATTTTGGTGTCTTTATCATTGTATTTCATGGTTTAGAAGCATGCCTGACAAATAATAAGTACTCAGCAACTATTTGTTGAGTAAATAAATAATTAGTAGGAATGCAATAAATATTTTCAGAATTAATTCTAGTCTAAGTTAGGTTAGCCAAGTTTTAAATAAGACCAATTGTTTGTCTTAGGTTCAGCTCTCTTTTCCATGCACAATTTCTCCCTAAAAATTTTACCCACCTGTACAACTCTTACAGACCATCTAAATAAGGATAACTCCCATGTTTTTATCTTAATTTTATTTTATTTTTTCAGTGTTCCAAGATTCATTGTTTATGCATCACTCCCATGTTTAAACTATTTTACTAATTAAACTCACATTCAACTATTATCACCTAAGATGCACAAAATTTCCTAAACCCACCCGTGGACATGATCATCGACCATTGCAGAAGAATTAGTATGTCATTTGCCTGGAAGTGTTGATATGTTCAGAATGTGATTGATGCTAAGAAGGATGATACATTGCCATAATTACTCTTATGAATAGGCCAATGATAACCCATATTCTCCCATTTCTCAGTAAAAATGGAGGATTAGATGCATACATTTACTTTTTCCTCCTTTCAAAAACCCATTTATTTTTTTAATTATTTTTTGATTTATTTAATTATTTTCAGCGTAACAGTACACACTGTTTTTGCACCACACCCAGTGCTCCATGCAATATGTGCTCTATTATCCTCCACCTGATTCCCCAACCTACCACCCCCCCACCCCTTCAAAACCCTCAGGTTGTTTTTCAGAGTCCATAGTCTCTCATAGTTCATCTCCCCTTCCATTTGACTACAACTCTCTTCTCCTCTCCATCTCCCAATGTCCTCCATGTTCTTTGTTATGCTCCACAAATAAGTGAAACCATATGATACTTGACTCTCTCTGCTTGACTTATTTCATTCAGCCTAATCTCTTCCAGTCCCGTCCATGTTGCTACCAAAGTTGGGTATTCATCCTTTCTGATGGAGGCATAACACTCCATCGTGTATATGTACCACGTCTTCCTTATCCATTTGTCCATTGAAGGGCATCTTGGTTCTTTCCACAGTGTGGCGACCATGGCCATTGTTGCTATAAACATTGGGGTACAGATGGCCCATCTTTTCACTGCATCTGTATCTTTGGGGTAAATGTCCAGTAGTGCAATTGCAGGGTCCTAGGGAAGCTCTATTTTTAATTTCTTGAGGAATCTCCACACTGTTCTCCAAGGTGGCTGAACCGACTTGCATTCCCAACAACAGTGTAAGAGGGTTCCCCTTTCTCCACATCCTCTCCAACACACATTATTTCCTGTCTTGCTAATTTTGGCCATTCTAAATGGTGTAAGGTGATATCTCAATGTGGATGAAGCCCCAAAAAATTCATTTTCACTTTTGTTTCCTTTGCCTTTGGAGACATATCTTGAAAGAAGTTGCGTGGCTGATGTCGAAGAGGTTACTGCCTATGTTCTCCTCTAGGATTCTGATAGATTCCTGTCTCATGTTGAGGTCTTCTATCCATTTCGAGTTTATCTTTGTGTATGGTGTAAGAGAATGGTCGAGTTTCATTCTTCTACATATCGCTGTCCAGTTTTCCCAGCACCATTTATTGAAGAGACTGTCTTTTTTCCATTGTATATTTTTTTCTGTTTTGTCAAAGACTATTTGACCATAGAGTTGAGGGTCCATATCTCGGCTGTCTACTCTGTTCCACTGGTCAATGTGTCTGTTTTTATGCCAATACCATCCTGTCTTGGTGATCACAGCTTTGCAGTAAAGCTTGAAATCAGGTAACGTGATGCTACCAGTTTTGGTTTTGTATTTCATCATTTCCTTAGCAATTCGAGGTCTCTTCTGATTCCATACAAATTTTAGGATGATTTGCTCTAGCTCTTTGTAAATACCAGTGGAATTTTGATCGGGATGGCATTAAAAGTATATATTTCTCTAGGCCGTATAGACATTTTTTTTAAAGATTTTATTTATTTATTTGACAGACAAAGATCACAAGTAGGCAGAGAGGCAGGCAGAGAGAGAGAGAGAGGAGGAGGAAGCAGGCTCCCTGCTGAACAGAGAGCCCGATGCGGGGCTCGATCCCAGGACCCTGAGATCATGACCCGAGCCAAAGGCAGAGGCTTTAACCCACTGAGCCACCCAGGTGCCCCCCGTATAGACATTTTAACAATGTTTATGCTTCTGATCCAAGAGCACGGAATGGTCTTCCATCATTTTGTGTCTTCTTCAATTTCTTTCATGAGTGTTCTGTAGTTCCTCGAGTACAGATCCTTTACTTCTTTGGTTAAGTTTATTCCCAGGTATCTTATGGTTCTTAGTGCTATAGTTAATGGAATCGATTCTCTAATTTGCCTTTCTGTATTTTCATTGTTAGTGTATAAGAAGACCACTGATTTCTGTACATTGATTTTGTATCCCGCCACGTTAGTGAATTGCTGTATGAGTTCGAGTAGTTTGGGGGTGGAGTCTTTGGGGTTTTCCATATAAAGAATCATGTCATTGGTGAAGAGAGAGAGTTTGACTTCTTCCTTGCCAATTTGGATACCTTTTATTTCTCTTTGTTGTCTGATTGCCGTTGCTAGGACTTCCAATAATATGTGGAACAAGAGTGGTGAGAGTGGGTATCCTTGTCGTGTTCCTAATCTCAAAGGGAATGCTCCAAGCTTTTTCCCATTGAGGATGATATTTGCTGTGGGTCTTTCATAGATAGATTTTATGAAGTTCAGGAATGTTCCCTCTATCCCTATACTTTGAAGCGTTTTAATCAGGAAGGGATGCTGGATTTTGTCAAATGCTTTTTTCTGCATCCATTGAGAGGACCATGTGGTTCTTCTCTCTTCTCTTATTGATTTGTTCTATCACATTGATTGATTTGTGAATGTTGAACCATCCTTGCAACCCAGGGATGAATCCCACCTGGTCATGGTGGATAATCTTTTTAATGTGTTGCTGGATCCTGTTTGCTAGGATGTTGTTGAGAATTTTAGCATCCATATTCATCAGTGATATTGGTTGGAAATTCTCCTTTTTGGTAGGGTCTTTACCTGGTTTGGGGATCAGGGTAATGCTGACTTCATAAAAAGAGTCTGGAAGTTGTCCTTCTGCTTCAATTTTTTGAAACAGCTTCAGGAGAATTGGTGTTATTTCTTCTTTGAAAGTTTGGTAGAATTCCTGAGGGAATCCGTCAGGTCCTGGGATCTTGTTTTTGGGGAGGTTTTTGATCACTGCTTCAATCTTGTTACTAGTTATTCGTCTATTCAGGTTGTCAGTTTCTTCCTGGTTCAGTTTTGGGAGTTCATAGTATTCCAGGAATGCATCCATTTCATCTAGGTTGCTTAGCTTATTGGCATATAACTGTTGGTAATAATTTCTGATGATTGTTTCTATTTCCTTGGTGTTAGTTGTGATCTCTCCCTTTTCATTCATAATTTTATTAATTTGGGCTTTCTCTCTTTTCTTTTGGATTAGTGTGGCCAATGGTTTATCAATCTTATTGATTCTTTTAAAAAACCAGCTTCTAGTTTCATTGATATGTTCTACTGTATCTCTGGTGTCTACCTCATTGATCTCTGCTCTAATATTGATTATTTCCCTTCTTATGTGTGGAGTTGGTTTGATTTCTTATTGATTCTCCAGTTCTTTAAGGTGTAGAGATAGCTGGTGTAGTCTGGACTTTTCAGTGTTTTTGAGGGAGGCTTGAATTGGCTATGTATTTCCCCCCTAGAACCGCCTTTGCTGTATCCCATAGGTTTTGGATCAAAGTGTCTTCATTCTCATTGGTTTCCATGAATTGTTTAAGTTCTTCTTTGATCTCCTGATTGATCCAAGCATTCTTAAGCAAGGTGGTCTTTAGCTTCCAGGTGTTTGAGTTCCTTCCAAACTTTCCTTGTAATTGAGCTCCAGTTTCAAATCATTGTGATCTGAGAATATGCAGGGAATAATGTCAGTCTTTTGGTATCAGTTGAGTCCTGCATTGTCACCCAGTATTTGGTCTATTCTGGAGAAGGTTCCATGCGCACTTGACAAGAATGAGTATTCTGTTGTTTTAGGGTGGAATGTTCTGTATATGTCTATGAGGTCCATCTGGTCCAATGTTTCATTCAATGCTCTTATTTCTTAATTTTCTGCTTCGATGATCTGTCTATTACTGAGAGAGGCATATTAAGATCTCCTACTATCAATATATTCATATGAATATGACTATTTTGATTAATAGTTTTCTTATGTAATTGGCTGCTCCCATATTGGGGGCATAGATATTTACAATTGTTAGATCATCTTCGTGGATAGTCCCTTTAAGAATTATGTAGTGTCCTTCTGTATCTCTGACTACAGTCTTTAGTTTAAAATCTAATTTATCTGATATGAGAATCGCTACTCCGGCCTTCTTTTGAGGCCCATTGGCATGAAAGATGCTTCTCCATCCCTTCACTTTCAGTCTGTGTGTATCCTTAGGTTCAAAATAGGTCTCTTGTAGACAACATATGGATGGGTCCTGTCGTTTTTTCCAATCTGCAACCCTGTGTCATTTTATGGGCGCATTTAGGCCGTTCACATTGAGAGTGATTATTGAAAGGTACGTTTTTATTGACATCGTGTTACCTTTGAAGACTTTCTGTGTGTAGATTGTCTCTATATTTCTGTTCAATGATATTCTTAGGATTTTTTCTCATTTATAGGTCTCCCCTTAATATTTCCTGCAGTGTCGGCTTGGTGGTTGCATGGTCTTTTAAGCCTTGCCAGTCTTGGAGACCCTTCATCTCTCCATCCATTTTGAATGTCAGTCTTGCTGGATAGAGTATTCTTAGCTGCATGTTCTTCTCATTTAGTACTCTGAATATATTTTGCCAGCCCTTCCTGGCTTGCCAGGTCTCTGTGGACAGGTCTAACATTATTCCAATGGGCTTTCCTCTGTATGTAAGGAGCCTCTTTTTCCTAGCTGCTTTTAAGAGGGTCTGTCTAGAAGCATAATTCTTTATTCTAACTATCAGGTGTCATGAGGACTTTTGAGAATCTAAAATCTTGGGGGGAAACCTCTCTGCCTCTAGTACATAATCGTTTCTGTTCATGAGTTTGGGAAAATTTTCATAGACAACTTGTTCCACTATATCTTCTAGACTTCTTTCTTTCTCCTCCCCTTCAGGGATTCCAATAATTCTGACATTGGAATGTCTCATGGCATCATTTATTTCCCTGATTCTGTTTTTGTGGCTTCTGAGCTATTTGTTCCAGGCTTCCTCCTGATCCTTTCTCTCTATTTGTTTGTCCTCCAGATCACTAATTCTATCTTCTGTTTCAGTTACCCTAGCTTTTAGAGAATTTAGATTAGATTGGAACTCATTGAGAGCATTTTGAACATCATCCCTGGTGGCTTTCAGTTCTTCCCTAATCAATTGCGTTTGGTCATCCATGGCTTTCTCCAACCTAGCTAGTGCCTGGATAATTGTTAGCCTGAATTCCTTTTCTGACATATTGTCTATGTTGATAGCCATTAGCTCTGTTGCAGAAGGTCCATCCTCTGTATTTTTCTTCCATTGGGCATTTCTCCTCCTAGTCATTTTGGTAAGAGATGACTGAACAGATGCAGCTGGATATATCGATTATGGTGCATTCAAGGTGTGCACCCTGGAACACTTCTGTGCAATCAGGATTCCCCACCCAAATGAGAGAAAAAAGAAAAGAAAAAGAAATAGAGAAGAAAGAGACAAAAAAATGAAAAGGAAAGAAAAGAGAAAAGAAAGAAAGAGAGAGAGAGAGAGAAAAAAAAAGGAAAAAAAGGGAAGACAAAAGAGAAGGCTCAGCCCAAATGGGCTCCAACGTAAGGTTTATGAAGTATACAAACAAAAACAGACAAACAAAAAGACTGATAAAAGTATATGACAAGAGAAAAAAATATATATATATATAAAAGTGAAAAAAAAAAGGAAGATCCTCATCAGAAAGAACCCCAAGTATAATATTTATATACTATCAGGACAAACACAAATACACAGAAACACTGGTGGAAGGAAAAGATGGGAGAGTGGTTACAAATTCTCAGTGTGGGCGAGGAAGGTTATTTTGATTCTTCCTGGATGTATCTTGATGTTTTTGTTAAGGGACTCAACTTTCCTAAGTTAAAGGGGGATTAAAAATTGGTTTACCTATAGGGGTAGCATTGATTGGGGAAAGGGGATTACCTTTAAGTTTAACTCTATATGTATATTAGAAAATAAAAATTAAAAAAGAATAAACTAGACTAAACTAAATTAAAATTTAAAAAAATTTAAAAAATAGAAAAGCAAAAGAAAAACACGGGTGTGTGTAACAAAAAGTTCAGGTTAGAAGGTTATTAAGGAATTTGATGTACTGGACATCTCACTGTGATGGTAAATAGGTTAAAAAAATTATCTATATGAAAAAAATAAGAACCAGAATAGTGATAAAGAGTTAAAAATAAAATATGTATTTATGAAGTAGTGATGGTTGTTCTTTTGTCATCTTTTTTTTTTCTTCCTTCCTGGTTGGTTTTCTGGGGGAGGGGCCTTCCACGTGGGTTTTCAGACAATGACATTCCCTGAGTTAAGTCCTCCTGCCCCCCTCAAGGGGGTGGGCTCTGAGGAAACCATTTTTTTTCAGGCTTTTGTTCTCTGGAGGTTTTTATGTTCTTTCATCTGTTTTCTCTCATCTTGACTGCTTTTGATGGTTTTTGGAGGTTTAGAGGTGAGCAAACTGCACCCAGACCTCCCTCTCAGAGAGAAGCCTCAGAATGCTCTGCAGAGCTGCTGGCAGAGTAGGTTCTGAGTCACAGTCCCTGGGGATGCAGGATCTCCTCCTTCTACCCAATACCAGGGCAGCAGTGGCTGTCTGGGCAGCTCCAGACCACCAGAGAGGTTCCAAGCAGCGATCACACACTGAGATTTTCCCGCTGGCCCAGGCTGGGAATGCCTGGGTTTTCAGGATGCCAGAGCTCCAGGCTAGTACCCGTGTGCACCTCTCCCAGGGGAGGGTGTAGGATGCATGCATTTTAGGAATGCCTTCTGGCCAGGCTCCCAGCCCCTCTCGGGTGCTGAACCCCACGCATTCTCAGGCACGCTGGCAGCTCAGGGACCAAGACCTGCTTTCTCCGCCGCACTCTCTCTGGCTCAGCACCAGAGGAGGCTGTCCTGGGTCCGGGGACTTAAGCCCCTGTCCCTAACCGCCCCGATTCCCACAATATCCCCCCACGATCCTTTGCTCTTTTTTTTTTTTTTTTTGAGTGCTTTCAACCAGACTTCAAGATAATGCTGGTCCCCAGACACAGGCACTCTCATATTGGGTTATTACTTTCCAATCTGTCACCTCTGGTGGCTCCCTCCCCCTTTTTGTTTATCTTCCGATATCAGTCCGACGTTCCCACTCTGCTTTACCAGCCACTGGCATCGTCTGCTCCTGTAGAGATCCAGACGTATATAATTCTGATCTCAAGCTGATTTCATGGGTGATCAGAGTTCTTTGGTAGGTAATCAGCTCACTTTAGGGTACAGGTTGAAACGGCGCCTCCTCCTACTTCCCCGCCATCTTGACTCCCTCAAAAACCCATTTAAACAATATTATGGGATACTTTTCATAGAGCAAAAGATTGTAAGAGCTTTACCTGGAGAATCTGACTTATCCACAAAGAATGACCTCAGATATTGGCCTTGGGAATTTCTCAATTAAACACCTCAAGTTAGATTAGTCTACATTGAAGCCCACAGATTTCAAACTATAAGCAGTTGCACAAAACATCTAATAAAATTTTTAATGTCTCACTCTTAAATGTATACAGAAATCCATAGAATACCAGGTAGTTAAGAAAAGCCTCTCATAAATAAGCAAAGAATAAATTAAACAGAAAAAAATCAACTTCTAGAAAAAACAGAGGTAATGCAAGGAGAGTAAAGCATCGATTAAAGCTACAATAAATGTTCTCAAACAAATGATAAGATTTTGAATCCATCAAACAAGAACAGTCTGCTCCAAAAAAGATAGAGAAAATGTTAAAAGACTCTCAGTAACTAAAACTAAGAAAACAGAAATTAAAAGTTCAACAAAATGGTTGAATGATAAAATTAAGGAAATTTTCCAGATGTTAGAGAAAAAAAGAAAAGGAAAATTGGACAGAAAAGATAAGAAAATTAGAGGACTTGTGGAAAGCCATTATCCATGTAGTACGACTTACAGAAAAATAAGAGAGATAAAGGGGGAGTTAATAATTAGTGAAATTTAAAAAATTTTCTAGAACTAAAGAATATGAGTTACTAGATTGAAGGAGCCCACAAATTCATGGTACAATGGGTAAAACTATACCTGCATAGGTATAGCATCATGAAATTCCATTACACTAGGTACAAAGAGACCACAAACTTCTACAGAAGGAAAAAAAGTTTTATCTAGAATCAGTATGGTAATGAACTCTTCAAAAACAACACCAAAGGCTGAAAAACAGTTAAGCAATGCCTTAAAAATTCTGAGAGACAATTATTGCAACTTGAAACTGTGTCTCCAGATAAAGGCCTAATTAAGTACCAAGGCAGAATTTACAATTTTTTTAGACACTAAAGAGTAAAAATAATTATTCAAACATTTTCCAATGTACCCTTTATCAGGAAACTACTAACAGATGAACTCCGCTAAAATGAGAGGAAACCAAGACAGAAGAACCTGGATTTAAATCTGAGGAGCCTGGGAAGATGACAAAGTGGGAGGACCCTAACTCACCTTGTCCCATGGATACACCTAGATAACAGCCACATCAGGGTAACTAACCCAGAAACTGACCCTAAAACTGGCAGAACAGACTCTCCATAGTTAATTGTAGAAGGACCACATCCAAAAGGGTAGGAGGGGTGGAAACAGTTGGGAACCAAACTCCTGGTGAGCTAAACACAAACAGGAGGGACACCACAAGCTTTGAGAAGCAAAAGCAGCAGAACCCACATCAGGTACCCCAGAATGGGTGACCTGAATGGGAAGATGAACCCCCTATAACATTTGACTTTGAAAACCAGTAGGGCTTAACTCAAAGGTTTGCACAACCATCAGAACTTCACTCTGGGTATTTTAAAAACCAGAAATTTAGATCTGGAAGAGCCAGACAGCAATAGGAAATTGAGTATATGCTTTTAAAGAGAAAGCATAATAAATAGCTTCTCAAAATACAGCATAGAATCAGTAGTTTGAAAAGCAACTGGGGTATATGAGATTCATGTACTAACCTCAGAGTGTGCACTGGAGGGTCAGGGCTCTGTAGGAGACTTTTCCAAAACAAAAGACCTGAGAGGGACCGTTTCCCACCCCAGACCAGCCTAGATAGCCAGACACCTGTGGGAAGTAGCATGAACAGTTTCCACCTAACTTGCTGACAACACACACCCCACACACTGCATTTTCCTGTGGATTCTACCAATCCACCCACCTAAAGTGGTTCTTGACATGTCTCATTCTGTAAGTAGCCACAACAATGACCATTTACCCTCTAAAGTGACTCTTGCCCAGGGAAGAGGAGAAAATAACTATACACACAAAGTCAACTTCAGCCCCAGCACTGGGTTAGGGGCAAACATTAGATCTGACTGCTAGCTCCACACAGCAACAAAAACCTCACCAGGGGAGGCACAGAGAGAGAGACCTTTAGTTAGGATCACCATAACTTCAACAGACAAATGGGGTAGGAGACAGAACTCTGGTCTGACTACAAGCCATGCTTACCAACAAAATCCTCTCAGGATTGTTCTCAGGAACAATGCAGGGACAGTGCCTGTAGTTTGGTGTCACCACAGCTCCAGCAAATGGGCTAATGGCAGGCATCTGGTCTGACCCAAGTACAAGCCCAAGGTGGCCCCACACTGGTGCCTTAACAGATAAAACCCTGCTAACAACAGGGAAAGTCAGTCACTTTAGTTGATTGGACTTAAAGGAAACATGATTCAGCAACAACAATACAATGCACACAACCCATATACAGGACCCCCCACACACAGCAACTGGTTCTGGAGAAGAGGGGACATTATGCTACAGAGTATTTTAGAATCTTTTCTTTATAAGGCAACCATTTTCTTTTTAAAATTTTTATTATTTATTATCTTTGGAATTATAAGTCAAAGATTTTATTTTGACTAAGATTTTTTAAATTCTGGTTAGTAAACATATATGGTAAAATTAGTTTCAGGTGTAAAATTTAGTGATTTATCATTTACGTATAATACTCAGTACTAGTGCTCATCACAAGAAGGCAACCACTTTCAAAATCAAGAGTTGCAGCTCATTTTTTTTTTAGATTTTATTTCTTTATTTGACAGAGAGAGAGTTTGCAATTATGCAGAGAGGCAGGCAGAGAGAGGGGGGGAAGCAGGCTCCCTGCTGAGCAGAGAGCCCAATGCGGAGCTTGATCCCAGGGCCCTGAGATCATGACCTAAGCCGAAGGCAGAGGCTTAACCCACTGATCTACCCAGGCACCCCTGTAGATCAATTGCTTAACATAAAAACAAACACAGAGAGTTAGACAAAATGGTGACACAGAGGAATATGTCCAAAATGAGGGAACAGAACAAAATCACAGCATAATAGCTAAATTAAACAGAGATAAACATTATGATCAATAGAGAATTCAAACTACTGGTCATAATATACTTACTGGACTTGAGAAAAGAGTGGAGAATCTCAATGAGAACTTCAAAAAAGAGATAGAAAATATAAAAAAAGAACCAATCAAAGATGATGAAATCAGTAGATGAAATTAAAAATATTCTGGAGGGACTCAATAATAGATTAAAGGAAGCACAAGAAACAGTGAGCAGGAAAGCAGTACTGGAAAGTAACCAAGCTGAACAACAGAAAGAAAAAAAGAATAATAAAAAATGACAATAAGTTAAGGGAAATCAGCAACATCATACAGCATAGTAACCTTCTCATTACTGGGATCTCAGAAGAAAAGAAAAAAAAGTGGATAAAATTTATTTGAAGAAATAATAGCTGAAAATGTCCCTAATCTAGTAAAGGGAAAAGACATTCAAATACAGAAGGCACAGAGAATCCACAACAAGATAAACTCAAACAGGTCCACACCAAGACATATAAATAAAATGGTCAAAAAAGTAGTGATAGAAAATTTTTAAAGCAAAAAGAGAAAAGAAAACAGTTACATACAGAGGAAACCACATAAGGCAATCAGCTGATTTTTTAGCAGAAATTTTGCAATAAGAGAATGGCAGGATATATGCAAAGTGCTGAAAGGGGAAACAAGCAAACAAATAAACAAAAACCAGTAACCAAGAATACACTAACCAGCAAAACTATGACTCAGAATAGAAAGAGGTAAAGAGTTCTCCAAACAAAATTTATAGGAGTTCATCAGCACTAAACCAGCCTTATAAGAAATGTTAAAGGAAATACTTTGAGTGGGAAAAGAGGCCAAAATAAGAAGTAAGAAAATTAGGACAGGGAAAAAATTCAGTTAAATAGAAACATAATAAAAGTAGTAGATTAATTACTTATGAAATCAACACAGAGGGAAAGCACGAAAGCAGTAAAAGCTATTGTATCTATAATAATCAGTAAAGAGATCCACAACATAAAAGGATGGAATATGACATCATATATATAAAATGTGGGGTAGAGTAAAAATTTAATGCTTTCAGAATGTGTTCAAATATAAGCAACCAACAACTTAATATAGACTGCTATATACACAGGATGCTGTATATCAACCTAAAAACAACCACAAATAAAAAGCCTATAATACATATGCAAATAATAAAAAGAAGGAAATCCAAGCACATCACTAATGAATATGATCACATCACAAGGGAAAGAGTGAGGCAGAAAGAAACAGAGAACTATAAAAACAACCAAAAAACAAGTAACAAAATGTCAATAAGTACATATCTGCCAAGAATTACTTTGAATCTAAATGGACTAAATGCTCCAATCAAAGGACATAGGCGACTGATTGGACCAAAAGAATACTCTATATAATTGCAGTCTTATGTGGAATGTAAGAAATAACATAAAGAAGCATAAGGGAAAAATCAGAGAGAGAGAGGCAAACTTTTATTTATAGAGAACAAACTGATTGATGGTTACCAGAGGGGAGGTCAGTGGGGAGGATTGGTTAATAGGTGATGGGGCTAAAGGAGTATACTTGGGATGAGCATAGGGTGATTATGAAATTATTGAATCATGATTATACACCTGAAACTAATATTACATTGCATGTTAACTATCTGAAAATTGAATGAAAACTTTTTAAATAAATAAATAAGACACATTTATATGCTATGTACAAAAGACTCACTTCAGACCAAAAGAAACATGCAGATTGAAAGTGAAAGAATGAGAAAACGTGTATCATGTAAATAGAAGTGAAAAGACAACTAGCAGAGCAATACTGATATCAAACAAAATAAACATTAAAACAGAGATCATGACCTGAGCTGAAGGCAGACATTTAACCAACTGAGCCACACAGGCACCCTGAAATAGATTTTAAAACAATTACAAGGATACTAACTGTGCCTGAAAAAAGCAAAGAAGACACCTGAAAATATCTTACTGAAGATATAAAATAATTAAAATCTAGTTAGACCAGAATTTAAAATGCTATAGCTGAGATGCAAGCCTGAATGGATGCCATAAACACAAGATAGATGAAGCCAATGAATGAACCAGTGATGTACAAGAAAAAATTATGGAAAATAATGAAGCTAAAAGAGGAGGGAAGCAAAGCTAATGGATCATGAAGGAAAACTTATGAAACTAAGTAACTTATTAAAATGGAGTAACACTCATAGCATAGGAGTCACAGAAGAAGAAGAGAAAGAAAAAGTGTCAAAAGGTTTATTGGAGCAAACTGTAGCTGAAAATTTCCCCAATCTGGGGAAGGAAATAGGCATCAAAATCTGAGAAGCACAAAGAACTCCCCTTAAATTCAACAATAGCCAACCATCACTAAGACATTTCTAAGTCAAATTCATAAAATACACAGACAAGGAATGAATCCTTAAAGCAACAAGGGAAAAAAAGTCCTTAACCTAGAAGGGAAGACAGATCATGTTGCAGCAAATTGGTCCACAGAAACTTGGCAGGCCAGAAGACAGTGGCAGCATATATTCAACAAGCTGAATGCAATAAAACTATGCAACCAAGAATACTTTATCCAGCAAAGATATCATTCAGAATAGAAAGAGAGATAGAGATTCCCAGACAAACAAAAACTAAAGGAGTTCATGACTACTAAACAACCCTGCAAGAAATATTAAAGGGGACTCTTTGAGAGGGGGAAAAAGTCTGAAAGAAACAAAAACTAGAAAAGAACAGAGAACATCACTAGAAATACCAGTTTTGCAGTAAAACAATGGCACTAAATTCATATCTTTCAACAAACACTCTGAATGTAAATGGACTAAATGCTCCAATCAAAAGATATAGGCTATCATAATGAAAAAAAAAAAAAAACAACCAAGACCCATTTAAATGGTGCCTAAAAGAGATGCATTTTAGAAATAAAGACACTTGTGGATGGAAAGTGAGGGGATACAGAACGATTTAACATGCTAATGGGTATCAAAAGAAAGCCAGAGTAGCCATGCTTATATCAAACTAGATTTTTTTAGATTTTGTTTATTTATTTGAAGACAGAGATCACAAGTAGGCAGAGAGGCAGAAAGAGAGGAGGAATCAAGCTCCCTACTAAGCAGAGAGCCCAATGTGGAGCTCAGTCCCAGGACCCTGGGATCATGACCTGAGTCACCCAGGCGCCCCTCAAACTAGATTTTAACCAAAGACTATAACAAGAGATGAAGCTGAGCACTATACCATGTTTTGGGTGTCTATCCATCAAGAAGATCTAACAGTTGTAAATATTTAATACCCCAACTTGGAACCCCCAAATATATAAAACAACCAATAACAACTATAAAGGGAGTTATTGTTCATAATAAAATAATAGTAGGGGACATGAAAACCCCACACACAGCAATGGACATATCATCTAAGCAGAAAATCTACAAGGAAAAAATGGTTTTGAATGACACACTCGATGACATGAGCTTAAAAGATATACTGGGGTGGGGGAAGCAAAATGGTGGAAGAGTAGGAGACCTAAATTTTGTCTGGTCCCAGGAATCCAGCTAGACAGTCATCAAACCATTCTGAACACCTACAAACTCAACAGGAGATTGAAGAGAAGAACAGAAGCAATTCTATGAAGAGAAAAGAAACCACTTTCTAGAAACTATGATGTGTGAGGAAGTGAACCTGAAGCAATATACAGGAAGATAAACTGTGGAGGTGGGGCTGGCTCCTAGCAAATGTTAGAGCAGTGGAGCACAAAATTGGAACTTTTAGAAGTCTGAGCCACTGAGGGATGTCACTCCAGAGACTAAGCAGGGAGTGGTGCACTTGCTGGGACAGTGTGGTCTCAGGACCCATGGGGTCACAGGAAGACCAGGGGTGCCTGAGTGTGGTAGACCTCCTAGGTATCAGAGCAGGGAAGCCAGCTGCATAGACTGAGCAAAAGAGTGCGCTCTTAGCTTGGGATTACCTCAAACCATGATCCAAAGTACAAGTGGGCAAGTGCTTTTTGAGCATGGACCCCATGATTGAGAGATACGGGGAGACCCTCCCCATCCTCCAGGAGCAGCATGGGAGCTCATTCTAGGAATCTGCTGGGTTTGGAGACTTCAAAGGAGGCCATGTGCCAGAGACAGAAATGCTCAGACACAGGCCAGGTGAGCACTGATCATGGCTGGAGACCAGGGAGATGAGAGTGTTTGACAAATTTTCTCTTAAGGTGCATTGAGGAGTGGGGCCCAAGCTCTCACCTCCTCTGAGTCAAAGATTGGGAGGCTGCCATTTTCATTCTCATCCTCCAAAGCAGTACGGAAAGCATTCAGGGAAAAAAAGCTACCGAGAGCAAACCCCAGCAGATTGATTAGCCTGGCCCCCATCAAGGGCAATGCAATTCTGCCTTGGGCAAAGACCTTTGAGTATCACTGAGATGGGCCCCTCCACCCAAAGATCAGGAAGAACATCCAGCCAAGACCAAGTTCACTGAGCAATGTGAATTCCAAAACACCAGTGCTAGGGGAATACTGCACATAGAATTCATGATTATTTTCCCATTATTCTTTAGTCTTTTGAGGTTAATTTTTTAAAATTTTTGTTATTTTTGTTTTTTCTGGTTTTTAAAATTTTTCCTCTTTCACATTTTAACCTTTTTTTAACTATTTTATCTTGTCAATGTCTTTTAAAAAATCTTTTAAAATTTTCATTGTTATAGTCATATTCTATCCCTTCATTGTATTTAACCTTATTTTTTATATGCATATGTTTTTCTTTCCATAAAATTTTGGGATATAGTTTCTTCCAACAGATCAAAATATACCCTAAATCTGACATATAGCTTGTTCTCGTCTCCAGTCTGATCACATTCCCTTTTTTGTTTGTTCTTATCAATTACTTTTTTAGAAACTTTTTAAAATTTTCATCTTTACAGTCATATTCTATCCCTTCATCATGTTTCTCTCTCTCTCTCTCCACATATATATATTTTTTCTTTTTTTTCTTTCTTCCTTTCCTTTCTTTCATTCTTTCTTTAAAATTTTTGGGAGGCACTTTCTCCTAACAAACCAAGATTCACACAAAATCAAGGGTGTGCCTCTGTTCTATTTATCAACCTAACCATTTTCTTTCCTTTCTTCTCCCCCTGGATTTGGATCTCTTCTGAATTGGTTAGTGTATATTTTCCTGGGGTCATTGTTACCCTTTTAGCATTTTGTTATTTCATCCATCTATTCTCCTCTGGACAAAATGCCAAGGTGGAAAAGCTCACTTCAAAACAAAACAAACAAACAAACAAACAAACAATAAAACAAAACAAAACAAAAAAAGAGGCAGGGGACCTAATCAATATGGACATTAGTAAGGTGTCAGAACTAGAGTTCAGAATGGTGATTATAAAGATGCTAGCTGGGCTTGGAAAAACCATAGAAGATTCTAGAGGATCTCTTTCTGAAGAATAAAATCTCTCTGGAGAAATAAAAGAATGAAAATCAAATCAAGTAGAAATCCAAAAAATCTATTAATGAGGTACAATAAAAAATGGAGGCTCTTCCTATTAGGATAAAGGAGGCAGAAGAGAGAATTAGTGATATAGAAAACCAAATGATAAAGAATAAAGAAGCTGAGAAAAAGAGAGATAAACAACGACTAGATCATGAGAGGGAACTTGAGAGATAAGTGACACCATAAGATGAAACAATATTAGAATAATTGGAGTCCAAGAAGAAGAGAGAGGGAGGCAGGAGTTATATTGGAGCAAATTATAGCAGAGAACTTCCCGTTTTGGCAAAAGGAACAAGTATCAAAAGCCAGGAGACACAGAGAACTCTCCTCAAAATCAATAAAAATAGGTCAACACCCCATCATCTGATAATGAAACTTACAAGTCCCAGAGACAAAGAGAAAATCCTGAAAGCAGCTTGGGACAAGAGGTCTGTAACCTACAATGGTAGAAATATTCTATTGGCAGCAGACCTATCCACAGAGACCTGGCAGGCCAGAAAGGACTGGCATGATATATTCTGCACACTAAACAAGAAAAATATGTACCGAAAATTACTATATCTAGTGAGGCTGTCATTAAAAATTGAAGAAGACATAAAAAGCTTCCAGGACAAACAAAAATTAAAAGAATTTTCAAACACCAAGCCAGCACTACAGGAAATACTGAAAGGGGTAGAAGACCCCCTTTAAGAGGTAGAGGACCCCTCTAAGCAAAGAGAGAGACTAAAAGGAAGAGACCAGAAAGGAACAGAGACAATATACAGTAACAGTCCCCTTACAAGCAATACAATGGCAATAAATTCCTATCTTTCAATAGTTATCCTGAATGTAAATGGGCTAAATGCCCCAATAAAAAGACACAGTGTATCAGAATGGATTAAATGACTCTTAATATCACAAAACAAACTGGGGGTTGCTGGGGGGAGGTGGGGTTGGGAGAGGGGGAGGGGGTTATGGACATTGGGGAGGGTATGTGCTATCGTGAGTGCTGTGAAGTGTGTAAACCTGGCGATTCACAGACCTGTACCCCTGGGGATAAAAATACATTATATGTTTATAAAAAAAAAATGGAAGGGGAGGCGAACCATAAGAGACTATGGACTCTGAAAAACAACCTGAGGGTTTTGAAGGGTCAGGGGTGGGAGGTTGGGGGAACAGGTGGTGGATAATAGGGAGTGCACGTATTGCATGGAGCACTGGGTGTTGTGCAAAAACAATGAATACTGTTACACTGAAAAAATAAAGACAGAAGGAAAGAAAAAAAAACAAAAAAAACAAAAAACAGAAAGCAAAAAGAAACACAAGACCCATTAATATGCTGTCTGCAAGAGACTGATTTTAGACCCAAAGACACCTCCATATTTAAAGTGAGGGGCTGGAAAACTATTTACCATACTAATCGACATCAAAAGAAAGCTGGGGTGGCAATCCTTATATCAGACAAATCAGGTTTTAAGCCAAAGACTATAATAAGAAATGAGGAAGGACACTATATCATACTTAAAGTGTCTGTCCAACAAGATCTAACAATTTTGAATATCTATACCCCTTACATGGGAGCAGCCAACTATATAAATCAATTAATAACAAAATCAAACAAAAACATCAACATTACTACAATAATAGTAGGGGACATCAACACCCCCCATACACAGAAATGGACAGATGATATAAGCAAAAGATCAACAAGCAAATAAAGGCTTTAAATGACACACTGGACCAGATGAACATCACAGATATACTCAGAACATTCCATCCCAAAGCAACGAAATACACATTCTTCTCTAGTGCACATACCACATTCTCCACAATAGATCAAATCACATGTCACAAATCAGGTCACAACTGGTACCAAAAGATTGGGATCATTCCTTGCATATTTTCAGACCACAGGGCTTTGAAACTAGAACTCAAGCACAAGAGGAAAGTTGAAACGAACTCAAATACACTGAGGCTAAAGAGCATCCTACTAAAGAATGAATGGGTCAACCAGGAAATTAAAGAAGAATTGAAAAAATTCATAGAGACAAATGAAATGAAAATACAACTGTTCAAAATCTCTGGGACACAGTAAAGGAGGTCCTGAGAGATAAACCCCTGGCCAAATTTATCAAAAAGAAAATAGAAAGGATGAAAATTAATAAAATCATGAATGAAAGAGGAGAGATCATAACAAACACCAAAGAAATACAAACAATTAGAAGAACATATTATGAGCCACTAAACACCAGCAAATTAGACAATCTGGAAGAAATGGATGCATTCCTAGAGACATATAAATACCAAAACTGAACCAGGATGAAAACAAAACCTGAGCAGACCCACCCAGTAAGGAGATTTAAGCAGTCACCAAAAATCTCCCAACAGGGTGCCTGGGTGGCTCAGTTGTTAAGCATATTCCTTCATATCAGGTCATGATCCTAGCATCCTGGGATTGAGCTCCACATTGGGCTCCCTACTCAGCAGGGAGCCTGCTTCTCCCTCTCCCACTCCCCCTGCTTGTGTTCCCTCTCTCTGTCTCTCTCTTTCTCTGTGTCAAATAAATAAATAAAATCTTTTTTAAAAATCTCCCGACAAATAAGAGCCCATGGCCAGATGGCTTCCCAGAGGAATTCTACCAAACATTTAAAGAAGAAATAATACATATTCTCCTGAAACTGTTCTAAAAAATAGAAATGGAAGGAAAACTTCCAAACTCATCTTACAAGGTCAGCATTACCTTGATCCCAAAACCAGAAAAATACCCCATCAAAAAGGATAATTACAGGGATGGCTGGGTAGCTCAGTTGGTTAAGCATCTGCCTTTGGCTCAGGTCATGATCCCAGGCTCTTGGGATTGAGTCCCACATTGGGCTCCTTGCTCAGCAGGGAGCCTGATTCTCCCTTTGCCTGCTCTGTCTGTTCTGCCTTCAGCTCTCCGTGCTTCTGCTCTCTCTCTGGCAAATAAATAAATAAAAATCTTTTTTAAAAAATCGGAGAGTCGGGCGCCTGGGTGGCTCAGTGGGTTAAGCCACTGCCTTCGGCTCAGGTCATGATCTCAGGGTCCTGGGATCGAGTCCCACATCGGGCTCTCTGCTCAGCGGCAAGCCTGCTTCCCTCTCTCTCTCTCTGCCTGCCTCTCTGTCTACTTGTGATCTCTCTCTGTCAAATAAATAAATAAAATCTTTAAAAAAAAATCGGAGAGTCACAGACCATTATCCCAGATGAACAAGGATGCAAATATACTCACCAAAATACTAGCCAATAGGATCCGACAGTACATTAAAAGGATTATTCACTATGACCAAGTGGGATTTATCACTGGGCTGCAAGATTGACTCAACATCTGCAAATCAATCAGTGTGATACAATACATTAATCAAAGAAAGAACAAGAAACATATGATACTCTTAATAGATGCTGAAAACGCATTTGACAAAGTACAGCATCCTTTCTTGATCAAAACTATTCACAGTGTATGGATAGAGTGTACATACCTCAATATCATCAAAGCCATCTATGAAAAATTCACAGCAAATATCATTCTCAATGGGCAAAAACTGAGAGCTTTTCCCCTAAGGTCAGGAACACAGCAGGGCTCTCCTCTATCACCAGTGTTATTCAACACAGTAGTAGAAGTCCTAGCCTCAGCGATCAGACAACAAAAAGAAATAAAAGTCATCTGAATAGGCAAAGAAGAAGGTAAACTCTCACGCTTTGCAGATGATATGATATTTTATGTGGAAAACACAAAAGACTCCACTCCAAAACTCCTAGAACCTACATAATAACTCATTAAAGTGTGAGGATATAAAATCAATGCACAGAAATCAGTTGCATTTCTATACACAAACAGCAAGACAGAAGAAAGAGAAATTAAGGAGTTGATCCCATTCACAACTGCACCCAAACCCATAAGATACCTAGGAATAAACCTAACTAAAGAGACAAAGAATCTGTACTCAGAAAACTATAAAGTACTCATGAAAGAAATTTATAAAGACAGAAAGATATGGAAATACATTTGATGCTCATGGATTGGAAGAACAAATTTGTGAAAATGTTTATGCTATCTAGAGCAATCTACATATTTAATGTTATCCCTATCAAAATACCATCAACTTTTTTCCAAGAAAGTGAA
The DNA here is from genome assembly GCF_922984935.1 of Meles meles. Lineage (NCBI taxonomy): Eukaryota > Metazoa > Chordata > Mammalia > Carnivora > Mustelidae > Meles > Meles meles. The sequence continues at coordinate 64,460,946 of NC_060087.1, forward strand.
CAAATAATCCTAAAATTTATATGGAACCAGGAAAGACCCCAAATAGGCAGAGGAATGTTGAAATAGAAAACCCAACTTGGTGGCATCACAATTCCAGATTTCAAGTTCTGTCACAAAGCTGTCATCATGAAGGAAGTATGGTACTGGAAAAAAACAGACACATAGATCAATGGAATAGAATAGAGAGCCCAGAAATGGACCCTCAAATCTATTTAATTAATCTTCAACAATGCAGGAAAGAATGTCCAATGGAAAAAAGATAGTCTCTACAACAAATGGTATTGGGAAAATTGGACAGCCATATGCAGAAGAATGAAACTGGAACATTTCCTTACACCACACACAAAAATAGACTCAGAGTGGATGAAAGACCTCAATGTGAGACAGGAATCCATCAAAATCCTTGAGGAGAACAAAGGCAGCAACCTCTTTGACCTCAGTCGCAGCAACTTCTTCCTAGAAACATTGTCAAAGGCAAGGGAAGCAAGGGTAAAAATGAATTAATGGGACTTCGTCAAGATCAAAAGCTTTTGCACAGCAAAGAAAACAGTCAATAAAACCAAAAGGCAACTGACAAAATGGAAGAAGATATTTGCAAATGACCTATCAGATAAAGGACTAGTATCCAAAATCTATAAAGAACTTATCAAACTCAACACCCAAAGAACAAATAATCCAATCAAGAAAGGGGCAGAAGATATGAACAGACATTTCTGCAAAGAGGACATCCAAATAGCCTACAGATGCATGAAAGATGCACTCAACATCACTCACTATCAGCGAAATACAAATCAAAGCCACAGTGAAATACCACCTCACACCAGTGAGAATGGTTAAAATTAATCCATCAGGAATCAACAGGTTTTGGCAAGGATGCAGAGAAAGGGAACACTCCTATACTGTTGGTGGGAATGCAAGCTGGAAAGCAATATAGAGGTTCCTCAAAGAGTTGAAAATAGAGCTACCCTAGGACCCAGCAATTGCACTACTGGGTATTTATTGTAAACATACTAATGTAGTGATCTGAAGGGGCAGGTGCATCTGAATGTTTATAGCAGCAATGTCCACAATAGCCGAACAATGGAAAGAACCTAGATGTCCATCAACAGATGAATGCATAAAGAAGATGTGGCATATATATACAATGGACTACTATGCTGCCATCAAGAAAAACAAAATCTTGCCACTTGCAATGACATGGATGGAACTAGAGAGTATTATGATAAACAAAATAAGTCAATCAGAGAAAGACAATTATCATATGATCTCTCTGATAAGAGGAATTTGAGAAACAAGACAGAGGATCATAGGGGAATAGAGGGAAAAATAAAACAAGATAAAACCAGAGAGCAAGACAAACCATAAGAGACTCTTAATCTCAGGAAACAAACTGAGGGTTGTTGGAGGGGAGGAAGGCGGAGGGATGGGGTGGCCAGGTGATGGACATTGAGGAGGGTATGTGCTATGGTGAGAAAAGAAAGATATACTTAGATTTCATCCTAAAGCAGCACAATACACGTTCTTTTCAAGCGCACAAGGAATATTTTCCAGAATAGATTGCAAACTGTGTCACAAATCAACCCTCAACACGTACAAAAATATTGAGTTTATACCAAGCATAGTTTCAGTCCACAATGCTATGAAACTTGAAATCAACCACAAGATGAAATCTGGCAGGCCACACACATATGGTGGTTAAAGAACATCCTTCTAAAGAATGAATGGGTCAACCACGAAATTAAAGAAGAAATTGAAAAGTACATGGAAGCAAGTGAAAATGAAACATGACAGTCAAAATCCTTTGGGATGCAGCAAAGGCAGTCATAAGAGGGAAGTATATTGTAATACAGGCCTACCTCAAGAAGCAAGAAAAGGCTCATATATACAAGCAAACTTTATACCTTAAAGAGCTAAAAAGGAAGAGCAAATAAAGTTTAAAGCCAGGAGAATAAGGGAAACAATAAAGAGAATAACAGAAATACATGACATAGAAACAAACAAACAACAACAAAAGACCAGTAGAATAGATTAGCAGGAATACTAGCTGGTCCTACACTTTTGGTAAATGCAAGTTTGTGTAGTCTCTTTGGAATACATTGTGGAGATTCCTCAAAAAATTAAAAATTGAGCTACCCTATGACCTGGAAATTGAACTACTGGGTATTTACCCCAAAGATACCTTAGGTACCCCAGTGTTCATAGTAATAATGTCCACCATAGCTAAATTGTGGAAAGAGCAGAGACACCCTTCAACAGATGAATGGATAAAGAAGATGTGGTCCATGTATATAATGGAATATTATCAGCCATCAGAAAGGATGACTACCCAACTTTTGCATCAACGTGGATGGGACTGGAGGAGATTATGCTAAGTGAAATAAGTCAGAGAAATCCAATTATCATATGGTTTCACTTATTTGTGGAGCATAAGAAATAACACGGAGAACATGGGGAGATGGAGAGGAGAAGGGAATTGAGGGAAATTGGATGGGGAGATAAACCATGAGAGACTATGGACTCTGAAACACCATCTGAGGGTTTTGACGGGGCAGGGGTGGGAAGGTGGGTGAGCCTGGTGTTTGGTATTATGGATTGCACGTATTTCATGGAGCACTGGGTGTAGTGCATAAACAAGAATTCTGGTACACTGAAAAGAAATTTTAAAAAATGAAAAAAAATTCCATCATCATTTTTCACAGAGCTAGAACAAACAATCCTAAAGTTTGTATGGAACATCAGAAGATCCTGAATGCCAAAGCAATATTGAAAAAGCAAAGCAAAGCTGGAAGCACCACAATTGCAGACTTCAGGCTATATGACAAAGCTGTAGTTACTAAGACATCTTGGTACTGGTACAAAAACAGACACATAGATCAACAGAACAGAATAGAGAACCCAGAAATTGGCCCACAACTATATGGTCAACTAAACTTCAACAAATGAGTAAAGAATATCCAATGGAGAAAAGACAGTCTCTTCAAAAACTTTTGTTAGGCAAACAGGACAGCCACATACAGAAGAATGATACTGGACCAGTTTATTCCACCATATACAAAAATAAATTTAAAATGGGTGAAATATTTAAATGTGAGAGAGGAAAACATCAAAATCCTAGAGAACACAGGCAGGAACCTCTTTGACATCATTCATAGCTACTTCTTACTAGACTCTTTGCCAGAGACAAGGGAACCAAAAGCAAAAATGAACTATTGGGACTTCAAGGTAAAAAGCTTCTGCACAGCAAAGGAAACAATCAACAAAACTAAAAGTCAAACAGCCTACAGAATGGGAGAATATATTTGCAAATGACATATCAGATCAAGGGCTAGTATCCAAAATCTATAAAGAACTTACCAAACTCAATACCCAAAGAACAAATAAACCAGTCAAGGAATGGGTAGAAGACATGAATAGACATTTTTCCAAAGAAGATATCCAGATGGTTAACACTCATGAAAAGTTGCTCAACATCACTCATCATCAGGGAAATATAAATCAAAACCATGATGATACCACCTCACACCTGTCAGAATGGCTAAAATAAACAACACAGGAAACAACAAATGTTGACAAAGATGCAGAGTAAGGGGAACCCACTTGCAATCTTGGTGGGAATGCAAACTGGTGCAGCAACTGTGGAGAACAATATGGAGGTTCCTCAAAAGGTGAAAAATAGAACTATTCTACAACTGAGCAATTTCACTACTAGGTATTTACCACAGGATACAGAAATACAGATTCTAAGGGGCACATGAACCTTGATGTTAATAGCAGCATTGCCAGAAATAGTCAAATTATGGAAAGAGCCCAAGTGTCACTCAAATGATGAATGGATAAGAAAGAGGGGATACATACACACAGTTGAATATTATTTGGCCATCAAAAAGAATGTAATCTTGCCATTTGCAGCAACATGGATGGAGCTAGAAAGTGTAATGCTGAGCAAAATAAGTCAGTCATGGAAAAACAAAAACAATATGATTTCACTCTATGTGGAATTTAAGAAACAAAACAAATGAGCAAAGAGGGAAAGAGAGAGAAACCAAGAAACAGACTCCTAGATAATTTTTAAAAGATTTTATTTATTTATTGACAGAGAGAGACATCAAGAGAGGGAACACAAGCAGGGGGAGTGGGACAGGGAGAAGCAGACTTCGGCTGAGCAGGAAAACCTATCTGGGACTTGATCCCAGGACCCTGGGACCATGACCTGAGGTGAAGATATATCTTGATGACTGAGCTCCCCAAGCACCCTACAGACTGTTAAATATAGAGAACTACCTGATGGTTGCCAAAGGCGATGGGGGTGGGAGGCTGGGTGAAATAGGTGATGGGGATTGGGGAGGGCACTTATCATAATGAGCACTGGATGATGTGTGTTGTTGCATCACTATATTGTACATCTGAAACTAAGATAACACTTTATGTTAACTGGAATCAAAATAAAAATTTAAAAAATAAAAAAGAATACAATGTTTTCTTTGATTGTTGGTCTGCTCTTGATTAGAAATTGTAAACAAGGTGTTTTTTTTCTTTTCTTAACCAGGAAAAACAAAGTTTCAATGTTTTGTCTTCATCAGCTCTTTAATTATTTAGGAAAACTATATCTGTTCAATATTAAAAGAGCTAAGGTTTACTAACAAACCATATATCCTTCTGTAGAATCTCTTATGGTCACCAAGTTTTAAGTTTTGAAATGATTTGTGATCCTATTTAGGCATGTGCTTTGAAACTTTCTATTTTTTTAATACATCCCAGGAAACAGACTTCCAGAAAAATTTAGAATAAAGTCTTTTTGACTAATTAGGATTTATTTGGTATGTAAAATTACATGGGAAGCATGTCAAACAAATAAATCTTTTCAGGTTATATTATGTGGTAAATGCCATAACTGTTCCAGAAATTATATAAAATTCCTAAAGCGTTAATGTGTCCTGGTATAATGTCATTATGTAAAATTCTAATTGTCAAAATGTTATGTTAAAAAATAAATTAAAATAAAATAAAATGTTATGTGTCACAAAAATAACAAAATTTTCTTGTCAACTGAATTATAAAGAATTCTCATCAGATGTTTAACCATGTCCATTTTTTAGTCTTTTGTCCTTTACATTTATTGTTCTGATGCTTCTGCAAAATATGTTTCAGGTTCAAGAAATTTTATGAAGTGTTCTTTTGACAAATATGTTCTCCTATTATCCTTGAGAACATAAAACTAAGAATTTCCAGAACTAATGGAAAAGCTGCATTCATACAGAACAAGAATTAATAACATGGGACTAAATGAATTAAGAAAGATAACTATAGTTTTTGACTCTTTTTTTTATTTCTTTTCAGTGTTCCAGAATTCATTGTTTATGCACCACACCAAGTGTTCCATGCAATACATGCCCTCTGTAATATGCATCACTAGACTCACCCAACGTCCCACCCCCCGCCCCTCCAAAACCCTCAGATTGTTTCTCAGAGTCCACAGTCTCTCATGGTTCGTCTCCCCCTTCAATTTCCCCCAACTCCCTTCTCCTCTCCAGCTCACCATGTCCTCCGTGTTATTCCTTATTCTCCACAAATAAGCAAAACCATGTGATAATTGACTCTCTCTGCTTGACTTAGTTCACTCAGCATAATCTCTTCCAGTCCCATTCATATTGGTACAAAAGTAGGATATTCGGGGAGGAGTCAAGATGGCGGAGAAGTAGCAGCCTGAGACTACATCAGGTAGTAGGAGATCAGCTCGATAGCTTATCTAAACATTGCAAACACCTACAAATCCAACAGGAGAGTGAAGAGAAGAAGAACAGCAACTCTAGAAACAGAAAATCAACCACTTTCTGAAAGGTAGGACTGGCGGAGAAGTGAATCTAAAACGACGGGAAGATAGACCGTGGGGGGAGGGGCCGGCTCCCGGCAAGCGGCTGAGCAACGGAGCACAAAATCAGGACTTTTAAAAGTCTGTTCCACTGAGGGTCATTGCTCCAGAGGCTAAACCAGGGTGAAGCCCACGCGGGGTCAGCGTGGCCCCAGGTCCCGCAGGGTCACAGAAGGATCGGGGGTGTCAGAGTGTTGGAGAGCTCGCAGGTATTAGAACGGAGAAGCCGGCTGCAGAGACAGAGCCGAGGACTGAACTCTCAGCTTGGGGTTACCTTGAACTGGTCGCGGGCTGGGTGAGCTCAGATTGCGGCTAGAGGCTGGGGATACGGGAGTGATTGGGTGCTGTCCTCTGGGGGCGCACTGAGGAGTGGGGCCCCAGGCTCTCGGCTCCTCCGGGCCAGAGACTAGGAGGCCGCCATTTTCATTCCCATCCTCCAGAACTCTACGGAAAGTGTTCAGGGAACAGAAGCTCCCAAAAGCGAACCCGAGCCGATTACTTAGTCCAGCCGCCAGTAAGGGCGGTGCAATCCCGCCTCGGGCAAAGACACTTGAGCGTCACTACAACAGGCCCCTCCCCCAGAAGATCAACAAAATATCCAGCCAGGACGAAGTTCATCTATCAAGGAAAGTAGGTTCAATTCCTAAGACAGCAGAGCAATTCCAGAGGAGGAGAAAGCAAAGCACGGAACTCATGGCTTTCTCCCCATGATTCTTTAGTCTTGCGGCTACTTCAATTTTTTTTTCTTTTTTCAATTTTTTTTCTTTTTTCTTTTTTCTTCTTCTGCTAAATTTTTTAAAACTTTTACCCTTTTCTTTTTTAACGTTTTTTGACTAGTTTATCTAAATATATATTTTTTTCTTTCTTTTTAATATTTTTTCTTTATTTTGTTTTATTTTTTAAATTTTTTTCTTTTTTTTTCAGAACCTGTTTTTATCCCCTTTCTCCCCCCCCCACAATTAGGGGTCTCTTCTGATTTGGTTACAGCGCATTTTTCTGGGGTCTTTGCCACCCTTTTAGTAGTTTATTTGCTCCTTCATATCCTCTTATCTGGACAAAATGACAAGGCGGAAAAAATCACCACAAACAAAAGAACAAGAGACAGTACCAAAGGCTAGGGACCTAATCAACACAGACATGGGTAATATGTCAGATCAAGAGTTCAGAATGACGATTCTGAACATTCTAGCCGGGCTCAAAAAAGGCATGGAAGATATTAGAGAAACCCTCTCTGGAGATATTAAAGCCCTTTCTGGAGAAATTAAAGAACTAAAATCTAACCAAGTTGAAATCAAAAAAAGCTATTAATGAGGTGCAATCAAAAATGGAGGCTCTCACTGCTCGGATAAATGAGGCAGAAGAAAGAATTAGTGATATAGAAGACCAAATGACAGAGAATAAAGAAGCCGAACAAAAGAGGGACAAACTGCTACTGGACCATGAGGGGAGAATTCGAGAGATAAGTGACACCATAAGACGAAACAACATTAGAATAATTGGGATTCCAGAAGAAGAAGAAAGAGAGAGGGGAGCAGAAGGTCTATTGGAGAGAATCATTGGAGAGAATTTCCCTAATATGGCAAAGGGAACAAGCATCAAAATCCAGGAGATGCAGAGAACCCCCCTCAAAGTCAACAAGAATAGGTCCACACCCCGTCACCTAATAGTAAAATTTACAAGTCTTAGCGACAAAGAGAAAATCCTGAAAGCAGCCCGAGAAAAGAAGTCTGTAACATACAATGGTAAAAATATTAGATTGGCAGCAGACTTATCCACAGAGACCTGGCAGGCCAGGAAGAGCTGGCATGATATATTCAGAGCACTAAACGAGAAAAACATGCAGCCAAGAATACTCTATCCAGCTAGGCTGTCATTGAAAATAGAAGGAGAGATCAAAAGCTTCCAGGACAAACAAAAACTGAAAGAATTTGCAAACACCAAACCAGCTCTCCAGGAAATATTGAAAGGGGTCCTCTAAGCAAAGAGAGAGCCTAAAAGTAGTAGATCAGAAAGGTACAGAGACAATATACAGTAACAGTCACCCTACTGACTAATAATGGCACTAAATTCATATCTCTCAATAGTTACCCTGAATGTTAATGGGCTAAATGCCCCAATCAAAAGACACAGGGTATCAGAATGGATAAAAAAACAAAACCCTTCAGTATGTTGCCTACAAGAAACTCATTTTAGACGCGAAGACACCTCCAGATTTAAAGTGAGGGGGTGGAAAACAATTTACCATGCTAATGGGCATCAGAAGAAAGCTGGGGTGGCAATCCTTATATCAGATCAATTAGATTTTAAGCCAAAGACTATAATAAGAGATGAGGAAGGACACTATATCCTACTCAAAGGGTCTGTCCAACAAGAAGATCTAACAATTTTAAATATCTATGCCCCTAACGTGGGAGCAGCCAACTATATCAACCAATTAATAACAAAATCAAAGAAACACATCAATAATAATACAATAATAGTAGGGGACGTTAACACTCCCCTCACTGAAATGGACAGATCATCCAAGCAAAAGATCAACAAGGAAATAAAGGCCTTAAATGACACACTGGACCAGATGGACATCACAGATATATTCAGAACATTTCATTCAAAAGCAACAGAATACACATTCTTCTCTAGTGCACATGGAACATTCTCCAGAAGGACCCAAATAAATAAAATCATGAATGAAAGAGGAGAGATAACAACTAACACCAAAGAAATACAGACAATTATAAGAACATAATATGAGCAACTCTACACCAACAAATTTGACGATCTGGAAGAAATGGATGCATTCCTAGAGACATATAAACTACCACAACTGAACCAGGAAGAAATAGAAAACCTGAACAGGCCCATAATCAGTAAAGAGATTGAAACAGTCATCAAAAATCTCCAAACAAACAAAAGCCCAGGGCCAGACGGCTTCCCAGGGGAATTCTACCAAACATTTAAAGAAGAACTAATTCCTATTCTCCTGAAACTGTTCCAAAAAATAGAAATGGAAGGAAAACTTCCAAACTCATTTTATGAGGCCAGCATCACCTTGATCCCAAAACCAGACAAGGATCCCACCAAAAAAGAGAACTACATACCAATATCCTTGATGAACACAGATGCAAAAATTCTCGCCAAAATACTAGCCAATAGGATTCAACAGTACATTAAAAGGATTATTCACCACGATCAAGTGGGATTTATTCCAGGGCTGCAGGGTTGGTTCAACATCCGCAAATCAATCAATGTGATACAACACATTAATAAAAGAAAGAACAAGAACCATATGATACTCTCAATAGATGCTGAAAAAGCATTTGACAAAGTACAGCATCCCTTCCTGATCAAAACTCTTCAAAGTGTAGGGATAGAGGGCACATACCTCAATATTATCAAAGCCATCTATGAAAAACCCACCACAAATATCATTCTCAATGGAGAAAAACTGAAAGCTTTTACGCTAAGGTCAGGAACACGGCAGGGATGTCCATTATCACCACTGCTATTCAACATAGTACTAGAAGTCCTAGCCTCAGCAATCAGACAACAAAAAGAAATTAAAGGCATCCAAATTGGTAAAGAAGAAGTAAAAATATCACTCTTTTCAGATGATATGATACTATATGTGGAAAACCCAAAAGACTCCACTCCAAAACTGCTAGAACTTGTACAGGAATTCAGTAAAGTGTCAGGATAAAAAATCAATGCACAGAAATCAGTTGCATTTCTGTACACCAACAACAAGACAGAAGAAAGAGAAATTAAGGAGTCAATCCCATTTACAATTGTACCCAAAACTATAAGATACCTAGGAATAAACTAACCAAAGAGGCTAAGATTCTATACACAGAAACTTATAAAGTACTCATGAAAGAAATTGAGGAAGACACAAAGAAATGGAAAAATGTTCCGTGCTCCTGGATTGGAAGAATAAATCTTGTGAAAATGTCCATGCTACCTGAAGCAATCTACACATTTAATGCAATCCCTATTAAAATACCATCCATTTTTTTCAAAGAAATGGAACAAATAATCCTAAATTTTATATGGAACCAGAAAAGACCTCAAATAGCCAAAGGAATATTGAAAAAGAAAGCCAAAGTGGGTGGCATCACAATTCTGGGCTTCAAGCTCTATTACAAAGCTGTCATCATCAAGACAGCATGGTCCTGGCACAAAAACAGACACATAGATCAGTGGAACAGAATAGAGAGCCCAGAAATCGACCCTCAACTCTATGGTCAACTCATCTTCGACAAAGCAGGAAAGAATGTCCAATGGAAAAAAGACAGCCTCTTCAATAAATGGTGCTGGGAAAATTGGACAGCCACATGCAGAAAAATGAAATTGGACCACTTCCTTACACCACACACGAAAATAGACTCCAAATGGATGAAGGACCTCAATGTGAGAAAGGAATCCATCAAAATCCTTGAGGAGAATGCAGGCATCAACCTCTTCGACCTCAGCCGTAGCAACATCTTCCTAGGAACAACGGCAAAGGCAAGGGAAGCAAGGGCAAAAATGAACTATTGGGATTTCGTCAAGATCAAAAGCTTTTGCACAGCAAAGGAAACAGTTAACAAAATCAAAAGACAACTGACAGAATGGGAGAAGATATTTGCAAACGACATATCAGATAGAGGGCTAGTATCCAAAATCTATAAGGAACTTAGCAAACTCAACACCCAAAGAACAAACAATCCAATCAAGAAAAGGGCAGAGGACATGAACAGACATTTCTGCAAAGAAGACATCCAGATGGCCAACAGACACATGAAAAAGTGCTCCACGTCACTCGGCATCAGGGAAATACAAATCAAAACCACAATGAGATATCACCTCACACCAGTCAGAATGGCTAACATTAACAAGTCAGGAAATGACAGATGCTGGTGAGGATGCGGAGAAAGGGGAACCCTCCTCCACTGTTGGTGGGAATGCAAGCTGGTGCAACCACTCTGGAAAACAGCATGGAGGTTCCTCAAAATGTTGAAAATAGAACTACCCTATGACCCAGCAATTGCACTACTGGGTATTTACCCTAAAGATACAAACATAGTGATCCGAAGGGGCACATGCACCCGAATGTTTATAGCAGCAATGTCTACAATAGCCAAACTATGGAAAGAACCTAGATGTCCATCAACAGATGAATGGATAAAGAAGAAGTGGTATATATACACAATGGAATACTATGCAGCCATCAAAAGAAATGAAATCTTGCCATTTACGATGACGTGGATGGAACTAGAGGGTATCATGCTTAGTGAAATAAGTCAATCGGAGAAAGACAACTATCATATGATCTCCCTGATATGAGGACATGGAGAAGCAACATGGGGGGTTAGGGGGATAGGAGAAGTATAAATGAAACAAGATGGGATTGGGAGGGAGACAAACCGTAAATGACTCTTAATCTCACAAAACAAACTGGGGGTTGCTGGGGGGAGGTGGGATTGGGAGAGGGGGAGGGGGCTATGGACATTGGGGAGGGTATGTGCTATCGTGAGTGCTGTGAAGTGTGTAAACCTGGCGATTCACAGACCTGTACCCCTGGGGATAAAAATACATTATATGTTTATTTAAAAAAAAAAAATTGGAAGGGGAGGCGAACGATAAGAGACTATGGACTCTGAAAAACAACCTGAGGGTTTTTAAGGGTCAGGGGTGGGAGGTTGGGGGAACAGGTGGTGGGTAATGGGGAGGGCACGTTTTACATGGAGCACTGGGTGTTGTGCAAAAACAATACTGTTACACTGAAAAAATAAATAAAATGGAAAAAAAAGTAGGATATTCATCCTTTCTGATGGAGGTATAACATCCCATAGTATATATGAACCACATCTTCCTTATCCATTCGTACATTGAAGGGCATCTTGGTTCTTTCCACAGTTTGGCGACTGTGGCCATTGCTGCTATGAACATTGGGGTACATAGGGCCCTTCTTTTCACTGCATCTGTATCTTTAGGGTAAATACCCAACAGAGCAATTGCAGGGTCATAGGGAAGTTTTATTTTTAGTTTCTTGAGGAATCTCCACACTCTTCTCCAAAGTGGTTGCATCAACTTGCGTTCCCACCAACAGTGTCAGAGGGTTCCACTTTCTCCACATCCTCTCCAACACATGTTGTTTCCTGTCTTGCTAATTTTGGCCATTCTAACTGGTGTGAGGTGGTATCTCAATGTTGTTTTAATTTGAATCTCCCTGATGGCTAGTGATGATGAACATTTTTTCATGTGTCTGAGAGCCATTTGTATGTCTTCATTGGAGAAGTGTCTGTTCATATCTTCTGCCCATTTTTTGATATGATTATCTGTTTTGTGTGTGTTGAGTTTGAGGAGTTCTTTATAGATCCTGGATATCAACCTTTTGTCTGTACTGTCATTTGCAAATATCTTCTCCCATTCCGTGGGTTGCCTCTTTGTTTTGTTGACCGTTTCCTTTGCTGTGCAGAAGCTTTTGATCTTGATGAAGTCCCAAAAATGTATTTTTGCTTTTGATTCCTTTGCCTTTGGAGATATATCTTGAAAGAAGTTGCTGTGGCTGATATCAAAGTGGTTACTGCCTATGTTCTCCTCTAGGATTCTGATGGATTCCTGCCTCACATTGAGGTCTTATCCATTTCAAGTTTATCTTTGTGTATTGTGTAAGAGAATGGTTGAGTTTCATTCTTCTACACATAGCTGTCCAATTTTCCCAGCACCATTTATTGAAGAGACTGTCTTTTTTCCACTGGATATTTTTTCCTGCTTTGTCAAAGATTATTTGACCATAGAGTTGAGGGTCCATATCTGGGCTCTCTACTCTGTTCCACTTCTCTATGTGTCTGTTCTTATGCTAGTACCAAGTTGTCTTGGTGATCACAGCTTTGTAGTAAAGCTTGAAATCAGGCATAATGATGCCCCCAGTTTTGTTTTTCTTTTTCAGCATTTCCTTAGCAATTTGGCATGTCTTCTGATTCCATACAAATTTTAGAATTGTTTACTCCAGCTCTTTGAAAAATGCCAGTGGAATTTTGGTCAGAATGGCATTGAAAGTATAGATTGCTCTAGGCAGTATAGGCATTTTAACAATGTTTATTCTTCTGATCCATGAGCATGGAATGTTCTTCCATCTTTTTGTGTCTTCTTCCATTTCTTTCATGAGTGTTCTGTGGTTCCTCAAGTACAGGTCCTTTACCACTTTGGTTAGGTTTATTCCCAAGTATCTTATGGTTCTTAGTGCTACAGTAAATGGAATCAATTCTCTAATTTCCCTTTCTGTATTTTCCTTGTTCATCTGTAAGAAATCAACTGATTTCTGTACATTGAAGTCATACAGTAATTCAGTAATATGGCAGGTTACAAAATCGATGTACAGAAATCAGTTGCTTTCTTATAGTTTATGACTCTTATTTGAAATATTGCTGGTTCTCTAATGTTTGCTCTTCTAGATTTAAGGGAAATTTTTCTCTTGATAAAATATCCCTCTAATGATTAAATGAAGCATTTATCTTTTCCCCCTACCCAAACCTTCCAGAACTCAGAAACTCTCACTGAGTATTCTTCTTTTTTTTCATAGCAATTATAATTATTTGTGTAATTTCAGTAATAATCTGTTCTCCTTGTAACAGGACACCTTTGGAAACATTGGTTATATTACCAAGACTTTGGGTGGAATATCATATTTGAGGGAGACATGCATAAAATTTGCTGTGATCAGACAGCTTTAAGGAATTAAAGTTGATTTTATGGAGCCAGTAGAGTCTTTTGGAAATATTGGCCTGATATTTTGCTAACAGAATTCCCAGTAGCCCCACCAAGTGAGTAAGAATGTCACTTCCTGGAAGATACAGGAACCTCAAGGTGTTTGGGGGACCATGAGAAGAGAAGAATTCACTCAAATCTAAAGATATTTCAGGCAAGTCTAATGGCAAATATTTGTCTTGGCTTCTGGCCTTAAAGAAGCTATTAAAGGCTCAATCTGAAATTCCATATGAAAAATTCTAGCAATGAAGATTTAGAAAAATCTATATAGCCAATCACTATTCTTGCTGTGTTTATGTAAAAAATGAGGTCAAGATTAATAAAACTCGATGTATTTAACAAACAATTTGTCTTAATTTGCCTATCTTTGACAGGAATGAAGGAGACTTTAGAGAGAATGATTCTATTTCAATAAGACATATTTGTGGATGTTAGATTCTTATTCTGATTAATTATCTTTGAGTGTTTGTTGCTTGCCTATAAATTTGGGCTGGACATTGAATTATTCTGGTTTCCTCAAATATCTAAATATGACTCTTTCAACCAAGTTTCCATTCTTCTCCCATTCTCTTACCTTAAAATCATTAAGAACTAAAACTGCTTTGTGTACTGAAGTCCTACAAAATGAAGATGGAAAGCTTAAAATAAACTTCAGAGAAATTGTAACAATAGCTCATTTATAGACAATCTTCATCCCTGTTGCCCTATGGGTCACTCAAAAGATTACCAAAAATATTTGAACTACAAACTGGAAAAATTCATCAGATTGCTGCTGCCTGCTCCAACCCCATCTGAGGATGCTTTGAGACTGACATCTAAAAATCTCACTGGCATCACTCAGTACTCAAACACTGGGTTTTTTATCTTTTCCAACCATTAGCCTGTTTTTCTTTTGTTTCTGTAGAAAAGACTCTTATTAATTACCTGATTGCTTACTGAACAGGGTGGACTTTATATGATGGCTAACAACACTTGCAGAACCTATATTAACTTCTCCTGGGAAATAAGAACCAATATAAATAAAATCAAACTATAAGCTACTTGGCTACAAGAACCCCTTGACCACCACCACCCCCCTTTTTAGGTGGTCGAGACTAGTTTACTGATCTGTCCTCTTAGATACCCATCAATATCAGATCAGTTTTAGAGGAAATAAAATTGGGTCTGGCTATACTATTACTATTCCTTGGCATATACTTAGGGATAAAACTAATAACAAGTAATGTCAAACTATGTGGAAAAATATCCAAGTTCTCAGATAAGGAACTATCTTTGAAGTGTCAAATCCTTCCATTCTAAAGCCATTATTGCACCCTAATTCAGCTTGAAACAATTACGAAAGATGGACCTCCACCTATGTCCCACAGAAATGTAATAAAGGATTGACAATGAGATATTGTAACAGGAAAAAAAGGAGCATGTCTGACTCCCTGTTCCTTCTATTTCCCTTGTTGCTATGACCTATAGGTTAAAAACTTCTGCTTATCCCTGCATGTAGCCATGTTACAGCTAAGATTTACAAAACCACTCTTTACCCAAAACTAACCTCACTTGAGGAGATAGGGAATTATCCAGAACAGTCATCATCCCAATTCTTTAAGACTGGGGAATGACCACAACTCCATGGAGCGAGGGTATTGAAATTGTGCCCCATTAGGTCAATGAGGCTGAAACTAGAAGAAAGGTTAAAGCTTGTTTTTCAGAGAAGTGTTTCTCCCTAATCAGCTATTATATCTTCTCATAACCCCCTAACAAACTTACTAGCTCTGTCTGCAAAAGCCTGAACTCAAGGTCAACTAACATGGTTCCAGCCCAGCATGGCCCTGCATTCCTTACCCAAGACTATAAGCCTAAGGCCCAGCCAAGTAATACCTGCTCTTGGAGCATGTCTATAACCACTTCTTCTTGTGCTAAGTTAACCTCCTGACATCAGGAACTGAATTTTACTTGGTTCTGATGTTAAGTCTCCACCCCAAGGTAAACAAGGAATTATATGCTGCATATGTTTGCTCAATGTGCATGCTCCATCTTTTCTAATGAATAATCATAAATGTCTGTACCCTTTTATCAAGATATATGTAAAGGATTCTTTGGAATTTTTTCTCCTGTCTATTCTATTTCAATATTTCATTGGTTCCTTCAAACTGCACTTAGTAGAATTCTTTAATACCCATAGATCTTTGTTATAAATGTCATATCAAATGTAAAACAAGACAATCTTGTCCAAGAACATGTACTATGTTTTTCATGTATATATATATATATATATATATATATAGAGAGAGAGAGAGAGAGAGAGATATTCATATGTGTGTGTGTGTGTGTGTGTGTGTGTGTATTCAAATCTAGAACAAGGGACTTGATGGACCTAGGGCAGACAAGCCAGTCACTGTCACCAAGGAACATAAAAACATAAGGTTTATCATCAGTGCTTTTGGGGAAAAGATTATTGATCAAAAGGGGAAAATAATAAAGAACATTTTCAACTTTTAATGTTCATAGGACCTGTTCCTGTACTCACAAGAAAGCTACACTTTAACATGTACCAAGGTCAAAATGACTCAGTAAAACCTCAAAACATTTCTGCCCTTAGCACACATTGTACATCTGCTTCATTTCGTTAAGAAAAAAAAAGGAGGGGCGCCTGAGTGGCCCAGTGAGTTAAGCCTCTGCCTTCAGTTCAGGTCATGATCTCAGTGTCCTGGGATTGAACCCCACATCGGGCTCTCTGCTCAGCAGGGAGCCTGCTTCATCCTCTCTCTCTCTGCCTGTCTCTCTGCCTACTTGTGATCTCTATCTGTCAAATAAATAAAATCTTTTTAAAAAAGGAATATTCCAAATATAAACATAAAAAAAAACATAAAACCCTTCTTGGTTCCCATAAGATTAAAGTCATAGAGCCTTGCACCCACTAAAAACAAAATCTGTAACTTTCTGGAATGTCCTCCATCATGATGATTTGTAACCCTTCATGTAAAAAAAAATATATAACCCTGCACCAAATGTTCCTTCCCAAGAGCACTCTTTCTGAAGATTGTGTATCTTGGGCAGTTATCCCAACTTAGGCTCAAATAAAACTCTTTTCCTTTCTCTTTAAAATTTTTTTATTTGTTTATTTACAGCATAACAGTGTTCATTGTTTTGGCATCACACCCAGTGCTCCATGCAGTACTTGCCCTCCCTATTACCCACCACCTGGTTCCTCAACCTCCCACTCCCCCCCCGCCCCTTCAAAACCCTCTGGTTGTTTTTCAGAGTCCATAGTCTCTCATGGTTCATCTCCCCTTCCAGTTTCCCTCAACTCCCTCTCCTCTCCATCTCCCCATGTCCTCCATGTTATTTGTTATGCTCCACAAATAAGTGAGACCATATGATACTTGACTCTCTCTGCTTGACTTATTTCGCTCAGCATAATCTCTTCCAGTCCCATCCATGTTGCTACAAAAGTTGGGTATTCATCCTTTCTGATGGAAGCATAATACTCCATAGTGTATATGGACCACATCTTGCTTATCCATTTGTCCGTTGAAGGGCATCTTGGTTCTTTCCACAGTTTGGCGACCGTAGCCATTGCTGCAATAAACATTGGGGTACAGATGGCCCTTCTTTTCACTACATCTGTATCTTTGGGGTAAATACCCAGCAGTGCAATTGCAGGGTCCTAGGGAAGCTCTATTCTTAATTTCTTCAGGAACCTCCACACTGTTCTCCAAAGTGGCTGCACTAACTTGCACTCCCACCAACAGTGTAAGAGGGTTCCCCTTTCTCCACATCCTCTCCAACACACGTTGTTTCCTGTCTTGCTAATTTTGGCCATTCTAACTGGTGTCAGGTGGTATCTCAATGTAGTTTTAATTTGAATCTCCCTGATGACTAGTGATGATGAGCATTTTTTCATGTGTCTGATAGCCATTTGTATGTCTTCATTGGAGAACTGTCTGTTCATATCTTCTGCCCATTTTTTGATATGATTATCTGTTTTGTGTGTGTTGAGTTCGAGGAGTTCTTTATAGATCCTGGATATCCACCATGACCAGGTGGGATTCATCCCTGGGTTGCAAGGTTGGTTCAACATTCGCAAATCAATCAATGTGAAAGAACAAATCAATAAGAGAAGAGAGAAGAACCACATGGTCCTCTCAATTGATGCAGAAAAACCATTTGACAAAATCCAGCATCCGTTCCTGATGAAAACGCTTCAAAGTATAGGGATAGAGGGAACATTCCTGAACTTCATAAAATCTATTTATGAAAGACCCACAGCAAGTATCATCTTCAATGGGAAAAAGCTTGCAGCCTTCCCGTTGAGATCAGGAACACGACAAGGATGCCCACTCTCACCACTCTTGTTCAACATAGTATTAGAAGTTCTAGCAATGGCAATCAGACAACAAAGAGAAATAAAAGGTATCCAAATGGGCAAGGAAGAAGTCAAACTCTCTCTCTTTGCAGATGACATGATTCTTTATATGGAAAACCCCAAAGATTCCACCCCCAAACTACTAGAACTCATACAGCAATTCAGTAACGTGGCAGGATACAAAGTCTATGTACAGAAATCAGTGGCTTTCTTATACGCTAACAATGAAAATACAGAAAGGGAAATTAGAGAATCGATTCCATTTACTATAGCACCAAGAACCATAAGATAATTGGGAATAAACCTAACCAAAGAGGTAAAGGACCTGTACTCGAGGAACTACAGAACACTCATGAAAGAAATTGAAGAAGACACAAAAAGATGGAAGACTGTTCCATGCTCTTGGATTGGAAGAATAAACATTGTTAAAATGTCTATATTGCCTAGAGCAATCTATACTTTTAATGCCATTCCGATCAAAATTCCACCGATATTTTTCAAAGAGCTGGAGCAAATAATCCTAAAATTTGTATGGAATCAGAAGAGACCCTGAGTTGCTAAGGAAATGTTGAAAAACAGAAACAAAACTGGCAGCATCACGTTACCCCGATTTCAAGCTTTACTACAAAGCTGTGATCCCCAAGACAGTGTGGTACTGGCATAAAAACAGACACATAGACCGGTGGAACAGAGTGGAGAGCCCAGATATGGACCCTCAACTCTATGGTCAAATAATCTTTGACAAAACAGGAAAAAATATTCAATGGAAAAAAGACAGTCTCTTCAATAAATGGTGCTGGGAAAACTGGACAGCGATATGTAGAAGAATGAAACTCAACCATTCTCTTACACCGTACACAAAGATAAACTCAAAATGGATAAAAGACCTCAACGTGAGACAGGAATCTATCAGAATCCTAGAGCAGAACATAGGCAGTAACCTCTTCAATATCAGCCACAGCAACTTCTTTCAAGATATGTCTCCAAAGTCCAAGGAAACAAAAGCGAAAATGAACTTTTGGGACTTCATCAAGATCAAAAGCTTCTGCACAGCAAAAGAAACAGTCAACAAAACAAAGGGGCAACCCACGGAATGGGAGAAGATATTTGCAAATGACAGTACAGACTCTTTAAAATTTTTAAAAAGATTTCCTCATTTTGTGTCAACAATCCACTGCATACATCATGGTACCAGACAAACACATAAGGATCTACTGTGTATCTAACACACTGCTGGGCATTAGGGGAAATAAACAAAATGTAGAGACCATCACTTTCCTTTAGTATTTATAATGTGGGTTGAGAGATATGAGAGAGATAACTGGCTTAGGGGTCAGAAGATTTGGCTTTGTCCAAATCACTTCTTTACCCCCAGATCTCAGTTTCTTCATCAATAACATGAAAGAGGGTGTACTAGGATCTCCAAATTGCCCCACTAGCTCAAATACACTGTGGTTTTACATTTCTACAAGTAGAAGATGTGAGATCATTAATTTGTTTTGAAATGGGGATCTCAAGAAATTCCAAAAATAAGAATAATCATGTTCATTTTCTACCTCTGAACCATATAGTCAGATACAAGCTGGAAACTTAAGACAGAATGAGTTTGTGAACAATCAGGTGGGGTGCATGAGCCTCCATTTCCTTCCATGGTTATATAAATGGATGTCAAATCTTCCCATGGAGATGATACTTTGTTTGATACCTGAAAATTTTCCATTCTTCTCCCCTTTCTGCAGCCTAATTTCCCAAATACTGTTGAAGTATAGGTGAAACTTGGGCCCTCTGTGGGATACTCACAGAGCCAGCTGATGGGGCCCTAGTCATCCACCCCATCTACAAGGCAGTTGGCTTCCCCAAGGTCTCTCTCTCCTTTATTACTATTTCATACATTGCCTAGGTCTGTTTTTGCTGATTGTATTCTAATGCATGGGATGAAGCTAAGACATATACATGAAAATATTTCATAAACAAGCTCAGTATAGTATGTTGTATTAATTCATTTAACAAGAATGTATTGAGCACCTAGTATGTGATCAAGTGTGAACAAGAAAATCATGGTCCCCATTATGGAGTTTACTTCAGTGACAAACCGAAAAAAAAAAGAGTAAGCGAACATATGAATAAAATATTTGTAAATTATACATCCTATGAAGTAAGCAAGGTACTAAGAGAATAATATGGGAGCTATATTACAGGAATCTGAAGAAGGTGACAGTTGTACTGAGACCCAAAGTATAAGAAAGATTCAGGCACGGTTAAAATGGGAGGTTGACTAGTCCAGGCAGAGAGAAACTCATGAACAAAGGCTCTGTGGTAGGAAGTAGGTTGGTAGTTTGAGGGCTAGTGTGGCTGGAGCATAATTGGGTTCCAAGGAGAGTGGTGGGACATAAATCTAGTGAGATAGACAGGGGCCAGATTATACAGGGGCTTTTTTGGACTTTATTCCAAGTGAGAGAGAAGGCCACTATAAGGATTTAAGACAAAAATAACATGTCCTGGCTTACATTTTTAAGTAACTGTGGATACTATGTGGATGATGGACAGTATATACAATGTATATGGATTTCTCTATGCAAATGCAAGTACATAAGTAAGTGTGGAAACAGGGATACAGTTTAGGAAGCAGTTGCAATAGTCCAGGAGAGAATGATGGTATCTTTGACCAGAGTATTGGGGGTAGAAAAAAGTTAATGGGTTCAGCATATTTTAGAGGTAAAATCCAGAAAACTTAAGTGAGGGATTAGACATAGGAACTAAGGGAAGAAGAAGGAGTCAAGGATGACGCCCAGGTTCCTGGTTTTAGAAACATTAGCACAGTATTCCCCCTGAGACAGCCAGTCTGACCAAGAGAATGAACAAGAATTTACCATAGTCCTCAATAAGATGCCACAATATTTTAAAATTTATTTTGTTTTGTTTTGTTTTTTTCACTATCCACATTCCTTTTGAGATGATTTGTAACTACCTACACCTAGGCAAAACCAAGGTCACAAGTTCTGGTCTATAACTTTTCTCTAAGTCTCACCTGCTTACAGGTAATAATAGGGGTCACCTGACAGTAATAACCTACATTTCATCAGCTCTGGTTCATACCTGTATAATACAAGACCTCAGGTCCTTGAAAACTTCTCTCACGCATTTATGGGAGTCCTTGGGGATATCTCACATGTGTTTACCACCAGTGCTCACACATTTTAGGTATCCAATTCCATAATTAGAGTCATTTTATCCTTGCTGGCTCTGAAATATGAAAAAAAACTGTAATGTGGAAATAAATATTTAATGTATATGTGAACTTCAATCGCCATTACTTTTAATATTCATTAAAATTTGCTCTACATTTGAAAACAATTTGTGGATTATATTTTCTCACTTCACAAGAATTCCCAAGTATAAGACATGATGATTACTTAGAAATCATAGCCAATTGTAAATTAAAGGCATTTGTTGTAGCCAAATAATTTCAAAAGCAACATTTAAAAAAATCTTTTCTAATTTTTTATTGCAAAAAATTTATTTCATGTGTATTATGAGTGCATTTTATTATGTTTGATATGATGATGTGTGGAAAATTCAAACCCTAGGGCCTATAGAGATTTCTAAATGTCTCTACCCACATGAAATGCCCATTGTTCTTAAAGCTATTTGTGAGCAACACCTTCCCACTGTCACTGTTCCAGGGCCAACTCTGAGTTGAGGTTGTTTGCAGGTGCTCCAAAGCTGTAAACTTCCTTTTTCCCAAAGCATTTCTGGATTCTCTAGAATTCTCAGGGAACCAAAACCACATTTTATTACACACAGTTATAGGGAAGGCAAGTCAACTTATTGCCACGCAATATCTCAGCTCTGAAATACCTGAACTTTGTGACCCAGTACCTCTCAGACTCCCATAATTAATCTTCTCCTCCTACCTGTAGATTGGAGTCCATGGAGCTATCTGGTTTTCTTCCCAATACTAGGTACCAGCATAAAGCTTTCTCTTCATTCTTCCCTAAACAACAAAACAGAACAAATTCCCTGAAGGCCCAGCCCAATAGTAAAGACCAGCCTTGCATGAGTAATAGTTTAGGTGCAAGATGAGTACCACCGCAGATACTTCAAAGAATGAAACATTAATTTCAACCCATACCAGTCGTTCTTTTTCTTCTGCTTCCAGAGCATCTTTATTTCTTTCAGACTTTTGAAGAGGTTTTGGAGACTCTAAGATGTGGTATAAACCACTCTATTCTAGGGGCACCTGGGTGGCTCAGTTGGTTAAGCCTCTGCCTTCGGCTCAGGTCATGATCTCAGGGTCCTGGGATCAAGCCCTGCATCGGGCTCTCTGCTCAGTGGGGAGCCTGCTTCCTCCTCTCTCTCTGCCTGCCTCTCTGACTACTTGTGATCTCTCTCTCTCTCTCTCTCTGTCAAATAAATAAATAAAATATTTTTAAAAACACTCTATTCTGTAAGGGCAATGTCACTCTGGGTTAGGATTAACTTCATAGAGGTACTAGGCCTAAAGCTGAGAAAAGTAAATATAAAGTATTTTTATAGTCTATTATTTAATCTGCAAAGAACATTCATATACATTGTCTCATCTAATCATCACAATAAACCTTTAAGGTAGGTAGTTCCATTAGTCCCTTTTACTAGAAGAAGAAATGGAAACCCGAAAAGATACAAGGATGGTTGAAAGTTTCTCAGCTGATAGGAAGAAGCTGGAATTTGAGTATAGGTCCCCTGACTCTTTTGAGCTACTTTTTTAAAAATTTTATTTATTTGACAGAAAGAGACACAGTGAAAGAGGGAAACACAAGCAGGGGGAGTGGGAGAGGGAGAAGCAAGCTTCCCGCCAAGCAGGGAGCCCAATGTGGGGCTGGATCCCAGGGTCCTGGGATTATAGCCTAAGCATAAAGCAGACACTTAACAACTGAGCCACCCAGGCGCCCCTTTTGAACTATTTCTATAACATGCTTTGAGTTGATATAAGGGCATTATTATTGGGTTTAATCCTCCCCTAAGCCCAGTGATTCCTAAATCTGAGTATACATTGAAATTATGTGAAGGAATTTAATAAATGTTTAATAAATGCAGATTTCTGGGCACCATCCCCAGAATTATTGATTCAATAAGTCTGGCATGAGCCTAAGAATTTACATTTCCAACAAATTCCCAGGGGATACTGATGCTACTTATCTGGGGACCACACTTTGAGAGCCACTGGTATAAGACAGTATTAAGAGCTCAATGAGCTATTATGCAACCATTAAAAGGGATAACTATAGATAAATATTGTAATACGGGAAAGAAGCAAGGGTGAGGCATTTGCTCCTTGGTGAAATTCAAAGAAAAGAATCTAGGGATGGGAGATGGTTTGAAAGTTTTGCTGGCTTAATAAAAAGTAATATGCTGAGAGTCAAGATGGCGGGGAAGTAGGAGGAGGCGCCGTTTCAACCTGTACCCTAAAGTGAGCTGATTACCCACCAAAGAACTCTGATCACCCATGAAATCAGCCTGAGATCAGAGTTATACATGTCTGGATCTCTGCAGGAGCAGAAGATGCCAGTGGGCAGGTAAAGTGGAGTGGGAACGTCAGACTGTTACCTGAAGATAAACAAAAGGGGGAGGGAGCCACCAGAGGCGACAGATTGGAAAGTAATACCTCAATACCAGAGTGCACTGCATCTGGGACCAGCATTAGCTTGGAGTCTGGTTGAAAGCACTCAAAAAAAAAAAAAAAAAAGCAAAGGATCGCAGGGGAAAATTGTGGGAATTGGGGCAGTTAGGGACAGGGGCTTAAGTCCCCAGACCCAGGACAGCCTCCCCTGGCACTGAGCCAGAGAAAGTGTGGCCAGAGAAACCAGGTCTTGGTCCCTGAGCCACCAGCATGCCCAAGAACATGTGGGGTCCGCCTCTCGTGAGGAGCTGGGAGCCTCGCCAGATGGCATTCCTGAAACGCATGTGTCCCACACCCTCCCCTGGGAGAGGTGCTCACAGGTGCTAGCCAAGAGCTCTGGCACCCAGAAAAACCAGGCATTCCCAGCCCAGGCCAGCGGGAAAATCTCAGTGTGCGATCACTGCTTGGAACCTCTCTGGCGGTCTGGAGCTGCCCAAACAGCTGCCACTACCATGGTATTGTGTACAAGGAGGAGATCCTGCATCCCCAGGGACCGCGACTCAGAACCAACTCTGCCAGCAGCTCTGCAGAGCATTCTGAGGCTTCTCTCTGAGAGGGAGGTCTGGGTGCAGTTTGCTCTCCTCTAAACCTCCAAAAACCATCAAAACCTGTCAAGGCGAGAGAAAACAGATGAACAATCATAAAAAGCTCCAGAGAACAAAAGCCTGAAAAAAAAACGGTTTCCTCAGAGCCCGCTCCCTTGAGGGGGGCGGGAGGACCTAACTCAGGGAACATCATTGACTGAAAACCCACGTGGCAGGCCCCTCCCCCAGAAAACCAACCAGGAAGGAAGAAAAAAAAAAAGATGACGACAAGAAAACAACCACCACTACTTCATAAATACATATTTTATTTTTAACTCTTTACCACTATTCTGGTTCATTTTTTTATACATATAGATAATTTTTTAACATATTTACCATGACGATGAGATGTCCAGTACAACAAATTCCATAATAACCTTCTAACCTGAACTTTTTTTTTAATTAAGATTTTATTTATTTATTTATTTTATTTTTTTTCCCATTTTATTTATTTTTTCAGCGTAACAGTATTCATTCTTTTTGCACAACACCCAGTGCTCCATGCAAAACGTGCCCTCCTAACCTGAACTTTTTGATACAAGCACCCATGTTTTTCTTTTGCTTTTCTATTTTTTTAACTTTTTTAAAATTTTAATTTAGTTTAGTCTAGTTTATTCTTTTTTAATTTTTATTTTCTAATATACATATAGAGTTAAACTTAAAGGTAATCCCCTTTCCCCAATCAATGCTACCCCTATAGGTAAACCAATTTTTAATCCCCCTTTATCTTAGGAGAGTTGAGTCCTTTAACAAAGATATCAAGATACATCCAGGAAGAATCAAAATAACCTTCCTCGCCCACACTGAGAACTTATAACCACTCTCCCATCTTTTTCTTCTGGCAGTGTTTCTACGTATTTGTGTTTGTCCTGATAGTATATAAATCTTACACTTGGGGTTCCTTTTGACAAGGATCTTCCAGTTTGTTTTTTTGCTTGTTTGTTTGTTTTTTGCTTTTATATATATACATATATTTTTTTCCACTTGTAATATACTTTTATCAGTCATTTTGTTTGTCTGTTTTTGTCTGTATACCTCATAAATCTTACCTTGGGGCCCATTTGGGCTGAGCCTTCTCTTTTATCTTCCCTTTTTTTTCCTCTCTCTCTCTCTCTCTCTCTTTTTCTTTTTTATCTATTTCTTTTTCTTTTTGTTTCTCTGAAACAAAGTGGGGAACCCTGATTGCACAGACGCATTCCAGGGTGCACCTTGACTGCACCACAGTTGATATATCCAGATGCATCCGTTCAGTAATCTCTTACCAAAATGACTAGGAGGAGGAATGCCCAATGGAAGAAAAATACAGAGGATGGACCTTCTGCAACAGAGCTAATGGCTATCAACATAGACAATATGTCAGAAAAGGAATTCAGGCTAACATTATCCAGACAATAGCTAAGTTGGAGAAAGCCACAGATGACCAAATGGAATTGATTAGGGCAGAACTGAAAGCCACCAGGGATGATGTTCACAATGTTAGGGCAGAACTGAAAGCCACCAGGGATGATGTTCAAAATGCTCTCAATGAGTTCCAATCTAATCTAAATTCTCTAAAAGCTAGGGTAACTGAGACAAAAGATAGAATTAATGATCTGGAGGACAAACAGATAGAGAGAAAGGATCAGGAGGAAGCCTGGAACACATAGCTCAAAAGCCACGAAAACAGAATCAGGGAAATAAATGATGCCATGAAACGTTCCAACGTCAGAATTATTGGAATCCCTGAAGGAGAGGAGAAAGAAAGAAGTCTAGAAGATATAGTGGAAGAAGTTGTCTATGAAAATTTTCCCAATCCCACAAATGGAAACAACGTTCATGTACTAGAGGCAGAGCTGTTTCCCCCCAAGATTTTAGATTCTTGAAAGTCCTCACTACACCTGATAGTTAGAATGAAGAATTACAATTCTAGACAGAACCTATTAAAAGAAGCTAGGACAAAGAAGTTACATATAGAGGAAAACCCATTAGAATAACATCAGACCTGTCCACAGAGACCTGGCAAGCCAGGAAGGGCTGGCAAAATATATTCAGAGTACCAAATGAGAAGAACATGCAGCCAAGAATACTTTATCCAGCAAGACTGACATTCAAAATGGATGGAGAGATAAAGAGTTTCCAAGACCAGCAAGGCTTAAAAGACTATGCAACCACCGAGCCAACACTGCAGGAAATATTAAGGGGAGTCCTATAAAAGAGAAAAAAATCCTAAGAATATAATTGAACAGAAATTTTGAAACAATCTACAGACAGAAAGACTTCAAAAGTAACACGATGTCAATAAAAACGTATCTATCAATAATCACTCTCAATGTGAATGGCCTAAATGCACCCATAAAATGACACAGAGTTGCAGATTGGATAAAACGACAGGACCCATCCATATGTTGTCTACAAGAGACCTATTTTGAACCTAAGGATACACCAGACTGAAAGCAAAGGGATGGAGAAGCCTCTTTCATGCCAATGGGCCTCAAAAGAAGACTGGGGTAGCGATTCTCATATCAGATAGATTTTAAACTAAAGACTGTAGTCAGAGATACAGAAGGACACTACATAATTCTTAAAGGGACTATCCACCAAGATGATCTAATAATTGTAAATATCTATGCCCCCAATATGGGAGCAGACAATTACATAAGAAAACTATTAATCAAGATAAAGAGTCATATTGATATGAATACATGAATAGTAGGAGATCTTAATATGCCTCTCTCAGGAATAGACAGATCATCGAAGCAGAACATCAAAAAAAAAAAAAAATAAGAGCATTGGACCAGATGGACTTCATAGACATATACAGAACATTCCACCCTAAAACAACAGAATACTCATTCTTCTCAAGTGCTCATGGAACCTTCTCCAGAATAGACCACATACTGGGTGACAACGCAGGACTCAACTGATACCAAAAGACTGACATTATTCCCTACATATTCTCCGATCACAATGCTTTGAAACTGGAGCTCAATCACAAGGAAAAGTTCAGACGGAACTCAAACACCTGGAAGATAAAGACCACCTTGCTTAAGAATGCTTGGATCAATCAGGAGATCAAAGAAGAACTTAAACAATTCATGGAAACCAATGAGAATGAAGACACCTCGGTCCAAAACCTATGGGATACAGCAAAGGTGGTTCTAAGGGGGAAATACATAGCCATCCAAGCCTCCCTTGAAAAAATTGAAAAATCCAGAAAACACCAATTGTCTCTATACCTTAAAGAACTGGAGACCCAACAACAAATCAAACCAACTCCACGCGCAAGAAGGGGAATAATCAAGATTAGAGCAGAGATCAATGAGGTAGACACCAGAGATACATAAGAACGTATCAATGAAACTGGAAGCTTGTTTTTTGAAAGAATCAATAAGATCAATAAACCTTGGGCCACACTAATCCAAAAGAAAAGAGAGAAAGCCCAAATTAATAAAATTATGAATGGAAAGGGAGAGATCACAACTAACACCAAGGAAATAGAAACAATCATCAGAAATTATTACCAACAGTTATATGCCAATAAGCTAAGCAACCTAGATGAAATGGATGCATTCCTGGAAAACTATGAACTCCCAAAACTGAACCAGGAAGAAATTGACAACCTGAATAGACCGATATCTAGTAATGAGATTGAAGCAGTGATCAAAAACCTTCCAAAAAAACAAGAGCCCAGGACCTGACGGATTCCCTGGGGAATTCTACCAAACTTTCAAAGAAGAAATAACACCAATTCTCCTGAAGATGTTTCAAAAAATTGAAGCAGAAGGAAAACTTCCAGACTCTTTTTATGAAGCCAGCATTACCCTGGTCCCCAAACCAGGCAAAGACCCTACCAAAAAGGAGAATTTCAGACCAATATCACTGGTGAATATGGATGCTAAGATTCTCAACAAGATCCTAGCAAACAGGATCCAGCAACACATTAAAAAGATTATCCACCATGACCAGGTGGGATTCATCCCTGGGTTACAAGGTTGGTTCAACATTCGCAGATCAATCAATGTGAAAGAACAAATCAATAAGAGAAGAGAGAAGAACCGCATGGTCCTCTCAATGGATGCAGAAAAACCATTTGACAAAATCCAGCATCCGTTCCTGATGAAAACGCTTCAAAGTATAGGGATAGAGGGACCATTCCTGAACTTTATAAAATCTATCTATGAAAGACCCACAGCAAATATCATCCTCAATGGGAAAAAGCTTGCAGCCTTCCCGTTGAGATCAGGAACACGACAAGGATGCCCACTCTCTCCACTCTTGTTCACCTTAGCATTAAAAGTCCTAGCAACAGCAATCAGACAACAAAGAGAGATAAAAGGTATCCAAATTGGCAATGAAGAAGTCAAATTCTCTCTCTTTGCAGATGACATGATTCTTCATTTGGAAAACCCCAAAGACTCCACCCCCAAACTACTAGAACTCATAGAGCAATTCAGTAATGTGGCAGGATACAAAGTCAATGTACAGAAATCAGTGGCTTTCTTATACACTAACAATGAAAATACAGAAAGGGAAATTAGAGAATCGATTCCATTGACTATAGCACCAAGAACCATAAGATACCAGGGAATAAACCTAACCAAAGAGGTAAAGTATCTGTACTCGAGGAACTACAGAACACTCATGAAAGAAATTGAAGAAGACACAAAATGATGGAAGACCATTCCATGCTCTTGGATCAGAAGAATAAACGTTGTTAAAATGTCTATACTGCCTAGAGCAATCTATACTTTTAATGCCGTTCCGATCAAAATTCCACTGGTATTTTTCAAAGAGCTGGAGCAAATAATCTTAACATTTGTATGGAATCAGAAGAGACCCCAGATTGCTAAGGAAATGTTGAAAAACAAAACCAAAACTGGTAGCATCATGTTACCTGATTTCAAGCTTTACTACAAAGCTGTGATCACCAAGACAGCATGCTATTGGCATAAAAACAGACTCATAGACCAGTGAAACAGAATATAGAGCCCAAATATGGACCCTCAACTATAGGGTCAAATAATCTTTGAGAAAACAGAAAAAAATATACAATGGAAAAAAGACAGTCTCTTCAATAAATGGTGCTGTGAAAACTGGACAGCTGTATGTAGAAGAATGAAACTCGACCATTCTCTTACACCATACACAAAGATAAACTTGAAACAGATAAAAGACCTCAACATGAGACAGGAATCCATCAGAATCCTAGAGGAGAACATAAGCAGTAACCTCTTCGACATCAGCCACGGCAACTTCTTTCAAGATATGTCTCCAAAGGCAAAGGAAACAAAAGCAAAAATGAACTTTTGGGATTTCATCAAGATCAAAAGCTTCTGCACAGCAAAGGAAATGGTCAACAAAACAAAGAGGCAACCCACGGAATGGGAGAAGATATTTGCAAATGACAGTACAGACAAAAGGTTGATATCCAGGATCTACAAAGAACTTCTCAAACTCAACACACACAAAACAGATAATCATATCAAAAAATGGGCAGAAGATATGAACAGACACTTCTCCAACGAAGACATACAAATGGCTATCAGACACATGAAAAAATGTTCATCATCACTAGCCATCAGGGAGATTCAAATTAAAACCACATTGAGATACCACCTTGCACAAGTTAGAATGGCCAAAATTAGCAAGACAGGAAACAACATGGAGAGGATGTGGGAAAAGGGGAACCCTCTTACACTGTCAGTGGGAATGCAAGTTGGTGCAGCCACTTTGGAGAACAGTGTGGAGATTCCTCAAGAAATTAAATATAGAGCTTCATTAGGACCCTGCAATTGCACTACTGGGCATTTACCCCAAAGATACAGATGTAGTGAAAAGAAGGGCCATCTGTATCCCAATGTTTATAGCAGCAATGGCCATGGTCACCAAACTGTGGCAAGAATCAAGATGCCCTTCAATGGACAAATGGATAAGGAGGATGTGGTCCATATACACGATGGAGTATTATGCCTCCATCAGAAAGGATGAATACCCAACTTTTGTAGCAACATGGACCAGACTGGAAGAGATTATGCTGAGTGAAATAAGTCATGCAGAGAGATTCAAATATATGGTTTCACTTATTTGTGGTGCATAACAAAGAACATGGAGGACATGGGGAGATGGAGAGGAGAAGGGAGTTGAGGGAAATTGGAAGGGGAGATGAACAATGAGAGACTATGGACTCTGAAAAACAATCTGAGGGTTTTGAAGGGGTGGGGGGTGGGAGGTTGGGGAACCAGGTGGGTAATAGGGAGGGCACATATTGTATGGTGCACTGGGTGTGGTGCAAAAACAATGAATACTATTACACTGAAAATAAATAAATAGATATAAAGGATAACTATAAAGACTGTTTTAGTGTGTTGTTAAGGGCTGACAATAAAGAGGATAGTAGAAAGATTTTTAGACTAAAAGCAGCGCCTCCCTAATTATACATACGAAGATTTAATGGCATATTGTAGAATTCCAGACTGGCTTCTTGCACCCTTGTAGTCTACCTTATCCTCCTATTAATCATGATGTGTACAAAATAAGAACATACAGGAGGATATAGAAAAGTTTGTGATCAGGCCAGCATGCTGAGGAGAACCTAGAAAAGGAGGAACATTAGCCTTTCCTTTGGGGAGTTTATACTCAAGTTAAGGGTCTGAAACAGTTACATGGGAAAGAGTGTGCCAAACAACATTTAATGTTAAAGGCTATAAGGGCTAAAGGAGTGCAAGGGAGCTTACATGGTCTGAAGATGATCTGGAGGTGATGGAATTTGAAATTGAATAGTGAGTGGAATTTAAATAAGAGGATAGTGAGGTACTGTAAAGAAAAATACAATGATATCTTTGGGGAACAGTGAAGAGAGTGTTTTGTATAGAGAACACATGAAAGATGAGTTAGAAAGGTAGGTAGAGGGGCGCCTGGATGACTCAGTGGTTTAAGCCTCTGCCCTCTGCTCAGGTCATGATCTCAGGGTCATGGGATCAAGCCCCGCATCGGGCTCTCTGCTTGGCGGGGAGCCTGCTTCCCCCTCTCTCTCTGCCTGCCTCTCTGCCTACTTGTGACCTCTCTCTCTGTCAAATAAATAAATAAATAAATAAATAAAGGAAAGAAAGGTAGGTACACATGAGACTGCAGAGTCCTGACTTTGGGGCCTAGAATTCTGGGGTTTAGTGTATATGTACAATAACATATTTTTAAGAAGTGCCATGGGGTGCCTGGGTGGCTCAATGGGTTAAGCCTCTACCTTCAGCTCAGGTCATGGTCTCAGGGTCCTGGGATCAAGCCCCGCATCGGGCTCTCTGCTCAGCGGGGAGCATGCTTCCCCCTCTCTCTGCCTGCCTCTCTGCCTACTTGTGATCTCCCTCTGTGTCAAAAGAATAAATAAAATCTTTTTAAAAAAAGGAAGTGCCATGATGAAAGCTATTTTTAGAAAAATTTCATCTCACAAGACAGACACAAGACACAAGGCAGGAGAATTGAGGGAGGGAAACAAAGCAGGAAGTCTTTGAAGAAATCCAACTGTGACTTGGAGCAAAGTCTTTAATTAAACTTACAAATTGATGAAGATTTTATTTTTAATCTTTGAACAGATTGGGGGAAAAAAGCTGTTCTCCCTGTCTCTCTGATTATCTCTGTCCCCGAAAGTACAATTTCTTCATTGCCTATGTAATATTCAAGGGTTCTCTTTTCCAGAGGGTAAACAGATCATGCTTCCTTGCCTCTCTCACACCTGGTGTTCAAATGAATTGTGCAACCAACATTTGGAGTCATTCAGGAGAAAGGAAATTCTGACCTCATCAAGACTCAGGAGATTAACCCCCACCACACACAAAAATACATCAATAGATCATTTAGAACTATGAGTACCAAATTTATGTAAATGTCATTGATCAAAACCAAAACAAAACAAAAACATCTTTGTTTTGTATGGAAATGACACACAAGATGGATAGCCTAGCATGGCAATGCAGTTCTCCTCTCTGCCCAGAGGTCGATATTCTGAAAGACTTCTTCAGGAATTAAGAACCATAAACTTTTATATACTTCATATGTTTAACACTTAGTCTCCTAACAAGGATAATAATGACCACTCATAGAGCATTCACATACCACAAACAGGTTGGTTTGTATTGATTGAGCAGCCAGGAATCACCCACTATATTCTATGTACTATGCTACATGCTGAGTTTATGGAAAGAAAGTAGACATGGATTCTGCCCTTCCAGAGCTTATAATAGAAGAAGAAATAAGAAGTTGCTGTGGCTGATATCAAAGAGGTTACTGCCTATGTTCTCCTCTAGGATTCTGATGGATTCCTGTCTCACATTGAGGTCTTTTATCCATTTCGAGTTTATGTAATGTAATGTATGTTATGTATGTTATGCAATCTTTGTGTACAGTGTAAGAGAATGGTCGAGTTTCATTCTTCCACATATAGCTGTCCAATTTTCCCAGCACCATTTATTGAAGAGACTGTCTTTCTTCCACTGTATATATTTTCTTGCTTTGTCGAAGATTATTTGACCATAGAGTTGGGGGTCCATATCTGGGCTCTCTACCCTGTTCCACTGGCCTATGTGTCTGTTTTTATGCCATTATCATGCTGTCTTGGGGATCACAGCTTTGTAGTAAAGCTTGAAATCAGGCAACGTGATGCCCCCAGTTTTGTTTTTCTTTTTCAACATTTCCTTAGCAATCTGGGGTCTCTTCTGATTCCATACAAATTTTAGGATTATTTGTTCCAGCTTTTTGAAAAATACTGGTGGAATTTTGATTGGAACGGCATTAAAAGTATAGATTGCTCTAGGCAGTATAGACATTTTAATGATATTTATTCTTCTGATCCAAGAGCATGGAATGGTCTTCCATCATTTTGTGTCTTCTTCAATTTCTTTCATGAG
Organism: Meles meles; assembly: GCF_922984935.1. Lineage (NCBI taxonomy): Eukaryota > Metazoa > Chordata > Mammalia > Carnivora > Mustelidae > Meles > Meles meles. Next base: position 64,494,043 of record NC_060087.1, read on the forward strand.
TGTTCTGTAGTTCCTCGAGTACAGATACTTTACCTCTTTGGTTAGGTTTATTCCCAGGTATCTTATGGTTCTTGGTGCTATAGTCAATGGAATCGATTCTCTAATTTCCCTTTCTGTATTTTCATTGTTAGTGTATAAGAAAGCCACTGACTTCTGTACATTGACTTTGTATCCTGCCACGTTACTGAATTGCTGTATGAGTTCTAGTAGTTTGGGGGTGGAGTCTTTTTTGGGTTTTCCATATAAAGAATCATATCATCTGCAAAGAGAGAGAGTTTGACTTCTTCCTTGCCAATTTGGATACCTTTTATTTCTCTCTGTCATCTGATTGCTGTTGCTAGGACATCTAATACTAAGTTGAACAAGAGTGGAGAGAGTGGGCATCCTTGTCATGTTCCTGATCTCAATGGGAAGGCTGTGAGCATCAGAATACTAGAGGAGAACATAGGCAGTAACCTCGTCGACATCAGCCACAGCAACTTCTTTCAAGATATGTCTCCAAAGGCAAAGGAAACAAAAGCAAAAATGAACTTTTGGGATTTCATCAAGATCAAAAGCTTCTTCACAGCAAAGGAAACAATCAACAAAACAAAGAGGCAACCCACGGAATGGGAGAAGATATTTGCAAATGACAGTACAGACAAAAGGTTGATATCCAGGATCTACAAAGAACTCCTCAAACTCAACACACACAAAACAGATAATCGTATCAAAAAATGGGCAGAAGATATGAACAGACACTTCTCCAATGAAGACATACAAATGGCTATCAGACACATGAAAAAATGTTCATCATCACTAGCCATCAGGGAGATTCAAATTAAAACAACATTGAGATACCACCTAACACCAGTTAGAATGGCCAAAATTAGCAAGACAGGAATCAACGTGTGTTGGAGAGGATGTGGAGAAAGGGGAACCCTCTTACACTGTTGGTGGGAATGCAAGTTAGTGCAGCCACTTTGGAGAACAGTGTGGAGATTCCTGAAGAAGTTAAGAATAGAGCTTCCCTATGACCCTGCAATTGCACTGCTGGGTATTTACCCCAAAGATACAGATGTAGTGAAAAGAAGGGCCATTTGTACCCCAATGTTTATTGCAGCAATGGCTACGGTCGCCACACTGTGGAAAGAACCAAGATGCCCTTCAACGGATGAATGGATAAGGAAGATGTGGTCCATATACACAATGGAGTATTATGCCTCCATCAGAAAGGACGAATACCCAACTTTTGTAGCAACATGGACGGGACTGGATGAAATTATGCTGAGCGAAATAAGTCAAGCAGAGAGAGTCAAGTATCATATGGTCTCACTTATTTGTGGAGCATAACAAATAACATGGAGGACATGGGGAGATGGAGAGGAGAGGGAGTTGAGGGAAACTGGAAGGGGAGATGAACCATGAGAGACTATGGACTCTGAAAAACAACCAGAGGGTTATGAAGGGGCGGCAGGGGGGTGGGGGGGGTGGGAGGTTGAGGAACCAGGTGATGGGTAATAGGGAGGGCACGTACTGCATGGAGCACTGGGTGTGATGCCAAAACAATGAACACTGTTATGCTGTAAATAAACAAATAAAAATAAATATTAAAAAAAATAGAGCTTCCCTAGGACCCTGCAATTGCACTACTGGGTATTTACCACAAAGATACAGATGTAGTGAAAAGAAGAGCCATCTGTACCCCAATGTTTATAGCAACAATGGCCACGGTCGCCAAACTGTGGCAAGAACCAAGATGCCCTTCAACGGATGAATGGATAAGGAAGATGTAGTCCATATACACTATGGAGTATTATGCCTCCATCAGAAAGGATGAATACCCAACTTTTGTAGCAACATGGACGGTACTGGAAGAGATTATGCTGAGTGAAATAAGTCAAGCAGAGAGATTCGATTATCATATGGTTTCACTTATTTGCGGAGCATAAGAAAGAACATGGAGGACATGGGGAGATGAAGAGGAGAAGGGAGTTGAGGGAAATTGGAAGGGGGTGTTGAGCCTTGAGAGACTATGGACTCTGAAAAACAACCTGAGCGTTTTGAAGGGGCGGGGTGTGGGAGGTTTGGGAAGCCAGGTTGTGGGTATTAAGGAGGGCACCTATTGCATGGAGCACTGCATGTAGTGCAAAAATAATAATTACTGTTATGCTGAAACGAAATTAAAAAAAGAAGAAGAAGAAATAAGAGATAGAAGAGCAATGAGAAACTTCTTTACTTACACTACCAGGATGTCTTTTGGAAAACTCTGTAGAATACTTAGCTGGGCTTCTTGCAGCTCAGTGAAGGGAAAACTTCAAAAACCTGGACATTTTCACATTCATGTAAGGATTCCATGCCTCCAGCTGTAGCAGCTATCTTACAACCATGAGGCAATAAGGATAAAGACATAAAGCCATATACTGAAAATGATGAGACAGAGTGGAGATAATTGAAGCCCTTAATGACATCACTGAACCACTGAATAAACCCTAGAACCACCACCTCCAAATTTCTTGATAAGTAAACAAAAATGTCTTTTTGGTAGGGAGGGCACGTATTGCATGGAGCACTGGGTGTTGTGCAAAAACAATGAATACTGTTACCTGAAAAAAATAAATAAATTTAATAAAAATAAATAAAATAAATAAATAAATAACTGTTAGGTTTTCTGTTACCTGCAGATGAAAGCATTAGTAACTGAGATAAGAAGAGTCATTTATTGTGCATCTACTATATGCCAAAAAGAACGTGGTGTTTAATATATTTTATCGTATTTAATTTAATCTTCACAACACCACCTTGGAGAGATGTTATCACTTTTTTTTTTAAGCAGTAAAGGTTAAGAGAAGTCAGTGTATTGCCTAAGTCCACAAAATTCTCAGGTGATAAGAACAAGACAGAAACTCATACATGTCCAGCTCTAAAACTGTTTCTTCTAAAAATATATTCATAACTATAATATATAATAGAAAATGAAAAGTACCTTAAGTAATTCAGTCATGAAATGGGCAGAAGACATGAACAGACATTTCTCCAAAGAAGACAAACAGATGGCTACCAGACGCATGAAAAGATGTTCCACATCACTTACTGTCAGGGAAACACAAATCAAAACCACAATGAGATACCACCTGACACCAGTTAGAATGTCAAAAATTAACAAGATGGGGAACAACAAATGTTGGCAAGGATGTAGAGAAAGGGGAACCCTCTTACATTGTTGGTAGGAATACAAACTGCTACAGTCACTCTGGAAAACAGTATGGATGCTCTGCAAGACATTAAAAATAGAACTACCCTCTGACCCAGCAATTGCACTACTGGCTATTTACCCAAAAATACAGATGTATTGAAAAGAAGGGGCACATGCACCTCAAGGTGCCTAGCAGCAATGTCCACAATAGCCAAACTGTGGAAGAAGCTGAGATGTCCTTCAATGGATGAATAGATAAAGAAGATGTGGTTCATATATACATTGGAATATCACTCAGCCACCATAAAAAATGAATTCCTACCATTTGCATCAACATGGATGGAACTGGAGGGGATTATGCTACATGAAATAAGTCAGTCAGAGAAAGACAATTATCATATGGTTCCACTCTCATGTAGAACATAAGGAATAGTGTGGAGGACAATAGAGGAAGGGAGGGAAAACTGAAGGAAGAAATCAGAGAGGGAGACAAGCCATGTGAGACTCTTGACTCCAGGACAGAGCTTAGGGTTGTGGAAAGGGAGGTGCGTGGGGAGATGGGATATCTGGGTATGGGCATTAAGAAGTGCACGTGATGTGAAGAGCACTGGGTGTTATACACAACTAACAAATCATTGAACATTATGTCAAAAACTAATAATGTACTATACATTGGCTAATTGAATTTGAATAAAACAAAAAGAAAATTATCTCAAGAGCTTAGCGATAAAATGAGTCTTGAGAATTAAGCCAAAGAAAAGATTATTTAAAAAGAAGTGGTAAGTATGATAAAGGAAGTAACATTTAAGCTGGGCCCTAAAGAATGGGTAGGGCTGGGGTGCCTGGGTGGCTCAGTGGGCTGAGGCCTCTGCCTTTGGCTCGGGTCATGTTCTCAGGATCCTGGGATCGAGCACCACATCAGGCTCTCTGCTCAGCGGGGAGCCTGCCTCCTCCTCTCTCTCTGCCTGCCTCTCTGCCTACTTGTGATTTCTGTCAAGTAAATAACTAAAATCTTTAAAAAAAAAAGAATGGGTAGGGCTTGTTTACTTAAAAGGGGAAAATAAAGCAGAAGAATAACCTGAGCCAGTAATTATTATCTCTTGTTGTTTTTTAGTCAAACTCTTTTGAGAACCCAAGACCCTCTCCTCCAGAAAAAAATCACATATTTCCAGACTCAAAAAGTTTTGCAGATAATTTTTATATGTTCATGGAACCCTTGACACTCTTCTATTGATACATAGATTCCACTGACCATAGATTCTAAACAAAAGAAACTACACGAAGCAAGTCACTAAGACAGGATAGCATAAAGTATATGGATAAAACAGTAAACAGTTTGACTGGGCACCTGGGTGGCTCAGTCAGTTAAGTGTCTCTCTTTGGCTCAGGTCATGATCTCGGGATCCTGGAATTGAGCCTTGCATCAGGCTCCCTGCTCAGTAGGGAGTCTGCTTCTCCCTCTTTCTCTGCCCCTCCCCTCTGCTCATGCTCTCTCTCCCTCATCTCTCTCTTTCTCTTAAAATAAATAAATAAGATCTTTTTAAAAAATACAGTTTGGTTGAAGCATATACTGCTTAGATAGAAGTGGTGGGAATAATGTTATGTAAATAAATAATAGTATTGGAGGGCCTTGAATGCTCTCTTCATAAAAATGCATCCAAAGAGATGACATTAGTGAAAATGGCAGAATAAGGAGTTCCAAGTTCCCATTCCTCCCCAGAAACAAACAAAAATGATCAGAAAATGTTAATAACAATTTTGTCCAAACTCTAGGAAAAAACCAAAGGCTTATAGCAAACAAGTGAATCCTGAATCAAGGAAAGGTGATTGAAACAAAGTAAGAGAACTTTAAGGCACTTTAACTTAAATTTGCCCAACCCCTCTTCCCAGTTCAATGCTTATATTGAAGATACCAGTCTGCATTCAGGTGTAGAAACCTGGTTTCTGGAAGTACAGAGTGGAACTTGTTGATAAAAAATTGTGTTTATCGAGGAGGAGTCAAGATGGTGGAGAAGTAGAAGGCTGAGACAACATCAATTAGCAGGAGATCTGCTATATAGCTTATCAAGCCACTGAGAACACCTACAAATCCAACAGGAGATTGAAGAGAAGAAGAGCAACAATTCTAGAAACAGAAAATCAACCACTTTCTGAAAGGTAGGACCAGCAGAAAAGTGAATCCAAAGCGACGGAAAGATAGACCACCAGGGGGAGGGGTCAGATCCCGGCAAGCAGTGGAACAACGGAGCACAAATCAGGACTTTTAAAAGTCTGCTCCACTGAGGGACATTGCTCCAGAGGCTAAACCGGGGTGAAGCCCACACGAGGTCAGCGTGGCTCCAGGTCCCGCGGGGTCACAGAAGGATCAGGGGTGTCTGAGTGTCACAGAGCTCACAGGTATTAGAGGAGGGAAGCTGGCTACAGAGACAAAGTTGGGGAGTGAGCTCTCAACTCGGGGTTACCTGGAACCATAATCCGTAGCGCCACTGCCCTGTGAAAAGGGTCCCCACAAGATCTGGAGAGACACCCCGTAGAAGAGCTCAGGGGTCTGCAGGGTCTGGAGACTCCAGGTGGAACTGTATGCTGGAGACAGAGACGCTTGGTCACAGGCTGGGTGAGCTCAGAGCATGGCCAGAGGCCAGGGAGAAGGGAGTGATTGAGCGCTTTTCTCTGAGAGTGCACAGAGGAGTTGGGTGGGGACGAGCTCTCAGCTCCTCTGGGCTGGAGATGGGAGGCTGCCATTTTCATTAGCATCTTCCCAAACTCTACAGAAAGCCTTCAGGAACAAAAGCTCCCTAAAGCAAACCAGTGCGGATTACTTACCCTCGCCCCTGGTAAGGGTGGTGCAATTCTGCCTCAGGCAAAGACCCTTGAGAATCAATACAACAGGACCCTCCCCAGAAGATCAACAAGAAATCCAGCCAAGACAAAGTTCACTTACCAAGGAGAATAGCTGAATTCCAGAGGAGGAGAAAGCAAAGCATGGAATTCATGGCTTTCTCCCCATGATTCTTTAGTCTTGCAGTTAACTAATTTTTTTAATTTTATTTTTTTCTTCTGCTAAATTTTTTTAACTTTTACCCTTTCATCTTTAAACATTTTTTAACTAGTTTATCCAAACAATACTTTTCATAAAAATAATAATAATAATAATCTTTTTTGAACCTTCATTATCATAGTCATATTTTATCCTCCATTGTATCCAACTTTATTTTTTTTATATACGTAGGGTTTTTTTTCTTTTAAAAAATCTGGGGTACAACTTCTTCTAATAGATCAAAATATACCCTAAATCTAGCTCTGGGATTGTTCTAGTCTCCAGCCCAAGCAAATTCTCTCCACTTTTTTTTTCTTTATTCTCCCAACCAACTTACTTTATCAACTCCTTTTTTAGAAATTAAAAACAAATTTTTTTTCATCTTTACAGGCATATTCCATCCCTTCATTGCGTTTACCCTTATATATGTTTTTCATTCTTTAAAATTTTGGAAGGTAGTTTCTTCTTTTTTTTTTTAATTAAATTTATTTATTTATTTTCAGCATAACAGTACTCATTGTTTTTGACCCACACCCTGTGCTCCATGCAATACATGCCCTCCCTATTACCCATCACCTGGTTCCCCAACCTCCCACCCCCTGCCCCTTCAAAATGCTCAGGTTCTTTTTCAGAGTCCATAGTTGCTCATGGTTCATCTCCCCTTCCAGTTTCCAACAACTCCCTTCTCCTCTCCATCTCCCCATGTCCTCCATGTTCTTTGTTATGCTCCACAAATAAGTGAAACCATATGATAGTTGACTCTCTCTGCTTGACTTATTTCACAGCCTAATCTCTTCCAGTCCTGTCCATGTGGCTACAAAAGTTGGGTATTCATCCTTTCTGATGGAGGCATAATACTCCATTGTGTATATGGACCACATCTTCCTTATCCATTCATCCGTTGAAGGGCATCTTTGTTCTTTCCACAGTTTGGCGACCGTGGCCATTGCTGCAATAAACATTGGGGTAGAGAAGGCTCATCTTTTCACTACATCTGTATCTTTGGGGTAAATATCCAGCAGTACAATTGCAGGGTCCTAGGAAAGCTCTATTTTTAATTTCTTGAGGAATCTCCACACTGTTTTCCAGAGTGGCTGCACCAACTTGCATTCCCACCAACAGTGTAAGAGGGTTCCCCTTTCTCCACAACCTCTCCAACACATGTTGTTTCCTGTCTTGCTAATTTTGGCCATTCTAACTGGTGTAAGGTGATATCTCAATGTGGTTTTAATTTGAATCTCCCTTCTAAGAGACCAAAATACTCCCAGAATTAAGCGAGTGACACTGTTCTATTCTCCAGTCTAATATATATATATTTTTTTCTTTTTTATATTTTTTCTTTATTTCATTTCTTTTTTTAATTTTTTTTCTTTTTCTGAACTTCTTTTTATCCCCTTTCTCCCCACCACAAATTGGGGTCGCTTTAGATTAGGTTTAAGCACAAATTTCCTGGGGTCTTTGCCACTCTTTTAGTATTTTATTTGCTCCTTCATGTATTCTTATCTGGACAAAATGACAAGGTGGAAAAACTCACCACAAAAAAAAAAAGAACAAGAGACAGTACCGAAGGCAAGGGACCTAATCAATACAGACATTGGTAATATGTCAGATCTAGAGTTCAGAAAGATGATTCTCAAAGTTCTAGCAGGGCTCAAAAAAGGCCTGGAAGATATTAGAGAAACCCTCTCCAGAGAGATAAAAGTCATTTCTGGAGAAATAAAAGAACTAAAATCTAACCAAGTTGAAATAAAAAAAGCTATTAATGAGGTGCAATCAAAAATGGAGGATCTTGCTACTAGGATAAAGAGGCAGAAGAAAGAATTAGTGATATAGAAGACCAAGTGACAAAGAATAAAGAAGCTGAGCTAAATAGAGACAAACAAATACTGGACCACGAGGGGAGAATTCGAGAGATAAGTGACACCATAAGAGGAAACAATAATAGAATAATTAGGATTCCAGAAGAAGAAGAAAGAGAGAGGGGAGCAGAATGTCTATTGGAGAGAATTCCCCTAATATGCAAAGGGAACAAGCATCAAAATCCAGGAGATGCAGAGAACCCCCCTCAAAATCAACAAGAATAGGTCCACAACCCATCACCTAATAGTAAAATTTACAAGTCTTAGTGACAAAGAGAAAATCCTGAAAGCAGCCTGGGAAAAGAAGTCTGTAACATACAATGGTAAAAATATTAGATTGGCAGTGGACTTATCCACAGAGACCTGGCAGGCCAGAAAGAACTGGCATGATATATTCAGAGCACTAAACGAGAAAAACATGCAGCCAAGAATATGATATCCAGCTAGGCTATCATTGAAAATAGAAGGAGAGATAAAAAGCTTCCAGGACAAACAAAAACTGAAAGAATTTGCAAACACCAAACCAGCTCTATAGGAAATATTGAAAGCAGTCCTCTAAGCAGAGAGAGAGCCTAAAAGAAGTAGATCCGAAAGGAACAGAGACAATATACAGGAACAGTCTCCTTATAGGCAATATGATGGCACTAAATTCATATCTCTCAATAGTTACCCTGAATGTAAATGGGCTAAATGCCCCAATTCAAGAGACATAGGGTATCAGAATGGATAAAAAACCAAAACCCATCAATATGCTACCTACAAGAGACTCATCTTAGACCCAAAGACACCTCCAGATTTAAAGTGACGGGGTGGAAAACAATTTACCATGCTAATGGGCATCAAAAGAAAGCTGGGGTGGCAATCCTTATATCAGATCAATTAGATTTTAAGCCGAAGACTATAATAAGAGATGGGGAAGGACACTATATCCTACTCAAAGGGTCTGTCCAACAAGAAGACTTAACAATTTTAAATATCTATGCCCCTAACATGGGAGCAGCCAACTATATAAACCAATTAATAACAAAATCAAAGAAACACATTGACAATAATACAATAATAGTAGGGGACTTAAACACCACCCTCACTGAAATGGACAGATCATCCAAGCAAAAGATCAACAAGGAAATAAAGGCCTTAAATGACACACTGGCCCAGATGGACATCACAGATATATTCAGAACATTCCATCCCAAAATAAAAGAATATACATTCTTCTCTAGTGCACATGGGACATTCCCCAGAATAGATCACATCCTGGGTCATAAATCAGGTCTCAACCAGTATCAAAAGATTGGGATCATTCCCTGCATATTTTCAGACCACAATGCTCTGAAGCTAGAACTGAATCACAAGAGGAAATTTGGAAAGAACCCAAATACATGGAGACTAAACAGCATCCTTCTAAAGAATAAATGGGTCAACCAGGAAATTAAAGAAGAATTGAAAAAATTCATGGAAACAAATGATAATGAAAACACAACAGTTCAAAATCTGTGGGACACAGCAAAGGCAGTCCTGAGAAGAAAATATATAGTGATGCAAGCCTTTCTCAAGGAACAAGAAAGGGGGGCGCCTGGGTGGCTCAGTGGGTTAAAGCCTCTGCCTTCGGCTCAGGTCATGATCCCAGGGTCCTGGGATTGAGCCCCACATGGGGCTCTCTGCTTGGCAGGGAGCCTGCTCCCTCCTCTCTCTCTCTCTGCCTGCCTCTCTCCCTACTTGTGATCTCTACCTGTCAAATAAATAAATAAAATCTCTAAAAAAAAAAGAAAGAAACAAGAAAGGTCTCAAATACACAACCTAACCCTACACCTTAAGGAGCTGGAGAAAGAACAATTTTAAAAGCCTAAATCGAACAGGAGAAGAGAAATCATAAAGATCAGAGCAGAAGTCAATGAAAAAGAATTAAAAAAAAATAGAACAAATCAACAAAACTAGGAGCTGATTCTTTGAAAGAATTAATAAGATGGATAAACCCCTGGCCAGACTTATCAAAAAGGAAAGAGAAAGGATCCAAATAAATAAAATCATGAATGAAAGAGGAGAGATCACAACCAACACCAAAGAAATACAGACAATTATAAGAACATATTATGAGCAACTCTATGCCAACAAATCTGACAATCTGGAAGAAATGGATGCATTCCTAGAGACATATGAACTACCACAACTGAATCAGGAAGAAATAGAAAACCTGAATAGACTCATAACAAATAAGGAGATTGAAACAGTCATTAAAAATCTCCAAAAAGGGGGGGTCAAGATGGCGGGGAAGTAGGAGGAGGCACCATTTCAACCTGTACCCTAAAGTGAGCTGATTACCTACCAAAGAACTCCGACCACCCATGAAATCAGCCTGAGATCAGAATTATAGACGTCTGGATCTCTACAGGAGCAGAAGACGCCAGTGGCAGGTAAAGCAGACTGGGAACGTCCGACTGATATCGGAAGATAAACAAAAGGGGGAGGGAGCCACCAGAGGTGACTGATCGCAAAGTAACAACCCAACACGAGAGTGCTCTGTGTCTGGGGACCAGCATTAACTTGGAGTCTGGTTGAAAGCACTCAAAAAACAAACAGCAAAGGATCGCGGGGGGTAATAGTGGGAACCTGGGCAGTTAGGGTCAGGGACCTAAGTCCCCGGACCCAGGACAGCCTCCCCTGGCACGGAGCCAGAGAGAGTGCGGCGGAGAAATCAGGTCTCCGTCCCTGAGCGGCCAGTGCACCTGAACGCCAGCGCGCCCGAGAACGAGTGGGGTCTGGCTCCCGTGAGGGGCTGGGAGCCTGGCCAGACGGCAATCCTGAAACGCGCGCGTCCCACACCCTCCCTTGGGATAGGTGCTCATAGGCGCTAGCCTGGAGCTCTGGCAGCCGGAAAAACCAGACATTCCCAGCCCGGGACAGCGGGAAAATCTCAGTGTGCGATCTCTGCTCGGAACCTCTCTGGCGGTCTGGAGCTGCCTAGACAGCCACTGCTGCCCTGGTTTTGGGTACAAAGAGGCGCTCCTGCATCCCCAGGGACAGTGACTCAGAACCGACTCTGCCAGCAGCTTTTGCAAAACAGTCTGAGGCTTCTCTCTGAGAGGGAGGTTGGGGTGCTGTTTGCTCTCCTCTAAACCTCCAAAAACCATCAAAAGCTGTCAAGGCGAGAGAAAGCAGATGAAAGAACATAAAAACCCCCAGAGAACAAAAGGCTGAAAAAAACAGTTTCCTGAAAAAAAAAAAGAGCTCACCCCCTTGAGGGGAGCGGGAGGACCTAACTCAGGGAACATCATTGTCTGAAAACCCACGTGGCAGGCCCTTCCCCCAGAAAACCAACCAGGAAGGAAGAAAAAAAAAAAAAGACTACAAGAGAACAATCACCACTACTTCATAAATACAACTTTTATTTTTAACTCTTTACCAATATTCTGGTTCTTTTTTTTTATACATACAGATAATTTTTTAACCTATTTACCATCACACCGAGATGTCCAGTACATCAAATTCTTTAATAACCTTCTAATCTGAACTTTTTGATACATACACCCATGTTTTTCTTTTGTTTTTCTATTTTTTTCTTTTTTAATTTTAACTTAGTTTAGTCTAGTTTATTCTTTTTTAATTTTTATTTTCTACTATACATATAGAGTTAAACTTCAAGGTAATCCCCTTTCCCCAAACAATGCTACCCCTATAGGCAAACCAGTTTCTAATCCCCCTGTAACTTAGGAAAGTTGAGTCCCTTAACAAAAACATCAAGATACCTTCAGGAAGAATCAAAATAAACTTCCTCACCCACACTGAGAATCTATAACCATTCTCCCAATTTTTCCTTCTGTCAGTGTTTCTGTGAATTTGTGTTTGTCCTGATAATATATAAACCTTATACTTGGGGTTCTTTCTGATGAGGTTATTCCCTTTTTTTTTTGCTTATATATACATATATTTTTCTCTTGTCATATACTTTTATCACTCTTTTTGTCTGTCTGTTTTTGTTTGTATACTCCACAAATCTTACCTTGTGGCCCATTTGGGCTGAGCCTTCTCTTTTATCTTCCCTTTTTTCCCTATCTCTCTCTTTCTTTTTTTTTCCTTTTTTCTTTCCCCCCCTTTTTTTTCTTTCTTATTCTCTATTTCTTTTTCTTCTCGTTTTTCTCTCATTTGGGTGGGGAATCCTGATTGCACAGAAGCGTTCCAGGGTGCACATTGACCACAATCGATAAGTCCAGCTGCATCTGTTTAGTCATCTCTTACCAAAATGACTAGGAGGAGGAATACCCAACAGAAGAAAAATACAGAGGATGGGCCTTCTGCAACAGAGCTAATGGCTATCGACATAGACAATATGTCAGAAAAGGAATTCAGACTAACAATTATCCAGGCAATAGCTAGGTTAGAGAAAGCCATGGATGACCAAACAGAATTGATTAGGGCAGAACTGAAAGCCACCAGGGATGATGTTCAAAATGCTCTCAATGAGTTCCAATCCAATCTAAATTCTCTAAAAGCTAGGGTAACTGAGACAGAAGATAGAATTAGTGATCTGGAGGACAAACAGATAGAGAGAAAGGATCAGGAGGAAGCCTGGAACAAACAGCTCAGAAGCCACGAAAACAGAATCAGAGAAATAAACGATGCCATGAAACGTTCCAACGTCAGAATTATTGGAATCCCTGAAGGGGAAGAAAAAGAAAGAAATCTAGAAGATATAGTGGAAGAAGTTGTCTATGAAAATTTTCCCAATCTCACGAATGGAAACAACGTTCATGTACTAGAGGCAGAAAGATTTCCTCCCAAGATTTTAGATTCTCGAAAGTCCTCACGGCACCTTATCGTTAGAATGGGGAATTTTGTTTCAAGAGAGACCCTCTTAAAAGCAGCTAGGACAAAGAAGTTACATATAGAGGAAAGCCCATTAGAATAACGTCAGACCTTTCCACAGAGACCTGGCAAGCCAGGAAGGGCTGGCAAAATATATTCAGAGTACTAAATGAGAAGAACATGCAACCAAGAATACTCTATCCAGCAAGACTGACATTTAAAATGGATGGAGAGATAAAGAGTTTCCAAGACTGGCAAGGCTTAAAAGACTATGCAACCACCAAGCCGACACTGCAGGAAATATTAAGGGGGGTCCTATAAGAGAGGAAAAATCCTAAGAATATCATTGAACAGAAATACAGAAACAATCTATAGACAGAAAGACTTCAAAGGTAACACGATGTCAATAAAAACGTACCTTTCAATAATCACTCTCAATGTGAATGGCCTAAATGCGCCCATAAAATGACACAGGGTTGCAGATTGGATAAAACGACAGGACCCATCCATATGTTGTCTACAAGAGACCCATTTTGAACCTAAGGATACACCCAGACTGAAAGTGAAGGGATGGAGAAGCATCTTTCATGCCAATGGGCCTCAAAAGAAGGCCGGAGTAGCGATTCTCATATCAGATAAATTAGATTTTAAACTAAAGACTGTAGTCAGAGATACAGAAGGACACTACATAATTCTTAAAGGGACTATCCGCCAAGACGATCTAACAATTGTGAATATCTATGTCCCCAATATGGGAGCACCCAATTACATAAGAAAACTATTAATCAAGATAAAGAGTCATATTGATACGAATACAATAATAGTAGGAGATCTTAATACGCCTCTCTCAGAAATAGACAGATCATCGAAGCAGAAAATTAATAAAGAAATAAGAGCACTGAATGAAACATTGGACCAGATGGACCTCATCGACGTATACAGAACATTCCACCCTAAAACAACAGAATATTCATTCTTCTCAAGTGCACATGGAACCTTCTCCAGAATAGACCACATACTGGGTCACAAAGCAGGACTCAACCGATACCAAAAGACTGACATTATTCCCTGCATATTCTCAGATCACAATGCTTTGAAACTGGAGCTCAATCACAAGGAAAAGTTCAGAAGGAACTCAAACACCTGGAAGCTAAAGACCACCTTGCTTAAGAATGCTTGGATCAACCAGGAGATCAAAGACGAACTTAAACAATTCATGGAAACCAATGAGAATGAAGACACCTCGGTCCAAAACCTATGGGATACAGCAAAGGCGGTTCTAAGGGGGAAATACATAGCCATCCAAGCCTCCCTCAAAAACATTGAAAAATCCAGAATACACCAGCTGTCTCTACACCTTAAAGAACTGGAGAATCAACAACAAATCAAACCAACTCCACATGCAAGAAGGGAAATAATTAAGATTAGAGCAGAGATCAATGAGGTAGACACCAGAGATACAGTAGAACCTATCAATGAAAATAGAAGCTGGTTTTTTGAAAGAATCAATAAGATCGATAAACCATTGGCCACACTAATCCAAAAGAAAAGAGAGAAAGCCCAAATTAATAAAATGATGAATGAAAAGGGAGAGATCACAACTAACACCAAGGAAATAGAAACAATCATCAGAAATTATTACCAACAGTTATATTCCAATAAGCTAAGCAACCTAGATGAAATGGATGCATTCCTGGAAAGCTACAAACTCCCAAAATTGAACCAGGAAGAAATTGACAACCTGAATAGACCGATATCTAGTAATGAGATTGAAGCAGTGATCAAAAATCTCCCAAAAAACAAGAGCCCAGGACCTGACGGATTCCCTGGGGAATTCTACCAAACTTGCAAAGAAGAAATAACCCCAATTCTCCTGAAGCTGTTCCAAAAAATTGAAGCAGAAGGAAAACTTCCAGACTCTTTTTATGAAGCCAGCATTACCCTGATCCCCAAACCAGGCAAAGACCCTACCAAAAAGGAGAATTTCAGACCAATATCACTGATGAATATGGATGCAAAGATTCTCAACAAGATCCTAGCAAACAGGATCCAGCAGCACATTAAAAAGATTATCCACCATGACCAGGTGGGATTCATCCCTGGGTTGCAAGGTTGGTTCAACATTCGCAAATCAATCAGTGTGATAGAACACATCAATAAGAGAAGAGAGAAGAACCACATGGTCCTCTCAATTGATGCAGAAAAAGCATTTGACAAAATCCAGCATCCGTTCCTGATGAAAACACTTCAAAGTATAAGGATAGAGGGAACATTCCTGAACTTCATAAAATCTATCTATGAAAGACCCACAGCAAATATCATCCTCAATGGGAAAAAGCTTGCAGCCTTCCCGTTGAGATCAGGAACACGACAAGGATGCCCACTCTCACCACTCTTGTTCAACATAGTATTAGAAGTTCTAGCAACGGCAATCAGACAACAAAGAGAAATAAAATGTATCCAAATTGGCAAGGAAGAAGTCAAACTCTCTCTCTTCGCAGATGACATGATTCTTTATATGGAAAACCCCAAAGACTCCACCCCCAAACTACTAGAACTCATACAGCAATTCAGTAACGTGGCAGGATACAAAGTCAATATATAGAAATCAGTGGCTTTCTTATACACCAACAATGAAAATACAGAAAGGGAAATTAGAGAATCGATTCCATTTACTATAGCACCAAGAACCATAAGATACCTGGGCATAAACCTAACCAAAGAAGTAAAGGACCTATACTCGAGGAACTACAGAACACTCATGAAAGAAATTGAAGAAGACACAAAAAGATGGAAGACGGTTCCATGCTCTTGGATTGGAAGAATAAACATTGTTAAAATGTCTATACTGCCTAGAGCAATCTATACTTTTAATGCCATTCCGATCAAAATTCCACCGGTATTTTTCAAAGAGCTGGAGCAAATAATCCTAAAATTTGTATGGAGCCAGAAGAGACCCCGAATTGCTAAGGAAATGTTGAAAAACAAAAACAAAACTGGCGGCATCACGTTACCCGATTTCAAGCTTTACTACAAAGCTGTGATCACCAAGACAGCGTGGTACTGGCATAAAAACAGACACATAGACCGGTGGAACAGAGTGGAGAGCCCAGATATGGACCCTCAACTCTATGGTCAAATAATCTTCGACAAAACAGGAAAAAATATTCAATGGAAAAAAGACAGTCTCTTCAATAAATGGTGCTGGGAAAACTGGACAGCGATATGTAGAAGAATGAAACTCGACCATTCTCTTACACCGTACACAAAGATAAACTCGAAATGGATAAAAGACCTCAACGTGAGACAGGAATCTATCAGAATCCTAGAGGAGAACATAGGCAGTAACCTCTTCGATATCAGCCACAGCAACTTCTTTCAAGATATGTCTCCAAAGGCTAAGGAAACAAAAGCAAAAATGAACTTTTGGGACTTCATCAAGATCAAAAGCTTCTGCACAGCAAAGGAAACAGTCAACAAAACAAAGAGGCAACCCACAGAATGGGAGAAGATATTTGCAAATGACAGTACAGACAAAAGGTTGATATCCAGGATCTATAAAGAACTTCTCAAACTCAACACACACAAAACAGATAATCATATCAAAAAATGGGCAGAAGATATGAACAGACACTTCTCCAATGAAGACATACAAATGGCTATCAGACACATGAAAAAATGTTCATCATCACTAGCCATCAGGGAGATTCAAATTAAAACAACATTGAGATACCACCTAACACCAGTTAGAATGGCCAAAATTAGCAAGACAGGAAACAACGTGTGTTGGAGAGGATGTGGAGAAAGGGGAACCCTCTTACACTGTTGGTGGGGATGCAAGTTAGTGCAGCCACTTTGGAGAACAGTGTGGAGATTCCTGAAGAAATTAAGAATAGAGCTTCCCTATGACCCTGCAATTGCACTGCTGGGTATTTACCCCAAAGATACAGATGTAGTGAAAAGAAGGGCCATTTGTACCCCAATGTTTATGGCAGCAATGGCTACGGTCGCCAAACTGTGGAAAGAACCAAGATGCCCTTCAACGGATGAATGGATAAGGAAGATGTGGTCCATATACACAATGGAGTATTATGCCTCCATCAGAAAGGACGAATACCCAACTTTTGTAGCAACATGGACGGGACTGGATGAAATTATGCTGAGCGAAATAAGTCAAGCAGAGACAGTCAAGTATCATATGGTCTCACTTATTTGTGGAGCATAACAAATAACATGGAGGACATGGGGAGATGGAGAGGAGAGGGAGTTGAGGGAAACTGGAAGGGGAGATGAACCATGAGAGACTATGGACTCTGAAAAACAACCAGAGGGTTATGAAGGGGCGGCAGGGGGGGTGGGGGGGGGTGGGAGGTTGAGGAACCAGGTGGTGGGTAATAGGGAGGGCAAGTACTGCATGGAGCACTGGGTGTGATGCCAAAACAATGAACACTGTTATGCTGTAAATAAACAAATAAAAATAAATATAAAAAAAAATCTCCAAAAAAACAAAATCCCAGGGCCAGAAGGCTTTCCAGGGGAATACTGCCAAACATTTAAAGAAGAATTAATTCCTATTCTCCTGAAACTGTTCCAAAAAATAGAAATAGAAGGAAAACTTCCAAACTCGTTTTATTAGGCCAGCATGACCTTGATCCCAAAACCAGACAAGGATCCCACCAAAAAAGAGAATTATAGACCAATATCCTTGATGAACACAGATCAAAAATTCTCATCAAAATACTAGCCCATAGGATCCAACAGTACTTTAAAAAGATTATTCACCATGACCGAGTGGGATTCATTCCAGGGCTGCAAGGTTGGTTCAACATCCACAAATCAACCAATGTCACACAATACATTAATAAAAGAAAGAACAAGAACCATATGATACTCTCAATAGATGCTGAAAAAGCATTTGACACAGTACAGCATCCTTTCCTGATCAAAACTCTTCAAAGTGTAGGGATAGTGGGCACATACCTCAACATCATCAAAGCCATCTATGAAAAACCCACCGCAAATATCATTCTCAATGGAGAAAAATCGAAATCTTTTCTGCTAAGGTCAGGAGCATGGCAGGGATGTCTATTATCACCACTGCTATTCAACATAGTACTAGAAGTCCTAGCCTCAGCAATCAGACAGCAAAAAGAAATTCAAGGCATCCAAATCAGCAAAGAAGAAGTCAAACCATCATTCTTCGCAGATGATATGATACTCTATGTGGAAAACCCAAAAGACTCCTCTCCAAAACTGCTAGAACTTGTACAGGAATTCAGTAAAGTGTCAGGATATAAAATCAATGCACAGGAATCAGTTGCATTTCTTTACACCAAAAACAAGATAGAAGAAAAAGAAATTAAGGAGTCAATCCCATTTACAATTGCTCCCAAAATCATAAGATTCCTAGGAATAAGCCTAACCAAAGAAGCAAAGAATCTATACTCAGAAAAATATAAAGTACTCACGAAAGAAATTGAGGAAGACACAAAGAAATGGAAAACTGTTCCATGCTCCTGGATTGGAAGAATAAATATTGTGAAAATGTCTATGCTACCTAAAGCTATCTACACATTTAATGAAAGACCTACCAAAATACCATCCATTTTTTTCAAAGAAATGGAACAAATAATCCTAAAATTTATATGGAACCAGAAAAGACCTCAAATAGCAAAAGGAATATTGAAAAAGAAAGCCAAAGTTGGTGGCATCACAATTCTGGACTTCAAGCTCTATCACAAAGCTGTCATCATCAAGACAGTATGGTACTGGCACAAAAACAGACACATAGATCAATGGAACTGAAGAGAGAGCCCAGAAATAGACCCTCAACTCTATGGTCAACTAATCTTTGACAAAGCAGGAAAGAATGTCCAATGGAAAAAAGACAGCCTCTTCAACAAATGGTGTTGGGAAAATTGGACAGCCACATGCAGAAAAATGAAACTGGACCATTTCCTTACACCATACATGAAAATAGACTCAAAATGGATGAAGGACCTCAATGTGAGAAAGGAATCTCTCAAAATCCTTGAGGGGAACACAGGCAGCAACGTCTTCGACCTCAGCCACAGCAACATCTTCCTAGGAACATCGTCAAAGGCAACAGAAGCAAGGGCAAAAATGAAGTATTGGGATTTAATCAAGATGAAAACTTCTGTTCAGCAAAGGAAACAGTTAACAAAACCAAAAGACAACTGACAGAATGGGAGAAGTTATTTGCAAATGACATATCAGATAAAGGGCTAGTGTCCAAAATCTATAAGGAACTTAGCAAACTCAACACCCAAAGAACAAACAATCCAATCAATAAATGGTCAGAGGACATGAACAGACATTTCTGCAAAGAAGATATCCATATGACCCACAGACACATGAAAATAATGCTCCACATCACTAGGCATCAGGGAATACAAATCAAAACCACAATGAGATACCACGTCACACCAGTCAGAACGGCTAAAATTAACAAGTCAGGAAACAAAAGAATATGGCAAGGATCTGGGAAAAGGGCAACACTTTTGCACTGTTGATAGGAATGCAAGCTGGTGCAACCACTCTGAAAAACAGCATGGAGATTCCTCAAAAAGTTGGAAATAGAGCTCCCTATGACCCAGCAATTGCACTACTCGGTATTTACCCTAAAGATACAAATGTAATCATCCAAAGGAGCACATGTATCTGAATGTTTATAGCAGCAATGTCCACAATAGCCAAACTTCGGAAAGAACCTAGATGTCCATCAACAGATGCATGGATAAAGAAGATGTGGTATATATATACACACACACACACACACACACACACACACACACACACACACATACACATACATACAATTGAATACTATGCAGCCTTCAAAAAAAATGAAATCCTGCCATTTGCGACCATGTGGATGGAACTATAGGGTATTGTGCTTAGCGAAGTAAGTCAATTGGAGAAAGACAACTATCATATGATCTCCCTGATATGAGAAAGTGGAGATGCAACGTGAGGGGTTTGGGGGGTATGAAAAGAATAAATGAAACAAGGTGGGATCAGGAGGGAGACAAACCATAAAAGACTCTTAATCTCACAAAACAAACTGAGGGTTGCTGGGGTGAGGGGGGTTGGGAGAGGGGGGGTGGGGTTATGGACATTAGGGAGGAGGGTATGTGCTATGGTGAGTGCTGTGAAGTGTGTAAACTTGGCGATTCACAGACCTGTACCCCTCAGGCTAATAATACATTATATGCTTATTAAAAAATAAAAAATTTTAAAAAATTTAAACCATTAAAAAATTCTGTTTATCAAATCAATGTATGGAAATCTACTGTATTTCTATATGCTAATAATGAAGCAGCAGAAAGAGAAATTAACAAAACAATCTCATTTACAACTGCTCCCTAAATATCAAAATACCCAGGAAGAAACTTAAACAAGGAGGTGAAAGACCTGTATTCTGAAAACTGTAAGACATTGATGAAAGAAATTGAAGACCACACAAATGAAAAGACATTCCATGCTCATGGATTGAAGGAACAAATACTATTAAAATATCCATACTATTACCCAAAGCAATCTACAGATTTAATGAAATTCCTATCAAAATATCAATAGCATTTTTCAAATAAATAGAAAAAAACAATCATAAAACTTGTATGGGACCACAAAGAACCTGAATAGACAAAGCAATCTTGAAAAAGAAAAGAAAAGCTAGAGGTTTCACAGTTCCAGACTTCAAGTTCTAGTACAGAGTTGAAGTAATCAAAATAATATTGTACTGACACGAAAATAGACATATAGATCAAAAGAACAGAATATAGAGCCCAGAAATAAATCCATAATTATATGGTCAATTAATCCCCAACAAAGCAGGAAAGAATATCCAATTGGAAAAATGCAGTCTCTTTAACAAATGGTGTTAGGAAAACTCGACGGCAACATGCAAAAAATGAAACTGGACCACTTTTTTACACCATACACAAAATAAACTCAAAATTAATTAAGGACCTAAATATAGGGTCTAACACCATAGAAATCCTGGAAGAGGCCACAAGTAGCAATTTCTCTGATAACTGCCATAGCAACATCTTCCTAGATATGTCCTGAGACAAGAGAAGCAAATGGAAAAATAAACTATTGAGATTACATCAAAATAAAAAGCTTCTGCTTTTTTGGACAACAAAGGAAACAACCAACAAAACTAGAAGACAACCTACTCAATGGGAGTAGATATTTGCAAATGACTTATCTGATAAAGAGTTAGTATCCAAAATATACAAAGTACTTAAAAGTCACACACACACACAATCCAGTTTTAAAATGGGCAGAATGCATGAAAAGACATTTCTCAAAAAAAGACATACAAATGGCAAACCTACACATTAAAAGATGCTTCACATCACTCACTATCAGAGAGATGCAAATCAAAAAACACAATGACATATCACCTCACACCTGTCAGAATGACTAAAATAAAAAACAAGAAACAACAAGAACAAGTGTTGGTGAGGATGTGGAGAAAAAGGATATCTCATGCAGTGTTGGTAGGAATGCAAACTAGTGCAGCCACTCTGGAAAATAGTATGGAAGTTTCTTTAAAAATTAAACATAGAATTATCTTATGTTCAAGTAACTGCACTACTGGGTATTTACCCAAAGAATATGAAAACACTAATTCAAAAAGATATATGTACTCCTATGTTTATAGTAACATTGTTTATAATAGTCAAGATATGGAAACAGCCTAAGTGTCTGTTGTTAGATGAATGGATAAAGAAGATGTATATATTATAGCATGTGTACATATAAGTACATATATATACACACATGCATATATAGGTCTATATATACATATAGACATAAACATATATGTAATATGTATATATGTTTATGTATTGTATTATATTATATATTATGTATAGGTTTATATTTTATTATATTATATATAATGGAATATTATTCAGCCACAAAAAATATGAAATCCTGCCATTTGCAACATGGATGGAGCAAGACAGTATAATGCCAAGTGAAATAAGCTAGTCAGGGAAAGACAAATACCATATGATTGCACTCACATGTGGAGTTTAAGAAGAAAAGCAAATGAACAAAGGGGTAAAAAGAGACAAACCACCACCACCAATGACAACAAACCAGATTCTTAATTATAGAGAACAAACAGATGAATAACTGAGGCAAAGGAGGTAGAGGTATGGGTGAAATAGATGAAAGGGATTAAGAGCACATTTATCTTAATGGGTACTGAGTAATTTATGGAATTGATGAATCACTTTATTGAACACCTGAAATATAACATTGTGCTTTAACTACACTGGAAGTAAAATAACAATAAAAAATTATGTTTGTCAGTTTTAACCCCTTTAGGTGTTCCTTAAAGAAATGCCACAAAAGCATTATTTTTTTATGTAATCTCTTTATTCAGGGCAGGAAAGTGGCCATGTGGAGGGCATTTCTTGAAAGAATAGAAAGGCAAATGAAGAAGCTGCTGCAAGTGGAGGCAAAAAAAAAGTACAGCTATGCAAATATTAACAAGATGAAATCTTGGCATGAAAAACCGAAATTACTTAGGGAAATAAGGGTTGTGAAAAAGGATCTTATGTTCTATAAACCTAAATATGTTCTGAAATGTAAAGCCTATTAAAAAAAACTAATAAAGGACTAATTAAATGTACTTACCAAGAGATTGAGCACTGGACAAATATGTGTTACTAAAGTTGGTATTAATAGGAATTATCTAAACTGAAAGACAAAGAAAAATAAGAAGAGCAAGTGACAAAATTTCTTCATATTGACCAGGAATCTAAGAGCTTTCCAAGGGAGTACAAATGTTCTGATAAGATGTGAAAGGACCCTTGGCTTTCACCTCTGACTGTTCTTTAGGTTCAGTGCAAGCAGAAGGTGAAGGGTCAAGCCGAGCAGTAAGCAGATTGGATTAGTCTTAAAAGGGTGCCCCAAGACAAATACAATATACAAAGAGTGAAACAGCTTTGTTATTTTTTTTAATTTAAGTGTCTCTAAAAATCACAGTCAAATCACTATCGGACCAACACCTAAAGGAACAGAGACATCAGAGACCATACAAAACAAAGAGTATGATCTTTTAAAATCAGTATAAAAATACTCACTAAACACATAAGACCCACAATAAAGAACAATAATAATAACTGCAGAGGGAGTAGAATCTGATTTACATGGTTACATTATGATATTCATAATATCCACTTTTAACCAAGCAAAGAAAAAGAGGCATGAAAAGGAACAAGAAATCATGTCCCATTAATAGGAAAATAAATTAATTAATTAACAGAAACTATACCTGATGAAGCCCACACATTGTACTTACTACTGAAGAACTTTAAACCAACTATCTTCAGTATGCTAGAGGAGTCTAAAGAAACCACAGAAGACCTAAAGGAAACCAGGATAGTAATATCCCAAGAATATAGAAATAATAGATAGGAACCCAAATAAAAATTCTGGAGCTGAAAACTACAATAAGTGAAATGAAAAATTCACTAGAGGATTTCAACAATATATTTGAGCAAACAAAAAAGAATCAGCAGACAGGAAGACAAGACAATTGAAAATATTCTATATGAGAATCTTTAATGAAAAAAAAGAAAAATGAGCAGATGGAATCAGGAGGGAGACAAACCATAGTGACTCTTAATCTCACAAAACAAACTGAGGGTTGCTGGGAGGTGGAGGGTTAGGAATAGGGTGGCTGGGTTATGGACATTGGGGAGGGTATGTGCTATGGTGAGTGCTGTGAAATGTGTAAGCCTGATGATTCACAGACTTGTACCCCTGGGGCAAATAATACATTATATATTAATTTTAAAAAATGAACACAGCCTAAGAGAACTGTGGGAGACCATCAAGTGTATCAACATACAATGTGATAATGGAAGCCCAGAAGGAGAGAAAAGGGAAGGAGAAAATATTTGAAGAAAAAATGGCTAAAAACTTCCCAAAGTTGATAGAAGACATTATCTACATATATATAAAGCTCAATGAACTTCCAGTAATTAAAAAAAAAGGACCGTACTAAACCACATTATAATCAAAGTGTTGAAAGACAAAGACAAAGAATCTTGAAAGCAAGATGGAAGTAATCCATCATGTGCAAGGCATAATCAACAATATTAGCAGCTGATTTCTTAACAGAAACCATGGAAAATAGAAAGAGGTGAGATGACATTTAAAGTGCTGAAAGAAAAAGAAAAAGAAAATTGTCAACTAAATATCTGATACTTAGCAAAATTTCCTTTATTTTTAATTTTATTTTATATTTTCAGTGTTCTAAGATTCATTGTTTATGTACCACACCCAATGCTCCTTGCAATCCATGCCCTCCTTAATACCCACTCCCCTCCCTTCTAAAACAACTCCCCACTCCCCTCCCTTCTAAAACCCTTAGTTTGTTTCTCAGAGTCCACAGTCTCTAATACTTTGTCTCCCCTTCCGATTTCCCCCAAGAGAAATTAAGGCATTCTCAGATAGGAGAAGCTGAGAAACAAGCCTGCCCTACAAGAAATGCTAAAAGGAGTAAATTTAGACTGAAATGAAATCTCACTAGGCAGTAAATTGAAGCCATTTGAAGATACACTTGGTCCTTGAACACTACAGATTTCAACTGTGCAGGTCCACTTATACTCGGTATTTATTTTTTAAGCAATAGCACAGAGAACCATAGGGGAAGGAAGGGAAATCTGAAGGGGGAGAAATCAGAGAGGGAGATGAACCATGAGAGACCATGGACCCAGGAAATGAACTGAGGGTTTCAGAGGGGAGGGGGGTAACAGGGTGATGGGTATTAAGGAAGGCGTGTGTTGACAGCAAAAGCAACAAGACATTTATTTACAAGTACCTACCCCAGACTCCATGAAGCCAAATTAAAAACAAGTGATGCAGAGGTTATATCTGCTGCCCTCAGAGTACCCAGGGAGGCTGAGGCCATTAGCAGCCCCAAGTTGCCCTAGGCCTGGGAGGGGCTGCAGGTCACCCTGTGTGCCAACAAAATGATCAGGTTGAGTACCCAGGGGTGGCAAAGAGGAGGTTGGGCTGAAGCAGAGGAACAGGCCTGGAGGTCAGGAACAGTACTGCACAGGAAACCCTGCACTTTGGTCATGCACTAAAATAAAGTTCTCAGACACCAACCTGAGCAGCCATGCAGGGCTATGTCTACAAGGGAGAGCAGCAGCAGCTGAATCTTGCACATAGCTTTTATTTTGTTTTTTATCAGAAAAACAAGGACAGATGCCTCAAAGCATGG
Source organism: Meles meles (assembly GCF_922984935.1). Classification (NCBI taxonomy): domain Eukaryota; kingdom Metazoa; phylum Chordata; class Mammalia; order Carnivora; family Mustelidae; genus Meles; species Meles meles. The sequence continues at coordinate 64,519,194 of NC_060087.1, forward strand.
GAAAGGAGTGCAAATGGATGGCAAATATCTTGAAGCCATAAAGCAGGCCTGCATTCTCCTCTACACATAGGCACACAGGGAGACAGTCATGGGATAAGGAAGGAGCTAACAATGTTTGGGTTAGCAATTCTCAGGTGCAGAAAGGGAGACTGAGGATTACATTCTTTCATAGCTCCTAATCTATGCTCTGCCCCTGGGGATCATGGAATTCTGCCCCTTCCAGGCCATTGCATCCAATAGCCTGAGAAGAGGAATGCTGCTGACATTTCAGCTGCTTATATAATCCCCCTTTAGGGCCTACAATATATTTTCTAAGAATAACTACACACTGCACCATGATTCTCCCAAACCCCAAGACCTCTGACTTCAGGCTCCTTCCATGCCAGGAGTAGACCACCTCCTATGACAGTGTTCTAGCCCCGTGGCCTCCCAGAGCCTGGCACATTTATGCGTGCCCATAGCTGCCAATGACCACAGGCTGGTGGTACACCCCAGGCATACAGGTCAGCAGTACTACACTTCTCCTGGGCCTTTTAGACAGCTGCTGCTGCTGAGCCAAGACCACCAGGCTGTGGAACACCACCATCCTACAGCCACTCCTGATGGCTGCTTTCTCTGTTCAACTGCCTATTCATGGATTATTTTCAATAAATGTACATACAGTACTATACATGTATTTTCTGTTCCTTATGACATTCTCAATAACATTAGTACTTAATTGCACTAATATGTAACACAAATAACATAAAAATATGTTAAATGACTTGTTTATATTATTGGTAATGTTTCCAACTGGCTACAGGAGGCTATTAATACTTAAGTTTGACTTTGGGGAAGTCAAAAGTTATAGCAGATTTTCAACTGCATGGCACCTCATGGCCCAACTCCTGTGTTTTTCAAAGATCAACTGCATAAAGAATCTTGACAAAAGTAAATACACAAGTCAATATATACACTAGTATTATTACATTTTATTATGTTTGTCCTTTTTGTTTCTATTTCATTTAGAAGACAAATGCATAAAAGAGTGATTATAAACCTATATTGAGAAGAAAATATAAAGTATAATTAGTGATATCAACAACAAAAAGGGAGAGTAACAAACTATTTAAAAGCAGAGATTTGGAGGGAGGCAAGATGGCAGAGAAATAAGGAACCCCATTTCAACTGATCCCCTGACTTTAGCTGGATATCTATCAAACCATTTTGAACACCCACAAAATCAGCCTGAGATGTAAAAATATAGATCTGGATCCCTACAAGCAGAAAAGTGACTGCTTTTTGCAAGCTAGGATGTGCAGAGTCATAAATCTATGAGGATATGTCAGAATATTAAGAGAAGGGGGAAGGAGCCTCCGAAGGTGGATTTGGGGAAGTGATATAACACTGGAGTGCAAAACTGCAACCATTTGAAATCTGCTCTAGTGAGAGACATCCCTCTCTGAAAAGGGACCTGGAAATGAAAAGGCAGAATTCTAGGTCGGACATTGTGGTCTTGGAATCTGAGGGGTCACAGAGTGAATGAGGGTGCCTGAGCAGATAGAGTGCCCAAGCAGTGGAGCCGGGAAGCAGGTTATGGTCAGCAAGCCCAGAAGGGAACACTCAGCTCCAATCACCATAAACCACGAGATGATCTGGTCAATAATAGCTCATTTCCTAAACATCCTGAAAAAGTATGGAACCTATGAATGACTGAACAAAAGCTTCCAGAGCAGTAGCGGCACAGAAAGGACATTAGAGCAGTACCCAGATGTGATCTAGCAGTTTCAGGTGCTTGAGCAAGTTGGCCTCTGCTCAAGGTTTTATAGTCACAAAAGGGCAATGGCACTCCCAGGAACCTGGGACTACCTCTGAGAGAGTTGCAGTGGGCGTGCACCATAGGAGGCTGCAATTTTGGGCGCATATAGAAGTGGAGACTGTTCCAAAAGCTTTGTTAAAGAGGGAAGACTGAAATATATCTACTCTGGGTCAGAGGTTTGGGTGTGGCCATTTTTGTTCTAATCTTCTGAAGAGGTACAAAAAGCCTCCAGGGAACAAAAGCAACACAAAGGACCAGTTTCCACTGAGTCCATCCCTTGACAGGAGGTGGGACAACTACACACAGGCAGGGATACCTGAGAAATAGTGCAGCAGGCCCTTCCTCCAAAAAACAGTCTAGAAAAACAGGTGGACGACAACCCTATAGATCCCATAAGACTGTAAAATTCCAACACTAGGGAAAATGATTATATTGAACTCCAGGATGCCTCAAGTCTCATTTATTTTTCAGATAAAACTCTCATTTTCTTTTTTTCCTTCTTATGCTTTTTCTTCTTTTCTTTTTAACTTTTTTCTCATTTCAATTAGATATTTATAATAACAATATTTCATAATTGCTTTTTAACTGGTATTTTTTCACATCTATATTTTTATAGATATATGCTTCACTTTAGTTCTTTTAGATATAGATATATATATAAGTTCTACTTTCCTTGCAATTTGGGGATGTAGTGTCTTTTAACACACACACACCAAAATTCAACCAGGAACAAGTGAAAGATACTGTTATGTCCACACTGCAAGAATATAGTCACTCTTCATCTCCCCAGCCTGTTGATAATTTTTTTTCCTGTGATTCATTTTGGCTTTGTTTTTCTGTGGTGGCTTCTGACCACTCCAGATTTTTCTAGGGCGCATTTTGCTTGGGTCATGGTTTATATTTTAGACTCTGATCATTTGCCCACCCTTCATTCTCTGGACAGAATGACAAGAAGGAGGAACTCACACAAAAAAGAACCAGAGGCAGTGTTCTCTGCCACAGAGCTAATCGATATGGATATAAGTAAGATGTCAGAGATAGAATTCAGGATAGAAATCACAAAGTCAATAGCTGGGCCTGAAAAATTGGATTAGTTACAATGTAGAATCTTGAAGGACAGAAATGAGAGCTAATCAGGCCACAATTAAAAATCCTATGAATGAGAGGAAGTCTAAACTGGATATTATATCAGATGAGGTAACTGGGCCAGAAGACAGAATAAGTAATCTAAAAGATAAGCTGATGGAAAGGAAGGAAGATGAGGAAAACAGAGAATGGCATCTAGTAGCCCATGAAAAATGTCTTGGAAGGATTAATGATGTCATGAAACATTCTAATGTCAGAATTACTGAGATCCCTGGGGGGTGGAGAGAGAGAAGGCAAGAAGGTATATTTGAGCAAATCATAGATGAAAACTTCCCTAATCTGGGGAAGGGAACAAGCATTGTGTATCCAAGAGACAGAGAGAACCCCTTCCAAATCAATAAATATAGATCAAAACCCTGACATATAATATTGGAGCTTGAAAATCATACAGCCAAAGAAACTATCCTGAGAGTAGGTAGGGAGAGGAGGTTCTTTACATATGCAGGGAAGAACATCAGAATAATATCAGACCTATCCATAGAGACATGGAAGCAAGAAAGGGCTGGAAAGATATATTCAGACCATTAAATGAAAAGAACATGCAGCCAAGAATACTTTTTCCAGCAAGGTTGTCATTCAGAATGGAAGGAAAGATAAAGCTCTTCCAGGACAGACAGAAACTGAAAGAATATGTGACCACAAAGTCAGCACTGCAGAAATATTAAAGGGGATTTTATAAGCAATGAGAGAGCCCAAGAGTCAGATGGACCAGGAAGAAACAGAGACAATATATTAAAAACAGGTATATTACAGGCAATACAATGACAATACATTCATCTCTTTCAGTAGCTGCTCTGAATGTAATTGGGCTGGATGCTTCCATCAAAATACATAGGGCTTCATATTGGATTAAAAAAGCATGACCCAACCATATACTGTCTATAAGAGACTCATTTTATACCTAAAGATAGCTCCAGATTGAAAGTAAGGGGATGAAGGACCATTTACCACACTAATGGACCTCAAAAGAAAGCTGGGATAACAATCTTTATACCTAAAAAAATCAGATTTTAAACAAAAGACTGTAAAAAGAGATGTACAGGGACACCATATCATACATAAGGGGTCTATCCAACAACATCTAACGGTTGAAATATCTATGGCCCCAGCATGGGAGCAGACAATTATATAAACCTATTAATAACCAAAATAAAGAGACATATTAATAATAATACATAAACAGTAGGGGACTTGAAACACTTCACTCACTGCAATGGACAGATCATCGAAACAGAAGATCAACAAAGAAACAAATGATCTGAATGACAAATTGGACGAGATGGACTTCATAGATATATACAGAGCATTCCATCCTAAGACAACAACTCATTCTTCTCAGGTGCACATGAAACTTTCTCCAGAATAGATCACATACAGGGTTACAAATCAGATTTCAACCAATATCAAAAGATTGAGATTTTTCCCTGCATATTTTCAGACCACATTGCTTTGAAACTGTCAACTACAAAAAGAAATTTGGAAGGAACTCAAACACATGGAGGTTAAAGAGCATCCTCCTAAAGAATGAATGGGTCAACCAGGAACTTAAACAATTCATGCAAACCAATGAAAGTGAAAACACATCAGTTCAAAACCTATAGGATGCTGCAAAGACAGTCCTAAGAGAGAAGTACATTGCAATCCAAGCCTCCCTCAAAAAATCGCAAATACACAAACTTACCTTACAACAAAAGGACCTGGGGAAAGAACAACAAATAAAGCCTAAAGCTAGCAGGTAAAGAGAAATCCTAAATATTAGAGAGCAAATCAACAAGACAGAAACTAGAAGAATAGAACAGATCAACAAAACCAGAAGCTGTTTCTTTGAAAGAATTAGGATCAGTAAGCCTCTGGCCAGATGTAACCATAAAGAAAAGAGAAAGGAACCAAATTAATAAAATCATTAATGAAAAGGAAGAGATTGCAGCTAACATCAAGGAAATAGAGACTATTATTAGAACTTGTTATTAGCAGCTATACACCAACAAATTAGGCAATTTGGAAGACATGGATGCATTCCTGGAAACTTATAAACTACTAAGACTGAAATAGGAAGAAAAAAATCTGGACAGAACAATAACCAGCAAGGAAACTGAAGCAGTAATCAAAAACCTCCCAAGAACAAGAGTCCAGGACCAGATGGCATCCAGCGGAGTTCTACCAAACATCTGAAGAAGAAATAATACCTAACGTAATGGAGGTGTTTCAAAAAATAGAAATGGAAGAAACACTTCCAAACTTGTTCTTTGAGGCCAGCATACCTAGATCCCCAAACCAAAGACCCAATCAAAAAGGAGAATTAAAGACCAATGTCCCTGATGAAGATGGATGCCAAAATACTCAACAATTTCCTAGCCAATAGGATCCAACAGTACATTAAAAGGATTATTCCACAATCTGGTGGGATTTATTCCTGTGATGCAAGGGTGGTTCAACATCAACAAATAAAACAATGTGATATATCATATAAATAAGAGAAAGGATAAGAACCATATAATCCTCTCAATTGATGCAAAGAATGCATTTGATGAAATACTGCATGCTTTCTTTATTAAAACTCTACAAATTATAGGAATAAAGGGAACATATTTCAACATCATAAAACCCATGGGGTGTTGTACATAAAAAATGAATCTTGGAACACTGCATCAAAAACTAATGATGTATTTTATAGTGACTAACATAACACAATAAAAAATAAATTAAAAAATAATAATAAAATCCATCTACAAAAAGCCCACAGTGAATATCACTCTCAATGGGGAAAAATTGAGAGCTTTCCCCATAAGGCAGGAAGACACCAGGGATGCCCACTCTCACCACTACTGTTCAACATAGTACTAGACGTCCTAGCCTTAGAAATCAGAAATATAGGGGCACCTGGGTGGCTCAGTGGATTAAGCCGCTGCCTTCGGCTCAGGTCATGATCTCAGGGTCCTGGGATCGAGCCCCGCATCGGGCTCTCTGCTCCGCGGGAAGCCTGCTTCCTCCTCTCTCTCTGCCTGCCTCTCTGCCTACTTGTGATCTCTCTCTCTCTCTGTCAAATAAATAAATAAAAATCTTTAAAAAAAAAAGAAATCAGAAATATAAAAAATAAAAGACAATCGAATTTGCAAAGAAGTCAAACTCTTACTCTTTGCAGATGACATGATACTTTATGTAGAAAACCCAAAAGACTCCACCCCAAAAATGCTAGAACTAATACAACAACTCAACAACATGACAGGATACAAAACCAATGCACAGAAATCCACTGTATTTCTTTTTTTTTTTTCTCTCATTAAACTTTTTGTTTTAATGGGTCTCAAAATTCTGTGACAGATTTTTGGTCAAGTTGTTTCCATTAAAAAGTACTGATTTTAAAAACTAATAACTTAAAACTGCCACACACACAAAAAAACAAATGGTCCACAAAACATTCTCCTTTCCTTCTGAAGGTTTTATGATGCATTGTTATCATTAACCAGCCTTTTACTATTAAACTTAAAAGGCCAATTGACAGAAACAGTTCTGAGACCGTTCTTCCACCACTGATTAAGACTGGGGTGGCAGATATTGCGGATAATATTCATTTAGCCTTCTGAGCTTTCTGGGCAGACTTGGTGACCTTGCCAGCTCCAGCTGCCTTCTTGTCCACTGCTTTGATGACACCCACAGCAACCGTCTGTCTCATGTCACGAACAGCAAAACGGCCCAGAGGAGGATAGTCAGAGAAGCTCTCAACACACCGAGGCTTGCTAGGAACCATATCAACAATGGCAGCGTCACCAGATTTTAAGAAATTGGGACCATCTTCCAGCTTTTTTCCAGAACGACAATCTATCTTCTCCTTCAGCTCAGCAAACTTACAAGCAATGTGAGCTGTGTGACAATCCAGCACAGGTGCATATCCAGCACTAATTTGGCCTGGATGGTTGAGGATAATCACCTGAGCTGTGAAGCCAGCTGCTTCCATTGGTGGGGCATTTTTGCTGTCACCAGCCACATTGCCACGACGAACATCTTTGACAGATACGTTCTTGACATTGAAGCCCACATTGTCCCCAGGAAGAGCCTCACTCAAAGCTTCATGGTGCATTTCAACAGACTTGACTTCAGTTGTAACATTGACTGGAGCAAAGGTGACCACCATGCCAGGTTTAAGAACACCAGTCTTCACTCGGCCCACAGGAACAGTACCAATACCACCAATTTTGTAGACATCCTGGAGAGGCAGATGCAAGGGCTTGTCAGTTGGACAAGTTCATGGCAGAATGCAATCCAGGGCTTCAAGCAGTGTGGTTCCACTGGCATTCCCATCTTTATGGATGACTTTCCATCCCTTGAACCAAGGCATGTTAGCACTTGGCTCCAGCATGTTGTCACCATTCCAACCAGAAATTGGCACAAATGCTACTGTGTCAGGGTTGTAGCCAATTTTCTTAATGTAGGTGCTGACTTCCTTAATGATTTCCTCGTATCTCTTCTGGCTGTAGGGTGGCTCAGTAGAATCCATTTTGTTAACACCATCAATTAGTTGTTTTACACCCAGTGTGTAAGCCAGAAGGGCATGCTCACGGGTCTGCCCATTCTTGGAAATACCTGCTTCAAATTCACCAACACCAGCAGCAACAATCAGGACAGCACAGTCAGCCTGAGATGTGCCTGTAATCATATTTTTGATAAAGTCTCTGTGTCCTGGAGCATCAATGATGGTCACATAATACTTGCTGGTCTCGAATTTCCACAGGGAGATATCAATGGTGATACCACGTTCACATTCAGCTTTCAGTTTATCCAAGACCCAGGCATACTTGAAGGAGCCTTTTCCCACTTCAGTAGCCTCCTTCTCCAATTTTTCGATAGTTCTTTTGTCGATTCCACCACGTTTGTAGATCAGATGACCAGTAGTGGTAGACTTTCCCGAATCTACGTGTCCAATGACAACAATGTTGATATGAGTCTTTTCCTTCCCCATTCTGGTTTAGGTTGAGCAGTGGTTTTCATGACACCTGTGTTCTGGCGGCAAACCCATTGCGAAAAAGCCACTGTATTTCTATACACTAATAATGTGACTGAAGAAAGAGAAATTAAATAATCGATCCCATTTGCAATTCCACTGAAAACCAGAGGACACCTAGGAATAAAAATTTAAAAAGACATAAAGGATCTATACCCATAATGCTTTGAAACTAGAACTCAATCACAAGAGGAAAGTTGGAAAAAAAAAACCTCAAATACATAGAGGCTAAAGATCATCCTACTAAAGAATGAATGAGTCAACCAAGAAATTAAAGAAGAATTAAAAATTTCAAGGAAAGAAATAAAAATGAAAACACAGGTGTTCAACATTTTTGGGACACAGCAAATGCAGTCTTGAGAGGAAAGGATATAGCAATACAAGTTTTCTGAAGAAACAAGAAAGGTCTCAAATACACAACATAACCCTATACCTTAAAAAGCTGGAGAAAGGACAGCAAAGAAAGCCCAAACCCTGCAGGAGAAGAGAAATAATAAAGATCAGAGCAGAAATCAATGAAATAGAAACCAAAACAACAGTAGAACATATCAATGAAACTAGGAGCTGGTTCTTTGAAAGAATTAACAAGAGGGATAAAACCCTGGCCAGACTTCTCAAAAAGAAAAGAGAAAGGACCCAAACTAATAAAATCATGAATGAAAGGGGAGAGATCATAATCAAAACCAAAGAAATACAAACAACTATAAGAACATATTATGAGGAACTATACACCAGCAAATTTGACAATCTGGAAGAAATAGATACATTCCTAGAGATGTATAATCTACCAAAACTGAACCAGGAAGAAATAGAAAACCCAAACAGACACATAACCCGTAAGGAGATAGAAGCAGTCATCAAAAATCTCCCAACAAACAAGAGCCCAGGGCCAGATAGCTTCCCAGGGGAATTCTACCAAGCATTTAAAGAAAAATGAATTCCTATTCTCCTATTCCAAAGAATAACAATGGAAGTAAAACTTCCAAACTCGTCTTATGAGGCCAGCATTACTTTAATCCCAAAACCAGACAAAGACCCCATCAAAAAAGAGAATTACAGACTAATATCCCTGATGAACATGAATGCAAATACTCTTACCAAAATACTAGCCAACAGGATCCAACAGTATATTAAAAGGATTATTCACCATGACCACGTGGGATTTATTCTGGGGCTGCAAGTTTGGTTCAACATCCACAAATCAATCAATATGATACAATACATTAATAAAAGAAAGAACAAGAAACATATGATACTCTCAATAGATGCCAAAAAAGCATTTGACAAAGTATACCATCCTTTCTTTTTTTTTTGTTTTATTTATTTATTTATTTTTATTTGTTTATTTACAGCATAACAGTGTTCATTGTTTTGGCATCACACCCAGTGCTCCATGCAGTACGTGCCCTCCCTATTACCCACCACCTGGTTCCTCAACCTCCCACCCCACCCCCCCACCCCACCCCCGCCACCCCTTCATAACCCTCTGGTTGTTTTTCAGAGTCCATAGTCTCTCATGGTTCATCTCCCCTTCCAGTTTCCCTCAACTCCCTCTCCTCTCCATCTCCCCATGTCCTCCATGTTATTTGTTATGCTCCACAAATAAGTGAGACCATATGATACTTGACTCTGTCTGCTTTACTTATTTCGCTCAGCATAATTTCTTCCAGTCCCGTCCATGTTGCTACAAAAGTTGGGTATTCGTCCTTTCTGATGGAGGCATAATACTCCATTGTGTATATGGACCACATCTTCCTTATCCATTCATCCGTTGAAGGGCATCTTGGTTCTTTCCACAGTTTGGCGACCGTAGCCATTGCTGCAATAAACATTGGGGGTACAAATGGCCTTTCTTTTCACTACATCTGTATCTTTGGGGTAAATACCCAGCAGTGCAACTGCAGGGTCATAGGGATGCTCTATTTTTAATTTCTTCAGGAATCTCCACACTGTTCTCCAAAGTGGCTGCACTAACTTGCATTCCCACCAACAGTGTAAGAGCTTTACTACAAAGCTGTGATCACCAAGACAGCGTTGTACTGGCATAAAAACAGACACATAGACCAGTGGAACAGAGTGGAGAGCCCAGATATGGACCCTCAACTCTATGGTCAAATAATCTTCGACAAAACAGGAAAAAATATTCAATGGAAAAAAGACAGTCTCTTCAATAAATGGTGCTGGGAAAACAGGACAGCTATATGTAGAAGAATGAAACTCGACCATTCTCTTACACCATACACAAAGATAAACTCGAAATGGATAAAAGATCTCAACGTGAGACAGGAATCTATCAGAATCCTAGAGGAGAACATAGGCAGTAACCTCTTCGATATCAGCCACAGCAACTTCTTCCAAGATATGACTCCAAAGGCCAAGGAAACAAAAGCAAAAATGAACTTTTGGGACTACACCATCCTTTCTTTTTTTTTTTTAAAGATTATTTATTTATTTGACAGAGAGAGATCACAAGTAGATAGAGAGGCAGGCAGAGAGAGAGAGAGGGAAGCAGGCTCCCTGCCGAGCAGAGAGCCCGACGCGGGACTCGATCCCAGGACCCCGAGATCATGACCTGAGCCGAAGGCAGCGGCTTAACCCACTGAGCCACCCAGGCGCCCCTACACCATCCTTTCTTGATCAAAACTATTCACAGTCTAGGGATAGAGGGTACATAGTTCAATATCATCAAAACCATCTATGAAAAATTCACAGCGAATATCATTCTCAATGGGAAAAATTGAGACATTTTCCCCTAAGGTAAGGAATGTGTCAGGGCTATCCACTATCACCACTGCTATTCAACATAGTACTAGAAGTCCTAGCTTCAATAATCAGACAAAAAAGGAAATGAAAGGCATCTGAATTGGCAAAGAAGAAGGCAAGGAGAAGAAGTCTCATGCTTTGCAGATGATATGATACTTTATATGGAAAACCCAAAAGCCCCCCCCCACACACACACAAACTGATAAAACTCATATAGGAATTCAGTAAACTGTCAGGATATAAAATCAATGCACATAAATCTGTTGCATTTCATTACACCAACAGCAGGACAGAAGAAAGATAAATTAAGGTGTTGATCCCATTTAAAATTGCACCCAAAACCATAAGATACCTAGACCTAAACCTAACCAAAAAGGCAAAGAATATGTACTCAGAAAACTATAAAGTACTCATGAAAGAAATTGAGGAACTCAAAAAGAAATGGAAAAATGTTCCATGATCATGGATTGAAAGAACAAATGTTGTGAAAATATCTATACTACCTAGAATAATCTACACATTTAATGCAATCCCTATCAAAATACCATCAACTTTTTTCAAAGAAACAGAACAAATAATACTAAAATTTATATGGAACCAGAAAAGACCTCAAATAGCCAGAAGAATATTGAAAAAGAAAACCAAAGTTGGTGTCATCACAATTCCAGACCTCAAGCTCTATCACAAAGCTGTAATCATCAAGACAGTATAGTACTGGCACAAAAACAGACACATAGATCAATGGAATAGAATAGAGAGCCCAGAAATGGACCCTCAATTCTATGGTCAACTAATCTTCGACAAAGCAAGAAAGAATGTCCAATGGGAAAAAGACAGCCTCTTCAACAAATGGTGTTGAGAAAATTGGACAACATGCAGAATAATGAAACTGGACCATTTCCTTACACCACACACAAGAATAGACTCAAAATGGATGAAAAACTCCATGTGAGACAGGAATCCATCAAAATCCTTGAGAACACAGAGAGCAACCTCTTTGACCTCAGCCAGGGTAAGTTCTTCCTAGAAACATCACCAAAGCAAGGGAAGCAAGGGCAAAAAGAACTCTTGGGACTTTCACAGCAAAGGAAACAGTCAACAAAACCAAAGACATCTGACAGAATGGGAGAAGATATTTGCAAATGACCTACCATATAAAGGGCTAGTATCCAAAATCTATAAAGAACTTATCAAACTCAACACCCAAAGCACAAATGATCCAATCAAGAAATAGGCAGAAAACATGAACAGACATTTCTGCAAAGAACACATCCAAGTGGCCAAAAAGACACATGAAGAAGTGCTCAATATCCCTTGGCATCAGAGAAATACAAATGAAAGCCACAGTGACATACCTCCTCACACCAGTCAGAATGGCTAAAATTAACAAGTCAGGAAATGACAGGTGTTGGTGAGGATGCAGAGAAAGGGCAACTCTCCTATATTTTTGGTTGGAATACCAGCTGGTGCAGTCACTCTGGAAAACAGTACGGAGGCTCCTCAAAAAGTTGAAAATAGAGCTACCCTATGACCCAGCAATTGCACTACTGGGTGTTTACCTTAAAGATACAAATGGAGTGATCCAAAGGGACATGTGCACCCCAATGTTTATAGCAGCAATGTGCACAATAGTCAAACTATGAAAAGAGCCTAGAAGTCCATCAATAGTTGAATGGACAAAGAAGATTTGGTGTATACAATGGAATACTATGCAGCTATCCAAAAATGAAATCTTGCTACTTGTGACAACGTGGATAGAACTAGAGGGTATTATGCTAAGCTAAACAAGGCAATCAATGAAAGACAATTATCATATGATCTCTCTGATATGAGAAATTTGAGAGGTAGGGTGGGGGGGATGTGGAGGGAAGGTAGGGAGAAATGAAACAAGATGGAATGGGGAAGAAGACTAGCCATAACAGACTCTTCATTTTAGGAAATAAACTGAGGGTTACTGGTTGTGGGGAGAGGGATAGAGTGATTGGGTTATGGACAATGGGAGCAGTATGTGCTATGTTGAGTGCTGTGAATTGTGTGAGGCTGATGATTCATAGACCTGTATCCCTGAAACAACTAATACATTATGTTAATAAAAAACAAACAAAGGCTGTAATAAGAAACAAAGAATAATACTATATAATAGTAAAGGAGATAATCCAACAAGAAGGTACAACAATTGTAAATATTTATGCATCCAATATGGGAACACCCAGATACATAAAACCATTAAAAACAAAATAAAAGAACTAATCAATAGATTAATAGTAGGGAACTTTAACACCACACTTACATGGAAAGACACATGATCCAAATAGAAAATCAGTAAGGAAATGGTGACATTGAATGGCACATTGGACCAGATGGATTTAACAGATATATCTGAGAACATTCTATCCTAAAGCAACAGAATGACATTCTCTTCAAGTGTACATGGAACATTCTCCAAAAGAGATCACATATTAGACCACAAAACACATCTCAACATATTCAAATAAAAATCAAGGTCTTATTAACCACAATGCTATGAAACTAGAAATCAACCACAAGAAAAAATACAGAAAGCACAAATATATGGAGGTTAAATAACATGATATCAAACAGTAAATATTTCAACCTGGAACTCAAAGAGGAAAGAAGAAACATGGAGAGAAATGAAGACGAAAATACTACAATCCAAAGCCTTTAGGATACAAAAAGAAACAGTTCTAAGAGGGAAATGTATAGCAATACCACAATATAGCAATACAGCAATACAATATCTCAATATAGGTAAGAAAAATATCAAATAAACAACCTAACTTTACACTTAAAGGAACTAGAAAAAGAGGAGCAAGCCAAAGGAGAAAACAGAAGGAAGGAGATAATAAAGATTAGAGCAGAAATCAATGACATAGAAACTAAAACAACAACAACAACAATACTTCAATGAAACCAGGAGCTGGTTCTTTGAAAAGATCAGCAAAATTAATAAACATTTATCTAGTCTCATCCAAAAAAAGTGAAAATACTCAAATAAATAAAATCAGAAATGAGAGAAGAGAAATACTGACCAACACCACAGAAATACAAAGGATTAGTACAGAATATTGGTAAAAATTATATGCCAAATATTGGAAAACCTAGAAGAAATGCATAAATTCTGGGGCACCTGGGTGACTCAGTGGGTTAAAACCTCTGCCTTCAGCTCAGGTCATGGTCCCAGGGTCCTTGGATCAAGCTCTATATCGGGCTCTATGCTTGGTGGGGAGCACACTTCCCTTCCTCTCTCTGCCTGCCTCTCTGCCTACTTGTGATCTCTGTCTGTCAAATAAATAAATAAAATCCCAAAAAAAAAGAAATTCATAAATTCCTAGAAACACAAAATGACTCAAAATTGAATCAGGAAGAAATAGAACATTTGAACATTTGAAGAGACCAATTACTAAGAATGAAATTGAATCACTAATCAAAAATCTCCCAGCAGGAATGCCTGGGTGGCTCAGTCAGTTAAGCATCTGTCTTCAACTCAGGTCCTGATTCCAGGGTTCTGAGATTGAGTCCCACATTGGGCTCCTTGCTCAGTGGAGACCATGCTTCCCCCTCTGCCTGCTGCTTCCCTGCTTCTGTGCTCTTTGTCTTTCTCTCTCTCTCTAACAAATAAATAAAATATTTTTAAAAAATACCTCCCAGTAACTGGAAAAGATTATGCTGAGTGAACTAAGTCAAGCAGAGAGAGTCAATTATCATATGGTTTCACTTATTTGTGGAGCATAACAAATAACATGGAGGACATGGGAAGATAGAAGGGAGTTGAGGGATATTAGAAGGGGAGATGAACCATGAGAGACTATGGACTCTGAAAAACAATCTGAGGGTTTTGAAGGGGTAGGGGTAGGAGTTTGGGGGAGCCAGGTGGTGGGTATTATGGAGGGCACGTATTGCATGGAACACTGGGTGTGGTGCATAAACAATGAATTCTGTTACACTGAAAAGAAATTTTTAAAAAAATACCTCCCAGTGAACAAAAGTCTAGGGCCAGATTTACTTCATAGGTAGTCTTCAAAATTTTATCTATTTATTTATTTATTTATTTATCTATCAAATATTTTATTTCAGAGAGAGAGAGCACAAGCCAGGAAAACACCAGCCTGAGGGAGAAACAGGATCCCCACTGAGCAAGGAGACCAACTCAGGATTCAGTCCCAGGGCCCTGGGATCAGGACCTGAGCTGAAGGTAGAAACTTAACCAACTGAGCCACTCGGACATCCTGAATTCTTCCAAATATTTAAAGAAGTCTTAATAGCTCTCTTTCTCAAACTATTCCAAAAAATAGGAGATGAAGGAAACTCTCAAAATTCATTCTATATGGCCAGTATCACCCTAATACCCAAACCAGATAAACAGACCAAAAATATATAGAGAAAGATAAGCCAATATCTCTGATGAATATACATGCAAAAATCCTCACCAAGATACTACCAAACTGCCTGCAACAATACACTAAAAAATTATACACCACAAAGAAGTGGGATTTATTCCTGGGATACAAGAGCGGTTTGATATTCGTAAAACAATCAACATAGTACGTCACATCAAAAGGAAGATGAAAAACATATAATCAATTCAAGAGATGAAGAAAAAGCATTTCACAAAGTAAAGCATCCATCCATGAAAATACCCTGAACAACATAGGAACAGAAGGCACATACCTCAATGTAATAAAGACTTAATATGAAAAACACACAACTAACCTGCTCAGTGGTGAAAAACTAAAAGGTTTCCCCTATGATCAAGAACAAGACAAGGAAGTCTACTTTCACCAATTGTATCCAACCTTGTACTGGAAGTCCTAGACACAGCAATTTGACAACACAAAGTAATAAAAGACATCCAAACTGTTAGAAGCAAAACTTTCACTATTTGCAGATGACATAAAACTTTATATAGAAAACCAAAAAAACTCCACCAAAAAAATACTAGAACTAATAAATGAATTTAGTAAAATTCCAGGATACAAATATCAATGTCCAAAACCTATTGCATTTCTATGCAGTAGTAATGAGGCAGCAGAAAGAAAAAATTTTTTTAAATCCCATTTACAACTGGATGAATAATAATAAAATAAATACCTACCGATAAACTTAACCAAGAAGGTGAAAGACTTTTACTCTGAAAACTATAAAACACTGATGAAAGAAATTCAAGATGATACACAGAAATGGAAGGAAGCCAGCTGAGAACAGAGAGTCTAGGTGTCACCTTTCTGCTGTTTGTCATATACTGTGAACCGCTGAGCAGTCGTGCCACTGCTTTCCTGGAACAGGTCCAACAAAAGGCAGAAGCATGGAAAGACCCTCCCTAGGCGGAACAGCATAGGTCTGTGCCATGGGAGCCCCTAAAATTTGGAGTTTTGAAATTCAGTTATGGGCCTGAGATAAAAATGCTCAGACACAGGCAGTGTGAACACAGATTTCTGATGGAAACCAGGGTGACAAGAGTGATTGATTACTCTTCTGTGAGGGCTCACTGAAGAGTAGGGGGTGAGAATTTTCAGCTCTAGGGCTAGAGAGCAGATCACTGCCATATTTATCCTGCCCATCAATGCTGAAAGCCTTCATGGTACAAAGGAGTGCCACCTAGTGGAGTCCAGAGCCTCTTACACGAAAATGTGCCTCCCTACATGCTGGAGACACATTTCCAATAGGGCAAGTGCACATGAGAATCAGCACAGCAGGCGAGTCCCCCAGACGACCAGCACAAACAACTTGCTCTCACCAAGTTCACTGATCATAGAGGCCTTGCACAGCTTCAGCTTAAGGTAAAACAGTATATACCACTCTTTCTATTTTTATTCTTTAATCTTTTATTATTATTATTTAGTTAATTGCTTATTTTTTCAATTTTTTCCATTTTTACAATTTTTATTTTTATATATATTTCATATATTTTTAATTTTTCCTTTCCTTTCATCTTATTTTTATGCATACATATTTTTTCTTTCTATTTTGGGATCTACTTTCTTTTAATAAAACTAAAACACACACAAGATCTGCTTTCGGGGAAGTTTTTTTGTTGTTGTTGTTGTTATTGATGATTTTGTTCTTCTTTTTTCTTCTTTTTTGTTCTTCATTTCATCTGGGACAAAATGACAAAATGGAGAAATTCACACCCCAAAATAGAACAAGAGGTAGTACTCACAGCCAGGGATTTAATCAACACAGGTATAAATAAGATGTCTGAACTAGAATATACAACAATAATTATAAACATACTAACTGGGATTGGAGAAAGCACAGACGACATTAAAGAATCCCTTACTGTAGAGAAAAAATAACTAAAATCTAGTCAGGCCGAAATTTAAAATGTTATTACTGACATAAAGTACCAAGTGGCAGCCAAAATAATGACCATGAATGAAGCAGAAGAATCAGTGACATAGATAAAATGATGGAAAGAAATGAAGGTGGAAAGAAGAGGGAAAGGAAACTATTACATCATGAAGATAGACTTGAGAAACTCAGTAATATCATAAAACAAAACCACATCTGTATTATAGGAGTCCAAGAAGATGAAGAGCAGGAGAAAGGGGCAGAAGGCTTATTTGAACAAATTATAGCTGAGAACTTTCCTAATCTGGGGAAGGAAACAGACATTCAAGTACAAGAGTCACAATGAATTCCCTAAAAAAAAGAAAACAAAACAAAACAAAAATAGGTCAACACATCGACATATTATAATGAAGCTTGCAAATTATGAAGATAAAGAGAAAACTCTGAAAGCAGCTTGGGACAAGACGTCCTTAACCCACAAGCATAGGAACATAAGGTTGGCAACAGACCTATCCATAGAGACCTGGCAGACCAGGAAAGACTGGGATGATATATTCAACATGCCAAATGGGGAAAAAAATGTGCAGCCAATAATACTTTATCCAGCAAGGCTGTCATTCAGAATAGAAAGAGAGATAAACAGATTCCATGATGAACAAAAACAATAGGAATTGGTGAACACTAAGCCAGCCCTGTAAGAAATACTAAAGGGACTCCTTTGAGCAAGAAGAAAGCCCAAAAGTAACAAACACCAGAAAGGAACAAAGACAATCTAAAGGAACAGTGAATTTACAGGTAATACAATGGCACTAAGTTCATATCTTTCAATAATTACTCTAAATATAAAAGACTAAATGCCCCAAACAAAAGACATAGGGCATCAGAACAGATTAAAAAAAATAATAAGACCCATCGATATTTTGCTTATAAGAGAATCATTTTAGACCCAAAGGCAATGCCAGATTGAAAGTGAGGGGGTGAAAAACTACTGTCATGTTATTGGACATCAGAACAAAGTTGGAGCAGCCATCCTTATATCAAACTAGATTTTAAACAGAAAACTGTAATAAGAGATTCAGAAGGACACCATATCATAATAAAGGAGTCTATCCAACAAGGAGATCTAACTATTGTAAATATTTACACTCCTAACATGGAAAAACCCAAATATATAAACCAATCAATAACAAGTGTAAAGAAACTCATTGATAATAATAATTGCTAATAATAGTAAGGGACTTTAACACCACACTCACAACAATGGACAGATCATCTAAGCAGAAGATCAACAAAGAAACGGGTTTTCAATGACACACTGGGCCACATGGACTTCACAGATATATTCAGAGCATTTCATCCTAAAACATCAGAAAACACATTCTTTTCAACTGCACATGGAACATTCTCCAGGAAAGATCATATACTGGGTGA
This sequence comes from Meles meles, assembly GCF_922984935.1. Classification (NCBI taxonomy): domain Eukaryota; kingdom Metazoa; phylum Chordata; class Mammalia; order Carnivora; family Mustelidae; genus Meles; species Meles meles. The sequence goes on from NC_060087.1 coordinate 64,537,640, forward strand.
GAAATCAGGACTCAAATGGTAAAAGAAGATTGAGTTTATGCCATACATATATTCAGACTACAATGGTATGAAATACAAAGTCAACCACAGGAAAAATTTTCAAAAGACCACAAATGCATGGAAGTTAAAGAACATTAAAGAATAAATGGGTCAATCAGGAAGTTAAAGAAGAATTTAAAATATATATGAAGGAAAGTGAAAATGAAAACATGGCATTTCAAAACCTTTGGATGCAACAAAGGTAGTCCCAAGAGGGAAGTATATAGCAATACAAGCCCTCCTCAAGAAACAAGGAAAGTCTCAAATATACAACTTAATCTTACACCTAAAGAAGTTTGTAAAAGAATAGCAAATAAAGCCTAAATGCAGCAGGCAAAGAGAAATAACAAAGATTAGTGCAGAAATCAATGATAGAGAAATCAAGAAAACAGTAGAACAGATCAATGAAACTACAAGTTGGTTCTTAGAATTAACAAGATCGGTAAACCCCTAGCCACACTCATCAAAAAGAAAAAAGACTCAAATAATTAAAAGCATCAATGAAAGAGGCAAGATCACAACAAACATCAAAGATATACGAACAATTTTAAGAGAATATTATGAGTAATTATATGCCAACAAGTTAGGCGATCTGGAAGGAATGGATACATTACTAGAAAAATATAAAGTCCCAAAACTGAACAGGAATAAGTAGAAAACTTGAACAGAATAATGAGCAAAGAAATTGAATCCATAATCAAAAATCTCCCAACAAACAAGAGTCCTCAGATGGCGGCGCCTGGGTGGCTTAGTCGTCGAACATCCAACTCTTGATTTCAGCTCAGGTCATGATCTTAGGGTCTTGAGATTGAGCTCCATGCCCAGCTCCAAGCTCATCAAGGAGTCTTCTCCTCTCTCTTCCTCTCTTTCTGCCCCTCCCCCTGCTCAAACTTTCTCTCTTTCTCTCGATAAAATAAATAAATAAATCTTTGAAAAAAACAAAGAGTCAATGACCAGATGCCTTCTGAGGGGAATTCCACCAGACATTTAAAGAAGAATATATATCTATTCTTCTCAATCTGTTCCAAAAAATAGAAATATAAGGGAAGCTTCCAAAGTCCTTTTGTGAGACCAGAAACACCTTGATCCCAAAATGGGCCAAAGACTCCATTAAAAAGAAGAATGACAGGTCAAGATGGCGGAGAAGTAGCAGCCTGAGACTACATCAGGTAGCAGGAGATCAGCTCGATAGCTTATCTAAACATTGCAAACACCTACAAATCCAATGGGAGAGCGAAGAGAAGAAGAACAGCAACTCTAGAAACAGAAAATCAACCACTTTCTGAAAGGTAGGACTGGCGGAGAAGTGAATCTAAAACGACGGGAAGATAGACCGCGGGGGGAGGGGCCGGCTCCAGGCAAGCGGCGGAGGAACGGAGCACAAAATCAGGACTTTTAAAAGTCTGTTCCACTGAGGGACATTGCTCCAGAGGCTAAACCAGGGTGAAGCCCACGCAGGGTCAGCGTGGCCCCAGGCCCCACAGGGTCACAGAAGGATCGGGGGTGTCGGAGTGTCGCAGAGCTCGCAGGTATTAGAACAGAGAAGCCGGCTGCAGAGACAGAGCCGAGGACTGAACTCTCAGCTCGGGTTTACCTTGAACTGGTCGCGGGCTGGGTGAGCTCGGGGCGCGGCTAGAGGCTGGGGATACGGGAGTGATTGGGTGCTGTCCTCTGGAGGCACACTGTGGAGTGGGGCCCCAGGCTCTCGGCTCCTCCGGGCTGGAGACTAGGAGGCCACCATTTTCATTCCCGTCCTCCGGAACTCTACGGAAAGCGTTCAGGGAACAGAAGCTCCCAAAAGCAAACCCGAGCCGATTACTTAGTCCGGCCACCGGTAAGGGCGGTGCAATCCTGCCTCGGGCAAAGACACTTGAGAGTCACTACAACAGGCCCCTCCCCCAGAAGATCAACAAAATATACAGCCAGGATGAAGTTCATCTATCAAGGAGAAAACAGGTTCAATTCCTAAGACAGCAGAGCAATTCCAGAGGAGGAGAAAGCAAAGCACGGAACTCATGGCTTTCTCCCCATGATTCTTTAAGTCTTGCAGCTACTTCAATTTTGTTTTTCTTTTTTCAATTTTTTTTCTTTTTTCTTCTTCTGCTAAATTTTTTAAAACTTTTACCCTTTTCTTTTTTAACGTTTTTTGACTAGTTCATCTAAATATATATATTTTTTTCTTTCTTTTTTATTTTTTTTATTTGTTTTATTTTTTAAATTTTTTCTTTTTTTTCCTTTTTTTTCTTTTTTTTATTTTCTTTTTTTTTTCAGAACCTGTTTTTATCCCCTTTCTCCCCCCCACAATTAGGGGTCTCTTCTGATTTGGTTACAGCGCATTTTTCTGGGGTCTTTGCCACCCTTTTAGTAGTTTATTTGCTCCTTCATATCCTCTTATCTGGACAAAATGACAAGGCGGAAAAAATCACCACAAACAAAAGAACAAGAGACAGTACCGAAGCCTAGGGACCTAATCAACACAGACATTGGTAATATGTCAGATCAAGAGTTCAGAATGACGATTCTGAACATCCTAGCCGGGCTCGAAAAAGGCATGGAAGATATTAGAGAAACCCTCTCTGGAGATATTAAAGCCCTTTCTGGAGAAATTAAAGAACTAAAATCTAACCAAGTTGAAATCAAAAAAGCTATGAATGAGGTGCAATCAAAAATGGAGGCTCTCACTGCTAGGATAAATGAGGCAGAAGAAAGAATTAGTGATATAGAAGACCAAATGACAGAGAATAAGGAAGCCGAGCAAAAGAGGGACAAACAGCTACTGGACCATGAGGGGAGAATTCGAGAGATAAGTGACACCATAAGACGAAACAACATTAGAATAATTGGGATTCCAGAAGAAGAAGAAACAGAGAGGGGAGCAGAAGGTCTATTGGAGAGAATCATTGGAGAGAATTTCCCTAATATGGCAAAGGGAACAAGCATCAAAATCCAGGAGATGCAGAGAACCCCCCTCAAAGTCAACAAGAATAGGTCCACACCCCGTCACCTAATAGTAAAATTTACAAGTCTTAGTGACAAAGAGAAAATCCTGAAAGCAGCCCGAGAAAAGAAGTCTGTAACATACAATGGTAAAAATATTAGATTGGCGGCAGACTTATCCACAGAGACCTGGCAGGCCAGAAAGAGCTGGCATGATATATTCAGAGCACTAAACGAGAAAAACATGCAGCCAAGAATACTCTATCCAGCTAGGTTATCATTGAAAATAGAAGGAGAGATCAAAAGCTTCCAGGACAAACAAAAACTGAAAGAATTTGCAAACACCAAACCAGCTCTACAGGAAATATTGAAAGGGGTCCTCTAAGCAAAGAGAGAGCCTAAAAGTAGTAGATCAGAAAGGTACAGAGACAATATACAGTAACAGTCACCTTACAGGCTAATAATGGCACTAAATTCATATCTCTCAATAGTTACCCTGAATGTTAATGGGCTAAATGCCCCAATCAAAAGACACAGGGTATCAGAATGGATAAAAAAACAAAACCCATCTATATGTTGCCTACAAGAAACTCATTTTAGAGGCGAAGACACCTCCAGATTTAAAGTGAGGGGGTGGAAAACAATTTACCATGCTAATGGGCATCAGAAGAAAGCTGGGGTGGCAATCCTTATATCAGATCAATTAGATTTCAAGCCAAAGACTATAATAAGAGATGAGGAAGGACACTATATCCTACTCAAAGGGTCTGTCCAACAAGAAGATCTAACAATTTTAAATATCTATGCCCCTAACGTGGGAGCAGCCAACTATATCAACCAATTAATAACAAAATCAAAGAAACACATCAATAATAATACAATAATAGTAGGGGACTTTAACACTCCCCTCATTGAAATGGACAGATCATCCAAGCAAAAGATCAACAAGGAAATAAAGGCCTTAAATGACACACTGGACCTGATGGACATCACAGATATATTCAGAACATTTCATCCCAAAGCAACAGAATACACATTCTTCTCTAGTGCACATGGAACCTTCTCCAGAATAGATCACATCCTGGGTCACAAATCAGGTCTCAACCAGTATCAAAAGGTTAGGATTATTCCCTGCCTATTTTCAGACCACAACGCTCTGAAGCTAGAACTCAATCACAAGAGGAAAGCTGGAAAGAACCCAAATACATGGAGACTAAACAGCATCCTTCTAAAGAATGAATGGGTCAACCAGGAAATTAAAGAAGAATTTAAAAAAATTCATGGAAACAAATGATAATGAAAACACAACAGTTCAAAATCTGTGGGACACAGCAAAGGTAGTCCTGAGAGGAAAATATATAGTGGTACAAGCCTTTCTCAAGAAACAAGAAAGGTCTCAAGTACACAACCTAACCCTACACGTAAAGGCGCTGGAGAAAGAACAAGAAAGAAACCCTAAACCCAGCAGGAGAAGAGAAATCATAAAGATCAGAGCAGAAATCAATGAAATAGAAACCAAAAAAACAATAGAAAAAATCAATGAAACTAGGAGCTGGTTCTTTGAAAGAATCAATAAGATTGATAAACCCCTGGCCAGACTCATCAAAAAGAAAAGAGAAAGGACCCAAATCAATAAAATCATGAATGAAAGAGGAGAGATCACAACTAACACCAAAGAAATACAGACAATTATAAGAACATACTATGAGCAACTCTACGCCAACAAATTTACAATCTGGAAGAAATGGATGCATTCCTAGAGACATATAAACTACCACAACTGAACCAGGAAGAAATAGAAAACCTGAACAGGCCCATAACCAGTAAGGAGATTGAAACAGTCATCAAAAATCTCCAAACAAACAAAAGCCCAGGGCCAGACGGCTTCCCAGGGGAATTCTACCAAACATTTAAAGAAGAACTAATTCCTATTCTCCTGAAACTGTTCCAAAAAATAGAAATGGAAGGAAAACTTCCAAACTCATTTTAGGAGGCCAGCATCACCTTGATCCCAAAACCAGACAAGGATCCCACCAAAAAAGAGAACTACAGACCGATATCCTTGATGAACACAGACGCAAAAATTCTCGCCAAAATACTAGCCAATAGGATTCAACAGTACATTAAAAGGATTATTCACCACGATCAAGTGGGATTTATTCCAGGGCTGCAGGGTTGGTTCAACATCCGCAAATCAATCAATGTGATAGAACACATTAATAAAAGAAAGAACAAGAACCATATGATACTCTCAATAGATGCTGAAAAAGCATTTGACACAGTACAGCATCCCTTCCTGATCAAAACTCTTCAAAGTGTGGGGATAGAGGGCACATACCTCAATATTATCAAAGCCATCTATGAAAAACCCACCGCAAATATCATTCTCAATGGAGAAAAACTGAAAGCTTTTCCATTAAGGTCAGGAACACGGCAGGGATGTCCATTATCACCACTGCTATTTAACATAGTACTAGAAGTCCTAGCCTCAGCAATCAGACAACAAAAAAAATTAAAGGCATCCAAGTTGGTAAAGAAGAAGTCAAACTATCACTCTTCACAGATGATATGGTACTATATGTGGAAAACCCAAAAGACTCCACTCCAAAACTGCTAGAACTTGTACAGGAATTCAGTAAAGTGTCAGGATTTAAAATCAATGCACAGAAATCAGTTGCATTTCTGTACACCAACAACAAGACTGAAGAAAGAGAAATTAAGGAGTCAATCCCATTCACAATTGTACCCAAAACTATAAGATACCTAGGAATAAACCTAACCAAAGAGACTAAGAATCTATACACAGAAAATTATAAAGTACTCATGAAAGAAATTGAGGAAGACCCAAAAAAATGGAAAAATGTTCCATGCTCCTGGATTGGAAGAATAAATATTGTGAAAATGTTTATGCTACCTAAAGCAATCTACACATTTAATGCAATCTCTATCAAAATACCATCCATTTTTTTCAAAGAAATGGAACAAATAATCCTAAAATTTATATGGAACCAGAAAAGACCTCGAATAGCCAAAGGAATATTGAAAAAGAAAGCCAAAGTTGGTGGCATCACAATTCCGGACTTCAAGCTCTATTACAAAGCTGTCATCATCAAGACAGCATGGTACTGGCACAAAAACAGACACATAGATCAGTGGAACAGAATAGAGAGCCCAGAAATCGACCCTCAACTCTATGGTCAACTCATCTTCGACAAAGCAGGAAAGAATGTCCAATGGAAAAAAGACAGCCTCTTCAATAAATGGTGCTGGGAAAATTGGACAGCCACATGCAGAAAAATGAAATTGGACCACTTCCTTACACCAGACACGAAAATAGACTCCAAATGGATGAAGGACCTCAATGTGAGAAAGGAATCCATCAAAATCCTTGAGGAGAATGCAGGCAGCAACCTCTTCGACCTCAGCCGTAGCAACATCTTCCTAGGAACAACGGCAAAGGCAAGGGAAGCAAGGGCAAAAATGAACTATTGGGATTTCATCAAGATCAAAAGCTTTTGCACAGCAAAGGAAACAGTTAACAAAACCAAAAGACAACTGACAGAATGGGAGAAGATATTTGCAAACGACATATCAGATAAAGGGCTAGTATCCAAAATCTATAAGGAACTTAGCAAACTCAACACCCAAAGAACAAACAATCCAATCAAGAAATGGGCAGAGGACATGAACAGACATTTCTGCAAAGAAGACATCCAGATGGCCAACAGACACATGAAAAAGTGCTCCACGTCACTCGGCATCAGGGAAATACAAATCAAAACCACAATGAGATATCACCTCACAGCAGTCAGAATGGCTAAAATTAACAAGTTAGGAAATGACAGATGCTGGAGAGGATGTGGAGAAAGGGGAACCCTCCTCCACTGTTGGTGGGAATGCAAGCTGGTGCAACCACTCTGGAAAACAGCATGGAGGTTCCTCAAAATGTTGAAAATAGAACTACCCTATGACCCAGCAATTGCACTACTGGGTATTTACCCTAAAGATACAAACATAGTGATCCGAAGGGGCACGTGTACCCGAATGTTTATAGCAGCAATGTCTACAATAGCCAAACTATGGAAAGAACCTAGATGTCCATCAACAGATGAATGGATAAAGAAGAAGTGGTATATATACACAATGGAATACTATGCAGCCATCAAAAGAAATGAAATCATGCCATTTGCGACGACGTGGATGGAACTAGAGGGTATCATGCTTAGTGAAATAAGTCAATCAGAAAAAGACAACTATCATATGATCTCCCTGATATGAGGACATGGAGAAGCAACATGGGGGGGTAGGGGGATAGGAGAAGAATAAATGAAACAAGATGGGATTGGGAGGGAGACAAACCATAAATGACTCTTAATCTCACAAAACAAACTGGGGGTTGCTGGGGGGAGGTGGGATTGGGAGAGGGGGAGGGGGCTATGGACATTGGGGAGGGTAAGTGCTATCGTGAGTGCTGTGAAGTGTGTAAACCTGGCGATTCACAGACCTGTACCCCTGGGGATAAAAATACATTATATGTTTATTAAAAAAAAAATTTTGGAAGGGGATGGGAACCATAAGAGACTATGGACTCTGAAAAACAACCTGAGGGTTTTGAAGGGTCAGGGGTGGGAGGTTGGGGGAACAGGTGGTGGGTAATGGGGACGGCACGTTTTGCATGGAGCACTGGGTGTTGTGCAAAAAGAATGAATACTGTTACGCTGAAAAAATAAATAAAATGGAAAAAAAAAGAAGAATGACAGACCAATATCCCTGATTAATGTGGACATAAAAATTCTCACTAAGACTAGCTAATAAGATCCAACCATATTAAAAGGGTTATTCACCACAACCAAGTGAAATTTATTCTTAGGATGCTAGGGTGGTTCAATATCTGCAGATTAATCAATTAATACATCATGTTAATAAAAGAAAGTATAAGAAGCATAAAATCCTATCAATAAAGAACTCAAACTCAACACACACAAAACAGATAATCGTGTCAAAAAAATGGGCAGAAGACATGAACAGACACTTTGCCAATGAACACATACAAATGGCTATCAGACACATGAAAAAATGCTCATAATCACTAGCCATCAGGGAGATTCAAATTAAAACCACATTGAGATACAACCTCACACCAGTTAGAATGGCCTAAATTAGCAAGACAGGAAACAACGTGTGTTGGAGAGGATGTGGAGAAAGGGGAACCCTCTTACACTGCTGGTGGGAATGCAAGTTGGTGCAGCCACTTTGGAGAACAGTGCGGAAATTCCTCAAGAAATTAAAAATAGAGCTTCCCTAGGACCCTGCAATTGCACTACTGGGTATTTACCCCAACAATACAGATGTAGTGAAAAGAAGGGCCATCTGTACCCCCATGTTCATAGCAGCAATGGTCACAGTCGCCAAACTGTGGAACGAACCAAGATGCCCTTCAACAGACAAATGGATAAGGAAGATGTGGTCCATACTCACTATGGAGTGTTATGCCTCCATCAGAAAGGATGAATACCCAACTTTTGTGTCAACATGGATGGGACTGGAAGAGATTATGCTGAGTGAACTAAGTCAAGCAGAGAGAGTCAATTATCATATGGTTTCATTTATTTGTGGAGCATAAGAAATAACATGGAGGACATGGGGAGCTGCAGAGGAAAAGGGAGTTGGGGGAAATTGGTGGGGGAGATGAATCATGAGAGACTATGGACTCTGAAAAACAGTCTGAAGGTTTTGAAGGGGCGGAGGTGGGAAGTTGGGCCTTCCTGGTGGTGGGTATTGTGGAGGGCATGTACTGCATGGAGCACTGGGTATATAAACAATGAATTCTAGTACACTGAAAAGTAACTTAAAAATAAATTTTAAAAAAAAAAATCCCATCAATAGATACAGAAAAACATTGACAAATTAAAGCATCCTGTCTTAATAAAAACACTCCACACTATAAGAATAGAGGGAACATAATTAAACATAAACATAACTAAACATCATAAGGACTACATACAAAAGACCCATAGTGAATATCATTCTCAACTGGGGGAAATGGCACCACTGTTGTTCAACATATTACTGGAAGTCCTAGCCTCAGACAACAAAAAGAAAGAAAAGGCATTCAAATCGGCAAAGAAGTCAAACTTTCACTTCCACAGACGACATGAAACACTATGTAGAAAACCCAAAAGACTAAGAAAAAATTGTTACAACTAATACAGGAATTTAGCAAATTAACAGGATATAAAATCAATGCACAAAATTATGTTGCATTTCTATACACTAACAATGAAGCAGTGGAAAGAGAAATCAAACAATTTTTCCCATTTAAAATTACATCAAAAATCATAAGATACCTAAATATAAACCTAATCACAGGGGTAAAAAAGCTGAAGGACTCTGAAAACTATAAAACACTTATAAAAGAAATTGAGGAAGACACCAAGAGATGGAAAAACAGTTCATGCTCATGGATTGGAGGAAAAAAGTTGTGAAATGTCTATGCTACCCAAAGCAATCTATGCATTCAATGCAATCCTTATCAAAATGCCACCAGCATTTTTCACAGAGGTGGAACAAAAAATCCTAACATTTGTATGGAGTCAGAAAAGACTCCATATAGCCAAAGCAATCTTGAAAAAGAAATCCAAAGCTGGAGGCATCACAATTCTGGACTTCAAATTATATTATAAAGCTTTAATCAGCAAGGCAGTATGATTTTGCCACTAAAGTGGACACATAGATCTGTGGACCAGAATAGAAAACCCAGATATGGACCCTCAGCTCTATGGTCAATGAATCTTCAACAAAACAGGAACGAATATCCAATGGGAAAAAAGACAGTCTCTTCCACAAATGGTGTTGGGAAAATTGGACGGCAACATGCAGAAGAATGAAAATGGACAACTTTCGTACACCATACAGAAACAAAAACAAAAATGAACTATTGGGTCTTCATCAAGATAAAAACCTTTGCACAGCAAAGGATATAGTCAACATGCAGCAACCCATGGAATGAGAGAAAATATTTGCAAACGTCTTAACAGATAAAGGTCTAGTATCCAAAATTTATAAAGAACTTACCAAACTCAACACCCTAAAAACAAAAACAAATACATCCTGTCAAGAAATGGGCCAAAGACATGAACAGACGTTTCTCTGAAGAAGACATGCAAATGGCTAACAGACACGTGAAAAATATTCTCAACATATTATGGCATCTGGGAAATACAAATCAAAACTACAATGAGATACCCCTTCACACCAGTCAGAATAGCCAAAAATAACAACTCAGGAATCAAGAGATGTTGGCAAGGATGCAGGGGAAGGGGAAGGCTCTTATACAATTGGTGGGAATGCAAAGTGGTACAGCCACTCTGGAAAAGAGCATGGAACGTCTTCAAAAAGTCAAAAATAGAATTACCCTACTTCCCAACAATTGCGTTACTTATTATTTATCCAAAGATACAAACATAGAGATTCAAAGGGGTATGTGCACCCCAGTGTTTTTAGCAGCAATGTCTGCAATAGCCAGAATATGGAAAGAGTCGAATGTCCATTGACAGATGAATCGATAAAGAAGATGTGGTATATATACCCCATATATATGTATATATACACACACATATATATTCCATTGTGGACACACACACACACAATGGAATATTATTCAGCTATCAAAAAGAATGAAATCTTTGAAATCTTACCATTGGCAAGGATACAAAGACTTGAATTCAACTAAGGGTATTATGCTAAGCTAAATAACTCAGTCAGAGAAATTAAAATACCATATGACTTCACTCATATGTGGAATTTAGGAAACAAAGCATATGAACATAGGGGAAACGAAGAATAAGAAAAAAAATCAGAGGAAGGCAAACTCAAAGAAACTCTTAACTATAGGAAACAAACAGGGTTACTAGATTGCTGGTAGATGGGGGGGTGGGAAAATTATGTGGTGGGCAATAATGAGGGTGCTTATTGTAATAAGCACTGGGTGTTATATGTAAATGATGAATCACTACATTCTACCCCTGAAACTAATAATACACTATATGTTAACTAAGTTGAACTTAAGTAAAAAATTAAAAGAAACCCTCAACAAAGTAGGGATAGAGGGAACATACCTCAACGTTATAAGAGCCATATACCAAAGACCTACAACTAATACCATCCTCAAATGGGAAAAACTGATAGCTTTTCCTCTATGGTTAGGAAAATGACAGGGATGTCCACTTTCACCACTTTTATTTAGCATAGTACTATAAGTGCTAGGTTCAGCAATCAGACCACAACAAAAATAAATAGAAGGCATCCAAATCAGCAAGGAATTCAAACCTTCACTCTTCAGAGACAACATGATACTCTATGTTGAAAACACAAAAGACCAAAAAATTGCTTCAACTGATACATGAATTCAGTAAAGTCACCAGATAGAAAATTGATGTACAGAAATATATTGTATTTCTATACACCAATAATGGAGCAGCTGAAAAAGAAATCAAGGAATCAATCCTGTTTACAGCTGCAGCAAACCCATAACATACCTTGGACTAAACCTAACTAAAGAGGTAAAAATCTATACTCTGAAACCTGTAGAACAATTATGAAAGAAAATAAAGATGACAGAAACAAAAGGAAAAATATTCCATGCTCATGGATTGGAAGACAAATTATTGTGAAAATGTCTATGCTGCCCAGAGCAATGTACACATTTAATTCAATCCTTATCAAAACACCACCAGCAATTTTCACAGAGGTAAAAGAAACAATCCAAAAATTTGTATTGAACGATGAAAGATCCCAAATAGCCAAAGCAGTCTTCATAAAGAAAAGCAGGGGCGACTGCGTGGCTCAGTGGGTTAAAGCCTCTGCCTTCGGCTCAGGTCATGATCCCAGGGTCCTGGGATCGAGCCCCATGTTGGGCTCTCTGCTCAGCAGGGAGCCTGCATCCCACTCTCTCTGCCTGCCTCTCTGCCTACTTTGTGATCTCTGTCTGTCAAATAAACAAATAAATCTTCAAAAAGAAAAGCAAAGCCGAAGGTATCACAATGCCAGACCTCAAGCTATATTACAATTCTGTAGTAATCAAAATAGTATGGTACTGGCACAAAAATGACACATAGATCAATGGAACTGAAGTGAAAACCCAGAAATTGACTCACATTTATATGGCAAACTAATATTTAATCAAACAGTAAAGAATATCCAATGGAAAAAAGATAGTCTTTTTTTTAATTTTTTTTATTTATTTGCAGCGTAACAGTACTCATTGTTTTTGCACCACACCCAGTGCTCCATGCAATACATGCCCTCTCTATTACCCTCCACCTGGTACCCCAACCTCCCATCCCCCGCCCCTTCAAAACCGTCAGGTTGTTTTTCAGAGTCAATAGTCTCTCATTGTTCATCTCCCTTTCCAATTTCCCACAACTCCCTTCTCCTCTCCATCTCCCCATAAAGACATACTTTTTTAACAGATGGTTTTGGGAAAACAGGATGGCAATATGTAAAAAAAAAAAAGAAAATGAACTACTTTTTCCACCATACACAAAAATAAATTCAAAATGGTTGAAATTCCTAAATGTGAGACAGGAAACAATCAAAATTCTTGAGAATATGGGCAAGAATTTCTTTGATATTGGCTATACCAACTTCTTGTTAGACATGTCTTCTGAGGCAACAGAAACAAAAGCAAAGTGACTATTGGGACTCCATCAAGATTTTTAAAAACTGCACAGTGAAGGAAACAATCAACAAATCTAAAAGGCAACCTTCAGAGTGGGAGCAGATATTTTCAAATGGCATATTTGTTAAAGAACTTCTCAAACTCAACACCCTAGAAATGAATAGTCCAGTTAAAAAATGGGCAGAAGACATGGATAGGCATTTTTCCAAAAAAGATATCTTGATGGATAACAGACACAAAAAACGAAGTTCAACATCACTCATCAACAGGGAAATGCAAATCAAAACTACAATGAGATTACCTCACATCTGTCAACATGGCTTAAATTAACAACACAGAAAAAAAACAGACATTAGCAAGGACAAAGGGGAACTCTCTCACACTTTTGATGTGAATTCAAACTGGTGCAGCCAACTCTGGAAAACAGTGTGGTGGTTCCTCAAAAAGTTAAAAATAGAACTACCCTATGACCCAGCAATTGCACTACGTGGTATTTATCCAAAAGATTAAAATAATATTGATTCAGAGATACACATTCACCCTTGATATTTATAGCAGCATTATGTACAATAGCCAAATTATAGATACAGTCTCCATTTCCATCTACCGAAGAATGGATAAGGAAGATGTGGAATACATAATGGAATAATATTGAGCCTTAAGAATTGAATCTTGCCATTTACAATGATGTGGATGGAGTTAGAGTGCATTATGCTAAGTGAAATAGAGAAAGACAAATACTATATGATTTTACGTGTTAAATTTAAGAAACAAAACAGATGCACATAGAGAGTAAAGAAAAGAAAGAGGCAAACTGTAAAACAGACTCTCGGACTATAGAAGAGGAAACTGAGTTTTGTTGGTGGAGAGGTTGTTGTGGGAATGAGTTAAGTGGGTGATGGTTATTAAGGAGGGACTTTCGATGAGTAATGGGTGTTGCATGTAAGTGGTGGATCACTAAATTCTACTCCTAAAACTAATATTACAGTATATGCTATGTAACCAGAATTTAAATAAGCAATTGAAACAAAAGGACGAAAGTTTAGAAAAGAAAAAAAAGCTTGAAATCAGGTAACGTGATGACGCCAGTTTTATTTCTCAACATTTCCTGAGCAATTTCAGGTCTCTTCTGATTCCATACAAGACACCAAATTGCTAAGGAAATGTTGAAAAATAAAAATAAACCTAGCAGCATCACGTTACCTGATTTCAAGCTTTACTACAAAGCTGTAATCACCAAGACAGTGTGGTACTGGCATAAAAACAGACACATAGACCAGTGGAACAGAGTAGAGAGCCCAGATATGGACCCTAAACTCTATGGTCAAATAATCTTTCACAAAGCAGGAAAAAATATACAGTGGAAAAAAGACAGTCTCTTCAATAAATGGTGCAGGGAAAATTGGACAGCTATATGTGGAAGAATGAAACTCGACCATTCTCTTACACCGTACACAAAGATAAACTCAATATGGTTAGAAGACCTCAATATGAGACAGGAATCCATCAGAATCCTAGAGGAGAACATAGGCAGTAACCTCTTCGACATCAGCCACAGCAACATCTTTCAAGATATGTCTCCGAAGGCAAAGGAAACAAAAGCGAAAATGAACTTTTGGGACTTCATCAAGATCAAAAGCTTCTGCACTGCAAAGGAAACAGTCAAGAAAACAAAGAGCCAACCCACAGAATGGGAGAAAATATTCACAAATGACAGTACAGACAAAAGGGTGATATCCAGGATCTACAAAGAACTTCTCAAACTCAACACACACAAACCAGATAATCATGTCAAAAAATGGGCAGAAGACAAGAACAGACACTTCTCCAATGAAGACATACAAATGGCTATCAGACACATGAAAAAATGTTCATCATCACTAGCCATCAGGGAGATTCAAATTAAAACCACATTGAGATACCATACCTTACACCAGTTAGAATGGCCAAAATTAGGAAGACAGGAAACAACGTGTGTTGGAGAGGATGTGGAGAATGGGGAACCCTCTTATACTGTTGGTTGGAATGCAAGTTGGTGCAGCCACTTTGGAAAAGAGTGTGGGGATTCCTTAAGAAATTAAAAATAGGGCTTCCCTAGGACCCTGCAATTGCACTACTGGGTATTTACACCAACGATACAGATGTAGTGAAAAGAAGGGCCATCTGTACCCAATGTTTATAGCAGCAATGGCCACGGTCGCCAAACTGTGGATAGAATCAAGATGCCCTTCAGCGAACAAATGGATAAGGAAGATGTGGTCCATATACACGATGGAGTATTATGTCTCCATCAGAAAGGACGAATACCCAACTTTTGTGTCAACATGGATGGGACTGGAGGAGATTAGGCTGAGTGAACTAAGTCAAGCAGAGAGAGTCAATTATTATATGGTTTCACTTATTTGTGGAGCATAAGAAATAACAGGGAGGACATGGGGAGATGGAGAGGAGAAGGGAGTTAAGGGAAATTGGACGGGGAGATGAACCATGAGAGACTATGGACTATGAAAAACAATCTGAGCATTTTGAAGGGGCAGGAGGTGGGAGGTCAGTGGAGCCAAGTGGTGGGCATTATGGAGGGCACGTATTGCATGGAGCACTGGGTGTGGTGCATAAACAATGAATTCTGTTACACTGAAAAGAAATAAATAAAAGAAATTTAAAAAAAGATTTTTAAACAGGTATTGATAAGCTAAAATCATTAAACAAGGTTAAAATGGGAAAAAGGAAAAATAAAAAAAATAGAGTAAGAAAAAATAAAATTGAAAAAAAATTGTTTCAAAGACTGAAGAATCATGGGGGAAAAGCCATGAATTCTATGGGCTGTATTCCTGTAGCTCTTTAGTTTTGCAGTTCTCATTGATTGGTGAACTTGATCTTCACTGGATGCTCTTGATGATCTTCTGAGGAAGGGCCTGATGCAGTGGTTCTCAAATGTCTTTGCCCGAGGTGGAATTGCACTGTCCTTGCCAGAGGGCAGGCTAAGTAATCTGCTCGGTTTTTCTCTTGTAGCTTTTGTTCCCTGAATGCTTTCCGTACAACTTTGGAGGAGGAGAATGAAGATGGCAGCCTCCTAATCTCCAGCCCCAGAGGAGCCGAGAGCTCAGGGTCCCTCTCCTCAGTGTGCCCTCGGAGAAAAGCAGTCAATCACTCCTGTTTCCCTGGTCTCCGCCCACACTCCGTGCTCACCTGGCCTGTGACTGAGTGTTTCTATCTCTGGCGCATGACCCCATTTGGAGTCTCCAAACCCAGCAGATTCCTGTAGCATGCTCCCCCACCACTCCTGCTGGAGGAGGAAGGTGAGTATCCCTGGATCTGCCACTTGTGGGGTCCCTCCTGGAAGAAGAGTGGCCCAACTGTGCCGCAGATCATGGTTTAAGGTAATGACAAGCTGAGAGCACACTCGTCAGCTCCATCTCTGCAGCTGGCCTTCTCATTCTGATACCTGAGAGCTCTGCCACACTCAGACACCCCTGGTCTTTTTGTGACGCCAGGGGACCTGAGACGACACTGCCCCTGTGAGGGCTCCAACCCCAGCTTAGCCTCCAAAGCGACGTTTCTCAGTGGAGCATACTTCTAAAAGTTCTGATTTTGTGCTCTGCTGCTCTACTGCTTGCCAGGAGCCGGCCCCTCCCCCCACAGTTTATCTTCCCATTTATTGCCTTGGATTCACTTCTCTGCACATCTTATCTTCCAGAAAATGGTTGATTTTCTTTTGACAGAATTGTTGCTATTCTTCTCTTCAATCTCTTGTTGATTTTGTAGGTGTTCAGAATGGTTTGATAACTATCTAGCTCAATTCCTGGGACCCAATGATATTTAGGTGTCCTACTCTTCTGTAATCTTGCTCCTCCCCCTGTATCTTTTTCTTTCGTTTTTTGTTTTTTGTTTTTGAGTGTGTGCAGAAGCTATTCAATCAGCCCCCAGTTCTTCAGGAGAAATTGCTCTGTATGTATGTATAGCTTCAAATTGTCTGTGGAAGCCAGTGAGTTCAGAGCCTTCCTATGTCACCTTCTTAGACCACTGTATTTTCACTTTCTTGATAATGTTCTTTGATGCGCGAAGTTTTTAGCTTTTAATGAAGTCCAGTTATTTTTTTCTTTTGTTGATTGTGCTTTTGGTGTCATGTGTAAGAATAGATTGCTAAATTTAAAGTCACAATAGTTGAGTTTTGCTAACACTATTTCTTCCCCCATTGAATGGACTAGGCATCCACACTGATAATCAATTAGCCATATATGTATGGATTTATTGCTGGACTCTCATTTTTTCCCATTTATTTATATATCTATTTCTACACATTACTGCACTATTTCGATTGCTGTAGTTTTGTAAGTTTTGAAATCAGGAAGTATGAGTCCTCCAACTTTGTTCTTTTTCAAGATTGTTTTGGGTATTTGGGCCTATTGTATTTCCATATGAATTTCAGGAGCAGCTTTCCATTTCTTCAAAAAAGCCTATTGGAATGTTGATAGTGATTGCATTGAATCTGTAGATGGCTTTGGGTAGTTCTGACATCTTTTAACAATAATGAGTCTCATAACCCATGAACATGGGATGCATTTTCATTTCTTTATTACTCTCAGCAATGTTTGGTAGTTTTCAGTGTACAAATCTTTCACCTATTTCCTTAAATTTATTCCTTGGTATTTTGTTCATTTTGATGTTGTTATAAATGGAATTGCTTTCTTAATTTCCTTTTTAAAATTGAAAAAAAAAATTGAAGTAGCCGCAAGACTAAAGAATCATGGGCAGAAAGCCATGAGTTCCGTGCTTTGCTTTCTCCTCCTCTGGAATTCCGCTGCTGGCCTAGGTATTGAACCTGCTTTCCTTGATAGATGAACTTTGTCCTGGCTGGATATTTTGTTGATCTTCTGGGGAAGGGGCCTGTTGTAGTGACTCTCAAGTGTCTTTGCCCTGGGCGGAATTGTACCGCCCTTCCCAGGGGCTGGACTAAGTAATCCGCTCGGGTTCACTTTTGGGAGCTTTTGTTCCCTGAACACTTTCCGTAGAGTTCCGGAGGACGGGAAAATGGCGGCCTCCCAGTCTCCAGCCCGGAGGAGCCGAGAGCCCGGGGCCCCACTCCTCAGTGCACCCCCAGAGGACAGCACCCAATCACTCCCGTATCCTCAGCCTCCAGCTGCACTCCGAGCTCACCCAGCCCACGACCGGTTCAAGGTAATCCCGAGCTGAGAGTTCACTCCTCGGCTCTGTCTCTGTAGCCGGCTTCTCCGTTCTAACACCTGTGAGCTCTGCGACACTCCAACACCCCCGATCCTTCTGTGCCCCTGCAGGACCTGGGGCCACGCTGACCCTGCGTGGGCTTCACCCCGGTTTAGCCTCTGGAGCAATGTCCTTCAGTGGAACAGACTTTTAAAAGTCCTGATTTTGTGCTCCGTTGCTCTGCTGCTTGCCGGGAGCCAGCCCCTCCCCCCACAGTCTATCTTCCCATCATTTTGGATTCACTTCTCTACCAGTCCTACCTTTCAGAAAGTGGTTGATTTTCTGTTTCTAGAATTGCTCTTCTTCTTCTCTTTGATCTCCCATTGGATTTGTAGGTGTTTGCAATGTTTAGATAAGCTATCGAGCTGATCTCCTGCTACCTGACGTAGTCTCAGCCTGCTACTTCTCCACCATCTTGACTCCTCCCCTCCTATTTTATTTTTTATTATGTTATGTTAGTCAGCATACAGTATGTCATTAGTTTTTGATGTAGTGTTCCAAGGTTCATTGTTTATGTACAACACCCAGTGCTCCATGCAATACATGCCCTACGTAATACCCATCACTGGACCAACCCATCTCCCTACCCCCCCCCAAAACCCCTCAGTTTGTTTCTCGGAGTCCACAGTCTCTCATGGTTTGGCTCCCCGTCCGATTTTCTCCCCTTCATTTTTCCCTTCCTTCTCCTAATGTCCTCCATATTCCACAAGTAAATGAAACCATATGATAATTGACTTTCTCTGTTTGACTTATTTCACTCAGCATAATCTCCTCTAGTTCCATCCATATTACTCAGCCATCAGAAATGATCCTAACTTTTGCATCAACCTGGATGGGACTGGAGGAGATTGATTTCCTTTTAGGTTGTTTATTACAAGTGTATAATGGTACAACTGATATTTGTGTCCTGATTTTGTATTCTGCAACTTTGCTGAATTCACTTATCGACTGTAGTAGCCTTCTCATGGACTTTATGGGATTTTCTCTATATAGGAGCGTGTCATCTGAAAATAGAGATAATTTTATTTCTTCATTTGAAATTGGATGTTCTTTATCTCTTTTTCTTGTCTATTTAAACTGGCTAGAATTTCCAGTCAATGTTGAATAGTAGTAATGAAAGCAGGCATCCTTGTGTTTTTCTTGTTCACAAGGGAAAGAGCTCAGTCTTTTACCATTGAGTATAATGTTAGATGTACATTTCTCATAAATGCCCCTTATCATGTTGAAGAAGTTCCATTCTATTCCTAGGTTGTTGAATGTTTTTATCAGACCATCTATTGAGATGGCCATGCATTTTTTTTTCCTTCAGTCTACTAATGTGATGAATTATACTGATTTTTATATATTGAACCACGCTTGCATTCCCGAGATAAATCTCAGTTTGTCTTGGTCTATATTCCTTTTGATGCTGTTTTATTTGGTTACTAGTACTTATTATTGATGATTTTTTGCATTCTCTTCTCATAAGGAATATTGATCTATAGATTTCTTGTGGTGTCTTTTAAAAAATTTTTAAATTAAATTAAGAATTTTAATTCCAACATAGTTAACACCCAGAGTTACATTAATTTCAGGTATACAATATGTATAGAATTCAACCATTCTATACATTACTCAGTGTTAATCATGATAAGTGTACACTTTAATCTCCATCACCTATTTAACCCATCCCTCCACCCACCTCCTGTCTGATAACCAGCAGTTTCTTCTCTGTAGTTAAGAGTCTGTTTCTTGGATTGTCTTTCTCACTTTTTCCCCTTTGCTCATTTGTTTTGCTTCTTAAATTCCACTTAAGAGTGAAAACATATGTTCTCTGTCCTTCTCTGACTGATGTATTTCACTTAGTATCATACTCTATAGCTCCATCTATGCTGTTGCAAATGGCAAAATTTCATTCACTTTTATGGCTGAGTAATCCATTAAATAGATACACCACATCTTCTTTATCCATTCATGGACACTTGGACTGTTCCCATAATTTGGCTACTGTTGATAATGATAAGCATCCGGGTGCATGTTTCCTTTCCAATTAGTATTATTGTATCCTTTGTGTAAACACCTAGTACTGCAATTCCTGGATCATAAGCTTAGGTCTACTTTTAACTTTTGGAGGAACCTCTATACTACTTTTCACGGTAGATGCACCAGTTTGCATTCCCACCCACAGTGCAAGAGGGTTCCTCTTTCTCCACATCCTTGCCAACACCTGTCATTTTCTGTGTTGTCAACTTTAGCCATCCTGACAGGTGTGAGGTGATATCCCACTGTAGTTTTGACTTGTATTTCCCTGATGAGCAGTGATGTAGAACATCTTTTCATGTGTCTATTGGCCATCTGTATGTATGTCTATCCATATTTTCTGCCCATTTTCCAAGTGGATTATTCGTGTTTTGGGTGCTGAATTTTTTTTTAAATTTAAATTAGATTAGCCAGCATATGGCACATCATTAGTTTCTGATGTAGAGTTCGGTAATTCATCAGTTGTGTATAGCAACCATTCCTCTTCACCTCACGTGCCCTCCTTAATGCCCACCATCCAACTGAGTTTTAAAAGTTCAATGTCCACAATTGCCAAACTGTGGAAAGAGCCAAGATGCCCTTCAACAGACAAATGGATAAAGAAGATGTGGTCTGTATATACAATGGAATATAACTCAGCCATCAGAAAGGGTGAATACCCAACTTTTGTATCAACATGGATGGGACTGGAGGAGATTATGCTGAGTGAAATAAGTCAAACAGAGAAAGTCAATTATCATATGGTTTCACTTACTTGTGGAACATAAGGAACAACTTGGAGGACATCAGGAGAAGGAAAGGAAAAGTGAATTGGGGAAAATCGGAGGAGGATATGAACCATGAGAGACTGTGGACTTTGAGAAACAAACTGAGGGTTTTAGAGGGTGAGCCTGGTGGTGGGTATTAAGTAGGACACATATTGCATGGAGCACTGGGTGTGGTACATAAACAATGAATCTTGGAGCACTGAACAAATAAAATAAAAAATAAAAAAATTAAAGTTCCTTATGTATTTTGGATACTCTTTATAAGATATGTCATTTGCAAATATCTTCTCCCATTCCAAAGGTTGCCTTTTAGTTTTCTTGATTGTTTCCCTCACTGTGTAGAAGCTTTTATTTTGATGTAGTACCAATAGTTTATTTTTGCTTTTGTTTCCCTTGCCTCAGGAGACCCATCTAATAGGACGTTTGTTGCTATGGCCAATGTCAGAGAGGTTACTGCCTGTGCTCTCCTCTAGGATTTTGATGGATTCCTGTCTCACATTTAGGTCTTCAACCATTTTGAGTTTATTTTTGTATGGTAAGAAAATGGTCCAGTTTCATTTTTCTACACGTGGCTGTACAATTTTCCCAACATCATTTGTTGAAGAGACTGTCTTTTTTCCATTGGATATTCTTTCCTGCTTTGTCGAAGATTAGTTGACCATATAGTTGTGGTCCATTTCTGGGTTTTCTGTTCTATTCCATTGATCTGTGTATCTGTTTTTGTGCCAGTACCACACTGTCTTGATGACTACAGCTTTGCCAAATAGCTTGAAGTTCAGAATTGTGATGCTTCTACCTTTGCTTTTCGTTTCCAAAGTTGCTTTGGCTAATTGGGATCTTTTGTGATTCCATGCAAATTTCAAAATTGTGCGTTCCAGCTCTGTGAAAAATGACATTGATATATCGATAGACATCGCATTAAATGTGTAGATTGCTTTGGGTAGCGTAGACATTTTAACAGTGTTTGTTTTTCCGACCCATGAGCATTTCCATTTCTTTGTGTCATTCTTCAGTTTCTTTCATAAGTGCTCTATAGTTTTCAGGGTATAGATCTTTTACCTCTTTTGTTAGGTTTATTCCTAGGTATCTTTTGGTTTTGGGTGTAATTGTAACTGGGACCGATTCCTTGATTTCTTTTTCTGCTGCTTCATTATTGGTGTATAGAAATGCCACAGATTTCTGTACCTTGATTTTGTATCAAGCAACTCAGTACATTGATTTTATATCAGCAACTTTTCTGAAATCATGCATTAGTTCTAGCAGATTTTGGTGGAGTCTTTCAGGTTTTCTTTACAGAGTATCATGTTGTCTGCAAACAGTGGAAGTTTGGCCTCTCCTCTGCTGATTTGGATCCCTTTTATTTCTTTTAGTTGTTTGATTGCTGAGGCTAAGACTTTCAGTACTATGTTAAATAGTGATGATGAGAATGGACACCGCTGGCTTGTTCCTGACCATAGGGGAAAGGCTCTCAGTATTTCCTCATGGAGGATATTATTATTTGTGGGTCTTTTGTATATAGCCTCTGTGATGTTGAGGTACACTCCATCTTATCAAGCATAAATGTATTTTTGTCATATGCTGTTTCTGCATCTATTAAGGGGATCGTATGGTATTATCCTTTCTTTTATTAATGTGGTATATCATTTTGATTGACTTGTGAATATGGACCCACCCCTGCAGCCCAGGAATAAAATTCACTTGATTGTGGGGTCATTGGAATAATTCTTGTAATGTACTATTGGATCTGATTTGCTAGTATCTTGTTGAGAATTTTGCATCCATGTTCACTGGGGATACTAGCCTGTAGTTCTCTTTTTTAGCAGGGTCCTTGGTTTTGGAATTAAGGTTCTGCTGACCTTATAGAAGGAGCTTAGATGTTTTCCTTCCATTTCTGTTTTTTGAAACAGTTTGGGAAGAATACGCATTAACTCTTCTTTAAATGTTTGATAGAATTCTCCTGAGAAATCATCTGGCCCTGGACTTTTGTTTGTGGGGAGATTTTTGATTATGAGTTCAATTTATTTGCTGGCTATGGGCTTGTTAAAATTTTCTGTTTCTTCCCATTTCAGCTTCGGTAGTCTGTATGTTTTGGGGAATTTTTCCATTTCTTCCAGATTGCCCAGTTTGTTGTCATAAGGGTTTTCGTAATATTCTCTTACAATTGTTTATATTTCTGTGATGTTGGTTGGGATTTCTTCTTTCTCATTTGTAATTTCATTTATTAGGGTCCTTTGTCTTTTCTTTTTTTTAAAATTACGTTATGTTAGTCACCATACAGTACATGACATTATTTTTTGATGGACTGTTCTATGATTCATTGTTTGCATATAACACCCAGGGCTCCACGCCATACATGCCTTCCTTAAAACCCATCAATACTATGGACCTGGAGTCCATAGTCTCTCATGGTTCATCTTCACCTCTGATTCCCATTCCCCCTTCATTTTTCCCTTCCTTCTCCTATGCTATACCATGCTACACCTTACGTTCCACAAATAAGTGAAACCATATGGTAACTGACTTTCTCTGCTTGACTCATTTCACTTAGCATGATCTCCTCCAGTCCCATCCATGTTGATGCAGAAGTTGGGTGTTCATCCTTTCTGATGACTAATATTTCATTGTATATATAGACCACATCTTCTTTATCTATTCATCTGCTGAAAGGTATCTCAGCTCTTTCCACAGTTTGGCCATTGTGGACATTGCTGCTATGAACAGTGGGGGGCATATGGCCCTTCTTTTCACTACATCTGTATCTCTGGGGTAAATTCCTGGTAGTCCAATTGCTGGGTCTTAGGGTAGCTCTATTTTTAAAATTTTTTTGAGGAACATCCACACCATTTTTCCAAAGTGGCTGTACCAACTTGGATTCCCACCAACAGTATAAGAGGCTTCCCTTTTCTCCACATACTCTCCAACATTTGTTGTTTCTTGCCTTGGTAATTTTTCCCATTCTAAGTGGTGTGAGGTGGTGTCTCAATGTGGTTTTGATTTGAATTTCACTGATGGCTAGTGACAAAGAACATTTTAAAATGTGCCTGTGAGCCATTTGTATGTCATCTTTGGAGAAGTATCTGTTCATGTCTTCTGACCATTCGTTGACTTGATTATTTGTTTTTTGGGTATTGAGTTTGAGAAGTTCTTTACAGCTCTTGGATATCAGCCCTTTGTCTGTAATGTCATTTGCGAATATCCTCTCCCATTCCGTGGGTTGCCTCTTTGTTCTGTTGACTGTTTCCTTTGCTCTGCAGAAGCTTTCATCTTGATGAAGTTGCAAACGTTCATTCTTGGTTTTGTTTCCCTTGCCTTTGGAGACGTGTTTTTTCTTTTTAATAAGGCCGGCTATGGGTTTACCAATTTCATTAATTCTTTCAAAGAAACAGCTTTTGGTTTCATTGATCTGTTCTGCTGAAATTTTTTCTATATCATTTATTTCTGATTTAATGTTTATTATTTCCCTTCTTTTGCAGGCTTTAGGCTTCATTTGTTGTTCTTTTTTATTCAGCTCCTTTAGGTGTAAGTTTAGGTTATGTATTTGAGAATTTTCTTGCTTCTTTTGATAGGACTGTATTGCTATTTACTTCCCTCTCATGACCGTTTTTGCTGCATCCCAAGTGTTTTGGACTGTTGTGTTTTCATTTCATTTGTTTAAATGTATTTTTAAAAATTTCTTCTTTAATTTTCTGGTTGACCTATTCATTGCTTAGTAGGATGTTGTTAAATATCCATGTATTTGTGGCCATTTCAAATTTTGTCTTGTGGTTGACTTTATGTTTCATAGTGTTGTGGTCAGAAATATGCATGGTGTGACCTCAGTCTTTTTGTACTTTGAGAACTGATTTGAAATTGGTATGTGATCTAACCTGGAGAATGCCCCATGTGCATTCAACAGGAATGTGTGTTCTGCCACGTTAGGTTGAAATCTTCTGAATATATCTGTTAAGTTCATTTGGTCCTGTGTTTCATTCAAAGTCATTGTTTCCTTGTTGATTTTCTGTTTAGATGATCCATTGCTGTAAGTGGGGTGTTAGCAGCCCCTACTATTATTGTACTACAATCAATGAATTTCTTTATGTTTGTTATTCGTTGTTTTATATATTTTTGTGCTCCCATGTTGGGGGCATAAATATTTATAATTGTTATATCTCCTTGTTGAATAGACCCCTTTCTTATTTTTTTTTATTTATTTCTTTTCAGCGTAACAGTATTCATTGTTTTTGCACCACACCCAGTGCTCCATGCAATACGTGCCCTCCCTATTACCCACCACCTGGTTCCTCAACCTCCCACCCCCTGCCCCTTCAAAACCCTCAGGTGGTTTTTCAGAGTTCGTAGTCTCTCATGGTTCATCTCCCCTTCCAATTTCCCTCAACTCCCTTCTCCTTTCCATCTCCCCATGTCCTCCATGTTCTTTGTTATGCTCCACAAATAAGTGAAACCATATGATGCTTGACTCTCTCTGCTTGACTTATTTCACTCAGCATAATCTCTTCCATTCCCGTCCATGTTGCTACAAAAGTTGGGTATTCGTCCTCTCTGATGAAGGCATAATACTCCGTCGTGTATATGGACCACATCTTCCTTATCCATTCATCCGTTGAAGGGCATCTTGGTTCTATCCACAGTTTGGTGACCGTGGCCATTGCTGCAATAAACATTGGGGTACAGATGGCTCTTCTTTTCACTACATCTGTATCTTTGGGGTAAATACCCAGCAGTGCAATTGCAGGGTCATAGGGAAGCTCTATTTTTAATTTCTTGAGGAATCTCCACACTGTTCTCCAAGGTGGCTGCACCAACTTGCATTCCCACCAACAGTGTAAGAGGGTTCCCCTTTCTCCACATCCTCTCCAACACACGTTGTTTCCTGTCTTGCTAATTTAGGCCATTCTAACTGGTGTAAGGTGATATCTCAATGTGGTTTTAATTTGAATCTCCCTGATGGCTAGTGATGATGAACATTTTTTCATGTGTCTGAGAGCCATTTGTATGTCTTTATTGGAGAAGTGTCTGTTCATATCTTCTGATCATTTCTTGATATGATTATCTGGTTTGTGTGTGTTGAGTTTGAGGAATTCTTTATAGATCCTGGATATCAACCTTTTGTCTGTACTGTCATTTGCAAATATCTTCTTCCATTCCATAGGTTGCCTTTTTGTTTTATTGACTGTTTTCTTTGCTGTGCAGAAGCCTTTGATCTTGATGAAGTCCCAAAAGTTCGTTTTCGCTTTTGTTTCCTTGGCCTTTGGAGACATATCTTGAAAGAAGTTGCTGTGGCTGATATCGAAGAGGTTACTGCCTATGTTCTCCTCTAGGAATCTGATGGATTCCTGTCTCACGTTGAGGTCTTTTATCCATTTCGAGTTTATCTTTGTGTATGGTGTAAGAGAATGGTCAAGTTTCATTCTTCTACATATAGCTGTCCTGTTTTCCCAGTACCATTTATTTTTTTTTAAAGATTTTATTTATTTATTTGACAGAGAGAAATCACAAGAGAGGCAGGCAGAGAGAGAGGAAGGGAAGCAGGCTCTCCACTGAGCAGAGAGCCCAACGCGGGACTCGATCCCAGGACCCTGAGACCATGACCTGAGCTGAAGGCAGCGGCCCAACCCACTGAGCCACCCAGGCGCCCCCCCAGCACCATTTATTAAAGAGACTGTCTTTTCCCCATTGTATATTTTTTCCTGTTTTGTCGAAGATTATTTCACCATAGAGTTGAGGGTCCATATCTGGGCTCTCTACTCTGTTCCACTCGTCTATGTGTCTGTTTTTATGCCAGTACCACGCTGTCTTGGCGATCACAGCTTTGTAGTAAAGCTTGAAATCAGGTAATGTGATGCCGCCAGTTTTGTTTTTCTTTTTCAACATTTCCTTAGCAATTTGGGGTCTCTTCTTATTCCATACAAATTTTAGGATTATTTACTCCAGCTCTTTGAAAAATACCGGTGGAATTTTGATCGGGATGGCATTAAAAGTATAGACTGCTCTAGGCAGTATAGACATTTTAACAATGTTTATTCTTCTGATCCAAGAGCATGGAACGGTCTTGCATCTTTTTGTGTCTTCTTCAATTTCTTTCATGAGTGTTCTGTAGTTCCTCGAGTACATGTCCTTTACCTCTTTGGTTAGCTTTATTCCCAGGTATCTTATGGTTCTTGGTGCTATAGTAAATGGAATCGATTCTCTCATTTCCCTTTCTGTATTTTCATTGTTAGTGTAAGACTCCACCCCCAAACTACTTGAACTCATACAGCAATTCAGTAACGTGGCAGGATACAAAGTCAATGTATAGAAATCAGTGGATTTCTTATACACTAACAATGAAAATATAGACCCCTTTCTTATGATGTGGTGCTCTTCTTCATTTCTTGTAGTCTTTGGTTTAAAATCTCATTTGTCCAATATAAGTATGGCTACTCTGGCTTTCTTTTGATGTCCATTAGCTTGATGGTTCTTCATCCCCTCACTTTCAATATGCAGATGTCTATGGCTCTACAATGAGTCTCATGTAGGCAGCATATAGATAAGTTGTGTTTTTTAATCCATCCCGACACCCTATGACTTTTGATTGGAGCATTTAGTCCATTTACATTCAGAGTAATTATTGATAGATATTAATTTAGTGCCATTTTATTACTTGTTTTGTCATTGTTTCCTGAGATTTTCTCTGTTCCTTTCCAGTCTTTGTTTCTTTTGGTCTTTCTTTCCCATTCAAGGAGCCCCTTTTAATATTTCTTGCAAGGCTGGTTTAGTGGTCAGGAACTCCTTTATTTTTTGTTTCTCTGGGAAACTCTGCATCTCTCCTTCTACTCTTAATGATAGCCTTGATGGATAGAGTATTTTTGGTTGCCTATTTTCCCCATTCACCATGCTGGACTTATCATGCCATTTCTTTCTGGCCTGCCATGTTTCTGTGTAGAGATCTGCTGCTAACCTTATTTGTATTCCCTTGTAAATAAGGACTTCTCTCATCTTCTTCCTTTTAGGAGTTTTTCTTTATATCTGTATTTTGCCAATTTAACTATGATTTGTCTTGTTCTTTGCCTGCTTTTGTTGATTTGATGGGGGCTCTCTGTGCCTCCTGGATTTGGATGTCTGTTTCCTTCCCCAGATTAGGGAACTTTTCAGCTACAATTTCCTCAAATAGACCTTCTGCCCCCTTTTCCCTCTTCTTTTTCTGGTACTTCTATGCTATGAATATTATTACACTTCATGGGGTCTCTGAGTTCCCTACCTCTACATTTGTAATCTAAAAATTTTTCCTTCCCTCTTCTTTTGAACTTCATTATTTTTCATAATTTTGTCTTCTACATGACTTCTTTCCTCTGCTTCTTTATCTCTGGGGTCATTACATCCACTTGATTTTGAATCTTGGCTAATGCATTTTTCATTTTAGTCTGACTAGTTTTTTAGGTCTTTTATCTCTGGGGTAAGGAACTCCCTGGTGTCTTCTATGTTTTTCTCAGGCCCAGTTTTTATACGTGAGTGTTGCTTTGAATTCTGAATCAGCCATATTACTTGTATCTCTTTTGATGAGATCCCTGGCCTTGACCTCTTCTTGTTCTTTATTTTGGGATCAATTCCTCTGTCTTAGCATATTGTGTACATCTCGGTCTTCTTCTGTGTGTTAGGAGAACCTGTTATACTTCCTTCTCCTCAGAATAATGGCTTTATAAAGAAGAGGACATACACTGTCCAGGGCCTGGCGCTTCAGTAAGTATCTCTGGTGTATGCTGTGTGCATTCTTCCACTGTGTTTTGGCTGCTCTTTCACCCAGGTCAGTCTTCTGCAGAGTTTCTGCTTGCCTCCAGTGAGGAGTGTTTTGACCCTGGCCAGACTGCAGTGAGTTTTAACTAGGTATGCTCTGGTCCCCCTTGTTAAAGGAGACCTGATGTTATTTCCACTAGATGCTATTTGCAGAACTCTATGATGAGTAGATGTGGTGCATGTGGGGGGTTTGTGCTGGTTTTCTGGGGTAAGGACCTGCTGCTCTGGTCCTTAGGCACGCTTGCCTGAGAAGAGCAGGACCTGCAGAATGCAGCAGAGTGGGACTTGGTTTAAGCAGTTTAGGCCACCCATGTTGGCACTGTACTGTTTACCGAAGTTATTTTATTTTGAGGTGTGGAAGAGGGAAATGGTATCAGCCAGCTCCTTTGTCTCTGGAGAAGGGATGCACTCTGCTATCTGGGAAGGCTTCGCAGAAGAGTGAACAATCTCCCCTCACGTGTCCCAGGCATTCTTCAGGTCACTGCTTTCACACTGTCTGTGTCTGGGTTGCATGCCTGCCCGGCAGTGCAGGGCACTATCTTGGCACCTTGGGCTCTATCCCAGGCAGGTCGTTTGAGTTTTAAAACTCCAAACGTTGGGGCGCCTGGGTGGCTCAGTGGGTTAAGCCGCTGCCTTCGGCTCGGGTCATGATCTCAGGGTCCTGGGATCGAGCCCCGCATCGGGCTCTCTGCTCAGCGGCGAGCCTGCTTCCCTCTCTCTCTCTCTGCCTGCCTCTCTGTCTACTTGTGATCTCTCTCTGTCAAATAAATAAATTAAAAAAAATTTTTTTCAAAAAAAAACTCCAAACGTTAGGGACCTGGCTTGATCAGACCTCATGCTGGTCTTCTTGGGGAGGGTCTCATTACACTGGCAGGTTTGATCGAGAAGGGCAGTCACACCAAAGAACAGGAGCATGGGATTTGGAGTAAAGTTCAGCAAAGAGCCTGTGTCCCAGTTACCCTACCTCAACAAGTGTTTTTGCCCCTATGCAAAAAAGGGGTGGGGGAAGGAATGTTCTGCCCACCAGTTCCTTTGCCCCTGGAAAGGCAATGTCATTTCTCCCAGCTGTGCTCCAAGAAAGGGTAAACCGTCTCTCCCAGTGTGTCCCAGGGTATCCTCAAATTGCACTGTCTGTTCCCAGGTTATCCGTCCTCCTTCTTCACAGGAGCACTACGATGACCTCAAGGCTTCACACTGGCCACACTGTAGACCTCTAGAGCTCCAGTCTTTGAGCCCCGCTGGCTGTAAAAACTCAGAAAAATCAGCCTCTCTTGTTTTCCCCAGTCAGTGGCTTTGGGGAAATGTTTTTCTTGTGCAGTCCTCTGTGCACTTCCCTCCTCTCTCTGTGTGTGATCAGGGCTTCCTCCCATCCACAGCACCTACAATCTGTTTCTCCTCCAAATCGCATCTCTGTGCCTCCTGCCTTCAATGATGCAGCCTCTTCTCTCTTCTAGTTGTGCAGTTTGCTCTGTCAGTCCTCAGATTGATTTCTTGGATATTCAGAATGATTTGATATTTATCTAGCTGTGTTTGAAGGATGAGGCAAGCCTAGGGTCCTCCTACTACTACTGACACCTTAGCTACTCCGTTGGACTTCAGTAGTGTTGATGAGAGATGGTGGAGGGCAGAACCAGTGTAGCCAACCTAAGGATGGAAAAAAGTGGAAAACTAACCTGAGGGGTAGATTTCTATGCAGAGGGCATGGTATGTTTGAATGCCCAGTGGTGTGAGTGACCATGGAAACTTCATGAAACGAAGGAGTTTTGGTGTGGTGGAAATACTGTGTGTGAAGGGCAAGAGGCAAAAGATGAATCCTTGTAGGCCATGGTAGGGAGCATGAAGTTGATTCTGTAAGTGGTGGAAAGCCATTTGTGTGTCTCAGGCATGGAATGCTGTGATCAGAGTATGTTTTAGTAATATTACTCTGGCTGTGGCAGCAACTAGGAAGTCCAGTTGAGAGACTGGTACAGAAACCCATGCCACAAACAAAACTAGGACCCTAAGTCAGGAGGGTCTTCTTGGTACCACTATAAAATGTCTGAAGGACAGATTCTACTCCATTGCTTTGCCTCTCCTCTTGGGAGGGGTAGGAAGTATCTTTCCTGGCCCCTAGAATTAATAACACTAATCTCAAAAACTAGCCACTCCTCCCCCAGACTCTCTATATCTGTGAGCCAGGAACATAAAGGCTTCTGGGGATGAAGGCAGAGAGGATAGAAAAATAGGGCTTGTGTACCTTTTGTCTTATTTTAGAAATGTTACTTCTGCTGGTTATTGCTACCCATTAATGTTTGGGGCTACCCAGACAACAGAACTGGAGATCTGGAGATCTGGCAGCCTTGGCAGCTGTGATAGGTTCCAACAGGCCTGGAGGGAGGCAAAGCCATCCAGACTTGAGGATTTAGAGAGGGCAGGGAAGGGAGAGACTCAAAGGGAAGGTCTCTGAGAATATGAGTGACACAATGACAGCTCCCATGCTGTCTTTACTCGTACCTCACAGAGGCCTTCAGAGCTAGCACCCTTGTTTTCCTTTCTTGTTCCTTTCATCTCTTCACTCCTTCCTTGAGAACATTATCTTTGTTATAAATTGTCCGTCAGTGCAATGCAGCCTTGGCCACTGTTTCTCTTCTCTTCTATCTCTTTCACAGAACCAGGCAATCTCAGGACAAAAAGGTCATCAAACACATAGGTCCAACTTCTCCACCTGATGTGCCAGAATCTCCTCTATAAACTGTGCCTGACAAAAAGTTATCCAAAAGGTGTTTTAAGACCTCTTATGATGGTGAACTCGGTGTAACCCCTTCTGTCTTTGCCTATTTCTGGCCAATCTTATTTGTAAGATTCATTACTTGTAATTAATTCTTCTGTAACTTTTATTTCTTAGTTGTACTACTTGGGATTGCAGAGGATAATGTTTCATTTATAGAAATTTATTTTTATTTTTTTTATAATTTATTAAGTATGGCCATTCCATGTAATGTGTTAAGGTATTTTTAATCCCGATTCTACCTTTTCCCTCTTTCTTCCTTCTCCTTTCTTTTTCTTTCCTTTTTAAGACCAGGCAGTCTCACTTAGAGAGACACCTAAGAATTGTATCAGCTTATAGAAAGGAGAGTTCATTAGGATTATCAGGGAGGGCTTCTGGGAGGAGAGATATAACCTAATTTGTGAAAAAATATTTGTTCAGTAGGTAAGGAAATGGGAAGCTATTCTAGACAGGGATAACAACTCGAGCTTCCATTGACATGGTAATGAAGAGGTCAGGGATGACCCATGGGATAACCATTTTAGTTGAGTATTTGGGGCAGAAGCCAGACTCAAACAAAAAAAACAAAACAAACACAAAACCCAACATATATTTGGGACGTGCTCATTGACTCTCAGGCTCTGTGCTAGGTGCCAAAGATGCCAAGATGAATAAAAAAGTATGAGTTCTCAAAGAGTCTAGTTTGTAGAAACAAAGAAGCAAGCAAATAATTAGAATTTAGGGTTATTGTAGAGATAAGAACAAAGTGATATGGATTCCTTGTGGGCAAAATGATTAATTCCTACCTTGGGGAGCGGGAGGGAGAGTCTAACTTTTATAGAGGGCCCATTATGTGTCAGGCACTATGCCAATCAACTTAAGTGTATTATCTCATCTTGTTTTCACAACAACCCTATGAGGTAGATATTATTATCTCCATTGTAAAGATGAGGAAATCGAAGTACATGGTGGTTAATAACTTGCTCAAGTTCACACAGCTGGGGAATGGTAGTCAGGATCTGTACCGTGGTCATGATTTTTTCAATTACACTATGTTGCTCATAGTGATCTTCTTTGGAGATGACAGTTGATTTGAGATATGAAGGGCAACTTCACCCAGTAAAGTGAGCAAAGGGTATTGCAGGAAACTGAAGGGGTATATACAAAGGTATAGAGTTGGTAGTGAGAATGGTTGGTATGTTTCGAGGAATGGTGAGTTTTGGGGTGTGGCTAGAGTGAGGAATGTTTGGTGAGGAGTGGATAAAGATGATACTGAAAAGGGCAACAAGGTCCAGAGCATGCTGAATCTTACAACTCTTTAAAAGCGTTTCTATTTTGAGGTGCCTTGGTGGTTCAGTCATTAAGCATTGGATTGTTGGTTTTGCTCAGGTCCTGATCTCAGGGCTGTGAGACTGATCTTCACATTGGGCTCTGAGCTTATGGGCGAGTCTGCTTGGGATTCTCAATCTCTCTCTCTTCCACTGCCCCTCCCCCGCTCATGCACGCTCTCTCTCTCTCTCTCTCAAAATAAATGAATAAAACCTTTTTAAATTAACATATAATGTATTATTTGTTTCAGAGGTACAGGTCTGTGATTCATCAATCTTACACAATTCCCAGCACTCACTATAGCACATACCCTCCCCAATGTCCATCAACCAGTCACCCTATCCCTCCCACCCTCATCCCTTCCAGCAACCTTCAGTTTATTTCCCGAGATTAAGAGTATCTTATGGTTTATCTCCCTCCCTGGTCCCATCTTGTTTCATTTTCCCCTCCCTTCCTCTACGATCCTCTGTCTTGTTTCTCAAATTCCTCATATCAGTGAGATAATATGATAATCGTCTTTCTCCGATTGACTTACGTTGCTTACCATCTAGTTCCACCCATGTTGTTGCAAATGGCAAGATTTCTTTTTTTGATGGCTGCATAGTATTCCACTGTGTGTGTGTGTGTGTGTGTGTGTGTGTGTGTGTGTGTGTACCATGTTCTTTATCTATTCATCTGTTGATGGACATCTGGGCTCTTCCCATAGTTTGGCTACTGTGGACATTGCTGCTCTAAACATTGGGGTGCACATGCCCCTTCAGATCACTACATTTGTATTTTTAAGGTAGATACCCAGTAGTGCAATTTCTTGATCAAAGGGTGGCTTTGTTTTCAACTTTTTGGGGAACCTCCATACAGTTTTCCAGAGTGGCTGCAGCAGCTTGCATTCCCAGCAACAGTGCGGGCGGGTTCGCCTTCCTCCACATCTTTGCCAACATCTGTCATTTCCTCCCTTGTTAATTTTAGCCAATCTGACTAGCGTGAGGTGGGATCTCACTGTGCTTTTGGTTTGTATTTCCCTGATGCTGAGTGATGTTCAGCACTTTTTCATGTGCCTGTTGGCCGTTTGGATGTCTTCTTTGCAGAAATGTCTGTTCACTTCTTCTTCCCATTTCTTTCTTTCTTTTTTTTTATTTCTTTTCAGCGTAACAGTATTCATTGTTTTTGCACCACCCCCAGTGCTCCATGCAATATGTGCCCTCCCCAATACCCACCACCTGGTTCCCCCAACCACCCACCCCCCTCCCCTTCAAAACCCTCAGGCTGTTTTTCAGTGTCCATAGTCTCTCATGGTTCACCTCCCCTTCCAATTTCCCTCAACTCCCTTCTGCTCTCCATCTCCCCATGTCCTCCATGTTATTTGTTATGCTCCACAAATAAGTGAAACCATATGATGCTTGACTCTCTCTGCTTGACTTATTTCACTCAGCATAATCTCTTCCAGTCCCATCCATGTTGCTACAAAAGTTGGGTATTGAGAGGAGTCAAGAAGGCGGTGAATTAGCAGGCTGAGACTACATCAGGTAGCAGAAGATCAACTCGATAGCTTATCTAAACATTGCAAACACCTACAAATACATCGGGAGATCGAAGAGAAGAAGAACAGCAATTCTAGAAACAGAAAATCAACCACTTTCTGAAAGGTAGGACTGGCGGAGAAGAGAATCCAAAACGACGGGAAGATAGACCGCGGGGGGAGGGACTGGCTCCTGGCAAGCGGCGGAGCAATGGAGCACAAAATCAGGACTTTTAAAAGTCTGTTCCACTGAGGGACATTGCTCCAGAGGCTAAACCGGGGTGAAGCCCACGTGGGGTCAGCGTGGCCCCAGGTCCCGCAGGGTCACAGAAGGATCAGGCGTGTCGGAGTGCTGCAGAGCTTGCAGGTTTTAGAACGGGGAAGCCGGCTACAGAGACAGAGCCGAGGACTGAGCTCTCAGCTCGGGGTTGCCTTGAACCGGTCGCAGGCTGGGTGAGCTCAGAGCACGGCTGGAGGCTGGGGATACGGGAGTGATTGGGTGCTGGTCTCTGGGGGCGCACTGAGGAGTGGGGCCCCGGGCTCTCGGCTCCTCCGGGCCGGAGACTGGAGGCCTCCATTTTCATTCCCGTCCTCAGGAACTTTACAGAAAGCGTTCAGGGAACAAAAGCTCCCGAAAGCGAACCTGAGCAGATTACTTAGCCCGGCCCCTGGTAAGGGTGGTGCAATTCTGCCTCGGGCAAAGACACTTGAGAGTCACTACAACAGGCCCCTCCCCCAGAAGATCAACAAGAAATCCATCCAGGACGAAGTTCATCTACCAAGGAAAGCAAGTTCAATACCTAGGCCAGCAGCGGAATTCCAGAGGAGGAGAAAGCAAAGCACAGAACTCATGGCTTTCTCCTCATGATTCTTTAGTCTTGCGGTTAATTTAAATTTTTTTTCTTTTTCAATTTTTTCTTCTTTTTTCTTCTTCTGCTAAATGCTTTAAAACTTTTACCCTTTTCTTTTTTAATGTTTTTTACGTTTTTAACCAGTTTATCTTATATGTATTTTTTCTTTATTTGTTTTCTTTTAAAATTTTTTTCTTTTTTTTTAACCTCTTTTTATCCCCCCCCCCCCACGATTTGGGGTCTTTTCTGATTTGGTTAAAGCGCATTTTGGGGGGCCTTTGCCACCCTTTTAGTATTTTACTTGCAACTTCATATACTCTTATCTGGACAAAATGACAAGGCGGAAAAATTCACCACAAAAAAAAGAACAAGAGGCAGTACCAAAGGCTAGGGACCTAATCAACACAGACATTGGTAATATGTCAGATCAAGAGTTCAGAATGAGAATTCTGAAGGTTCTAGACGGGCTCGAGAAAGGCATGGAAGATATTACAGAAACGCTCTCTGGAGATATAAAAGCCCCTTCTGGAGAAATAAAAGAACTAAAATCTAACCAAGTTGAAATCAAAAAAGCTATTAATGAGGTGCAATCAAAAATGGAGGCTCTCACTGCTAGGATAAATGAGGCAGAGAAAGAATTAGGGACATAGAAGACCAAATGACAGAGAATAAAGAAGCTGAGCAAAAGAGGGACAAACAGCTACTGGACCACGAGGGGAGAATTCGAGAGATAAGTGACACCATCAGACGTAACAACATTAGAATAATTGGGATTCCAGAAGAAGAAGAAAGAGAGAGGGGAGCAGAAGGTCTATTGGAGAGAATTATTGGAGAGAATTTCCCTAATATGGAAAAGGGAACAAGTATCAAAATCCAGGAGGTGCAGAGAACCCCCCTCAAAATCAACAAGAATAGGTCCACACCCCGTCACCTAATAATAAAATTTACAAGTCTTAGTGACAAAGAGAAAATCCTGAAAGCAGCCCGGGAAAAGAAGTCTGTAACATACAATGGTAAAAATATTAGATTGGCAGCAGACTTATCCACAGAGACCTGGCAGGCCAGAAAGAGCTGGCATGATATATTCAGAGCACTAAATGAGAAAAACATGCAGCCAAGAATACTATATCCTGCTAGGCTATCATTGAAAATAGAAGGAGAGATAAAAAGCTTCCAGGACAAACAAAAACTGAAAGAATTTGCAAACACCAAACCAGCTCTACAGGAAATATTGAAAGGGGTCCTCTAGGCAAAGAGAGAGCCTAAAAGTAGTAGATCAGAAAGGTACAGAGACAATATACAGTAACAGTCACCTTGCAGGCAATATAATGGCACTAAATTCATATCTCTCAGCAGTTACCCTGAATGTTAATGGGCTAAATGCCCCAATCAAAAGACACAGGGTATCAGAATGGATAAAAAAAAAAAAACCCATCTATATGTTGCCTACAAGAAACTCATCTTAGACGCCAAGACACCTCCAGATTTAAAGTGAGGGGGTGGAAAACAATTTACCATGCTAATGGGCATCAGAAGAAAACTGGGGTGGCAATCCTTATATCAGATCAATTAGATTTTAAGCCAAAGACTATAATAAGAGATGAGGAAGGACACTATATCATACTCAAAGGATCTGTCCAATAAGGAGATCTAACAATTTTAAATATCTATGCCCAAAACGTGGGAGCAGCCAACTATATAAACCAACTAATAACAAAATCAAAGAAACACATCAATAATAATACAATAATAGTAGGGGACTTTAACACTCCCCTCACTGAAATGGACAGATCATCCAAGCAAAAGATCAACAAGGAAATAAAGGTCTTAAATGACACATTGGATCAGATGGACATCACAGATATTTTCAGAACATTTCATCCCAAAGCAACAGAATACACATTCTTCTCTAGTGCACATGGAACATTCTCCAGAATAGATCACATCCTGGGTCACAAATCAGGTCTCAAACGGTACCAAAAGTTTAGGATCATTCCCTGCCTATTTTCAGACCACAATGCTCTGAAGCTAGAACTCAATCACAAGAGGAAATTTGGAAAGAACCCAAATACATGGAGACTAAACAGCATCCTTCTAAAGAATGAATGGGTCAACCCGGAAATTAAAGAAGAACTGAAAAATTTCAAGGAAACAAATGATAATGAAAACACAACGGTTCAAAATCTGTGGGACGCAACAAAGGCAGTCCTGAGTGGAAAATATATAGCGGTACAAGCCTTTCTCAAGAAACAAGAAAGGTCTCAAGTACACAACCTAACCCTACACCTAAAGGAGCTGGAGAAAGAACAAGAAAGAAAGCCTAAACCCAGCAGGGGAAGAGAAATCATAAAGATCAGAGCAGAAATCAATGAAATAGAAACAAAAAAAAAGCAATAGAAAAAATCAACGAAACTAGGAGCTTGTTCTTTGAAAGAATTAATAAGATTGATAAACCCCTGGCCAGACTTATCAAAAAGAAAAGAGAAAGGACCCAAATAAATAAAATCATGAATGAAAGAAGAGAGATCACAACTAACACCAAAGAAATACAGACAATTATAAGAACATACTATGAGCAACTCTACGCCAACAAATTTGACAATCTGCAAGAAATGGATGCATTCCTAGAGACATAGAAACTACCACAACTGAACCGGGAAGAAATAGAAAACCTGAACAGGCCCATAACCAGGAAGGAGATTGAAACAGTCATCAAAAATCTCCAAACAAACAAAAGCCCAGGGCCAGACGGCTTCCCAGGGGAATTCTACCAAACATTTAAAGAAGACCTAATTCCTATTCTCCTGAAACTGTTCCAAAAAATAGAAATGGAAGGAAAACTTCCAAACTCATTTGATGAGGCCAGCATCACCTTGATCCCAAAACCAGACAAGGACCCCACTAAAAAAGAGAACTACAGACCAATATCCTTGATGAACACAGATGCAAAAATTCTCACCAAAATACTGGCCAATAGGATTCAACAGTACATTAAAAGGATTATTCACCACGACCAAGTGGGATGTATTCCAGGGCTGCAAGTTTGGTTCAACATCCACAAATCAATCAATGTGATACAACACATTAATAAAAGAAAGAACAAGAACCATATGATACTCTCAATAGATGCTGAAAAAGCATTTGACAAAGTACAGCATCCCTTCTTGATCAAAACTCTTCAAAGTGTAGGGATAGAGGGCACATACCTCAATATGATCAAAGCCATCTCTGAAAAACCCACCACAAATATCATTCTCAATGGAGAAAAACTGAAAGCTTTTCCGCTAAGGTCAGGAACACGGCAGGGATGTCCATTATCACCACTGCTATTCAACGTGGTACTAGAAGACCTAGCCTCAGCAATCAGACAACAAAAAGAAATTCAAGGCATCCAAATCAGCAAAGAAGAAGTCAAACTATCACTCTTCGCAGATGATATGGTACTATATGTGGAAAACCCAAAAGACTCCACTCCATAACTGCTAGAACTTGTACAGGAATTCAGTAAACTGTCAGGATATAAAAATCAATGCACAGAAATCAGTTGCGTTTCTGTACACCAACAACAAGACAGAAGACAGAGAAATTAAGGAGTCAATCCCATTTACAATTGCACCCAAAACTATAAGATACCTAGGAATAAACCTAACCAAAGAGGCTAAGAATCTAGATGCAGAAAACTATAAAGTACTCATGAAAGAAATTGAGGAAGACACAAAGAAATGGGAAAATGTTCCATGCTCCTGGATTGGAAGAATAAATATTGTGAAAATGTCCATGCTACCTAAAGCAATCTACACATTTAATGCAATCCCTATCAAAATACCATCCATTTTTTTCAAAGAAATGGAACAAATAATCCTAAAATTTATATGGAACCAGAAAAGACCTCGAATAGCCAAAGGAATATTGAAAAAGAAAGCCAAAGTGGGTGGCATCACAATTCCGGACTTCAAGCTCTATTACAAAGCTGTCATCATCAAGACAGCATGGTCCTGGCACAAAAACAGACACACAGATCAATGGAACAGAATAGAGAGCCCAGAAATCGACCCTCAACTCTATGGTCAACTCATCTTCGACAAAGCAGGAAAGAATGTCCAATGGAAAAAAGACAGCCTCTTCAATAAATTGTGCTGGGAAAATTGGACAGCCACATGCAGAAAAATGAAATTGGACCACTTCCTTACACCACACACGAAAATAGACTCAAAATGGATGAAGGACCTCAATGTGAGAAAGGAATCCATCAAAATCCTTGAGGAGAACGCAGGCAGCAACCTCTTCGACCTCAGCCGCAGCAACATCCTCCTAGGAACATCGGCAAAGGCAAGGGACGCAAGGGCAAAAATGAACTATTGGGATTTCATCAAGATCAAAAGCTTTTGCACAGCAAAGGAAACAGTTAACAAAACCAAAAGACAACTGACAGACTAGGAGAAGATATTTGCAAATGACATATCAGATAAAGGGCTAGTGTCCAAAATCTATAAGGAACTTAGCAAACACAACAGCCAAAGAACAAACAATCCAATCAAGAAATGGGCAGAGGACATGAACAGACATTTCTGCAAAGAAGACATCCAGATGGCCAACAGACACATGAAAAAGTGCTCCACATCGCTTGGCATCAGGGAAATACAAATCAAAACCACAATGAGATACCACCTCACACCAGTCAGAATGGCTAAAATTAACAAGTCAGGAAATGACAGATGCTGGCGAGGATGCAGAGAAAGGAGAACCCTCCTACACTGTTGGTGGGAGTGCAAGCTGGTGCAACCACTCTGGAAAACAGCATGGAGGTTCCTCAAAGTGTTGAAAATAGAACTACCCTATGACCCAGCAATTGCACTACTGGGTATTTACCCTAAAGATACAAACGTAGTGATCCGAAGGGGCACGTGTACCCGAATGTTTATAGCAGCAATGTCTACAATAGCCAAACTATGGAAAGAACCTAGATGTCCATCAACAGATGAATGGATAAAGAAGAAGTGGTATATATACACAATGGAATACTATGCAGCCATCAAAAGAAATGAAATCTTGCCATTTGCAACGACGTGGATGGAACTAGAGGGTATCATGCTTAGTGAAATAAGTCAATCAGAGAAAGACAACTATCGTATGATCTCCCTGATATGAGGACCTGGAGATGCAACATGGGGGGTTAGGGAGATAGGAGAAGAATAAATTAAACAAGATGGGATTGGGAGGGAGATAAACCATAAGTGACTCTTAATCTCACAAAACAAACTGAGGCTTGCTGAGGGAAGGGGGGGTTGGGAGAGGGGGAGGGGGGTTTCAGACATTGGGGACAGTATGTGCTATGGAGAGTGCTGTGAAGTGTATAAATCTAGCGATTCACAGACCTGTAGCCCTGGGGATAAAAATACATTATATGTTTATAAAAAATTAAGAAATAAATAAAAAATTTTTTAAAAAGTTGGGTATTCATCCTTTCTGATGGAGGCATAATACTCCATTGTGTATATGGACCACATCTTTCTTATACATTCGTCCGTTAAAGGGCATCTTGGTTCTATTTGCAGTTTGGCGACCGTGGCCATTGCTGCTATAAACATTGGGATGCAGATGGCCCTTCTTTTCACTACATCTGTATCTTTGGGGTAAATACCCAGTAGTGCAATTGCAGCGTCATAGGGAAGCTCTATTTTTAATTGCTTGAGGAATCTCCACACTGTTCTCCAAGGTGGCTGCACCAACTTGCATTCCCGCCAACAGTTTAACAGTTTCTCCACATCCTCTCCAACACACATTGTTTCCTGTCTTGCTAATTTAGGCCATTCTAACTGGTGAAAGGTGGTATCTCAATGTGGTTTTAGTTTGAATCTCCCTGATGGCTAGTGATGATGACCATTTTTTCATGTGTCTGAGAGCCATTCGTATGTCTTCATTGGAGAAGTGTCTGTTCATGCCTTCTGCCCATTTTTTGACATGATTATCTGTTTTGTGTGTGTTGAGTTTGAGAAGTTCTTTGTAGATCCTGGATATCACCCTTTTGTCTGTACTGTCATTTGCGAATATCTTCTCCCATTCCATGGGTTGCCTTTCTGTTTTGTTGACTGTTTCCTTTGCTGTGCAGAAGCTTTTGATCTTGATGAAGTCCCAAAAGTTCATTTTCGCTTTTGTTTCCTTTGCCTTTGGAGACATATCTTGAAAGATATTGCTGTGGCTGATGTCGAAGAGGTTACTGCGTATGTTCTCCTCTAGGAATCTGATGGATTCCTGTCTCACGCTGAGGTCTTTTATCCATTTTGAGTTTATCTTTGTGTATGGTGTAAGAGAATGGTCGAGTTTCATTCTTCCACATATAGCTGTCGAATTTTCCCATCACCATTTATTGAAGAGACTGCCTTTTTTCCACTGTATATTTCTTCCTGTTTTGTGGAAGATTATTTGACCATAGAGTTGAGAGTCCATATCTGGGCTCTCTACTCTGTTCCACTGGTCTGTGTGTCTGTTTTTATGCCAGTACCACGCTGTCTTGGTGATCACAACTTTGTAGTAAGGCTTGAAATCAGGTAACGTGATGCCGCCAGTTTTATTTTTGTTTTTCAACATTTCCTTAGCGATTCATGGTCTCTTCTGATTCCATACAAATTTATGATTATTTGCTCCAGCTCTTTGAAAAATACCAGTGGAATTTTGATCGGAGTGGCATTAAAAGTATAGATTGCTCTGGGCAGTATAGACATTTTAACAATGTTTATTCTTCTGATCCAAGAGCATGGAATGGTCTTCTATCTTTTTGTGTCTTGTTCAGTTTCTTTCATGAGTGTTCTCTAGTTCCTGGAGGACAGATCCTTTACCTCTTTGGTTAGGTTTATTCCCAGGTATCTTATGGTTCTTGGTGCTATTGTGAATGGAATCCATACTCTAATTTCCCTTTCTGTATTTTCATTGTTAGTGTATAAGAAAGCCACTGATTTCTTTACATTGACTTTGTGTCCTGCCACGTTACTGAGTTGCTGTATGAGTTCTAGTAGTTTGGGGGTGGTGTCTTTGGGGTTTTCCATATAAAGAATCATGTCATCTGCGAAGAGAGAGAGTTTGACTTCTTCCTTGCCAATTTGGATACCTTTTATCTCTCTTTGTTGTCTGATTGCCGTTGCTAGGACTTCTAATACTGTGTTGAACAATGGTGGTGAGAGTGGGCATCCTTGTCGTGTTCCTGATCACAACGGGAAGGCTGCAAGCTTTTTCCCATTGACGATGATATTTGCTGTGGGTTTTTCATAGATAGATTTTTATGAGGTTCCGGAATGTTCCCTCCATCCCTATACTTTGAAGCGTTTTCATCAGGAACGGATGCTGGATTTTGTCAAATGCTTTTTCTGCATCCATTGAGAGGACCATGTGGTTCTTCCCTCTTCTCTTATTGATTTGTTCTATCACATTGATTGGTTTGCGAATGTTGAACCATCCTTGCAACCCCAGGATGAATCCCACCTGGTCATGGTGGATAATCTTTTTAATGTGCTGTTGGATCCTATTTGCTAGGATCTTGTTGAGAATCTTAGCATCCATATTCATCAGTGATATTGGTCTGAAATACTCCTTTTTGATAGGGTCCTTGCCTGGTTTGGGGATCAGGGTAATGCTGGCTTCATAAAAAGAGTCTGGAAGTTTTCCTTCTGCTTCAATTTTTTGAAACAGCTTCAGGAGAATTGGTGTTATTTCTTCTTTGAAAGTTCGGTAGAATTCCCCAGGGGATCCGTCAGGTCCTGGGCTCTTGTTTTTTGGGAGATTTTTGATCACTGCTTCAATCTCGTTACTAGATATCGGTCTATTCAGGTTGTCAATTTCTTCCTGGTTCAATATTGGGAGTTTATAGTTTTCCAGGAATGCATCCATTTCTTCCCATTTCTTGATTGGATTATTTGTTCTCTGGGTGCTGAATTTGATAAGTTCTTTATAGATTTTGGATATTGGCCCTTTATCTCATATGTCATTTGCAAATATCTTTTCCCATTCTGTCAATTGTCTTTTGGTTTTCTTGACTGTTTCCTTTGCTGTGCAAAAGACTTTTATCTTTTTTTTAAGAGATTTTATTTATTTATTTGACTAGATCACTAATCAGCAGAGAGAGAGAGAGAGAGAGAGAGAGAGAAGGAAGCAGGCTCCCTGAAGAGCAGAGAGCCCGAAGCAGGACTCGATCCCAGGACCCTCAGATCATGACCTGAGCCGAAGGCAGAGGCTTTAACACACTGAGCCACCCAGGCTCCCCTAAAAGCCTTTTATCTTGATGAAGTCCCCAAAGTTCATTTTTGCCCTTGCTTCCCTTGCCTTTGGCAATGTTTCTAGGAAGAAGTTGCTGTGGCTGAGGTAGAAGAAGTTGCTGTTTGTGTTCTCCTCAAGGATTTTGATGGATTCTTGTCTCATATGGAGGTCTTTCATCCATTTTGAGTCTATTTTTGTGTGTGGTATAAGGCAATGATCCAATTTCATTCTTCTGCAGGTAGTTGTCCAATTTTCCCAAAACAATTTGTTGAAGAGACTGTCTTTTTCCCATTGAACATTCTTGCCTGTTTTGTCGAAGGTTAGTTGACCATAGAGTTGAGGGTCCATTTCTGGGATCTCTATTCTGTTCCATGGATCTATGTGTCTGTTTTTGTGCCAGTACCATACTGTCTTGATGATGACAGCTTTGTAATAGCGCTTGAAGTCTGGAATTGTGATGCAGCCAACATTGGTTTTCTTTTTCAACATACCTCTGGCTATTTGGGGTCTTTTCTGGTTCCACATAAAATTTAGGATTATTTGTTCCATTACTTTGAAAAAAAATTGATGGTATTTT
This sequence comes from Meles meles, assembly GCF_922984935.1. Lineage (NCBI taxonomy): Eukaryota > Metazoa > Chordata > Mammalia > Carnivora > Mustelidae > Meles > Meles meles. The sequence continues at coordinate 64,581,340 of NC_060087.1, forward strand.
GATAGGGATTGCATTAAATGTGTAGACTGCTCTAGGCAGTATAGACATTTTTACAATATTCTTCCAATCCAGGAGCATGGAATATTTTTCCATTTCTTTGTGTCTTCCTCAATTTCTTTCACGAGTACTTTATAGTTTTCCGAGTACAGATTCTTTGCCTCTTTGGTTAGATTTATTCCTAGGTATCTTATAGTTTTGGGTTGTAATCCCATTGTAAATGGGATTGACTCCTTAATTTCTCTTTTTTTCTGTTTTGCTGTTGGTGTATAGAAATGCAACAGACTTCTGTGCATTGATTTTATTTCCTGACACTTTACTGAATTCCTGTGTGAGTTCTAGCAGTTTTGGAGTGGAGTCTTTTGGATTTTCCACATAAAGTATCATATCACCTGCAAAGAGTGAGAGTTTGACTTCTTTGCCGATTTGGATGCCTTTTATTTCTTCTTATTGTGCGATTGCTGAGGCTAAGACTTCTAGTACTATGTTGAATAGCAGTGGTGAGAGTGGACATCCCTGTTGTGTTCTTGACTATGGGGGAAAAGCTCTCAGTTTTTCCCCATTGAGAATGATATTCGCTGTTAGTATTTCATAGATGTCTTTGATGATATTGAGGTATGTACCCTCTATCCCTACACTGTGAAGAGTTTTGATCAAGAAAGGATGCTGTAATTTGTCAAATGCTTTTTCAACATCTATTGAGAGTATTATATGGTTCTTGTTCTATTATTAATGTATCACATTGATTGATCTGTGGATGTTGAACCAACCTTGCAGCCCCAAAATAAATCCCACTTGGTCGTGGTGAATAATCCTCTGTTCCATTCTGGTCTGTTACTTTTAGGCTCTCTCTCTGCTTAGAGGACCCCTTTCAATATTTCCTGTAGGGCTGGTTTGGTGTTTGCAAATTCTTTTAATTTTTATTTGTCCTGGAAGCTTTTATGTCTCCTTCTATTTTCAATGCCAACCTAGCTGGATATAGTCTTCTTGTCTGCATATTTTTCTCATTTAGTTCTCTGAATATATCATGCCAGTTCTTTCTGGCCTGCCGGGTCTCTGTGGATAAGTCTGCCATTGTATATTATGGACTTCTTGTCCTGGGCTGCTTTCTGGATTTTCTTTGTCACTAAGACTTGTAAGTTTTACTATTAGATGACAGGGTGTGGACCTATTTTTATTGATTTGGGGATGGGTTCTCTGTGTCATCTGGATTTTGATGCTTGTTCCCTTTGTCATATTTGGGAAATTCTCTACTATAATTTGTTCCAATATACCTTCTGCCCCCCTCTCTCTTTCTTCTTCTTCTGTAATCCCAATTTTTCTAATATTGTTTCATCTTATGGTATCACTTTTCTCTCAAATTCTCCCCTTGTTGTCCCGTAGTTGTTTGTCTCTCTAGTGCTCAGCTTCTTTACTCTCCATCATGTGGTCTTCTATATCACAAATTCTCTCTTCTGCCTCATTTATCCCAGCAGTAAGAGCCTCCATTTTTTATTGCACCTCATTAATAGCTTTTTTTTTTATTTCAACTGGGTTAGATTTTAGTTCTTTTATTTCTCCAGAAAGGTATTTTATTTCTCCAGAAAATCTTTCTCTAATGTCTTCCATGCCTTTTTTTGAGCCCAGCTAACACCTTGAGAACTGTCGTTCTGAACTCTAAATCTGACATATTACTAATATCCTTATTGATTAGGTTCCTAGCCATCAGTACTGTCTCTTGTTCTTTTCTTTCTTTCTTTCTTTCTTTTTGTGGTGAGTTTTTCTGCCTTGTCATTTTATCTAGATAAGAATATATGAATGAGAGAACAAAATACTAAAAGGGTGGCAAAGACCCCAGAAAAGCATACACTAACCAAATCAGAAGAGATCCAAAACCGAGGGGAGAAGAAAGGGGGTGGGGAGGAAATAAAAATTTAAAAATGAAAAATAAAAATTATATATATGGTGGAGAGATCAGAGCGACCCACTTGATTTTGGGTGTATTTTGGTCTCTTAGAAGAAATTATCTCCCAAAATTTTAAAGAAAGAAAAACTTATATATATATACAAAAATAAGGGTAAACATGATGAAGGGATGGAATGTGACTATAAAGATGAAAATTTTTTAAAATTCTAAAAGGAGAATTGATAGGATAAGTTGGTTGGAATAAAAAAGAAAACGGAGGGTATGTGTTCAGGCTGGAGACTAGAACAAAGCCATGTGCTAGATTAGAGTATATTTTGATCTATTAGAAGAAATTGTATCCCAAATTTTTTTAGGAAAAAAAAACCCCCTATATGTATGAAGGCATAAAATATGACTATAACAGTGAAGGTTTAAAAAGATTTTTTAAGAAAGGTATTGTTGAGATAAACTAGTTAGAAAACATTAAAAGAGGAAAAGTTTAAGAAATAGAATAAGAAAAAAATAAAATTAAAAAATTTAACTTTGCAAGACTAAAGGATCATGGGGGGAAAAAAAGCCATGAATTCTATGCGTTGCTTTCCTTTGGTCTTGGCTGGATGTTGTTGCTGATCTTCTTCTTTTTTTTTTAATGTAAACATATAGTTTTTTTGTTGTTGTTTATTTTCAGCATAACAGTGTTCATTGTTTTTGCACCACACCCAGTGCTCCATGCAGTACGTGCCCTCCCTATTACCCACCACCTGGTTCCTCAACCTCCCACCCCGCCTCTGCCCCTTCAAAACCCTCTGGTTGTTTTTCAGAGTCCACAGTCTCTCATGGTTCATCTTCCCCTCCAGTTTCCCTCAACTCCCTCTCCTCTCCATCTTCCCATGTCCTCCGTGTTCTTTTTTATACTCCACATCTTCTGTCGGAGGGGCCCATTGTAGTGATTCTCAAATGTCTTTGCCCGAGGCAGAATTGCACCACCCTTGCCAGGGACCTGGCTAAATAATCTGCTCTGGTTGGCTCTCAGAGCTTTTGTTCCCTGAACTTTCCACAGAGCTTTGGAGGACGGGAATGGAAATGGCAGCCTCCCAATCTCTGACCTGGAGGAGTCGAGAGCTCAGGGCCCCACTCCTCAGTGCGTGCTCAGAGAAAGGAAGTCAATCCCTCCCATCTCCCTCATCTCCAGCCATGCTCCAAGCTCATCCAGCCTGTGACCAAGCATTTCTATCTCTGGCACATGGCCCTGTTTGGAGTCTCCAAACCCAGCAGCTTCCCACCATGAACTCCTGTGCTGTTCCTCCCAGAGGAAGAAGAAGCGGGGCCTTTCCAGATCTGCCACTTTTGGGGTCTCTACTCAAAAAGTAGTGGCCCAACTATGCCTTGGATCATGGTTTAAGGTCACCCCAAGCTGAGAGCTCACTCCTTGGCTCCATCTCTGTAGCTGGCTTCCCCACTCCGATACATGGGAGCTCTGCCACACTCAGATACCCCCAGTCTTTCTGTGACACCGTAGGTCCTGAAACCACATTGTCCCTGCGAGGGTTCCACCCCTGCTTAGCCTCTGGAGCAATGTCGCTTAGTGGAGCAGACTTCTAAAAGTTCTGATTTTGTGCTCTGCTGCTCGGCAACTTGCTGGAAGCCAGCCCCTTCCCCAGTGGTCTATCATCCTGTCACTTCAGATTCTCTTCTCTGCATGTCCTACCTTTCAGAAAGTGGTTGATTCACTGTTCCTTGAATTGCTTCTCTTCTTCTCTTCTCTTTCCTGTTTAGTTTGTAGGTGTTCAGAATGGTTTGATACCTATCTTGTTGAACTCCTGGGATCTGATGTCATTTCAGTCTGCTACTCCTCTGTCTTCTTGCCTCATTCCTCCCCTTAATCACTTTTTAACTTGGTATTTTTTATATATATACTTTTTTCCTCTTTCTTTATATATATATATATGTGTATGCATATATATATCTATGTGCATATATATGCATATATATCTATGTGCATATATATGCATATATATATCTATGTGCATATATATATGCATACATATATATATATATATATAAAGAAAGAGAAAAAAGTATATATATGAAAAATACCAAGTTAAAAAGTGATTATCGGGAGGAGTGAGGCAAGAAGGCAGAGGAGTAGCAGACTGAAATGACATCAGATAATGATATATATGCATATATATATATATATATATATATATGATATAGGCTTCAATGTAGTCCTTTTATCCCTATTCAATACTATATATATATATATACATATATGTATATATATACCAGTATTAATTTCCCTGTATCTCTGGCAAGTAGCGCTCCCTAACAGAGGTAAAGTATACCCAGGAAGAACTGAAATACCCTTCCCCACCCATATTAATGAATTATAACCACCTTCCCTTCACCTCCTTTTTTTTTTTTGTCAGTCTTTTTGTTTTCTGTACTTTATAAACCTTTCTCTTAAGGCTAATTTTGGCTGGATTTTTTTTCTTTTTTGTGGTGACTTCCCATAGCTCTGAACCTTCCTAGGTGCATCTTACCTGGATAGTGGCTGCTATTTTCAACTGTGCATCCCCTCAATTACAACTCAGCAGAATGAATAGGAGGAGGAACTCCCAACAAAGAAAAGACAAAGAGACAATGGCCCCTCCCACAGATCTAATGGATATGGGTCTAAGAAAGATGTTGCAAATAGACTGTAGGGTACCAGTTATGAAGACAATAGTCAGACAACAATAGCAACATAGATTCTCTAAGGGCAGAAGTGAGACATAATCTGGCACAATTTAAAAATGCTATTGGGGCGCCTGGGTGGCTCAGTGGGTTAAAGCCTCTGCCTTTCGCTCAGGTCATGATCCCAGGGTCCTGGGATCGAGCCCCGCATTGGGCTCTCTGCTTGGCAGGGAGCCTGCTTCCTCCTCTCTCTCTCTCTCTCTGCCTGCCTCTCTCCCTACTTGTGATCTCTATCTGTCAAATAAATAAATAAAATCTTTTAAAAAATGCTATCAATGAGATACAATCTAATCTAGATACTCTAACAGTTAGGATAAATGAGGCAGAAGATCGAATTAATGATCTTGAAGACAAACTGATAGAAGGGAAGGAACAGGAGGAGGCCTGGAACAAACAGCTTAGAATCCGTAGAAACAGTATTAAGAGATATAAATGATTGCATGAAATGTTCCACTGTCAGAATTACTGGGATCTCTGAGTGGGTGGAGAGAGAGGACTAGAAGATATATTTGACCAAATCATAGCCAAGAATGTCACTAATCTGGTGAATGAAACAATCATGTCCTGGATGCAGAGAGGACATCCCCCCCACACCCAAGATCAATGAGAGTAAACCAATGCCCAGGTATGTAATATTAAAATTTGCAAATCTTAGAACCAAGGATACCATTTTAAGAGAAGTTAGTAGGAAGAGGTTCCTTATGTATAAATGGAAAAACAATCAGGATAACGTTAGACCTGTCCACAGAGACCTGGAAAGCTAGAAAGGGCTGGCAAGACATATTCAGGGTACTGAGTGAGAAGAATATGCAACCAAGAATTCTTTATCTGGCAAGGCTGTAATTCAGAATGGATGGAGAGATAAAGAGTTTCCAGTACCAGCAGAGACTGAAAGAATATGTGGCCACTAAGCCAGCCCTACAAGAAATATTGGGGGGGGGGGTCTATAAAAGCATAAAGACCCCAAGAGACATATAGGGAGAAATATACAGAGACAATCTATAGAAACAAGGATTCATAGGCAACATGATGACAATAAAATCTTACCTGTCAATAATCACTCTGAACGTGAATGGCCTAAATGCTCCCATAAAATGGCACAGGGTTACAGACTGGATAAAAAGATAGGACCCATCCATATGCTGTCTACAAGAGATGCATATTGAACCTAAATATATATCCAGACTGAAAGTGAAGGGATGGAGAACTGTCTTTCATACCATGGGCCACAAAAGAAACCTGGAGCAGCAATTCTCATATCAGATAAACTAGATTTTAAGCTAAAGACTGTAGTTAGAGATACAGAAGAATACTATATTATTCTTTTTTTTTCTTTTTTTTTTCAGAGAGAGAGATCACAAGTAGGCAGAGAGGCAGACAAAGAGAGAGGGGAAGCAGACTCCCTGCTGAGCAGAGATTCCAATGTGGGGCTCGATCCCAGGATCCTGGGATCACGACCTGAGCTGAAGGCAGAGGCTTTAAACCACTGAGCCACGCAGGCACCCCAGAATACTATATTATTCTTAATGGGTCTATCCAACAAGAAGATCTAACAATTCTAAATATCTATGCCCCCAACATGGGAAGAGACCACTACATAAGCCAACTCTTAACCAAATAAAGAGACATATCGATAATAATACATTAATTATGGGAGACCTTAACACTCCACCCTCAGCAACAGACAGACCAAATAAGCAGAAAATCAACAAACAAACAAGAGCTTTGAATGACACACTGGACAAGATGGACCACATAGATATATAGAGAGCATTCCACCCTAAAACAACAGAATACTCATTCTTCTGGAGCACATATGGAACTTTCTCCAGAATAGACCACATACTAGGTCACAAATCAGGCCTCAACCAATACTAAAAGATTGAGATTATTCCCTGCATATTCTCAGGTCACAATGGTTTGAACCTGGAACTCAATCACAAGAAAAACTTTGGAAGAAATTCAAACACTTGGAAGCTAAAGACCATCCTGCCTAAGAATGTTTGGGTTAATCAGGAACTCAAAGAACAAATCAATCAATTCATGGAAACCAATGAGAAAAAAGACACATTGATTCAATTTCATTTATTTCTGCCCTAATTTTCATTATTTTCTTACTTTTCCTGGTTTTGGACTTTGCTTGTTCTTATTTTTCTAGTTCCTTTATATGTAAGGTTATGTTGTTTATTTGAGATTTGTCCTGCTTCTTGAGGTAGGCCAACATGGCTAGAAACTTCCCGCTTAAAACCCTCTCAACACCAAAAAAAAAAAAAAAAAAAAAAAAAAAAAAAAAAAAAAAAGCATCCATGGAAAGGGATGCCTAGTTCTTATGTAAAAATATTTGGTCTTTGCGACACAATAATATTGATTAAATGGACAAACCCTGATTCTGTGTGAGTGATTGAACTTCAGCCTGGCCTGGTCTGCTTGGGGAATCCCACATCTGTTGCACCCCCAGGGCGGGCATGCCAACTAGAAGAGGTTCTGTACTTGTGTGAAGAATTTCTCACCAGAGAGTTTCCTGATGCCAAAGGATGACACTCCTCCCTGTAGCCACTGTAGATGTGCTGGTAATTATAGACAATGCTAAAGCCAGCACGTCCACATGAAATTCCACACTCACCTGTCACTGATCTCCATCTGAATGTGTCATGGAGCTCTCTCACCCAGCTCCTCAGTGCAGCACAGCCCCACCGTGACCCTCCCTCAGCACAATTTCACCCTTTGTGGGATTAGAATTCGTTGCTGTATCCCAAAGACTTTGGACTGTTGTGTTTTTTTTTTTTAATATTTTTTATTTATTTGACAGAGAGAAATCACAACTAGGCAGAGAGGCAGGCAGAGAGAGAGGAGGAAGCAGGCTCCCTGCAGAGCAGAGAGCCTGATGCGGGGCTCGATCCCAGGACTCTGGGATCATGACCTGAGCTGAAGGCAGAGGCTTTAACCCACTGAGCCACCCAGGCACCCCTGGACTGTTGTGTTTTTATTTTCATTTGTCTCCATGTATTTTTTTTTTATTTCTTCTTTGACTTGTTGTTTGACACCCTCATTGTTTGACAGCACGTTATTTAACTTCCATGTATTGGTGCTCTTTCCATATTTTTCCTAGTGTTTTTTTTTTTTTTCTAGTTTCCTAGTATTATTGCCAGAAAAGATACATGGAATGACTTCCCTGTTTTTGAATTTGTTGTTACTTGTTTTGTGGCCTAATATGTGATCTATTCCGGGGAATGTTCGATTTACACTTGAAAATAATGTGAATTCTGCTGTTTCTGGATGAAATATTCTTACCATATTTATTAAATTTGGTTGGTCCAGTGTCATTCATAGCCACTGTTTCCTTGTTTATTTTCTGTTTTGTTGATCTGTCCATTGATGTAAGAGGGGTGTTATAGTGCCCCACTATTACTATTTTATAATCAATTACTTCCTTTTGTTTGTTACTAACTGCTTGATATATTTGGGTCCTCCCATGCTAGGTACATAAATATTTATAATTGTTATGTCGTTTTGTTGGATTTTCCCCGTAAGGATTATATAGTTTTTTCTTTGTCTCTTGTTACAGTATTTTTTTAAAGTCTATTTTGTTCAAAATCAAAACAAGTAAAATAAAAATTAAAATTAAGAATTAAAAAAATAAAGACTATTCAGTCAGAAAGACAAATTCTGTATGATATCACTCATATGTGGAATTTAAGAAACAAAACAAAGAAGCCAAGGGAAGAAAACAGAGAGAGGGAGGCAAAACAAGGAACAGACTCTTAACTCTAAAGAACAAACTGGCATTTACCAGAGGGGAGGTGGGGGGAGGGATGGATTAAATAGGTGATGGGGATTAAGGAGTGTACTTGTCATGATAAGCACTGGGTATTGTATGGAAGTGTTGAAATACTATATTGTACACCTGAAACCAATAATAATACTATAATTTAAATAACTGGAATTTGAATAAAATTTTTTTTAAAAATGTAAAGTAAAACAGAAAAAAAACCTATTTTGTCTGATATAAATGTTGCTATTCTGACTTTCTTTTCACATCTATTTTCATAATAAATGTTCTTCCATCCCTTCATTTTTGATCTGCATGTGACTTTAGGTCTGAAATGAGTCTCTTGTAGCCAGCATACAGATGGCTCTTGTGGGTTTTTTTATTCAGGACATCATCCTATATCTTTTTTTCAGAATGTTTAATCTATTTACATTCATGGTAATAATTGATAGGTGTGTATTTATTGCCATTTTGGTATTTGTTTTTGGTTGCTTCTGTAGTGTTTTTCCTCTTCTCATGGAATTAGTTGGCTTTTTAAAATTTCTTAAGGAATCTCCACACTGTTTTCCAAAGTGACTGCACCAACTTTCATTCCCACCAACAGTGTAAGAGGATTCCCCTTTCTCCACATCCTCTCCAACACTTGTTGTTTGCTGTCTTGTTAATTTTGGCCATTCTAACTGGTGTAAGGTGGTATCTCAATGGGTTTGGTTTTTCTTTTTTTTGCATTTTTTTATTTGTTTATTTACAGCATAACAGTGTTCATTGTTTTGGCATCACACCCAGTGCTCCATGCAGTACGTACCCTCCCTATTACCCACCACCTGGTTCCTCAACCTCCCACCCTCCCACCCCTTCATAACCCTCTGGTTGTTTTTCAGAGTCCATAGTCTCTCATGGAATCTCCCTGATGACTAATGATGATGAACATTTTTTTCATGTGTCTGTTAGCCATTTGTATATCTTCATTGGAGAAGTGTCTGTTCATGTCTTCTGTCCATTTTTTGATGTGATTATCTGTTTTTTGAGTGTTGAGTTTGAGGAGTTCTTCATAGATCTTGGATATCAGCCCTTTGTCTGTAGTGTCATTTGCAAATATCTTATCCTATTCCATGGGTTGCCTCTACCTCTACTCTGACCCTACAATTGCACTACTATTTACCCCAAAGATACAGATGTAATGAAAAGAAGGGCCATATTTACCCCAATGTTCATAGCAGCAATGGCCACAGTTGTCAAACTGTGGAAAGAGCCAAGATGCCCTTCAATGGACAAATGGATAAAGAAGATATGGTCCAAATATACAATGGAATATTATGCCTCCATCAGAAAGGATGAATACCCAACTTTTGTATCAAAATGGATGGGACTGAAGGAGATTATGCTAAGTGAAATAAGTCAAGCATAGAGAGTCAATTATCATACAGTTTCACTTACTTATGGAGCATAAGAAATAATATGGAGGACATGGGGAGATGGAGAGGAGAAGGGACTTGGGGGAAATTGGAGGGGGAGATGAACCATGAGATACTGTGTACTCTGAGAAACAAACTGAGAGTTTTGAAGGGTAGCAGGGCTGGAGGTTAGGTGAGCCTTGTGATGGGTATTAAGGGGGGCATGAATTTCATGGAGCACTGGGTGTGGTACATAAACAATGAATCTTGGAACACTGAAAAAATTAAATTAAATTAAAAAAAATAGTTGGCTTTTGTTAGTGATATACTTTGATTCTTTTCAATTTATTTTTTGCATGCCTCTTGGTTACCATTCAATTTGTATGTGACATATTCTCTATATAGTAGTTTATATTAAATTAATTGTTACTTAAATTTGAACCATTCTTTACTCTTCTTTCCCCCATATTCCAGGTAAATGGTGTTATACTTACATTCTTTTATTTTGGGAGTCTCTTGACAGATTTTTCTGATATACCTATTTTTACTAGGTTTGTGTTTTGATTAGTCTTTCTTATGGTCTTTCTTTCCCACTCAGTGTCCCTTGTAAGATATTTTGTAGTAATTCTTTAGTGGTGATGAATTCTTTTAACTTTTATTTTTCTGGGAAACTCTTTATCTCTCCTTCTATTCTGAATGATAGCCTTGCTGGACAGAGAATTCTAGGCTACAGATTTTTCCTTTTCATCACTTTGAGTATATTCCACTCCATTTTGGCCCACAGACTATGCTGAAAAATCAGCTCATAATACAATGGGGTTTCCTTTGTATACAACTATTTCTTTTCTCTTGCTGCTTTTAAAATTCTCTCTTTATCTCTACTTTTTGTCATCTTAATTACTATGTCTCCTAGTCCAGACATCCTTGGGTTAGTTTTGTTAGGGGATTTCTGTGAATCCTGGATCTGGATTTCTGTTTCCTTTCCCAGATTCAGGAAGTTTTCAGCTATTATTTCTTCAAATAAATTTTCTGCACCATTTTTTTCTCTTTTTCTTCTGGGATACCTATAATGTGAATGTTATTACACTTGATGGTGTTCCTGATTTCCCTAAGTCTATTCTCATTTTCTATTTTTTTTCTCACCTGCTCCACTTGGTTTCTTTCCATTACTCTGTTCTCCAGGTCACTGATTCCATCTTCTGCTTCATCTGCTCTATCTATTCCATCTAGTGCATTTTTAATTAAATTTATTATGTTCTTCACCTCTGGTTGGCTATTTTTAAAAAATCTCATTTGTAAGGCTCACGCTGATGTCCTCCACTCTCCTCTCAAGTCCAGTGAGTATCTTTATGATCATTACTTTAATTATCTATCAGACATATTACTTGTCTCTGTTTTTCTTATGTCTCTTGCTGTGATTTTATCCTGTTCTCTCATCTGGAATATATTCCTCTTTATCCTCATTTTGTCTAATGATATATATCTTTTTCTCTGTGTTAGGAAAGGCAGCTACATATCCTGCATTTGAAAGTAATGGTCTTATGAAGAAGAGGTCCTATAGTGCCCTGCAATGCAGTTCCTTGTTCACCAGAACCTGGCATTTTATGGGTGTCTCCTATGTGTGATGCATCCACCCTGCTATTGTGGCTGAGCTAATTTTTAGTTCAGTCCTGTCATCTGCAATGGCTTCCTTTGCTTCTTGTGTGGATTGTTTGGTCCTTTCAGTGTTTGCGGGCCAGTCTGGGGATATCTTGGGCTTGAGTTGAATCAGACCAAGGTTTTACCATAGATGCAGTAGCACCAAACTGGGTGCTAATAATACAGGGTATTTCCCCTGTATTGTCCTTCAAATATCCTTTCTTCTTAGGCTGTGCCTGCGGTCAGACCAGTTGTTTTCCTCCAAATCACTGCTGGGGCACCCATCTGACTCTTGTGTGTGGTTATGTTTCACTCTCTCTGGACAGGAGTCACTTTGGAGTTGTGCTGGCCATTGTAGGGACTGAATGCAAACTACCAAACCTGTAGCACTCCCTTGTATGGGATCTGGCCAAGAGCATGTTTGAGAGAGAAGATCTGCTGAAGCACATTCCAGTGGGGAGCAGGGCATCAACACAGAGGTGCTAGGAAGCTTTACACCCCATGCTCTTCTGCAGGCCAGGCCCTGTGCCTGCAGAGGACAGAAGACAATGTTATCAAACTTTTCACACAGCAGTTCCTCTGTGGGAGATGTCCTGAAGCACTAGAACTGAGCCAGGTTGTCAGGAGGGGTCAGTTGGTGGAAGCACAACATGGAGGGGCAGGGCGGGAATGCTAGCAATTTAGATAGCAAGTCTCTCAGGTGGTCATGTGTTTACGGAGGGGGCTAGGACAGGGAAATTGTGCCTGCTAGTTCCTTTGTTCCTAGAGGAGTTCCCCAGAGATTTCTATCCTTTCTTGATGTGCTTTGAGACTAATAAATGATTCTCCCTCCCATAAGCCACAAGTAGATTTAAAACTGCTGCTTCTATGCTGTATCTCCCCAGGCTGCTTGCTGTGTTGTCTCTTTAAGGGCAGAAACTCAGTTTCCTCTCACCCACCAGCTGTCCTGAAGCCAAGTCTGCTGATTTTTTAAAGTCCAGGTTTTAATTCCAATTGGTTGTTAGAGCTCATGAAATTTGGCCTCTCTGGTTTTCAAAGCCAAACATTATTGGAGATTACTCTTCCCCATTTGGGCTTTCTGGTGTGGTATCTGTTTCTCTCCCCTCTCCATGCCCAAGGCATCCCTCCCTCCTGCAAATAGTCCTGCAAGTCTGTTTACTTTCCAACTATGTCTCCACCCTTCGTGCCTGCTTCAATGTGGCATTTAGTTATGGAGTTTATTCTGCCATTTTAGGGTCATTTTCTGTATTGTTTACTTTGATGAAAGTATTATCTATTTGTATCCATGGGTTGAAGTGAGCCTAGGGTCCTCCTACTTTGCCATATTCCCCAGAAGTTGAAACAGGCATATTAATTTTTTTGAGTTTTTGAGTATAGGATGAATCTCAACTTAAACTTCATATCTTATATGAAAATCAACTTAAATAGATCATAAACTTAACTATAAAACACAAAACTATACAACTTTTAGAAGATAACATAAGAGAAAATATTCAAGACCTAAGGTTTGGTGAAGGGTTCTTACATATGACACCCAAAGCATGAGCCATAAAAACTTTGATAAACAAAAGATTCAAAACAACAAAACAAAAAAATTTTCACCTGTTAAGAAAATGAAGACAGAGCACACACAAGAGACAATATTTGCAAGCCATGTATCTGAGAAAGGAATTGTATCTAGAATAAATAAAGAACTCTCAAACCCAACAATAAAATATACACCAAAAATTTTGATTAGAAAGTAGATAAAAAACATGAAAAGATACCTGGTCAATATCACAAGCCACTAAGAAAATACAAGTTAAAACCACAATGAGGTATTACTTCACACCTGTCAGAGTGGATAAAATAAAAAACAGTGACAACATCAAATCTTGGTGAAGGTGTAGGGAAACTAGACTTCTCATACATCAGTTTAAGCATGTAAAATTGTGTAGTTTCCCTTGTAAATATTTTGGCACCTTCTTAAAAACTAAAAATGTGGGGTGCCTGGGTGGCTCAGTGGGTTAAAGCCTCTGCCTTCGGCTCAGGTCATGGTCCCGGGGTCCTGGGATCGAGCCCCACATCGGGCTCTCTGCTTGGCGGGAGCCTGCTTCCTCCTCTCTCTCTATGCCTGCCTCGCTCCCTACTTGTGATCTATCTGTCAAATAAATAAATAAAATCTTTTAAAAAAAACACTAAAAATGTGATTACCATACAACAATCACACTTCTGGGTATTTATTCTGGAGATAAGTAAAGCTATACTTACACAAAAATCTGTATATGAGTGTTCATAACAGCTTTATTTGTAATAACCAAAACCTAGAAACAACTCAAGTATTATTAAATGGATAAATAGATAAATAAACCATGATACACCAGATATTACAGAATACAATTTAGCAGTAAAAATTAATGAACTATTAACATATGCAATAACTTGAATGGCTCTCAAGGGCACTATGCTGAGTGGGGAAAAAACCCAAGAGGTCACATAATGTATGATTGTATTTGCACGACCTTTTTAAAGATTTTATTTATTTACTTGACAGAGAGAGATCACAAGTAGGCAGAGCAGCAGGCAGAGGGAGAGGGAGAAGCAGGCCCCCAGTTGAGCAGAGAGCCCAACGGGGGGCTCAATCCCAGGACCCTGGGATCATGGCCTGAGCAGAAGGCAGACGCTTAAACAACTGAGCCACCCAGGTGCCCCTGCATAACATTCTTAAAATGACAAAATTACAGTGATCATGATGACATCAGTGGTATTAAGTATTAGGGACAAGGGAGGGTGTAACTCTAAAGTGGTAGCACTGAAACATTTGTTTGTGCTGGCAGAATAGTTCTTTATCTTAGGGTATTTCTTAACAAATTTATACATATGATAAAATGTCATACACTTGTTATGGGCTTAATTATGCCCTCTCAACTCTCATATTGAAGTCCTAACCCTCAGTACCACAGAACGTGACTCTATTTGTAAGTAGGGACTCTAAAAAGGTGATTAAATTAAATTAATTTGAGGTGTACCCCAATCCAATCTGACTGGTGTTTCTATAAGAAGATGATATTAGAACATACTGAATAATACTAGGAGCACATATGCACAGAGGGCTGAACATGTTAATAGTTAGCAAGAGGGTAGCTATCTGAAAGCCAATGAAAGAGACCTCATATTTAAATCAACCCTACAAACACCTTGATTTTATAGGGATGGCCTCCAGAACTGTGAGAAATGAATTGTGATTCAAGCCACCCAGTCTGTGGTATTTTCATTATGGCCATCCTAGCAAACTAATACAGCACCATATACCAAAAATGAAATTAATGCTTATAAAAACTGGTGGAACAGAATATGGTTGTATTAGCCTGTTTGGTCTGCCATTATCTTCTCCCACTTCTGGAGGCTGAAAGTCCAAGATCAAAGTGTCAGGACAGGTTTCTTCTGAGAATTCATCCTGGCTTGTAGATGGCCACCTTCTCTCTGTTTCCTCATGTGGCCTTTCCTCTGTATACACGCATAGCGAGATCTCTGATGCTTCTTCCTCTTCTTATAAGGATACCAGGTCTATCAGATTAGGGCCCCACCCTTAAAACCTCATTTAACTTTCATTATTTCCCTAAAAGCTCTATCTCCAAATATAACCCCATTGGGGGTTAAGGCTTCAAGGTATGAATTGGGGTGGGGGAACACACTTCAGCGCATAACAAATGTATATAATTTAGTTCATAGAACTGTACCAATATTGATTATGGTTTTGAAAATGTACCATGGTGATATAAGATGATATCATTGGGGGAATCTGGGTGAAGAATACACAAGAACTCTATATTATATTTGCAATATTTTATGAGTTTAAAATTATTTCAAAATGAAAAGTTTAAAAAACACTAAAAAAGCAGTATTCTATGAAGTTCTGCAGTGTGCAGGAGTTCTTGTCTTGACTCTTTCCATACCAAAAGGGAAACAAAACAGGTTAGATCTTGGCTTCACAGCTTACTAGCTCTGCAACCTTCACCAATTTACCTAAGCTTTCTGAGCCTCAGTGTCTACATCTTTAATAAGCATGGAATACAGTGCAGAGCACTGTCAAGGACATCAAGAACCCTGGATCTCTGCCCCAAATTATTTACTCCCATTAATTTCTAGGTAGTTTTTGAAACATTTCTTCCTCTTTTAATAAAATGGAGATAATCTCTAACCTGTCCTCCACAAAGCAAAATCCTCCACAAAGTAGTGGGGATCTAGGGTAGCAACATCAGGTTTCTGGCTCATTAACACCCTCATTTTGCTTTTAGCATTTTCTTCACCAAGTAGCAAAAATAGAAGACAAAGGGGGAGAGGATTAGGCAATATGTAGAAAGGAGGAGGGAAAAAAGCTGCTTGCCAGATGTTTTTTGAGAAATTAAGAAAGTGTGAGGTGAAGTAGCATTTGACAAGAATGTTCAGGAAGAAGATTAATCACCATATTTCAGAGTTCCATGTCCAAAGTGATTGTGTCTACTAGTCTGGCTAGATCTGATTTCAGAATTAAAGAAACCAGATTTCTCATTAAGGCAGGATGAAGTTGGGGGTGGAAGGACAGACAAGGTCTCCTTTAAGGTTAGCCACTAATAGAGGACAGATGGAAATGATGGGAATGCCCTTAAATAAAGCAGAAAGCAACTGAGAGAAAAATTGTTAAAAGAAAGTACATAGGGGCGCCTGGGTGGCTCAGCGGGTTAAGCCTCTGCCTTCGGCTCAGGTCATGATCTCAGGGTCCTGGGATCAAGCCCCATATCGGGCTTTCTGCTCAGCAGGGAGCCTGCTCCCTCTACCCCCGCCTGCCTCTGTCTGCCTCTCTGCATACTTGTGATCTCTGTCTGTCAAATAAATAAATAAAATCTTTAAAAAAAAAAAAGAAAGAAAGTACATAAACAGTTTTACCACAAACTACTACATTCTTACTTGCTGATAGGGGTGTAAAACTAACTTGTCAGCTTGGTTTTAAGTGCCAAACAGTGAGTACTGAAGTGACAAGGAAGACCAGTCAATAGGCATAGTCACTCTTAGTGTTCAAAATCTTTCTATGGCTTCCCACTATTAACCAGGAAAAGTCCAAAATTCTCTATGTTGAATGTACAGCCCTCAGTAAGCTGGCCCAAACGTGCTTTCCAACTGTCTCCATGACTGTGACCTCGATCCATGATATAAGATGAATCTATTTATGGCCCCTTCAAAAACGGCATCCGACTGGCAGTCAGGAGACCTAGGTTCAAATCTCCACATTCCTATTAACTGGCTATGCAGCCTTAAGAAAATCATTTAATATCTATGAGCCTTAGTTTCTTCCTCTTTCAAATAAGGAAAATAATCCCCATGCCAATGACATCACGGGCTTTTTGTGAGGAGTGCAACAGAGACAAAAGCACCTAGGAAGTCCCAACAGGTTTCAAGGACCATGTCTGCCATACAGGACTATAGCATTTTCATCCTTGAGGGTTATCAATCTCAAATCTTTTCTACTTAAGAGAAAATCCATTCAATTGTGGGTTTTAGCACACACATAGACACCAAAACAAAAAAGAAAAGAAAAATAAAGAACGAATCAATCTGGAACCAATCATTTTATCATTTGAGCCTCTCTGAATCTTCACTAAAGATGTTCTACAAGAACCCTTGTACATTCTTGGTGGGAATGTAAGTTGGTGTAACCACTGTATGAAACAGTATGAAGGTGCCTCAAAAATGTAAAATAGAACTACCATATGACCCAGAAATCCTATTTCTGGGTAGATATGCCAAGGAGTTGAAACAGTATCTTGAAAAGATATCTTCACTCCCGTGCTTACTGCAGCATTAGTCCCAATAGCCAAAATAAGAAAGCAACCTAAGTGTCTATCAATGGACACTTGGAAAGGAAAAAGAAAAAGAAAATACACCTAAGTGTCTATCAATGGCAAAGTGGAAAGGAAAGGGAAAAAGAAAAAGAAAATACACATACAAAGAAATATTATTCTGCCTTAAAAAAGAGGAAAATCTGCCATTTGTAACATGGATGAGCCTGAAGGACATTACATTAAGTGAAATAAACCAGGCCCAGAAGGACAAACACTATATGACACCACTATATAAGGAATTCAAAATACGCAAACTCATAGAAGCAGAAAGCATAATGGTGGTTGCCAGGGACTGAGGGGAGGGTGGAAAGTAGGAAAGTATTAGTCAAAGAGTATGAAACTTTAATTATCAAGATGAATAAGTTCTAGTGGTCTATTGTATAGTTTAGTGTCTATAGTTAACAATTCTGTATTCTATACTCAAAAATTTGCTAATAGGGTAGACCTTATGTTAAGTGTTATCATTACAAAAATAATAATAATAAATAAAAAGGGCAAAAGAAAACTTTTGGAAGTAATATGGCCTAGATTGTAGTGATGGTTTCACAGATGCATATTTATCCCCAAACTCATCAAATTATTAAATATACATTAAGTATATTAATATTAATATTTAATTAAATTATTAATTTTCTATTAAATATATACAGATTTATATGCCAATCATACCCCAAATAGTGTTTTTTAATAAAATTAAATTTTTGAAAAGATTATCTGTGAACATGTACTCATACTTCTTCTGCCTCATCTCCCAGACAAAGTTCATTTCTACCATCTCTGTGTACCTTATATAAAATTTTATGGCTTCCACTAGCCACTTATATTTTGTCTCCCTTTCTCTCCCACTAGACTATGGGGTAGTCAAGGTTAAGGATTGTATCTTATTAAATTTAATATGCCCAACACTTAGTATGCAGTAAGTCTCAACAAGCTTTAGAGAATTTGGATTGTGAAATCAAATATCTCTTCAATAAGTTGGAACCTTATTAAACAAATGTGGAGTTATAAATGTTCATTATGTCAGTTACAATTAATTCAATTAATTTCAACAAAAAAGGACAGAATAAAATACACAAAACACTAAGTGTGACATGGGCACTGGTTCTCAATCTTGGCTTTGGAATGGAATCACTTGGGGAAATTTTTAAAAAATACTGATGTCTTGGTCTCCCAGCCCAAAGACTATGACTTAATTTATCTAATATACAGAGTGGCATTAGAATTTTTAATGTTCAGATTAAGCTGTGAATTGCTGGTCTTATGGTAAAAAATAGGCATGAATCAAGTGATTGAGAGTGAAATGAGTGTTTTGGAAAAGGAAGGATGCTATGGAAATTTATAACCTGGTCTCATGAGGGTTGAATTCTATATCTAGTGAAAATAATCTTCATGAATGAAGTGGAAATGAAAGCATTCTCAGATGAACAAAAAGAATCTGTCAGTAGCACACCTTCTCTAAAAGAATGGTGAAAGAAATTCTCTAAACAGAATTTTGAAGAAATACAGAAATCTTACAGCATTGGGAAGAAACAAAAATCAAGAAAATGAATGCTCTTCCTCAGGAGTTTTCAAATTTGAGTTTGATGGTTGAATGGTTGAATCTGATGTTTCTCAGTGTGTAGAGGAAATAATCAAGGGAGGGTCACACCTGAGCATTCATCCCATAGAAATAGAAATTTATATCTACATAAATACCTAATATGATACATCATAACTGCTTTATTTGTAATAGCCAGAAAACCAGAAACAACCAAAGTGGCCTTCAATGGGTAAGTTGTGCAACTGTGGTGCAAACATATCATGGAAAACCTCTCAACAGTAAAAAAGGAACAAACTATTGATACACATAAAAACTTAGATCTCAAGGACATTTTGCTGAGTGAAAAAAAAAAGCCAATCACAAACATCACATATTGTATGAAATAACAAAACTATAGAGATACAGAACAGGCTAGTAGTTCCCAGATGTTAGAGATGGGGGAAAGGAGGCAAAGCTATGGCTATTGGAAGGGTGATATGAGGGATATTTGTGATTGAAATATTTTGTATCTTGATTATAGCAGTTGTTGCACAAATCTATACATATGATAAAATGACATAAAAAATACATATACATTGTGTACAAATGGCATTTTCCTGATTTTGATATTGTCTATCATTAAGATATAACCATTATAGGAAACTGAGTGAACATTGGACTCCTTTATTATCTTTGCAGCTTCCTATAAGTCTCTAATTATTTAAAAATAAGTCTGCACTCCCATGTTCATTGCAACATTATTCACAATAATAAAGACATAGAAATAACCTAAGGGACCAATGACAGGTGAGTGAATAAAGAAAATGTGGTAGATATTTTATACAGTGGAATATTACTCTGCCATAAAAATAAGGAAATACTGGGCACCTGGGTGGCTTAGTGGGTTAAGCCTCTGCCTTCAGCTCGGGTCATGATCTCAGCATCCTGGGATCGAGCCCCGCATCAGCCTCTCTGCTCAGTGGGGAGCCTGCTTCCCTCCCTCTCTCTCTACTGGCCTCTCTGCCTACTTGTGATCTCTGTCAAATAAATAAATAAAATCTTTAAAAATTTATTTAAAAAATAAGGAAATACTTTTTCATGTGTCTGTTGGCCATCTGGATGTCTTCTTTGCAGAAATGTCTGTTCATGTCCTCTGCCCATTTCTTGATTGGATTGTTTGCTCTTTGGGGGTTGAGTTTGCTAAGTTCCTTATAGATTTTGGATGGTAGCCCTTTATCTGATATGTCGTTTGCAAATATCTTCTCCCATTCTGTCAGTTGTCTTTTGGTTTTGTTAACTGTTTCTTTTGCTGTGCAGAAGCTTTTGATCTTGATGAAATCCCAATAGTTCATTTTTGCCCTTGCTTCCCTTGCCTTTGCCGTTGTTCCTAGGAAGATGTTGCTGCGGCTGAGGTCGAAGAGGTTGCTGCCTGCCTTCTCCTCAAGGATTTTGATGGATTCCTTTCTCACATTGAGGTCCTTCATCCATTTTGAGTCTATTTTCGTGTGTGGTGTAAGGAAGTGGTCCAATTTCATTTTTCTACAAGATGGGATTGGGAGGGAGACAAACCATAAGTGACTCTTAACCTCACAAAACAAACTGGGGGTTGCTGGGGGGAGGTGGGGTTGGGAGAGGGGGAGGGGGTTGTGGACATTGGGGAGGGTATGTGCTATCGTGAGAGCTGTGAAGTGTGTAAACCTGGCGATTCACAGACCTGTACCCCTGGGTACATTATATGTTTATTAAAAAAAAAATGGAGGGGGAGGCGAACCATAAGAGACTATGGACTCTGTAAAGCAACCTGAGGGTTTTGAAGGGTCAGGGGTGGGAGGTTGGGGGAACAGGTGGTGGGTAATAAGGAGGGCACGTTTTGCATGGAGCACTGGGTGTTGTGCAAAAACAATGAATACTGTTACGCTGAAAAAATAAATTAAAAAAAAGTTTAAAAAAATAAGGAAATACATCTGACAAGATGAATGGACTTTGAGGGCATTATGCTAAGTAAAATAAGTCAGACAGAAAAAAATAAATATTGTATGAGGTCACTTATATGTGGAGTTTAAAATCATCCTATTCATAGACACAGAAAGTAGAATGGTAGTTACCAAAGGCTCTTGGTGTGGGAAATAAAAAGATGTTGGTTAAAGGGTCAAACTTTCAGTTATAAGATGAATAAGTTCCAGTAATCTAATGCACAGTATGATGACTACAGTTAACAAAAGAAAGGGTACCTGCACCCCAGTGTTCATAGCAACAATGTCCACAATAGCCAAACTCATTGGAAGGAGCTGAGATGTCCTTCAACAGATGAATGGATAGAGAAGATATGGTCCATATATACAATGGAATATTACTAAGCCATCAGAAAGGATGAATACCTACTGTTTGCATAGACATGGTTGGAATTGGAGCAGATTGTGCTAAGTGAAATAAGTCAAGCAGAGGAAGACAATTATCATATGGTTTCACTCATATGTGGAACATAAGGAATAGCACTGAGGACCATGGGGGAAGGGAGAGAAAACTGAAGGGGAAAAAATCAGAGAGGAAGACAAACCATATGAGACTCTTGACTCCAGAAACAAACAAACTGAGAGTTGCAGAAAGGGAGGTGGGTGGGGGGATGGGGTAACTCGGTGATGACCATTAAGGACAGCACATGATGTGGTGAACACTAGGTGTTATCGCAATTAATGAATCATTGAACATTATATAAAAAAACCAATGATGTACTATATGTTGGTCAACTAAATTTAAATAAAATAAAACAAATATCATATTGTGTATTTGAAAGCTGTTAGAAAGTACAATTTTAATTTTATCGCCATAACAACAACAGTAAGAAAATTGTAATTATGTAAGGTAAAGAGTGTGTTAACTAATCTTATTTTGGTTAAATATATTACAATATATATGTGTTTCAAATCATGACATTGTGCAACTTAAGCTTACATAATGTGAGGTGTCAATTTTATCTTAATTAAACTGGCATGGAAAAAGGTTAAATGACTGTAGCCCTAGCCAACATCTTGATTACAACATCATGAGAAACTCCAAAACAGAATCATTTGTCTAAGTCACTCCTAAATTCCTGACCAGAAGAAACTGTATGAGATAACACATGTTTATTATTGTTTAAGCCACTAAAATTTGGTATATATTGTTATGAAGCTGTAGGTAAATGATGTCTATTTAATGTGCTAATGTTTTTCAAGTATTTTTGAAAAATCATGAAAGAAACTAATTAAGAAAGTAATTTTGGAAGAAGGTCAACCAGTGATGACATAGGAGGTTTCTGGGGTACCCTCTTCCCATAGTCACTCCAAATGTACTGATACATAGAGCAATTTCTACTGAAAAAGATCCAGAAACCAGAGAATGACTCTGAGAAAATATCTACACTAAAATGTATAACAGAAGCTGAGAAACACTCTCATCATAATCCCCACTCTCATCACAATGCCATACAATAAGGAGATAACCCCCCAATTCCCAACTTCTTGTTGAGGAGAAAAGGTTTGGACCATATATCTATATCTTTCTATATCTCTCCCTGGAAAGATCTTGTACACACATCTAGAGCCTCACATTCTCCAGCTTCTACTTGAGGGTTAAGTCCCTAGATCATGCAGCTCTGATAGCTAACAGGGCTTGCATTCATAAACTGAAATGAAGGAGTGCAAATTCAAAACAAGTGGGTAATAGGGAAGGCACGTACTGCATGGAGCACTGGGTGTGGTGCAAAAACAATGAACACTGTTATGCTGAAAATAAACAAAAAAAAAATAAAGAGCTGAAAAAAAACATATGAAAATATAAAACTTACTAGGTAAGGTAAATATATAGTTAAATTCAGAATAATTAAATGTTATAATGGTAGAGGATAAATCATTTTTAACTCAAATATAAAGGTTAAAAAACAAAATCTTAAAAATAACTATAAATATAATAATTTTAATGAATATACAATATAATAAAATGTTAACTGTGACATCAAAAATATAAACTGGGAGGGGGCACTTTTGTATGCATTCATGTTTAAATTCTTATAGCTTACAATAGATTGTTATAAATGTATGATGTATTCTATAACTCACATGGGAACCACAAAGGAAAAGCCTACAGTAGATACACAAAAAATAAAGAGAAAAAAATCAAAGCCTACCACTGCAGAAAATCATCAAATCAAAAGGAATAGAGCAAAAGTGTTTTAAAGAAAAGAATTATAACCAAAAAACAATTTATGAAATGGCAATAGTAAGTCCATACTTATCAATAATGACTTTAAATGTAAAAAAAAAACCCTAAATTCTGCACTCAAAAGACATGGAGTAATTAATTGGATAGATTAAAACAACAACAACAACAACCACACACACACACACACACACACACACACACACACACACACACACACACACACAACCCAGGAGCACCTGTGTGGCTTAATTGGTTAAGTGGCTGCCTTAGGCTCAGGTCATGATCCCAGGGTCCTGGGATCAAGCCCAGGTTGTCACGTTCCCTGCTCAGCGGTGAGTCTGCTTCTCATTCTCCCTCCATCCATCCCCCACCCCATTCATACTGTCTCTCTCTCTCTCTCTCTCCCTCAAATAAAAATAAAGTCTTTTTAAAAATCAAGATTCAACTATGTGCTACCTACAAGAGACTCACTTCAGCTTTAGGGAAATATGGAAACTAAAAGTGAAGGGATGGAAAAAGATATTTCATGCAAATGGAAGCCAAAAGAACATAAGGGTAAGCTATAGTTATATATGACAAAATAGACTAGGAAAAGACTGTAGCAAGACACAAAGAAGGTGATTACATCATGATAGAGGGACTATAGAACCCAGAAATGGACTCTTAATTGTATGGTCAACTAATCTTTGACAAAGCAAGAAAGAATATCCAATGGAAAAAGACAGTCTCTTCAATAAATGGTATCAGGAAAATTGGACAGCCACATCCAGAAGAATGAAACAGGATCATTCTCTCACACCATACACAAAAACAAACTCAAAATGAATGAAAGACCTAAATGTGAGACAGGATTCCATAAAAGCCCTAGAGAGAACATAGGTAGCAATCTCTTTGACCATGGCCACAGCAATGTCTTGCTAGATATGTTTCCACAGGCAAGGGAAACAAAAGCAAAAATGAACTATTGGGACTTCATCAAGATAAAAAGCCTTTGTACATCAAAGGAAATAGTCAACAAAATTAAAAGGCAACCTACAGAATGGGAGAAGATATTTATAAATGTCTTATCAGGTAAAGGGCTATCATCTAAAATCTATAAAGAACATATCAAATTCAACACCCAAAAACCAAAAAAATCTAGTCACAAAATGGGCAGAAGACATGAACAGATATTTATCCCAAGAAGATAAACAAATGGCCAACAGGGACAAGAAAAAATGCTCCACATCACTTGGCATCAGGGAAATAGAAATCAAAACCACAATGAGATACCACCTCACACCAGTGAGAATGGCTAAAATTAACAAGACAGGAAACAACAAATGTTGGCAAGGGTGTGGCCTCTTACACTGGTGGTGGGAATCTAAGGTGGAACAGCCATTCTGGAAAACAGTATGGAGGTTCCTCAAGAAGTTAGAGATAGGGCTACCCTACAACCCAGCAATTGCACTCTTAGGTATTTACACAAAAGAAACAAATGTAATGATCTGAAGGGGTAACTGCACCCCAATGTTCATAGCAGCAATGCCCACAATAACCAAACTGGAAAGAGGGGTCCAGATGACCATTGACAGATGAATGGATAAAGAAGATGTGGTATATATATATACACAAGAGAATATTACTCAGCCATCCAAAAGGAAGAATAATTACCATTTACATTGATGTGTACGGAACTAGAAGGTATTATGCTGAGCAAAATGAGTCAAACAGAGAAAGACAATTTTCATATGGTTTCACTCATATGTAGAATACAAGAATCAGAGCAGAGGACCATAGGAGATGGGAGGAAAAACAGCATGGGAAGTCATCGGAGAGGGAAAAAAGAAACAAGAGAGACTTAACTATAAGAAACAAACTGAGGAGGTGGGTGAAGGGATGGAGTAACTGAATGATGGGTGTTAAGGAGGGCAGGTGATGTGATAAACACTGGGTGTTATACACAACTAATACTGTACTGAACAGTAAATCTGAAACTAATGATGCACTATCAGTTGGCTAATTGAATTTAAATTTAAAAAATGACAAAATGATCATACACCAAGAAGATAGAACAATTGTAAATATTTATACATCCACATAGGAGCACCTAAATAGATAAAGAAAATATTAACAAACCTGAAGGGAGAAATAGACAGCAGTACACTAACATCAGGGAACTTCAAACCTCACCTTCAACAATGGGTAGATAATACAGACAGAAAATTAATAAGAAGGGGCGCCTGGGTGGCTCAGTGGATTAAGCCGCTGCCTTCAGCTCAGGTCATGATCTCAGGGTCCTGGGATCGAGCCCCGCATCAGGCTCTCTTCTCCGCGGGGAGCCTGCTTCCTCCTCTCTCTCTGCCTGCCTCTCTGCCTACTTGTGATCTCTCTCTCTGTCAAATAAATAAATAAAATCTTTAAAAAAAAAGAAAATTAATAAGAAAATGTTGGACATAAACTAGTATTAGACCAGATGGATCCAACAGATATGTACATAACGTTCCATTAAATAGCAGCAGAATACACATTCTTCCCAAATGCACATGGAATATTCTCCAAGATAGATCATAAGTTAGTCCACATCACAAGTCTTAATAAATATAAGAAGACTGAAATGATATCAAGGATCTTTTCTTTTATTATTGTTATTATTATTATTATTATTATTTTAGTCACCATATGGTATGTCATTAGTTTTTGATGTAATGTTTCAAGATTCATTGTTTACATATAACACCCAGTGCTCCATGCAATACATGCCCTCCTTAATACCCATCACCGGGCCAACTCATCCCCTCACACCCCTCCTCTCTAAACCCTTAGTTTGTTTCTCAGATTCCACAGTGTCTCACGATTCATTTCCCCTTGTGATGCACCCCTTCATTTTTCCCTTCCCTTTCTTAATGTCCTCCATGCTATTCCTTATGTTCCACAAGTAAGTGAAACCATATGATAATTGACTTTCTCTTCTTGGCTTATTTGACTCAGCATAATCTCCATGAGTCCTGCCCATGTTGATACAAAAGTTGGGTAGTGATCTTGTCTGATGTTTGATGAATATTCCATTGTATGTATGGACCACATCTTCTTAATTCATTCATCTATTGAAGGGCATCTCAGCTCTTTCCACAGCTTGGCTATTGTGGACATTGATGCTATGAACACTGGGCTGCATATTCTCTTCACTACATCTGTTTAGTTGGAGTACATATCCAGTAGTGCAATTGCTGGGTCATAAGGTAGCACTATTTTTAATTTTTTGAGGAACCTCCACACTGCTTTCCAAAGTGGCTGCAGCAACTTGCATTCCCACCAACAGGGGTTTCCCTTTCTCTGCATCCTCTCCAACATTTCTTGTTTCTTTCCATGGTAATTTTTGCCATTCTGACTAGTGTAAGGTTGTATGTCATTGTTGTTTTGATTCATATTTCCCTGATGCCAAATGACGTGGAAAGTTTTTTCATGTGTCTGTTAACCATTTGTATGTCTTCTTTGAAGAAGTGTCTATTAATGTCTTCTGCCCACTTTTTTGACTTGATGATTTGTGTTTTGGGTGTTGAGTTGGAGAAATTCTTTATCGATCTTGGATATCAGCCCTTTATCTGTAGTGTCATTTGTAAATATCAAGCATCTTTTCTAACCACAATGGTAAGAAATTAGAAATCAATTACAAGAAAAAGAGAAACTCACAAATATGTGGAGGTTGAACAATATACTCCAGGACAACCAATGGGTCAAAGAAGAAATTGAAAGGGAAATCAAATATATCTTGAAGCAAAGGAAAATAAAAACACAATGAATCAAAATTTATGAGATGCATCAAAAGCAGTTCTAAGAGGGAAGTTTATAGTGATAAATGCCTACATTAAGAAAAAAAGAGAGGTTTGATCTAAGATGGCAATTAGGAAGACCCTGAACTCACCCCCTCCCCAAAACACACCAAAAAACTCCTATTTATAGAACAATTCCTCTTAAAGAACTGAGGGCTGACTCTACACAAAAACAGATAGAACCGCAAAAGAATAGCAAGACAAAGACATGGTAACAAAGGAAACCCGCACTCTTGGTGCTGCAAAGTATAAGAGGGACAGATAGTATTGAGGGGCCATAAACAAATTCCTCTGTCCTTGAACACAGGGAGAAAGCCACAGTTTAAAAAAGCAACTAGCGAGAAGCAAGATGATGGATGAGTAGGAGACTGAAATATCATTATGTTCTAGGAGTTCTGCAAGTTATCAAACCATTCTGAACAACAACAAACTCAACAGGAGGTAGAAGAGAAGATGAGCAGAAACTCTAGGAACAGAAAATCCACCACTTTCTGAAAGGTAGGCCATGCAGAGAAGAGAATCTGAAGCAACAGGAAGATAGATCACAGTGGGAAGAGCCGCAGAGCACAAAATCTGAACTTTTAGAAGTCTGCTCCACTAAGCGACATTGCTCCAGAAGCTAAGCAGGGGTGGAGCCCTCGCAGGGACAATGTGGTCTCAGGACCTACGGTGTCACAGAAAGACCAGGGGTATCTGAGTGTGGCAGAGTTCCCATGTATCGGAGTGGGGAAGCCAGCTACAGAGATGGAGCCAAGGAGTGAGCTCTCAGCTTGGGGTGACCTTAAACCATGATCCAAGTCATACTTGGGCCACTTCTTTTTGAGTAGAGACCCCAAAAGTGGCAGATCTGGAAAGGCCCCGCTTCTTCCTCCTCTGGGAGGAACAGCACAGGAGTTCATGGTGGGAAGCTGCTGGGTTTGGAGACTCCAAACAGGGCCATGTGCCAGAGATAGAAATGCTGGATGAGCTTGGAGCGTGGCTGGAGACGAGGGAGACAGGAGGGATTGACTTCCTTTCTCTGAGCATGCACTGAGGAGTGGGGCCCTGAGCTCTTGGCTCCTCCAGGCCAGAGATTGGGAGGCTGCCATTTTCATTCCCGTCCTCCAAAGCTCTGTGGAAAGTTCAGGGAACAAAAGCTCTGAGAGCCAACCAGAGCAGATTATTTAGCCAGGTCCCTGGCAAGGGTGGTGCAATTCTGCCTCGGGCAAAGACATTTGAGAATCACTACAATGGGCCCCTCCGACAGAAGATGTGGAGCATAACGAAGAACACGGAGGACATGGGGAGATGGAGAGGAGAGGGAGTTGAGGGAAACTGGAGGGGGAGATAAACCATGAGAGACCGTGGACTCTGAAAAACAACCAGAGGGTTTTGAAGGGGCAGGGGCGGGGTGGGAGGTTGAGGAAAAAGGTGGTGGGTAATAGGGAGGGCACGTACTGCATGGAGCACTGGGTGTGGTGCAAAAACAATGAACACTATTATGCTGTAAATAAATAAAAAAAACTAAAAAAAAACAATGAACACTGTTATGCTGAAAATAAACAACAACAAAAAAACTATATGTTTACATAAAAAAAAAAGAAGAAGATCAGCAACAACATCCAGCCAAGACCAAAGGAAAGCAACGCATAGAATTCATGGCTTTTTTCCCCCCCATGATCCTTTAGTCTTGCAAAGTTAAATTTTTTAATTTTATTTTTTTCTTATTCTATTTCTTAAACTTTTCCTCTTTTAATGTTTTCTAACTAGTTTATCTCAACAATACCTTTCTTAAAAAATCTTTTTAAACCTTCACTGTTATAGTCATATTTTATGCCTTCATACATATAGGGGTTTTTTTTTCCTAAAAAAATTTGGGATACAATTTCTTCTAATAGATCAAAATATACTCTAATCTAGCACATGGCTTTGTTCTAGTCTCCAGCCTGAACACATACCCTCCGTTTTCTTTTTTATTCCAACCAACTTATCCTATCAATTCTCCTTTTAGAATTTTAAAAAATTTTCATCTTTATAGTCACATTCCATCCCTTCATCATGTTTACCCTTATTTTTGTATATATATATAAGTTTTTCTTTCTTTAAAATTTTGGGAGATAATTTCTTCTAAGAGACCAAAATACACCCAAAATCAAGTGGGTCGCTCTGATCTCTCCACCATATATATAATTTTTATTTTTCATTTTTAAATTTTTATTTCCTCCCCACCCCCTTTCTTCTCCCCTCGGTTTTGGATCTCTTCTGATTTGGTTAGTGTATGCTTTTCTGGGGTCTTTGCCACCCTTTTAGTATTTTGTTCTCTCATTCATATATTCTTATCTAGATAAAATGACAAGGCAGAAAAACTCACCACAAAAAGAAAGAAAGAAAGAAAGAAAAGAACAAGAGACAGTACTGATGGCTAGGAACCTAATCAATAAGGATATTAGTAATATGTCAGATTTAGAGTTCAGAACGACAGTTCTCAAGGTGTTAGCTGGGCTCAAAAAAAGGCATGGAAGACATTAGAGAAAGATTTTCTGGAGAAATAAAATACCTTTCTGGAGAAATAAAAGAACTAAAATCTAACCCAGTTGAAATAAAAAAAAAAGCTATTAATGAGGTGCAATAAAAAATGGAGGCTCTTACTGCTGGGATAAATGAGGCAGAAGAGAGAATTTGTGATATAGAAGACCACATGATGGAGAGTAAAGAAGCTGAGCACTAGAGAGACAAACAACTACGGGACAACAAGGGGAGAATTTGAGAGAAAAGTGATACCATAAGATGAAACAATATTAGAAAAATTGGGATTACAGAAGAAGAAGAAAGAGAGAGGGGGGCAGAAGGTATATTGGAACAAATTATAGTAGAGAATTTCCCAAATATGACAAAGGGAACAAGCATCAAAATCCAGATGACACAGAGAACCCATCCCCAAATCAATAAAAATAGGTCCACACCCTGTCATCTAATAGTAAAACTTACAAGTCTTAGTGACAAAGAAAATCCAGAAAGCAGCCCAGGACAAGAAGTCCATAATATACAATGGCAGACTTATCCACAGAGACCCGGCAGGCCAGAAAGAACTGGCATGATATATTCAGAGAACTAAATGAGAAAAATATGCAGACAAGAAGACTATATCCAGCTAGGTTGGCATTGAAAATAGAAGGAGACATAAAAGCTTCCAGGACAAATAAAAATTAAAAGAATTTGCAAACACCAAACCAGCCCTACAGGAAATATTGAAAGGGGTCCTCTAAGCAGAGAGAGAGCCTAAAAGTAACAGACCAGAATGGAACAGAGGATTATTCACCACGACCAAGTGGGATTTATTTTGGGGCTGCAAGGTTGGTTCAACATCCACAGATCAATCAATGTGATACATTAATAATAGAACAAGAACCATATAATACTCTCAATAGATGTTGAAAAAGCATTTGACAAATTACAGCATCCTTTCTTGATCAAAACTCTTCACAGTGTAGGGATAGAGGGTACATACCTCAATATCATCAAAGACATCTATGAAATACTAACAGCGAATATCATTCTCAATGGGGAAAAACTGAGAGCTTTTCCCCCATAGTCAAGAACACAACAGGGATGTCCACTCTCACCACTGCTATTCAACATAGTACTAGAAGTCTTAGCCTCAGCAATCGCACAATAAGAAGAAATAAAAGGCATCCAAATCGGCAAAGAAGTCAAACTCTCACTCTTTGCAGGTGATATGATACTTTATGTGGAAAATCCAAAAGACTCCACTCCAAAACTGCTAGAACTCACACAGGAATTCAGTAAAGTGTCAGGAAATAAAATCAATGCACAGAAGTCTGTTGCATTTCTATACACCAACAGCAAAACAGAAAAAAAGAGAAATTAAGGAGTCAATCCCATTTACAATGGGATTACAACCCAAAACTATAAGATACCTAGGAATAAATCTAACCAAAGAGGCAAAGAATCTGTACTCGGAAAACTATAAAGTACTCGTGAAAGAAATTGAGGAAGACACAAAGAAATGGAAAAATATTCCATGCTCCTGGATTGGAAGAATATTGTAAAAATGTCTATACTGCCTAGAGCAGTCTACACATTTAATGCAATCCCTATCAAAATACCATCAATTTTTTTTCAAAGTAATGGAACAAATAATCCTAAATTTTATGTGGAACCAGAAAAGACCCCAAATAGCCAGAGGTATGTTGAAAAAGAAAACCAATGTTGGCTGCATCACAATTCCAGACTTCAAGCGCTATTACAAAGCTGTCATCATCAAGACAGTATGGTACTGGCACAAAAACAGACACATAGATCCATGGAACAGAATAGAGATCCCAGAAATGGACCCTCAACTCTATGGTCAACTAACCTTCGACAAAACAGGCAAGAATGTTCAATGGGAAAAAGACAGTCTCTTCAACAAATTGTTTTGGGAAAATTGGACAACTACCTGCAGAAGAATGAAATTGGATCATTGCCTTATACCACACACAAAAATAGACTCAAAATGGATGAAAGACCTCTATATGAGACAAGAATCCATCAAAATCCTTGAGGAGAACACAAACAGCAACTTCTTCTACCTCAGCCACAGCAACTTCTTCCTAGAAACATTGCCAAAGGCAAGGGAAGCAAGGGCAAAAATGAACTTTGGGGACTTCATCAAGATAAAAGGCTTTTAGGGGAGCCTGGGTGGCTCAGTGTGTTAAAGCCTCTGCCTTCGGCTCAGGTCATGATCTGAGGGTCCTGGGATCGAGTCCTGCTTCGGGCTCTCTGCTCTTCAGGGAGCCTGCTTCCTTCTCTCTCTCTCTCTCTCTCTCTCTCTCTGCTGATTAGTGATCTAGTCAAATAAATAAATAAAATCTCTTAAAAAAAAGATAAAAGTCTTTTGCACAGCAAAGGAAACAGTCAAGAAAACCAAAAGACAATTGACAGAATGGGAAAAGATATTTGCAAATGACATATGAGATAAAGGGCCAATATCCAAAATCTATAAAGAACTTATCAAATTCAGCACCCAGAGAACAAATAATCCAATCAAGAAATGGGAAGAAATGGATGCATTCCTGGAAAACTATAAACTCCCAATATTGAACCAGGAAGAAATTGACAACCTGAATAGACCGATATCTAGTAACGAGATTGAAGCAGTGATCAAAAATCTCCCAAAAAACAAGAGCCCAGGACCTGACGGATCCCCTGGGGAATTCTACCGAACTTTCAAAGAAGAAATAACACCAATTCTCCTGAAGCTGTTTCAAAAAATTGAAGCAGAAGGAAAACTTCCAGACTCTTTTTATGAAGCCAGCATTACCCTGATCCCCAAACCAGGCAAGGACCCTATCAAAAAGGAGTATTTCAGACCAATATCACTGATGAATATGGATGCTAAGATTCTCAACAAGATCCTAGCAAATAGGATCCAACAGCACATTAAAAAGATTATCCACCATGACCAGGTGGGATTCATCCTGGGGTTGCAAGGATGGTTCAACATTCGCAAACCAATCAATGTGATAGAACAAATCAATAAGAGAAGAGGGAAGAACCACATGGTCCTCTCAATGGATGCAGAAAAAGCATTTGACAAAATCCAGCATCCGTTCCTGATGAAAACGCTTCAAAGTATAGGGATGGAGGGAACATTCCGGAACCTCATAAAAATCTATCTATGAAAAACCCACAGCAAATATCATCGTCAATGGGAAAAAGCTTGCAGCCTTCCCGTTGTGATCAGGAACACGACAAGGATGCCCACTCTCACCACCATTGTTCAACACAGTATTAGAAGTCCTAGCAACGGCAATCAGACAACAAAGAGAGATAAAAGGTATCCAAATTGGCAAGGAAGAAGTCAAACTCTCTCTCTTCGCAGATGACATGATTCTTTATATGGAAAACCCCAAAGACACCACCCCCAAACTACTAGAACTCATACAGCAACTCAGTAACGTGGCAGGACACAAAGTCAATGTAAAGAAATCAGTGGCTTTCTTATACACTAACAATGAAAATACAGAAAGGGAAATTAGAGTATGGATTCCATTCACAATAGCACCAAGAACCATAAGATACCTGGGAATAAACCTAACCAAAGAGGTAAAGGATCTGTCCTCCAGGAACTAGAGAACACTCATGAAAGAAACTGAACAAGACACAAAAAGATAGAAGACCATTCCATGCTCTTGGATCAGAAGAATAAACATTGTTAAAATGTCTATACTGCCCAGAGCAATCTATACTTTTAATGCCACTCCGATCAAAATTCCACTGGTATTTTTCAAAGAGCTGGAGCAAATAATCATAAATTTGTATGGAATCAGAAGAGACCATGAATCGCTAAGGAAATGTTGAAAAACAAAAATAAAACTGGCGGCATCACGTTACCTGATTTCAAGCCTTACTACAAAGTTGTGATCACCAAGACAGCGTGGTACTGGCATAAAAACAGACACACAGACCAGTGGAACAGAGTAGAGAGCCCAGATATGGACTCTCAACTCTATGGTCAAATAATCTTCCACAAAACAGGAAGAAATATACAGTGGAAAAAAGGCAGTCTCTTCAATAAATGGTGATGGGAAAATTCGACAGCTATATGTGGAAGAATGAAACTCGACCATTCTCTTACACCATACACAAAGATAAACTCAAAATGGATAAAAGACCTCAGCGTGAGACAGGAATCCATCAGATTCCTAGAGGAGAACATACGCAGTAACCTCTTCGACATCAGCCACAGCAATATCTTTCAAGATATGTCTCCAAAGGCAAAGGAAACAAAAGCGAAAATGAACTTTTGGGACTTCATCAAGATCAAAAGCTTCTGCACAGCAAAGGAAACAGTCAACAAAACAGAAAGGCAACCCATGGAATGGGAGAAGATATTCGCAAATGACAGTACAGACAAAAGGGTGATATCCAGGATCTACAAAGAACTTCTCAAACTCAACACACACAAAACAGATAATCATGTCAAAAAATGGGCAGAAGGCATGAACAGACACTTCTCCAATGAAGACATACGAATGGCTCTCAGACACATGAAAAAATGGTCATCATCACTAGCCATCAGGGAGATTCAAACTAAAACCACATTGAGATACCACCTTTCACCAGTTAGAATGGCCTAAATTAGCAAGACAGGAAACAATGTGTGTTGGAGAGGATGTGGAGAAACTGTTAAACTGTTGGCGGGAATGCAAGTTGGTGCAGCCACCTTGGAGAACAGTGTGGAGATTCCTCAAGCAATTAAAAATAGAGCTTCCCTATGACGCTGCAATTGCACTACTGGGTATTTACCCCAAAGATACAGATGTAGTGAAAAGAAGGGCCATCTGCATCCCAATGTTTATAGCAGCAATGGCCACGGTCGCCAAACTGCAAATAGAACCAAGATGCCCTTTAACGGACGAATGTATAAGAAAGATGTGGTCCATATACACAATGGAGTATTATGCCTCCATCAGAAAGGATGAATACCCAACTTTTTAAAAAATTTTTTATTTATTTCTTAATTTTTTATAAACATATAATGTATTTTTATCCCCAGGGCTACAGGTCTGTGAATCGCTAGATTTATACACTTCACAGCACTCTCCATAGCACATACTGTCCCCAATGTCTGAAACCCCCCTCCCCCTCTCCCAACCCCCCCTTCCCTCAGCAAGCCTCAGTTTGTTTTGTGAGATTAAGAGTCACTTATGGTTTATCTCCCTCCCAATCCCATCTTGTTTAATTTATTCTTCTCCTATCTCCCTAACCCCCCATGTTGCATCTCCAGGTCCTCATATCAGGGAGATCATACGATAGTTGTCTTTCTCTGATTGACTTATTTCACTAAGCATGATACCCTCTAGTTCCATCCACGTCGTTGCAAATGGCAAGATTTCATTTCTTTTGATGGCTGCATAGTATTCCATTGTGTATATATACCACTTCTTCTTTATCCATTCATCTGTTGATGGACATCTAGGTTCTTTCCATAGTTTGGCTATTGTAGACATTGCTGCTATAAACATTCGGGTACACGTGCCCCTTCGGATCACTACGTTTGTATCTTTAGGGTAAATACCCAGTAGTGCAATTGCTGGGTCATAGGGTAGTTCTATTTTCAACACTTTGAGGAACCTCCATGCTGTTTTCCAGAGTGGTTGCACCAGCTTGCACTCCCACCAACAGTGTAGGAGGGTTCTCCTTTCTCTGCATCCTCGCCAGCATCTGTCATTTCCTGACTTGTTAATTTTAGCCATTCTGACTGGTGTGAGGTGGTATCTCATTGTGGTTTTGATTTGTATTTCCCTGATGCCAAGCGATGTGGAGCACTTTTTCATGTGTCTGTTGGCCATCTGGATGTCTTCTTTGCAGAAATGTCTGTTCATGTCCTCTGCCCATTTCTTGATTGGATTGTTTGTTCTTTGGCTGTTGTGTTTGCTAAGTTCCTTATAGATTTTGGACACTAGCCCTTTATCTGATATGTCATTTGCAAATATCTTCTCCTAGTCTGTCAGTTGTCTTTTGGTTTTGTTAACTGTTTCCTTTGCTGTGCAAAAGCTTTTGATCTTGATGAAATCGCAATAGTTCATTTTTGCCCTTGCGTCCCTTGCCTTTGCCGATGTTCCTAGGAGGATGTTGCTGCGGCTGAGGTCGAAGAGGTTGCTGCCTGCGTTCTCCTCAAGGATTTTGATGGATTCCTTTCTCACATTGAGGTCCTTCATCCATTTTGAGTCTATTTTCGTGTGTGGTGTAAGGAAGTGGTCCAATTTCATTTTTCTGCATGTGGCTGTCCAATTTTCCCAGCACCATTTATTGAAGAGGCTGTCTTTTTTCCATTGGACATTCTTTCCTGCTTTGTCGAAGATGAGTTGACCATAGAGTTGAGGGTCGATTTCTGGGCTCTCTATTCTGTTCCATTGATCTGTGTGTCTGTTTTTGTGCCAGGACCATGCTGTCTTGATGATGACAGCTTTGTAATAGAGCTTGAAGTCCGGAATTGTGATGCCACCCACTTTGGCTTTCTTTTTCAATATTCCTTTGGCTATTCGAGGTCTTTTCTGGTTCCATATAAATTTTAGGATTATTTGTTCCATTTCTTTGAAAAAAATGGATGGTATTTTGATAGGGATTGCATTAAATGTGTAGATTGCTTTAGGTAGCATGGACATTTTCACAATATTTATTCTTCCAATCCAGGAGCATGGAACATTTTCCCATTTCTTTGTGTCTTCCTCCATTTCTTTCATGAGTACTTTATAGTTTTCTGCATCTAGATTCTTAGCCTCTTTCGTTAGGTTTATTCCTAGGTATCTTATAGTTTTGGGTGCAATTGTAAATGGGATTGACTCCTTAATTTCTCTGTCTTCTGTCTTGTTGTTGGTGTACAGAAACGCAACTGATTTCTGTGCATTGATTTTTATATCCTGACAGTTTACTGAATTCCTGTACAAGTTCTAGCAGTTATGGAGTGGAGTCTTTTGGGTTTTCCACATATAGTACCATATCATCTGCGAAGAGTGATAGTTTGACTTCTTCTTTGCTGATTTGGATGCCTTGAATTTCTTTTTGTTGTCTGATTGCTGAGGCTAGGTCTTCTAGTACCACGTTGAATAGCAGTGGTGAAAACGGACATCCCTGCCGTGTTCCTGACCTTAGCGGAAAAGCTTTCAGTTTTTCTCCATTGAGAATGATATTTGCAGTGGGTTTTTCAGAGATGGCTTTGATCATATTGAGGTATGTGCCCTCTATCCCTACACTTTGAAGAGTTTTGATCAAGAAGGGATGCTGTACTTTGTCAAATGCTTTTTCAGCATCTATTGAGAGTATCATATGGTTCTTGTTCTTTCTTTTATTAATGTGTTGTATCACATTGATTGATTTGTGGATGTTGAACCAAACTTGCAGCCCTGGAATACATCCCACTTGGTCGTGGTGAATAATCCTTTTAATGTACTGTTGAATCCTATTGGCCAGTATTTTGGTGAGAATTTTTGCATCTGTGTTCATCAAGGATATTGGTCTGTAGTTCTCTTTTTTAGTGGGGTCCTTGTCTGGTTTTGGGATCAAGGTGATGCTGGCCTCATCAAATGAGTTTGGAAGTTTTCCTTCCATTTCTATTTTTTGGAACAGTTTCAGGAGAATAGGAATTAGGTCTTCTTTAAATGTTTGGTAGAATTCCCCTGGGAAGCCGTCTGGCCCTGGGCTTTTGTTTGTTTGGAGATTTTTGATGACTGTTTCAATCTCCTTCCTGGTTATGGGCCTGTTCAGGTTTTCTATTTCTTCCCGGTTCAGTTGTGGTAGTTTCTATGTCTCTAGGAATGCATCCATTTCTTGCAGATTGTCAAATTTGTTGGCGTAGAGTTGCTCATAGTATGTTCTTATAATTGTCTGTATTTCTTTGGTGTTAGTTGTGATCTCTCTTCTTTCATTCATGATTTTATTTATTTGGGTCCTTTCTCTTTTCTTTTTGATAAGTCTGGCCAGGGGTTTATCAATCTTATTAATTCTTTCAAAGAACAAGCTCCTAGTTTCGTTGATTTTTTCTATTGCTTTTTTTTTGTTTCTATTTCATTGATTTCTGCTCTGATCTTTATGATTTCTCTTCCCCTGCTGGGTTTAGGCTTTCTTTCTTGTTCTTTCTCCAGCTCCTTTAGGTGTAGGGTTAGGTTGTGTACTTGAGACCTTTCTTGTTTCTTGAGAAAGGCTTGTACCGCTATATATTTTCCACTCAGGACTGCCTTTGTTGCGTCCCACAGATTTTGAACCGTTGTGTTTTCATTATCATTTGTTTCCTTGAAATTTTTCAGTTCTTCTTTAATTTCCGGGTTGACCCATTCATTCTTTAGAAGGATGCTGTTTAGTCTCCATGTATTTGGGTTCTTTCCAAATTTCCTCTTGTGATTGAGTTCTAGCTTCAGAGCATTGTGGTCTGAAAATAGGCAGGGAATGATCCTAAACTTTTGGTACCGTTTGAGACCTGATTTGTGACCCAGGATGTGATCTATTCTGGAGAATGTTCCATGTGCACTAGAGAAGAATGTGTATTCTGTTGCTTTGGGATGAAATGTTCTGAAAATATCTGTGATGTCCATCTGATCCAATGTGTCATTTAAGACCTTTATTTCCTTGTTGATCTTTTGCTTGGATGATCTGTCCATTTCAGTGAGGGGAGCGTTAAAGTCCCCTACTATTATTGTATTATTATTGATGTGTTTCTTTGATTTTGTTATTAGTTGGTTGATATAGTTGGCTGCTCCCACGTTTTGGGCATAGATATTTAAAATTGTTAGATCTCCTTATTGGACAGATCCTTTGAGTATGATATAGTGTCCTTCCTCATCTCTTATTATAGTCTTTGGCTTAAAATCTAATTGATCTGATATAAGGATTGCCACCCCAGTTTTCTTCTGATGCCCATTAGCATGGTAAATTGTTTTCCACCCCCTCACTTTAAATCTGGAGGTGTCTTGGCGTCTAAGATGAGTTTCTTGTAGGCAACATATAGATGGGTTTTTTTTTTTTATCCATTCTGATACCCTGTGTCTTTTGATTGGGGCATTTAGCCCATTAACATTCAGGGTAACTGCTGAGAGATATGAATTTAGTGCCATTATATTGCCTGCAAGGTGACTGTTACTGTATATTGTCTCTGTACCTTTCTGATCTACT
Organism: Meles meles; assembly: GCF_922984935.1. Taxonomy (NCBI): domain Eukaryota; kingdom Metazoa; phylum Chordata; class Mammalia; order Carnivora; family Mustelidae; genus Meles; species Meles meles. The sequence continues at coordinate 64,619,800 of NC_060087.1, forward strand.
ACTTTTAGGCTCTCTCTTTGCCTAGAGGACCCCTTTCAATATTTCCTGTAGAGCTGGTTTGGTGTTTGCAAATTCTTTCAGTTTTTGTTTGTCCTGGAAGCTTTTTATCTCTCCTTCTATTTTCAATGATAGCCTAGCAGGATATAGTATTCTTGGCTGCATGTTTTTCTCATTTAGTGCTCTGAATATATCATGCCAGCTCTTTCTGGCCTGCCAGGTCTCTGTGGATAAGTCTGCTGCCAATCTAATATTTTTACCATTGTATGTTACAGACTTCTTTTCCCGGGCTGCTTTCAGGATTTTCTCTTTGTCACTAAGACTTGTAAATTTTATTATTAGGTGACGGGGTGTGGACCTATTCTTGTTGATTTTGAGGGGGGTTCTCTGCACCTCCTGGATTTTGATACTTGTTCCCTTTTCCATATTAGGGAAATTCTCTCCAATAATTCTCTCCAATAGACCTTCTGCTCCCCTCTCTCTTTCTTCTTCTTCTGGAATCCCAATTATTCTAATGTTGTTACGTCTGATGGTGTCACTTATCTCTCGAATTCTCCCCTCGTGGTCCAGTAGCTGTTTGTCCCTCTTTTGCTCAGCTTCTTTATTCTCTGTCATTTGGTCTTCTATGTCCCTAATTCTTTCTCTGCCTCATTTATCCTAGCAGTGAGAGCCTCCATTTTTGATTGCACCTCATTAATAGCTTTTTTGATTTCAACTTGGTTAGATTTTAGTTCTTTTATTTCTCCAGAAGGGGCTTTTATATCTCCAGAGAGCGTTTCTGTAATATCTTCCATGCCTTTCTCGAGCCCGTCTAGAACCTTCAGAATTCTCATTCTGAACTCTTGATCTGACATATTACCAATGTCTGTGTTGATTAGGTCCCTAGCCTTTGGTACTGCCTCTTGTTCTTTTTTTTGTGGTGAATTTTTCCGCCTTGTCATTTTGTCCAGATAAGAGTATATGAAGTTGCAAGTAAAATACTAAAAGGGTGGCAAAGGCCCCCCAAAATGCGCTTTAACCAAATCAGAAAAGACCCCAAATCGTGGGGGGGGGGATAAAAAGAGGTTAAAAAAAAAGAAAAAATTTTAAAAGAAAACAAATAAAGAAAAAATACATATAAGATAAACTGGTTAAAAACGTAAAAAACATTAAAAAAGAAAAGGGTAAAAGTTTTAAAGCATTTAGCAGAAGAAGAAAAAAGAAGAAAAAATTGAAAAAGAAAAAAAATTTAAATTAACCGCAAGACTAAAGAATCATGAGGAGAAAGCCATGAGTTCTGTGCTTTGCTTTCTCCTCCTCTGGAATTCCGCTGCTGGCCTAGGTATTGAGCTTGCTTTCCTTGGTAGATGAACTTCGTCCTGGATGGATTTCTTGTTGATCTTCTGGGGGAGGGGCCTGTTGTAGTGACTCTCAAGTGTCTTTGCCCGAGGCAGAATTGCACCACCCTTACCAGGGGCCGGGCTAAGTAATCTGCTCAGGTTCGCTTTCGGGAGCTTTTGTTCCCTGAACGCTTTCTGTAAAGTTCCTGAGGACGGGAATGAAAATGGAGGTCTCCAGTCTCCGGCCCGGAGGAGCCGAGAGCCCGGGGCCCCACTCCTCAGTGCGCCCCCAGAGACCAGCACCCAATCACTCCCGTATCCCCAGCCTCCAGCCGTGCTCTGAGCTCACCCAGCCTGCGACCGGTTCAAGGCAACCCCGAGCTGAGAGCTCAGTCCTCGGCTCTGTCTCTGTAGCCGGCTTCCCCGTTCTAAAACCTGCAAGCTCTGCAGCACTCCGACACGCCTGATCCTTCTGTGACCCTGCGGGACCTGGGGCCACGCTGACCCCACGTGGGCTTCACCCCGGTTTAGCCTCTGGAGCAATGTCCCTCAGTGGAACAGACTTTTAAAAGTCCTGATTTTGTGCTCCATTGCTCCGCCGCTTGCCAGGAGCCAGTCCCTCCCCCCGCGGTCTATCTTCCCGTCGTTTTGGATTCTCTTCTCCGCCAGTCCTACCTTTCAGAAAGTGGTTGATTTTCTGTTTCTAGAATTGCTGTTCTTCTTCTCTTCGATCTCCCGATGTATTTGTAGGTGTTTGCAATGTTTAGATAAGCTATCGAGTTGATCTTCTGCTACCTGATGTAGTCTCAGCCTGCTAATTCACCGCCTTCTTGACTCCTCTCAATACCCAACTTTTGTAGCAACATGGATGGGACTGGAAGAGATTATGCTGAGTGAAATAAGTCAAGCAGAGAGAGTCAAGCATCATATGGTTTCACTTATTTGTGGAGCATAACAAATAACATGGAGGACATGGGGAGATGGAGAGCAGAAGGGAGTTGAGGGAAATTGGAAGGGGAGGTGAACCATGAGAGACTATGGACACTGAAAAACAGCCTGAGGGTTTTGAAGGGGAGGGGGGTGGGTGGTTGGGGGAACCAGGTGGTGGGTATTGGGGAGGGCACATATTTCATGGAGCACTGGGGGTGGTGCAAAAACAATGAATACTGTTACGCTGAAAAGAAATAAAAAAAAAGAAAGAAAGAAATGGGAAGAAGAAGTGAACAGACATTTCTGCAAAGAAGACATCCAAACGGCCAACAGGCACATGAAAAAGTGCTGAACATCACTCAGCATCAGGGAAATACAAACCAAAAGCACAGTGAGATCCCACCTCACGCTAGTCAGATTGGCTAAAATTAACAAGGGAGGAAATGACAGATGTTGGCAAAGATGTGGAGGAAGGCGAACCCGCCCGCACTGTTGCTGGGAATGCAAGCTGCTGCAGCCACTCTGGAAAACTGTATGGAGGTTCCCCAAAAAGTTGAAAACAAAGCCACCCTTTGATCAAGAAATTGCACTACTGGGTATCTACCTTAAAAATACAAATGTAGTGATCTGAAGGGGCATGTGCACCCCAATGTTTAGAGCAGCAATGTCCACAGTAGCCAAACTATGGGAAGAGCCCAGATGTCCATCAACAGATGAATAGATAAAGAACATGGTACACACACACACACACACACACACACACACACACACACACACAGTGGAATACTATGCAGCCATCAAAAAAAGAAATCTTGCCATTTGCAACAACATGGGTGGAACTAGATGGTAAGCAACGTAAGTCAATCGGAGAAAGACGATTATCATATTATCTCACTGATATGAGGAATTTGAGAAACAAGACAGAGGATCGTAGAGGAAGGGAGGGGAAAATGAAACAAGATGGGACCAGGGAGGGAGATAAACCATAAGATACTCTTAATCTCGGGAAATAAACTGAAGGTTGCTGGAAGGGATGAGGGTGGGAGGGATAGGGTGACTGGTTGATGGACATTGGGGAGGGTATGTGCTATAGTGAGTGCTGGGAATTGTGTAAGATTGATGAATCACAGACCTGTACCTCTGAAACAAATAATACATTATATGTTAATTTAAAAAGGTTTTATTCATTTATTTTGAGAGAGAGAGAGAGAGAGCGTGCATGAGCGGGGGAGGGGCAGTGGAAGAGAGAGAGATTGAGAATCCCAAGCAGACTCGCCCATAAGCTCAGAGCCCAATGTGAAGATCAGTCTCACAGCCCTGAGATCAGGACCTGAGCAAAACCAACAATCCAATGCTTAATGACTGAACCACCAAGGCACCTCAAAATAGAAACGCTTTTAAAGAGTTGTAAGATTCAGCATGCTCTGGACCTTGTTGCCCTTTTCAGTATCATCTTTATCCACTCCTCACCAAACATTCCTCACTCTAGCCACACCCCAAAACTCACCATTCCTCGAAACATACCAACCATTCTCACTACCAACTCTATACCTTTGTATATACCCCTTCAGTTTCCTGCAATACCCTTTGCTCACTTTACTGGGTGAAGTTGCCCTTCATATCTCAAATCAACTGTCATCTCCAAAGAAGATCACTATGAGCAACATAGTGTAATTGAAAAAATCATGACCACGGTACAGATCCTGACTACCATTCCCCAGCTGTGTGAACTTGAGCAAGTTATTAACCACCATGTACTTCGATTTCCTCATCTTTACAATGGAGATAATAATATCTACCTCATAGGGTTGTTGTGAAAACAAGATGAGATAATACACTTAAGTTGATTGGCATAGTGCCTGACACATAATGGGCCCTCTATAAAAGTTAGACTCTCCCTCCCGCTCCCCAAGGTAGGAATTAATCATTTTGCCCACAAGGAATCCATATCACTTTGTTCTTATCTCTACAATAACCCTAAATTCTAATTATTTGCTTGCTTCTTTGTTTCTACAAACTAGACTCTTTGAGAACTCATACTTTTTTATTCATCTTGGCATCTTTGGCACCTAGCACAGAGCCTGAGAGTCAATGAGCACGTCCCAAATATATGTTGGGTTTTGTGTTTGTTTTGTTTTTTTTGTTTGAGTCTGGCTTCTGCCCCAAATACTCAACTAAAATGGTTATCCCATGGGTCATCCCTGACCTCTTCATTACCATGTCAATGGAAGCTCGAGTTGTTATCCCTGTCTAGAATAGCTTCCCATTTCCTTACCTACTGAACAAATATTTTTTCACAAATTAGGTTATATCTCTCCTCCCAGAAGCCCTCCCTGATAATCCTAATGAACTCTCCTTTCTATAAGCTGATACAATTCTTAGGTGTCTCTCTAAGTGAGACTGCCTGGTCTTAAAAAGGAAAGAAAAAGAAAGGAGAAGGAAGAAAGAGGGAAAAGGTAGAATCGGGATTAAAAATACCTTAACACATTACATGGAATGGCCATACTTAATAAATTATAAAAAAAATAAAAATAAATTTCTATAAATGAAACATTATCCTCTGCAATCCCAAGTAGTACAACTAAGAAATAAAAGTTACAGAAGAATTAATTACAAGTAATGAATCTTACAAATAAGATTGGCCAGAAATAGGCAAAGACAGAAGGGGTTACACCGAGTTCACCATCATAAGAGGTCTTAAAACACCTTTTGGATAACTTTTTGTCAGGCACAGTTTATAGAGGAGATTCTGGCACATCAGGTGGAGAAGTTGGACCTATGTGTTTGATGACCTTTTTGTCCTGAGATTGCCTGGTTCTGTGAAAGAGATAGAAGAGAAGAGAAACAGTGGCCAAGGCTGCATTGCACTGACGGACAATTTATAACAAAGATAATGTTCTCAAGGAAGGAGTGAAGAGATGAAAGGAACAAGAAAGGAAAACAAGGGTGCTAGCTCTGAAGGCCTCTGTGAGGTACGAGTAAAGACAGCATGGGAGCTGTCATTGTGTCACTCATATTCTCAGAGACCTTCCCTTTGAGTCTCTCCCTTCCCTGCCCTCTCTAAATCCTCAAGTCTGGATGGCTTTGCCTCCCTCCAGGCCTGTTGGAACCTATCACAGCTGCCAAGGCTGCCAGATCTCCAGATCTCCAGTTCTGTTGTCTGGGTAGCCCCAAACATTAATGGGTAGCAATAACCAGCAGAAGTAACATTTCTAAAATAAGACAAAAGGTACACAAGCCCTATTTTTCTATCCTCTCTGCCTTCATCCCCAGAAGCCTTTATGTTCCTGGCTCACAGATATAGAGAGTCTGGGGGAGGAGTGGCTAGTTTTTGAGATTAGTGTTATTAATTCTAGGGGCCAGGAAAGATACTTCCTACCCCTCCCAAGAGGAGAGGCAAAGCAATGGAGTAGAATCTGTCCTTCAGACATTTTATAGTGGTACCAAGAAGACCCTCCTGACTTAGGGTCCTAGTTTTGTTTGTGGCATGGGTTTCTGTACCAGTCTCTCAACTGGACTTCCTAGTTGCTGCCACAGCCAGAGTAATATTACTAAAACATACTCTGATCACAGCATTCCATGCCTGAGACACACAAATGGCTTTCCACCACTTACAGAATCAACTTCATGCTCCCTACCATGGCCTACAAGGATTCATCTTTTGCCTCTTGCCCTTCACACACAGTATTTCCACCACACCAAAACTCCTTCGTTTCATGAAGTTTCCATGGTCACTCACACCACTGGGCATTCAAACATACCATGCCCTCTGCATAGAAATCTACCCCTCAGGTTAGTTTTCCACTTTTTTCCATCCTTAGGTTGGCTACACTGGTTCTGCCCTCCACCATCTCTCATCAACACTACTGAAGTCCAACGGAGTAGCTAAGGTGTCAGTAGTAGTAGGAGGACCCTAGGCTTGCCTCATCCTTCAAACACAGCTAGATAAATATCAAATCATTCTGAATATCCAAGAAATCAATCTGAGGACTGACAGAGCAAACTGCACAACTAGAAGAGAGAAGAGGCTGCATCATTGAAGGCAGGAGGCACAGAGATGCGATTTGGAGGAGAAACAGATTGTAGGTGCTGTGGATGGGAGGAAGCCCTGATCACACACAGAGAGAGGAGGGAAGTGCACAGAGGACTGCACAAGAAAAACATTTCCCCAAAGCCACTGACTGGGGAAAACAAGAGAGGCTGATTTTTCTGAGTTTTTACAGCCAGCGGGGCTCAAAGACTGGAGCTCTAGAGGTCTACAGTGTGGCCAGTGTGAAGCCTTGAGGTCATCGTAGTGCTCCTGTGAAGAAGGAGGACGGATAACCTGGGAACAGACAGTGCAATTTGAGGATACCCTGGGACACACTGGGAGAGACGGTTTACCCTTTCTTGGAGCACAGCTGGGAGAAATGACATTGCCTTTCCAGGGGCAAAGGAACTGGTGGGCAGAACATTCCTTCCCCCACCCCTTTTTTGCATAGGGGCAAAAACACTTGTTGAGGTAGGGTAACTGGGACACAGGCTCTTTGCTGAACTTTACTCCAAATCCCATGCTCCTGTTCTTTGGTGTGACTGCCCTTCTCGATCAAACCTGCCAGTGTAATGAGACCCTCCCCAAGAAGACCAGCATGAGGTCTGATCAAGCCAGGTCCCTAACGTTTGGAGTTTTTTTTTGAAAAAAATTTTTTTTAATTTATTTATTTGACAGAGAGAGATCACAAGTAGACAGAGAGGCAGGCAGAGAGAGAGAGAGGGAAGCAGGCTCGCCGCTGAGCAGAGAGCCCGATGCGGGGCTCGATCCCAGGACCCTGAGATCATGACCCGAGCCGAAGGCAGCGGCTTAACCCACTGAGCCACCCAGGCGCCCCAACGTTTGGAGTTTTAAAACTCAAACGACCTGCCTGGGATAGAGCCCAAGGTGCCAAGATAGTGCCCTGCACTGCCGGGCAGGCATGCAACCCAGACACAGACAGTGTGAAAGCAGTGACCTGAAGAATGCCTGGGACACGTGAGGGGAGATTGTTCACTCTTCTGCGAAGCCTTCCCAGATAGCAGAGTGCATCCCTTCTCCAGAGACAAAGGAGCTGGCTGATACCATTTCCCTCTTCCACACCTCAAAATAAAATAACTTCGGTAAACAGTACAGTGCCAACATGGGTGGCCTAAACTGCTTAAACCAAGTCCCACTCTGCTGCATTCTGCAGGTCCTGCTCTTCTCAGGCAAGCGTGCCTAAGGACCAGAGCAGCAGGTCCTTACCCCAGAAAACCAGCACAAACCCCTCACATGCACCACATCTACTCATCATAGAGTTCTGCAAATAGCATCTAGTGGAAATAACATCAGGTCTCCTTTAACAAGGGGGACCAGAGCATACCTAGTTAAAACTCACTGCAGTCTGGCCAGGGTCAAAACACTCCTCACTGGAGGCAAGCAGAAACTCTGCAGAAGACTGACCTGGGTGAAAGAGCAGCCAAAACACAGTGGAAGAATGCACACAGCATACACCAGAGATACTTACTGAAGCGCCAGGCCCTGGACAGTGTATGTCCTCTTCTTTATAAAGCCATTATTCTGAGGAGAAGGAAGTATAACAGGTTCTCCTAACACACAGAAGAAGACCGAGATGTACACAATATGCTAAGACAGAGGAATTGATCCCAAAATAAAGAACAAGAAGAGGTCAAGGCCAGGGATCTCATCAAAAGAGATACAAGTAATATGGCTGATTCAGAATTCAAAGCAACACTCACGTATAAAAACTGGGCCTGAGAAAAACATAGAAGACACCAGGGAGTTCCTTACCCCAGAGATAAAAGACCTAAAAAACTAGTCAGACTAAAATGAAAAATGCATTAGCCAAGATTCAAAATCAAGTGGATGTAATGACCCCAGAGATAAAGAAGCAGAGGAAAGAAGTCATGTAGAAGACAAAATTATGAAAAATAATGAAGTTCAAAAGAAGAGGGAAGGAAAAATTTTTAGATTACAAATGTAGAGGTAGGGAACTCAGAGACCCCATGAAGTGTAATAATATTCATAGCATAGAAGTACCAGAAAAAGAAGAGGGAAAAGGGGGCAGAAGGTCTATTTGAGGAAATTGTAGCTGAAAAGTTCCCTAATCTGGGGAAGGAAACAGACATCCAAATCCAGGAGGCACAGAGAGCCCCCATCAAATCAACAAAAGCAGGCAAAGAACAAGACAAATCATAGTTAAATTGGCAAAATACAGATATAAAGAAAAACTCCTAAAAGGAAGAAGATGAGAGAAGTCCTTATTTACAAGGGAATACAAATAAGGTTAGCAGCAGATCTCTACACAGAAACATGGCAGGCCAGAAAGAAATGGCATGATAAGTCCAGCATGGTGAATGGGGAAAATAGGCAACCAAAAATACTCTATCCATCAAGGCTATCATTAAGAGTAGAAGGAGAGATGCAGAGTTTCCCAGAGAAACAAAAAATAAAGGAGTTCCTGACCACTAAACCAGCCTTGCAAGAAATATTAAAAGGGGCTCCTTGAATGGGAAAGAAAGACCAAAAGAAACAAAGACTGGAAAGGAACAGAGAAAATCTCAGGAAACAATGACAAAACAAGTAATAAAATGGCACTAAATTAATATCTATCAATAATTACTCTGAATGTAAATGGACTAAATGCTCCAATCAAAAGTCATAGGGTGTCGGGATGGATTAAAAAACACAACTTATCTATATGCTGCCTACATGAGACTCATTGTAGAGCCATAGACATCTGCATATTGAAAGTGAGGGGATGAAGAACCATCAAGCTAATGGACATCAAAAGAAAGCCAGAGTAGCCATACTTATATTGGACAAATGAGATTTTAAACCAAAGACTACAAGAAATGAAGAAGAGCACCACATCATAAGAAAGGGGTCTATATTTTCATTGTTAGTGTATAAGAAATCCACTGATTTCTATACATTGACTTTGTATCCTGCCACGTTACTGAATTGCTGTATGAGTTCAAGTAGTTTGGGGGTGGAGTCTTACACTAACAATGAAAATACAGAAAGGGAAATGAGAGAATCGATTCCATTTACTATAGCACCAAGAACCATAAGATACCTGGGAATAAAGCTAACCAAAGAGGTAAAGGACATGTACTCGAGGAACTACAGAACACTCATGAAAGAAATTGAAGAAGACACAAAAAGATGCAAGACCGTTCCATGCTCTTGGATCAGAAGAATAAACATTGTTAAAATGTCTATACTGCCTAGAGCAGTCTATACTTTTAATGCCATCCCGATCAAAATTCCACCGGTATTTTTCAAAGAGCTGGAGTAAATAATCCTAAAATTTGTATGGAATAAGAAGAGACCCCAAATTGCTAAGGAAATGTTGAAAAAGAAAAACAAAACTGGCGGCATCACATTACCTGATTTCAAGCTTTACTACAAAGCTGTGATCGCCAAGACAGCGTGGTACTGGCATAAAAACAGACACATAGACGAGTGGAACAGAGTAGAGAGCCCAGATATGGACCCTCAACTCTATGGTGAAATAATCTTCGACAAAACAGGAAAAAATATACAATGGGGAAAAGACAGTCTCTTTAATAAATGGTGCTGGGGGGGCGCCTGGGTGGCTCAGTGGGTTGGGCCGCTGCCTTCAGCTCAGGTCATGGTCTCAGGGTCCTGGGATCGAGTCCCGCGTTGGGCTCTCTGCTCAGTGGAGAGCCTGCTTCCCTTCCTCTCTCTCTGCCTGCCTCTCTTGTGATTTCTCTCTGTCAAATAAATAAATAAAATCTTTAAAAAAAAATAAATGGTACTGGGAAAACAGGACAGCTATATGTAGAAGAATGAAACTTGACCATTCTCTTACACCATACACAAAGATAAACTCGAAATGGATAAAAGACCTCAACGTGAGACAGGAATCCATCAGATTCCTAGAGGAGAACATAGGCAGTAACCTCTTCGATATCAGCCACAGCAACTTCTTTCAAGATATGTCTCCAAAGGCCAAGGAAACAAAAGCGAAAACGAACTTTTGGGACTTCATCAAGATCAAAGGCTTCTGCACAGCAAAGAAAACAGTCAATAAAACAAAAAGGCAACCTATGGAATGGAAGAAGATATTTGCAAATGACAGTACAGACAAAAGGTTGATATCCAGGATCTATAAAGAATTCCTCAAACTCAACACACACAAACCAGATAATCATATCAAGAAATGATCAGAAGATATGAACAGACACTTCTCCAATAAAGACATACAAATGGCTCTCAGACACATGAAAAAATGTTCATCATCACTAGCCATCAGGGAGATTCAAATTAAAACCACATTGAGATATCACCTTACACCAGTTAGAATGGCCTAAATTAGCAAGACAGGAAACAACGTGTGTTGGAGAGGATGTGGAGAAAGGGGAACCCTCTTACACTGTTGGTGGGAATGCAAGTTGGTGCAGCCACCTTGGAGAACAGTGTGGAGATTCCTCAAGAAATTAAAAATAGAGCTTCCCTATGACCCTGCAATTGCACTGCTGGGTATTTACCCCAAAGATACAGATGTAGTGAAAAGAAGAGCCATCTGTACCCCAATGTTTATTGCAGCAATGGCCACGGTCACCAAACTGTGGATAGAACCAAGATGCCCTTCAACGGATGAATGGATAAGGAAGATGTGGTCCATATACACGACGGAGTATTATGCCTTCATCAGAGAGGACGAATACCCAACTTTTGTAGCAACATGGACGGGAATGGAAGAGATTATGCTGAGTGAAATAAGTCAAGCAGAGAGAGTCAAGCATCATATGGTTTCACTTATTTGTGGAGCATAACAAAGAACATGGAGGACATGGGGAGATGGAAAGGAGAAGGGAGTTGAGGGAAATTGGAAGGGGAGATGAACCATGAGAGACTACGAACTCTGAAAAACCACCTGAGGGTTTTGAAGGGGCAGGGGGTGGGAGGTTGAGGAACCAGGTGGTGGGTAATAGGGAGGGCACGTATTGCATGGAGCACTGGGTGTGGTGCAAAAACAATGAATACTGTTACGCTGAAAAGAAATAAATAAAAAAAATAAGAAAGGGGTCTATTCAACAAGGAGATATAACAATTATAAATATTTATGCCCCCAACATGGGAGCACAAAAATATATAAAACAACGAATAACAAACATAAAGAAATTCATTGATTGTAGTACAATAATAGTAGGGGCTGCTAACACCCCACTTACAGCAATGGATCATCTAAACAGAAAATCAACAAGGAAACAATGACTTTGAATGAAACACAGGACCAAATGAACTTAACAGATATATTCAGAAGATTTCAACCTAACGTGGCAGAACACACATTCCTGTTGAATGCACATGGGGCATTCTCCAGGTTAGATCACATACCAATTTCAAATCAGTTCTCAAAGTACAAAAAGACTGAGGTCACACCATGCATATTTCTGACCACAACACTATGAAACATAAAGTCAACCACAAGACAAAATTTGAAATGGCCACAAATACATGGATATTTAACAACATCCTACTAAGCAATGAATAGGTCAACCAGAAAATTAAAGAAGAAATTTTTAAAAATACATTTAAACAAATGAAATGAAAACACAACAGTCCAAAACACTTGGGATGCAGCAAAAACGGTCATGAGAGGGAAGTAAATAGCAATACAGTCCTATCAAAAGAAGCAAGAAAATTCTCAAATACATAACCTAAACTTACACCTAAAGGAGCTGAATAAAAAAGAACAACAAATGAAGCCTAAAGCCTGCAAAAGAAGGGAAATAATAAACATTAAATCAGAAATAAATGATATAGAAAAAATTTCAGCAGAACAGATCAATGAAACCAAAAGCTGTTTCTTTGAAAGAATTAATGAAATTGGTAAACCCATAGCCGGCCTTATTAAAAAGAAAAAACACGTCTCCAAAGGCAAGGGAAACAAAACCAAGAATGAACGTTTGCAACTTCATCAAGATGAAAGCTTCTGCAGAGCAAAGGAAACAGTCAACAGAACAAAGAGGCAACCCACGGAATGGGAGAGGATATTCGCAAATGACATTACAGACAAAGGGCTGATATCCAAGAGCTGTAAAGAACTTCTCAAACTCAATACCCAAAAAACAAATAATCAAGTCAACGAATGGTCAGAAGACATGAACAGATACTTCTCCAAAGATGACATACAAATGGCTCACAGGCACATTTTAAAATGTTCTTTGTCACTAGCCATCAGTGAAATTCAAATCAAAACCACATTGAGACACCACCTCACACCACTTAGAATGGGAAAAATTACCAAGGCAAGAAACAACAAATGTTGGAGAGTATGTGGAGAAAAGGGAAGCCTCTTATACTGTTGGTGGGAATCCAAGTTGGTACAGCCACTTTGGAAAAATGGTGTGGATGTTCCTCAAAAAAATTTTAAAAATAGAGCTACCCTAAGACCCAGCAATTGGACTACCAGGAATTTACCCCAGAGATACAGATGTAGTGAAAAGAAGGGCCATATGCCCCCCACTGTTCATAGCAGCAATGTCCACAATGGCCAAACTGTGGAAAGAGCTGAGATACCTTTCAGCAGATGAATAGATAAAGAAGATGTGGTCTATATATACAATGAAATATTAGTCATCAGAAAGGATGAACACCCAACTTCTGCATCAACATGGATGGGACTGGAGGAGATCATGCTAAGTGAAATGAGTCAAGCAGAGAAAGTCAGTTACCATATGGTTTCACTTATTTGTGGAACGTAAGGTGTAGCATGGTATAGCATAGGAGAAGGAAGGGAAAAATGAAGGGGGAATGGGAATCAGAGGTGAAGATGAACCATGAGAGACTATGGACTCCAGGTCCATAGTATTGATGGGTTTTAAGGAAGGCATGTATGGCGTGGAGCCCTGGGTGTTATATGCAAACAATGAATCATAGAACAGTCCATCAAAAAATAATGTCATGTACTGTATGGTGACTAACATAACGTAATTTTAAAAAAAAGAAAAGACAAAGGACCCTAATAAATGAAATTACAAATGAGAAAGAAGAAATCCCAACCAACATCACAGAAATATAAACAATTGTAAGAGAATATTACGAAAACCCTTATGACAACAAACTGGGCAATCTGGAAGAAATGGAAAAATTCCCCAAAACATACAGACTACCGAAGCTGAAATGGGAAGAAACAGAAAATTTTAACAAGCCCATAGCCAGCAAATAAATTGAACTCATAATCAAAAATCTCCCCACAAACAAAAGTCCAGGGCCAGATGATTTCTCAGGAGAATTCTATCAAACATTTAAAGAAGAGTTAATGCGTATTCTTCCCAAACTGTTTCAAAAAACAGAAATGGAAGGAAAACATCTAAGCTCCTTCTATAAGGTCAGCAGAACCTTAATTCCAAAACCAAGGACCCTGCTAAAAAAGAGAACTACAGGCTAGTATCCCCAGTGAACATGGATGCAAAATTCTCAACAAGATACTAGCAAATCAGATCCAATAGTACATTACAAGAATTATTCCAATGACCCCACAATCAAGTGAATTTTATTCCTGGGCTGCAGGGGTGGGTCCATATTCACAAGTCAATCAAAATGATATACCACATTAATAAAAGAAAGGATAATACCATACGATCCCCTTAATAGATGCAGAAACAGCATATGACAAAAATACATTTATGCTTGATAAGATGGAGTGTACCTCAACATCACAGAGGCTATATACAAAAGACCCACAAATAATAATATCCTCCATGAGGAAATACTGAGAGCCTTTCCCCTATGGTCAGGAACAAGCCAGCGGTGTCCATTCTCATCATCACTATTTAACATAGTACTGAAAGTCTTAGCCTCAGCAATCAAACAACTAAAAGAAATAAAAGGGATCCAAATCAGCAGAGGAGAGGCCAAACTTCCACTGTTTGCAGACAACATGATACTCTGTAAAGAAAACCTGAAAGACTCCACCAAAATCTGCTAGAACTAATGCATGATTTCAGAAAAGTTGCTGATATAAAATCAATGTACTGAGTTGCTTGATACAAAATCAAGGTACAGAAATCTGTGGCATTTCTATACACCAATAATGAAGCAGCAGAAAAAGAAATCAAGGAATCGGTCCCAGTTACAATTACACCCAAAACCAAAAGATACCTAGGAATAAACCTAACAAAAGAGGTAAAAGATCTATACCCTGAAAACTATAGAGCACTTATGAAAGAAACTGAAGAATGACACAAAGAAATGGAAATGCTCATGGGTCGGAAAAACAAACACTGTTAAAATGTCTACGCTACCCAAAGCAATCTACACATTTAATGCGATGTCTATCGATATATCAATGTCATTTTTCACAGAGCTGGAACGCACAATTTTGAAATTTGCATGGAATCACAAAAGATCCCAATTAGCCAAAGCAACTTTGGAAACGAAAAGCAAAGGTAGAAGCATCACAATTCTGAACTTCAAGCTATTTGGCAAAGCTGTAGTCATCAAGACAGTGTGGTACTGGCACAAAAACAGATACACAGATCAATGGAATAGAACAGAAAACCCAGAAATGGACCACAACTATATGGTCAACTAATCTTCGACAAAGCAGGAAAGAATATCCAATGGAAAAAAGACAGTCTCTTCAACAAATGATGTTGGGAAAATTGTACAGCCACGTGTAGAAAAATGAAACTGGACCATTTTCTTACCATACAAAAATAAACTCAAAATGGTTGAAGACCTAAATGTGAGACAGGAATCCATCAAAATCCTAGAGGAGAGCACAGGCAGTAACCTCTCTGACATTGGCCATAGCAACAAACGTCCTATTAGATGGGTCTCCTGAGGCAAGGGAAACAAAAGCAAAAATAAACTATTGGTACTACATCAAAATAAAAGCTTCTACACAGTGAGGGAAACAATCAAGAAAACTAAAAGGCAACCTTTGGAATGGGAGAAGATATTTGCAAATGACATATCTTATAAAGAGTATCCAAAATACATAAGGAACTTTAATTTTTTTATTTTTTATTTTATTTGTTCAGTGCTCCAAGATTCATTGTTTATGTACCACACCCAGTGCTCCATGCAATATGTGTCCTACTTAATACCCACCACCAGGCTCACCCTCTAAAACCCTCAGTTTGTTTCTCAAAGTCCACAGTCTCTCATGGTTCATATCCTCCTCCGATTTTCCCCAATTCACTTTTCCTTTCCTTCTCCTGATGTCCTCCAAGTTGTTCCTTATGTTCCACAAGTAAGTGAAACCATATGATAATTGACTTTCTCTGTTTGACTTATTTCACTCAGCATAATCTCCTCCAGTCCCATCCATGTTGATACAAAAGTTGGGTATTCACCCTTTCTGATGGCTGAGTTATATTCCATTGTATATACAGACCACATCTTCTTTATCCATTTGTCTGTTGAAGGGCATCTTGGCTCTTTCCACAGTTTGGCAATTGTGGACATTGAACTTTTAAAACTCAGTTGGATGGTGGGCATTAAGGAGGGCACGTGAGGTGAAGAGGAATGGTTGCTATACACAACTGATGAATTACCGAACTCTACATCAGAAACTAATGATGTGCCATATGCTGGCTAATCTAATTTAAATTTAAAAAAAATTCAGCACCCAAAACACGAATAATCCACTTGGAAAATGGGCAGAAAATATGGATAGACATACATACAGATGGCCAATAGACACATGAAAAGATGTTCTACATCACTGCTCATCAGGGAAATACAAGTCAAAACTACAGTGGGATATCACCTCACACCTGTCAGGATGGCTAAAGTTGACAACACAGAAAATGACAGGTGTTGGCAAGGATGTGGAGAAAGAGGAACCCTCTTGCACTGTGGGTGGGAATGCAAACTGGTGCATCTACTGTGAAAAGTAGTATAGAGGTTCCTCCAAAAGTTAAAAGTAGACCTAAGCTTATGATCCAGGAATTGCAGTACTAGGTGTTTACACAAAGGATACAATAATACTAATTGGAAAGGAAACATGCACCCGGATGCTTATCATTATCAACAGTAGCCAAATTATGGGAACAGTCCAAGTGTCCATGAATGGATAAAGATGTGGTGTATCTATTTAATGGATTACTCAGCCATAAAAGTGAATGAAATTTTGCCATTTGCAACAGCATAGATGGAGCTATAGAGTATGATACTAAGTGAAATACATCAGTCAGAGAAGGACAGAGAACATATGTTTTCACTCTTAAGTGGAATTTAAGAAGCAAAACAAATGAGCAAAGGGGAAAAAGTGAGAAAGACAATCCAAGAAACAGACTCTTAACTACAGAGAAGAAACTGCTGGTTATCAGACAGGAGGTGGGTGGAGGGATGGGTTAAATAGGTGATGGAGATTAAAGTGTACACTTATCATGATTAACACTGAGTAATGTATAGAATGGTTGAATTCTATACATATTGTATACCTGAAATTAATGTAACTCTGGGTGTTAACTATGTTGGAATTAAAATTCTTAATTTAATTTAAAAATTTTTTAAAAGACACCACAAGAAATCTATAGATCAATATTCCTTATGAGAAGAGAATGCAAAAAATCATCAATAATAAGTACTAGTAACCAAATAAAACAGCATCAAAAGGAATATAGACCAAGACAAACTGAGATTTATCTCGGGAATGCAAGCGTGGTTCAATATATAAAAATCAGTATAATTCATCACATTAGTAGACTGAAGGAAAAAAAAATGCATGGCCATCTCAATAGATGGTCTGATAAAAACATTCAACAACCTAGGAATAGAATGGAACTTCTTCAACATGATAAGGGGCATTTATGAGAAATGTACATCTAACATTATACTCAATGGTAAAAGACTGAGCTCTTTCCCTTGTGAACAAGAAAAACACAAGGATGCCTGCTTTCATTACTACTATTCAACATTGACTGGAAATTCTAGCCAGTTTAAATAGACAAGAAAAAGAGATAAAGAACATCCAATTTCAAATGAAGAAATAAAATTATCTCTATTTTCAGATGACACGCTCCTATATAGAGAAAATCCCATAAAGTCCATGAGAAGGCTACTACAGTCGATAAGTGAATTCAGCAAAGTTGCAGAATACAAAATCAGGACACAAATATCAGTTGTACCATTATACACTTGTAATAAACAACCTAAAAGGAAATCAATCTCCTCCAGTCCCATCCAGGTTGATGCAAAAGTTAGGATCATTTCTGATGGCTGAGTAATATGGATGGAACTAGAGGAGATTATGCTGAGTGAAATAAGTCAAACAGAGAAAGTCAATTATCATATGGTTTCATTTACTTGTGGAATATGGAGGACATTAGGAGAAGGAAGGGAAAAATGAAGGGGAGAAAATCGGACGGGGAGCCAAACCATGAGAGACTGTGGACTCCGAGAAACAAACTGAGGGGTTTTGGGGGGGGGGGGGGGTAGGGAGATGGGTTGGTCCAGTGATGGGTATTACGTAGGGCATGTATTGCATGGAGCACTGGGTGTTGTACATAAACAATGAACCTTGGAACACTACATCAAAAACTAATGACATACTGTATGCTGACTAACATAACATAATAAAAAATAAAATAGGAGGGGAGGAGTCAAGATGGTGGAGAAGTAGCAGGCTGAGACTACGTCAGGTAGCAGGAGATCAGCTCGATAGCTTATCTAAACATTGCAAACACCTACAAATCCAATGGGAGATCAAAGAGAAGAAGAAGAGCAATTCTAGAAACAGAAAATCAACCACTTTCTGAAAGGTAGGACTGGTAGAGAAGTGAATCCAAAATGATGGGAAGATAGACTGTGGGGGGAGGGGCTGGCTCCCGGCAAGCAGCAGAGCAACGGAGCACAAAATCAGGACTTTTAAAAGTCTGTTCCACTGAAGGACATTGCTCCAGAGGCTAAACCGGGGTGAAGCCCACGCAGGGTCAGCGTGGCCCCAGGTCCTGCAGGGGCACAGAAGGATCGGGGGTGTTGGAGTGTCGCAGAGCTCACAGGTGTTAGAACGGAGAAGCCGGCTACAGAGACAGAGCCGAGGAGTGAACTCTCAGCTCGGGATTACCTTGAACCGGTCGTGGGCTGGGTGAGCTCGGAGTGCAGCTGGAGGCTGAGGATACGGGAGTGATTGGGTGCTGTCCTCTGGGGGTGCACTGAGGAGTGGGGCCCCGGGCTCTCGGCTCCTCCGGGCTGGAGACTGGGAGGCCGCCATTTTCCCGTCCTCCGGAACTCTACGGAAAGTGTTCAGGGAACAAAAGCTCCCAAAAGTGAACCCGAGCGGATTACTTAGTCCAGCCCCTGGGAAGGGCGGTACAATTCCGCCCAGGGCAAAGACACTTGAGAGTCACTACAACAGGCCCCTTCCCCAGAAGATCAACAAAATATCCAGCCAGGACAAAGTTCATCTATCAAGGAAAGCAGGTTCAATACCTAGGCCAGCAGCGGAATTCCAGAGGAGGAGAAAGCAAAGCACGGAACTCATGGCTTTCTGCCCATGATTCTTTAGTCTTGCGGCTACTTCAATTTTTTTTTTCAATTTTAAAAAGGAAATTAAGAAAGCAATTCCATTTATAACAACATCAAAATGAACAAAATACCAAGGAATAAATTTAAGGAAATAGGTGAAAGATTTGTACACTGAAAACTACCAAACATTGCTGAGAGTAATAAAGAAATGAAAATGCATCCCATGTTCATGGGTTATGAGACTCATTATTGTTAAAAGATGTCAGAACTACCCAAAGCCATCTACAGATTCAATGCAATCACTATCAACATTCCAATAGGCTTTTTTGAAGAAATGGAAAGCTGCTCCTGAAATTCATATGGAAATACAATAGGCCCAAATACCCAAAACAATCTTGAAAAAGAACAAAGTTGGAGGACTCATACTTCCTGATTTCAAAACTTACAAAACTACAGCAATCGAAATAGTGCAGTAATGTGTAGAAATAGATATATAAATAAATGGGAAAAAATGAGAGTCCAGCAATAAATCCATACATATATGGCTAATTGATTATCAGTGTGGATGCCTAGTCCATTCAATGGGGGAAGAAATAGTGTTAGCAAAACTCAACTATTGTGACTTTAAATTTAGCAATCTATTCTTACACATGACACCAAAAGCACAATCAACAAAAGAAAAAAATAACTGGACTTCATTAAAAGCTAAAAACTTCGCGCATCAAAGAACATTATCAAGAAAGTGAAAATACAGTGGTCTAAGAAGGTGACATAGGAAGGCTCTGAACTCACTGGCTTCCACAGACAATTTGAAGCTATACATACATACAGAGCAATTTCTCCTGAAGAACTGGGGGCTGATTGAATAGCTTCTGCACACACTCAAAAACAAAAAACAAAAAACGAAAGAAAAAGATACAGGGGGAGGAGCAAGATTACAGAAGAGTAGGACACCTAAATATCATTGGGTCCCAGGAATTGAGCTAGATAGTTATCAAACCATTCTGAACACCTACAAAATCAACAAGAGATTGAAGAGAAGAATAGCAACAATTCTGTCAAAAGAAAATCAACCATTTTCTGGAAGATAAGATGTGCAGAGAAGTGAATCCAAGGCAATAAATGGGAAGATAAACTGTGGGGGGAGGGGCCGGCTCCTGGCAAGCAGTAGAGCAGCAGAGCACAAAATCAGAACTTTTAGAAGTATGCTCCACTGAGAAACGTCGCTTTGGAGGCTAAGCTGGGGTTGGAGCCCTCACAGGGGCAGTGTCGTCTCAGGTCCCCTGGCGTCACAAAAAGACCAGGGGTGTCTGAGTGTGGCAGAGCTCTCAGGTATCAGAATGAGAAGGCCAGCTGCAGAGATGGAGCTGACGAGTGTGCTCTCAGCTTGTCATTACCTTAAACCATGATCTGCGGCACAGTTGGGCCACTCTTCTTCCAGGAGGGACCCCACAAGTGGCAGATCCAGGGATACTCACCTTCCTCCTCCAGCAGGAGTGGTGGGGGAGCATGCTACAGGAATCTGCTGGGTTTGGAGACTCCAAATGGGGTCATGCGCCAGAGATAGAAACACTCAGTCACAGGCCAGGTGAGCACGGAGTGTGGGCGGAGACCAGGGAAACAGGAGTGATTGACTGCTTTTCTCCGAGGGCACACTGAGGAGAGGGACCCTGAGCTCTCGGCTCCTCTGGGGCTGGAGATTAGGAGGCTGCCATCTTCATTCTCCTCCTCCAAAGTTGTACGGAAAGCATTCAGGGAACAAAAGCTACAAGAGAAAAACCGAGCAGATTACTTAGCCTGCCCTCTGGCAAGGGCAGTGCAATTCCACCTCGGGCAAAGACATTTAAGAATCACTGCATCAGGCCCTTCCTCAGAAGATCATCAAGAGCATCCAGTGAAGATCAAGTTCACCAATCAATGAGAACTGCAAAACTAAAGAGCTACAGGAATACAGCCCATAGAATTCATGGCTTTTCCCCCATGATTCTTCAGTCTTTGAAACAATTTTTTTTCAATTTTATTTTTTCTTACTCTATTTTTTTTATTTTTCCTTTTTCCCATTTTAACCTTGTTTAATGATTTTAGCTTATCAATACCTGTTTAAAAATCTTTTTTTAAATTTCTTTTATTTATTTCTTTTCAGTGTAACAGAATTCATTGTTTATGCACCACACCCAGTGCTCCATGCAATACGTGCCCTCCATAATGCCCACCACTTGGCTCCGCTGACCTCCCACCTCCTGCCCCTTCAAAATGCTCAGATTGTTTTTCATAGTCCATAGTCTCTCATGGTTCATCTCCCCGTCCAATTTCCCTTAACTCCCTTCTCCTCTCCATCTCCCCATGTCCTCCCTGTTATTTCTTATGCTCCACAAATAAGTGAAACCATATAATAATTGACTCTCTCTGCTTGACTTAGTTCACTCAGCCTAATCTCCTCCAGTCCCATCCATGTTGACACAAAAGTTGGGTATTCGTCCTTTCTGATGGAGACATAATACTCCATCGTGTATATGGACCACATCTTCCTTATCCATTTGTTCGCTGAAGGGCATCTTGATTCTATCCACAGTTTGGCGACCGTGGCCATTGCTGCTATAAACATTGGGTACAGATGGCCCTTCTTTTCACTACATCTGTATCGTTGGTGTAAATACCCAGTAGTGCAATTGCAGGGTCCTAGGGAAGCCCTATTTTTAATTTCTTAAGGAATCCCCACACTCTTTTCCAAAGTGGCTGCACCAACTTGCATTCCAACCAACAGTATAAGAGGGTTCCCCATTCTCCACATCCTCTCCAACACACGTTGTTTCCTGTCTTCCTAATTTTGGCCATTCTAACTGGTGTAAGGTATGGTATCTCAATGTGGTTTTAATTTGAATCTCCCTGATGGCTAGTGATGATGAACATTTTTTCATGTGTCTGATAGCCATTTGTATGTCTTCATTGGAGAAGTGTCTGTTCTTGTCTTCTGCCCATTTTTTGACATGATTATCTGGTTTGTGTGTGTTGAGTTTGAGAAGTTCTTTGTAGATCCTGGATGTCACCCTTTTGTCTGTACTGTCA
Source organism: Meles meles (assembly GCF_922984935.1). NCBI lineage: Eukaryota > Metazoa > Chordata > Mammalia > Carnivora > Mustelidae > Meles > Meles meles. Next base: position 64,641,580 of record NC_060087.1, read on the forward strand.
TTTGCGAATATCTTCTCCCATTCCGTGGGTTGCCTCTTTGTTTTGTTGACTGTTTCCTTTGCTGTGCAGAAGCTTTTGATCTTGATAAAGTCCCTAAAGTTCATTTTCGCTTTTGTTTCCTTTGCCTTTGGAGACATATCTTGAAAGAAGTTGCTGAGGCTGATATTGAAGAGTTTACTGCCTATGTTCTCCTCTAGGATTCTTTTTTTTTTATTTCTTTTCAGCATAACCGTATTCATTGTTTTTGCACCACACCCAGTGCTCCATGCAATACATGCCCTTCCTATTGTTAGGGTCCGTGATCAAAGGAACGAGACTGACACAAACCGAAAATCAAGCAACGTTTTATTTTGTACCATGCATCAGAAATGAAACTGACCGGTATGTGCCCGAGCCCTGTGCATTAGAACCCAAACTGACCGGTAGGTGCCTGAGCACCGTGCATTAAAACCAAACTGACCAGTGGGTGCCCAAGCCCCATGCATTAGAAACCAAACTGACTGGTAGGTGCCTGAGACTTGCTGGGGGCCACCACCTCCCTGTCCTGGGGTCCCTCCTGGAGGCTCCCTGCCCCTCCCTCACTGTACCACAGGCCACTCCCGGTGAGGCCGCTCCTGTCAAGGCCGCTTGTGGCGCTGCTGCTGTTGCTGCTCTCACTGCCGGCGGCACCGCCGCAGATGCTGCTCCTGTCAAAGCCGCTCATGGCGGCGGTGCTGCAGATGTTGCTCTTGTCAAAGCCACTCGCGGTGGCGCTGCTGGTGCTACAGCTCGAGGCGGCGAGGTCGCTCGCGGCAGCGCTGCTGGTGCTGCTGCTGCTCCTGCTCCCGGCGTGTTGCTGACTCCTCCTGATATATCCCCCTGCAGCCTCACAGACCAGCTTTTATAGAGGTGGTTGAGCCCGGCCCACACACAGATGGCCAATGGGATTGCAATACACAGAGAAAACTGCACAGTCATGCTAGGTCTGCCACACACAGAAAAAAAAAAAAAAAAACTGCTAGGTAACACAGAGGTGGCCAATTGAATTTCAATTTGCCCTAGTAGATATATGTGCTCTCCACTGATTGGCTGTCTTCACCTGGCCTGACCCGCCCTTGTATCTACGCTTTGCAAGTAAGTTCCTCTGGGAGGTGTGGGGTCAATCTAAGTTCACTACATAAACACAAAATGACTCCCTCTGGCCAACCAGGCCCTTACATTCCCCCCCTTTTCCTTGGAGATTAGTCAAATCCTTGACTTTTCAGCCAGTTCTGTGTTCTCCTGTTGTAAGGGGGTTATATCGAGCATGTAATATTGGGGCCAAAAAGTAACAGTAGTGCACAGTTGGCTGATGAGTTAGCCATTCAACATTTTGTATAACCTTTTCCATTTTTTTCTAATTCCATTCATCTAATTCCCCACCTATACTTTTCATAAACAGGTAACAATAGAAGGAACAATAAACTCACAGTTTTTTTAGTCTTAGCTTTAGTCCATGGTCAGCGGGTTCTGTTGGCTTCACCTTCCATCTCTGGGGGTGTCCTCGTCCTCAGCTTGTTTGACATAACCCGCATGAATCCAGGACCTAATGCCTTCTACTTTTACTGCCATGGGGGGGGGGGGGTCAAGATAACAGTAAATGGTCCCTTCCAGCGAGACTCCAAGTTTCCCACTTGACAGCGATGTATCCAAACCAAATCCCCAGGTTGGTAAGGATGTGGTTCCACCTCCGTCTCCGTCCCAGTGTGAGCAGTCTGGATCCCTGAGTGGGCTTTTTTAAGACAGACTGTAATGCCTGCAGTGACTGGAGTACAGATTGATCAGTCATTTCTGCTAGGGCAACCTCTTGTAGTTGAGGAGGGGGGGGTCTCCCAAATATTATTTCAAATGGGGTCACCTTGCTTAAATAGGGTGCACATCATGCCCTGAGGAGGGCAAAAGGAAGGAGATCCACCCATTCACCGCCAGTCTCCAGAATCAGTTTTGTCAAGGTCTCTTTAAGAGTCTGGTTCATTCTCTCTACTTGCCCAGAACTCTGGGGCCGGTAGGCACAATGTAGTTTCCAATTAGTGCCCACGGCCTTGGCCAATGCCTGTGAGACTGAACTCACAAATGCAGGGCCATTGTCTTACCCGATTGCGAGAGGCAGCCCAAACCTAGGAATTATTTCTTCTAGTAGCTTTTTGGCTACCACTCCTGCCATCTCATGTTTGGCAGGAAAAGCCTCTACCCAGCCTGAAAAGGTATCTACAAAAACTAACATGTACTTGTGCCCATATTTTCCAGGTTTCATTTCTGTAAAATCTATTTCCCAATAAATTCCTGGTTCCTTACCTCTTTCTCTCCAGTTAGTTTTCTCATAGATTTAAGTAATGATGAAAATTGGGCTCCCGTGTCCACCAAAAAAATCAACTGATTTCCCCTCTACTTCAATTTTTACCCGAGGTTCAGGGAGGGGCTCCAAACCATGGCCCCTTCAGTCTCTGGTGGCGAGCATTGCTGTCTTCCTTTTGGGGCACTCCCTGGCCCAATGTCCTTTTCCCTTACAGTAAGTGCACTGATCTGAACCTAAGTCTTCCCACCTGCCTTCTCTGTGCTTATGCTTTTCCTTCCATTTACTATCCCCAACCTGTTTCCTCCCCGCCTCATGTAATGCCAAAACCTTAACCAGGTTTTTTGTCTGTTTTTCATCCTCTTGTGCATCCCTGTTGTTAAACACCTTTTCTGCTATTCCCACTAACTCAGTCAGATTCTTCCCTTTAAATCCTTCGATTTTTTGAAATTTCCTCCTTATATCTGGGGCTGACTGACTAACAAATGCAAGATTCATTGCCCTCTGATTTTCGGGTGCCTCAGCGTCGATTGGGCTATACATTTTATAGGCTTCAATTAGCCTTTCTAGGAAAGCTCCTGGAGACTCATTCTTACCTTGAGTCACCATACTAATTTTGGATAAATTTATGGGTCTCCTTGCAGCTGCATGGAGGCCTCCCTGTAGAGCCTGGCAGTAGAAATGTAAGCTCTCCTTACCTTCATCGCAATTTGGATCATAGTCAGGGTGTTCCCTTGGGCAGTAGTCTTCCATTTGGCAGGGATCGAGGTCCCTGCCAAGTCTCTCGCTTATCACCTTATGGGTTCCTCACATGATGCGATCCCTCTCTTCCATGTTAAGAGAGCCATAAGGAGCTGTTGAATATCCACCCAGGTAGGTTGGTGGGTAAGAAAAACAGTCTCCAAGAGACTAATTAAATCCTGAGGGTAGATAGAAAAGGACTTATGTTGGGTTTTCCAGTTATAGATGTTGGAAGAGGAGAAAGGGATATACCTTAGGTGGGGGCGCCCTCTCTCATCTGGTAGAGTAACCTCACGGAGAGGCAGCATTGGTGCAGATAGTACTGGTGAGGTAAAGGGAGGATGAGGGGGATAGAGGAAAGAGGAAGGATCAGGGCAGTCTCTCTGCTTGGTGGTCCCATAGGTAGACCCCGACCGTGTATGAGATGGACTGGTAAAGGCATCTTGAGACCGAGAGTCAGATTTAGAGTACAGATGGGGGGGGGGGATTCCACATCCTCCACATCTGATGGAGGTAGGACAGTCTTCTTCCCTGGCTCTCCTTCATCTGTCTGTTCTGGTTTTGGTGGTCTGACCTGCCTTAGAGGGAGAGAGATGGTTTCATTAGCAGGGGGAAGTGGGACTTGAGCCACGATGGTGGCTCTTCTATCAGATATCGCCAGGTCACAATGTACGGTATTTGTTCTCGATGTAGATTGAAGACCTCACTCAGGGTAGAATAGATCTGAGCCAAGGCAAATGTTCCTTCCGGCGGCCACCCTGTGGAGAAAATGGGCCACTCTAATTGACAGAGGGTTTTTAGTTTTCCTGGGTAAACCTTGTCACCTGAATGAGTGGCTTTACCTTGGAAATCCTTGAAATGTTCGAGAACAAGACCTAGGGGTGTCACAGGTCCCTTACTCCCTGCTTGTCCCATTTCTCCAAATGCAACAAATAACACAACAGACAATAAAAAAACAAGGCAGAGACAACCACAGGCCCAGCGATCCCCATCCAGAGCCTGCTGCTGGTGGGGACTTTCTTGGTCCCCTGCAAACATGACAAACCACACAACAAACAACAAAAGAACCAGGCAAAGACAACTGTAGGCCCAACTATTCTTACCCAGAACTTGCCACTGGTGGGGGCTTTCTTTATCCCCTGACCGCCTAGGGGGACTCAAACCCCCCATGCCTCTAGGGGGACTTGAAACCCCCAACCGTCTAGGGGGACTTGAACCTCCCGTACATCTAGGGGGACTCAAACCCCCGTACACCTAGGGGGACTCGAACCCCCTGACTGCCCAGGGGCATTTGAACCCCCTGGCGATCTACCAGCAGAGGGATGAGGTGTCCCTGCATCCACTTCAGCCCTGGGGAGCATGGCCGCATCCAGCTTCTCCCCAGTGGGCTATACCCTGGAGTTCCGCAACCAGACAGACAGACAAGATCTCAATAGAGGTTTTTTTGAGAAATTCGGATGCTGGCTCAGTTCGCGTCATTTGATGCCGGACGAGCCCCCAATGTTAGGGTCTGTGATCAAAGGAACAAGACTGACACAAAGCGAAAATCAAGCAAAGCTTTATTTCGTGCCATGCATCAGAAATGAAACTGATCGGTAGATGCCCAAGCCCCGTGCATTAGAACACAAACTGACCAGTAGGTGCCCAAGCCCTGTGCATTAGAACCCAAACTGACCGGTAGGTGCCCAAGCCCCGTGCATTAGAACCCAAACTGACCGGTAGGTGCCCGAGCCCCGTGCATTAGAAACGAAACTGACCGGTCGGTGCCCAAGCCTTGCTGGGGGCCACCGCCTCCCTATCCTGGGGTCCCTCCTGGTGGCTCCCTGCCCCGCCCTCACTGTACCACAGGCTGCTCCCGGCGAGGCCACTCCTGACAAAGCCGCTCGTGGTGCTGCTGCTGCTGCAGCTCTCACTGCCGGCAGCACCACCACAGATGCTGCTCCTGTCAAAGCCGCTCGTGGTGGCGCTGCTGGTGCTACAGCTCGAGGCAGCGAGGTCGCTCACGGCGGCGCTGCTGCTGCTGCTGCTGCTCCCGCTCCCGGCGTGCTGCTGACTCCTCCTGCTGTATCCCCCTGCAACCTCACAGACCAGCTTTTATAGAGGTGGTTGAGCCCGGCCCACACACAGGTGGCCAATGGGGTTGCAATACACAGAGAAAACTGCACAGTCATGCTAGGTCTGCCATGCACAGAAAAAAAAAAACTGCTAGGTAACACAGAGATGGCCAATTGAATTTCAATTTGCCCTAGTAGATATATGTGCTCCCCACTGATTGGCTGTCTTCACCTGGCCTGACCCCCCCCTTGTATCTACGCTTTGCAAGTAAGTTCCTCTGGGAGGTGTGGGGTCAATCTAAGTTCACTACATAAACACAAAATGACTCCCTCTGGCCAACCAGGCCCTTAAGACTATCCCCCACCACCTGGTTCCCCCAACCTCCCAACCCCAGCCCCATCAAAACCCTCAGGTTGTTTTTCAGAGCCCATAGTCTTTAATGGTTCATCATCCCTTCCAATTTCCCTCAACTCCCTTCTCCTCTCCATCTCCCCATGTCCTCCCTGTTATTTCTTATGCTCCACAAAAAAGTGAAACCCTATGATAATTGACTCTCTCTGCTTGACTTAGTTCACTCAGCATGATCTCCTCCAGTCCCATCCATATTGCTACAAAAGTTGGGTATTCATCCTTTCTGATGAAGGCGTAATACTCCATAGCATATATGGACCACATCTTCCTTATCCATTCATTCGTTAAAGGGGATCTTGGTTCTATCGACAGTTTGGTGGCCGTGGCCATTGCTGCTATGAACATTGCGGTACAGATGGCCCTTCTTTTAACTATATCTGTATATTTGGGGTAAACACCCAGTAGTGCAATTGCAGGGTCATAGGGAAGCTTTATTTATTTATTTATTTATTTATTTATTTATTTATTTGACAGCGCGCGCGAGAGAGAGAGAGAGAGAGAACAAGTAGGCAGAGAGGCAGGCAGAGAGAGAGAGAGAGAGAGAAGGAAGCAGGCTCCCTGTGGAGCAGAGAGCCCGACATGGACCTTGAACCCAGGACTCCTGAGATCATGACCTGAGCTAAAGGCAGCGGCTTAACCCACTAAGCCACACAGGTGCCCAGGAAAGCTCTATTTTTAATTGCTTGAGGAATCTCCATGGTATTCCCCAAAGCGGCTGCACCAACTTGCATTCCCACCAACAGTGTAAGAGAGTTCCCCTTTCTTCACATCCTCTCCAACACACATTGTTTCCTGTCTTGCTAATTTAGGCCATTCTAACTGGTGAAAGGTGGTATCTCAATGTGGTTTTAATTTGAATCTCCCTGATGCCTAGTGATGATGAACATTTTTCCATGTGTCTGATAGCCATTTGTATGTCTTCATTGGAGAAGTGTCTGTTCATGTCTTCTGCCCATTTTTTGACATGATTATCTGTTTTGTGTGTGTTGAGTTTGAGAAGTTCTTTGTAGATCCTGGATATCAAACTTTTGTCTGTTCTGTCATTTGCAAATATCTTCTCCCATTCCGTGGGTTGCCTTTCTGTTTTGTTGACTGTTTCCTTTGCTGTGCAGAAGCTTTTGATCTTGATGAAGTCCCAAAAGTTCATTTTCGATTTTGCTTCCTTGGCCTTTGGAGACATATCTTGAAAGAAGTTGCTATGGCTGATATCGAAGAGATTACTGCCTATGTTCTCCTCTAGTATTCTGACGGATTCCTGTCTCACATTGAGGTCTTCTATCCATTTCGAGTTTATCTTTGTGTACGGTGTAAGAGAATGGTTGAGTTTCATTCTTCTACATATAGCTGCCCAGTTTTCCCAGCACCATTTATTAAAGAGACTGTCTTTTTTCCATTGTATATTTTTTCCTTTTTTGTCAAAGATTATTTGACCATAGTGTTGAGGGTCCATATCTGGGCTCTCTACTCTGTTCCACTGGTCTGTGTGTCTGTTTTTATGCCAGTACCATGCTGTCTTGGTGATCACAGCTTTGTAGTAAGGCTTGAAATCAGGTAACGTGATGCCACCAGTTTTATTTTTGTTTTTCAACATTTCCTTAGCAATTCAGGGTCTCTTCTGATTCCATACAAATTTTAGAATTATTTGCTCCAGCTCTTTGGAAAATACCAGTGGAATTTTGATCAGAGTGGCATTAAAAGTATAGATTGCTCTAGGCAGTATAGACATTTTAACAATGTTTATTCTTCTGATCCAAGAGCATGGAATGGTCTTGCATCTTTTTGTGTCTTCTTCAATTTTTTTCATGAGTTTTCTGGAGTTCCTTGAGTACAGATCTTTTGCCTCTTTGGTTAGGTTTATTTCAAGGTATCTTATGGTTCTTGGTGTACAGTAAATGGAATCAATGCTCTAATTTCCCCTTCTATATTTTCATTGTTATGTGTAGGAAAGCAACTTACTTCTGTACAATGGCTTTGTATCCTGCCACATTACTGAATTGCTGTATGAGTTCTCGTAGTTTGGGGGTGGAGTCTTTGGGGTTTTGCATATAAAGAATCATGTCATTGGTGAAGAGAGAGAGTTTGACTTCTTCATTGCCAATTTGGATACCTTTTACTTCTCTTTGTTGTCTGATTGCTGTTGCTAGGACTTCTAATACTGTGTTGAACAATGGTGGTGAGAGTGGGCATCCTTGTCGTGTTCCTGAGCTCAACGGGAAGGCTGTGAGCTTTTTCCCATTGAGGATGATATTTGCTGTGGGTCTTTCATAGATAGATTTTATGAAGTTCAGGAATGTTCCCTCTATCAGTATGCTTTGAAGCATTTTAATCAGGAATGGATGCTGGATTTTGTCAAATGCTTTTTCTGCATCAACTGAGAGGACCATGTGGTTCTTCTCTCTTCTCTTATTGATGTGTTCTATCACATTGATTGATTTGTGAGTGTTGAACCATCCTTATAACCCAGGGATGAATTCCACCTGGTCATGGTGGATAATCTTTTTAATGTGCTGTTGGATCCTATTGGCTAGGATCTTGTTGAGAATCTTAGCATCCATATTCATCAGTGATATTGATCTGAAATTCTCCTTTTTGGTGGGGTCTTTGCCTGGTTTGGGGATCAGGATAATGCTGGCTTCATAAAAAGAGTCTGGAAGTTTTCCTTCTGCTTCAATTTTTTGGAACAGCTTCAGGAGAATAGGTGTTATTTCCTCTTTGAAAGTTTGGTAGAAATCCCCAGGGAACCCGTCAGGTCCTGGGCTCTTGTTTTTTGGAAGGTTTTTGATCACTGCTTCTATCTCATTACTAGATATCGGTCTATTCAGGTTGTCAATTTCTTCCTGGTTCAATATTGGGAGTTTATAGTTTTCCAGGAATGCATCCATTTCATCTAGGTTACTTAGCTTATTGGCATATAACTGTTGGTAATAATTTCTGATGATTGTTTCTATTTCCTTGGTGTTAGTTGTGATCTCTCCCTTTTCATTCATAATTTTATTAATTTGGGCTTTCTCTCTTTTCTTTCTAATTGGTGTGGCCAATGGTTTATTGATCTTATTGATTCTTTCAAAAAAAAACCACCTCTAATTTCATTGATACATTCTACTCTATGTCTAGTTTCTATCTCATTGATATCTGCTCTAATCTTGATTATTTCCCATTTGTGTGTGGAGGTGGCTTGATTTGTTGTTGATTCTCCAGTTCTTTAAGGTGTACAGACAGCTGGTGTATTCGGATTTTTCAATTTTTTTGAGGGAGGCTTGGATGGCTATGTATTTCCCCCCTTAGGACTGCCTTTGCTGTACCCCATAGGTTTGGAACAACGTGTCTTCATTCTCATTGGTTTTAATGAATTGTTTAAGTTCATCTTTGATCTCCTGGTTGAACCAAGCATTCTTAAGCAAGGTGGTCTTCAGCTTCCAGGTGTTTGAGTTCCTTCTGAACTTTTCCTTGTGATTGAGCTACAGTTTCAAAGCATTGTGATCTGAGAATATGCAGGGAATAATCTCAATCTTTTGGTATCAGGTGAGCCCTGATTTGTGACCCAGTACCTGGTCTATTCTGGAGGAGGTTCCATGTGCACTTGAGAAGAATGAGTATTCTGTTGTTTTCGGGTGGAATGTTCTGTATATATCTATAAGGTCCATCTGGTCCAATGTTTCATTCAATGCTCTTGTTTCTTTATTGATTTTCTGCTTGGATGATCTGTCTATTACTGAGAGAGGCATGTTAAGATCTCCTACTCTTAATGTATTATATCATTATGACTCGTTATCTTGATTAATAGTTTTCTTATGTAATTGGCTGCTCCCATATTGGGGGCATAGATATTTACAATTGTTAGATTGTCTTGGTGGATAGTTCCTTTAAGAATTATGTAGTGTCCTTCTGTATCTCTGACTACAGTCTTTAGTATAAAATCTAATTTATCTGATATGAGAATCGCTACCCTGACCTTCTTTTGAGGCCCATTGGCATGAAAGATGCTTCTCCATCCCTTCACTTTCAGTCTGGGTGTATCCTTAGGTTCAAAATGGGTCTCTTGTAGACAACATATGGATGGGTCCTGTCATTTTATCCAATCTGCAACCCTGTGTCATTTTATGGGCGCATTTAGGCCATTCACATTGAGAGTGATTATTGAGAGATACGTTTTTATTGACATAATGTTACCTTTGAAGTCTTTCCTTCTGTAGATTGTCTGCATATTTCTGTTCAATGATATTCTTAGGATTTTTACTCTTTTATAGATCCCCCTTAATATTTCCTGCAGTGCCAGCTTGGTGGTCGCATACTCTTTTAAGCCTTGCCGGTCTTGGAAACTCTTTATCTCTCCATCCATTTTGAATGTCAGTCTTGCTGGATAAAGTATTCTTGGCTGCATGTTCTTCTCATTTAGTGCCCTGATAACATTTTGCCAGCCCTTTCTGGCTTTCCAGGTTTCTGTGGACAGGTCTGACATTATTCTGATGGGCTTTCCTCTGTACATAAGGAGCTTCTTTGTTCTAGCAGCTTTCAAGAGATCGTGTCTACAATTATGATTTCTCAATTTTACTATCAGGTGCCTGGATGTTCTTTTAGATTCTGTAATCTTGGGGGGAGAACGTTCTGCCTCTAGGACATGAACACTGGTTCCATTCGCGAGATTGGGAAAATTTTCTTGGAGAATCTGTTCCACTATATCTTCTAGACTTCTTTCTTTCTCCTGCCCTTCAGGGATTCCAATAATTCTGACATTGGAATGTTTCATGGCATCATTTACTTCCCTAATTCTGTTTTCATGGCTTCTAAGTTGTTTGTTCCAGGCTTCCTCCTGATCCTTTCTCTCTATCTGTTTGTCCTCCAGATCACTAATTCTATCTTCTGTCTCAGTTACCCTAGCTTTTAGAGAATTTAGATTAGCTTGGAACTCATTGAGAACATTGTGAACATCATCCCTGGTGGTTTTCAGTTCTGCCCTACTCAATTCCATTTTGTCATCCATGGCTTTCTCCAGCCTAGCTATTGCCTGGATAATTGTTAGCCTGAATTCCCTTTCCAACGTGTTGTCTATGTTGATAGCCATTAGCTCTGTTGCAGAAGGCCCAGTCTCTGAATTTTTCTTCTGTTGGGCATTCCTCCTCCTAGTCATTTTGGTGAACGATGGCTGAACGGAAGTAGCTGAATGTGTTGACCATGGTGCAGGCAAGGTGCACTCTGGTACACTTCTGAGCAATCAAGAATCCCCACCCAAATGAAAGGGAAAAGAAAGAGAGAAAAAAGAAAAAGAGAGAGAGAGAGAGACGCGGGAAAAAAAAGAAAGATAAAAGAGAAGGTCCAGCCCAAATGGTCCCCAAGACAAGATTTATGAAGTATAAAACAAAAACAAACAAAAAGACTGATAAAAGTAGATAAGAGAAAAATATGTATATGTATATATATATATATATATATATATATATATATATATATAAAGACAAAACAAAAAAAAAAAAAGAACCTCGTCAAAAAAAAAAAAAACCCAAGTACAAGATTTATATACTATCAGGACAAACACAAATACACAGAAACACTAAGATAGAGGGAGATTAAAAGTTGGTTTACTTATAAGGGTAGCATTGATTGGGGAAAGGCGATTGCCTTGAAGTTTAACTCTATATGAATATTAAAAAATAAAAATAAAAATAAATAAAATAAAATTAAATTAAATTAAAAATTAAAAATAGAAAAGCAAAAGAAAAACTCAGGTATATGTATCAAAAAGTTCATGTTAAAAGGTTATTATGGAATTTGATGTACTGGACATCTCACTGTGATGGTAAATAGGTTAAAAATTATCTATAAAAAAGTGAGCCAGAATAGTGGGAACAAAGATAAAGGTTGTATCTATGAAGTAGTGGTGGTGTTGTCTTGTCTTTTTTTTTTTTTTTTTTTTGGTTGGCTTTCTGGGGGAGGGGCCTGCTGCGTGGGTTTTCAGTCAATGATGTTCCCTGAGTTAAGTCCTCCTGCCCCCATCAGGGGAATGGACTCTGAGGAAACCAGTTTTTCAGGCTTTTGTTCTCAGGAGGGTTTTTTTGTTTTTGTTTTTGTTTTTTATTTGTTTGTTCATTTGTTTTCTCTTGCCTTGTCGGCTTTGGATGGTTTTTGGAGGTTTCGAGGAAAGAAAACTGCACCCAGACCTCCCTCTCAGAGAGAAGCCTCAGTCTGTTCCCCTCTGGGTGCTCCAGAGCACATACATTCCCCCTTGGCTGCTGGCAGAGCTCATTCCCAGTCGCAGTCCCTGGGGATGCAGGAACTCCTGCTTGTACCCAAAACCATGACAGTGGCGGCTGTCTGGGCAGCTCCAGACTGCCAGAGAGGTCCCAAGCAGTGACCGCACACTGAGATTTTCCCACTGGCCCGGACTGGGAGTACTCAGACTTTCCGGGTCCAAGAGCGCCAGGCTGGCGCCTGCACATGTCTCTCTCAGAGGAGGGTATGGGGCGAGACTCGGACTCTAGTCGCGCGGCCTGCATGCGTGGGTAGTGCCAAGGGCTGTGGTTCTTCCCGCTGGCGAGGCTCCCAGCCCCTCACGGGAGCCACCGCCCTGGCACTCCCAGGCCCTCTTAGGCACGCTCCCGGCTCAGGGACCAAGACCTGGCTTCTTTGTGGCACTCTCTCTGGCTCAGCGCCAGGGGTGGCTGTCCTGGGTCTGGGGAATTAAGCCCCTGTCCCTAACTGCCCCAATTCCCACAATTTCCCCCCATGATCCTTTGCTCTTTTGAGTGCTTTCAACCAGACTCCAAGTTAATGCTGGTCCCCAGTCACAGGGCACTCTCGTATTGGGGTATTACTTTCCAGTGGGTCACTTCTGGTGGCCCCCTCCCCCTTTTGTTTATCTTCTGATATCAGTCCGACGTTCCCACTCTGCTTTACCTGCCCACTGGCGTCTTCTGCCCCTGTAGAGATCCAGACGTGTATAATTCTAATTTCAGGCTAATTTCATGGGTGATCAGAGTTCCTTGGTAGGTAACCAGCTCACTTTAGGGTACAGGTTGAAATGGCGCCTCCTCCTAGTTCCCCGCCGTCTTGTCTCCCCCAAGAGTTAACTTTTTATAGAGGTATGACTAAGGTTGACTATGATGGCTTGTGGGAGGAGTGCCCCAATTTTATTAGTCCAGTGCAAAGTAAGGTGGGGAGGAAAGAGTGCAGGACTTAGATCATGTCTTGCATGACCTCGGACTAGTCACTGCCCATTTTTCATTCTCACTCATTACCATCTATAGAAAAAGGGGCTTGGGATAAATAAGGTTACTTTGAGAGCTGACATCTGTAAATCTATGACCTAAACATGCAAGCATGCACACACACACACACACACACACACACACACACACACACACACGAGTGTTAAACAAGCCCTCTCACTTGTGTGATCACCAACCCCTTACAAAACATTTTCATAAGGTCCAAATTTAGTCCTTTCTCTCTGCTTGCCAAAGATAAAACATGTGATCATTTTTCTTGCAATCTACATCCATTCACAAGAAGAATGCTGTTTTTCATGATGTTACCTAAATTAAATTTTTTAAGTGAATGAGACTGGAAGCTGGGCCTGAGGAGTCTGCTTAATTGTATTATTTTAGTATGTTAAGTTATCTTAGGTGCTCAAGTATGACTATGATAAGAAAATCCGACAGTGTTTGGGTTTTATCCCTTAGCACTGAAGGTGGTCTTAGAGTTTGCTGGTCAATGACATAGATTTTTTTTTAATGTCCACATTCTTCCTATTAAGCTTTTGAGCCTATTAGTAAAGGCTCCAGCACTCACCTGGGTCTAAGATTTCCTGGGTTGATATGACAAACCCAGGTAGGTTTCCCCAGACCCTTCAGATATCTCAGCTCCTCTAGCAACCATCTCATCTTCCTCTTCACACTTCAAAATATAAGTGAAAAATAGAAATACTTCAGTGCCATTCATAGAACTCAATTTCCCACTGGGCAGCTGGATTCATGATCCTTACACTTATGGAGGAGCAAGCATCATGTGCGCTGGTCAGAACAATCAAGTGGGACTTAGGAAGTCTTGCTTCTGGCCCAAACTCTGCCATCATGTATGTGGCCTTGAGAAATCCAGTTCTATTATTTGGGCTTTTAAAGTTCAACCTGGATGGCCCAGTTGGTTAAGCATCTGACTATTGATCTCAGCTCGGGTTTTGATCTCATGGTCATGAGTTCAAGCCCCATGTTGGACTCCATGCTGGGCGTGAAACTACTTTAAAAAATTCATCTGTAAAATCACAGAGATGAACTATGTAATCTCTATGGACCTTCTGGTCCTAATAATCATGATTTGTCCACAGAAATATATCCATGTTAGAGCCCCAGAAGTTGGGGTTGTAAGTCTAATTAACATCATCTTTAGTACCTCAGAGTCATACAACTCAGGAATACCACTCACATTGTAGTGGATACCCACCTGAGGTCCTGAGATTACCTGGCATTATATTTAAGGGAACCTGACAAATGCTTTTCGAGTATGTTTCCTGCCATGGCATATATGTCTTGGGCCATGTACGCTCGTTTAAAGCCTATTTTCTCACTAACCCTTGACATAGGAGTCCCTCACTCCAAAACCTCAGTTACCCACTTCACTGAGAAGGCATATATCTCTAAACATCTGCCTTGGTCTCCTCCCCAAAAATTCCTTGGGAAGTGGCTTCTCTGTTCAAACGAAGGAGAGCTTGCATTATACAAAAGAAATAAACAGGTTCAATTTGGTTGAAGATAGAACATCTGAAGAAAGCATCTTGGCCTGAATAAGATCAGCAGATCTTTTTCTCCCTGGCATTAAAAACCCAAGTACATAGGAGAAAAGAAAGTCACAGAAAGGTAATGTTAGGATGCTTAAGATAAGTGGAAGATTTCAAAAATTTATTTGGGACAAAATAAAAGTGCACCAACTATACCCAGTGAGGGTATGTATCAGATGGTCATGGGGTATTAATCCAAATGTATCTTTGGCAGAGGTGAGGAAGATATGTTTCACCCAGGGATATGAACTGAAGAAGTGCTACTAAAACATTAAATATGGTTAGAAGTAGGATTGGACCTGTGTACACATCTACAACCATTCATAAGAGAGGCTAGAGCTCTATTAGTTTCAAAGAACTAGAGCTCTACTACATGTTCTGTACATACACATCACTCTAACTCTGCCAAACAAACTAACTGGCCTTCCATCCATCTTGTATACCCTTGAGCATTTTCCCTCACTGGATTCAGTTTCCCAGTACATAAATGATGGCACTGGAATGGAATCATAATTTTCAAACTGATCTGTGGGGTCCTAGGGTTCAAACTCTAAGGCATGGCTTGAACACATGGCTCAACAGCTACCTCATAGATGAGAAAGTTAGAGAGGCCAAGAGAGGACAAATCCACACCCCTTAACACATTTCAACAGAGCAGTTCACCTTCTATCTGTTTTACAAATAGGTTTCCATGAAAGATTCTAGTTGAAAAAAAATTGTTGCAATGCTAAAAATAGTTGGAAAGCTACTGCTTTCTCGCTTGTTAAGTGCCCTATAAATTCTAATGTTCTTTATGTCTATGAAGAAAGATTCATAAATTAAGAATTTTTTTTCTTGGGAGACTGATACTCTGCTGGGAAGAAATAATACTAAAATTCTGAAGATGTAGCAAACAATCATCTTTTGCTGAGCTATGCAGATAGATCTCTGGTTAAGTTTTGCCTCCCAGTTGGGTCATGAGATAAAAATATTCTGTGT